>NC_091630.1:65802645-66402645 GCF_027580195.1 Bos mutus | reverse complement strand
AGCTGAAAACTCTAGGCTGGATCCCGGCTACGTTTTAGGTTTTATAATTATATCTTCCCTCAATATTCTTCCCACTCAGACATCTAATAAATAGTTTAATTAATGCAAGATTCACCCTTCTTGTCTCTAAAATACAGAAATTGAAAATGCAATTCAAAGAAAAACATCTTCTGTATTCATTCCTATTATGTGTTTGGTGTCCAGTAAGGAACCAGGTTTTGAGGGAGGTAGATCAACAGAATCATGAGACCGGATCCCTTCCCTGGAGGATCATTTGGTATCGGACAGATGGACAGTCTTTGGGTGTCTGCAAGCTCTGGAATTCTGTGATTCTAAGTGCGTGATCCACATGGTTCACAGTATTGCTATTTAGTTCTTGCAATGCATTATATTATAGATTTTTAAAAAATTTATTTGGCTGCACCAGGTCTTAGTTGCAGCATGCAGGATCTTCCATCTTCATTGTGACATGTAGGATCTTTTTTTTCCTTTTTTTTTTTTTTAAAGTTGCAGCATGTGAGATCTCGTTCTCTGACCAGAGATCAATCCTGAGCACCCTGCAATGGGAGTGCACAGTCTTAGCCACTGGATCACCAGGGAAGTCACTATTAGAGGTTTTTTGTTTTATATAATTCAACATATTGGGCAATAAAATAACTTTGACACTATTCATATTCATCTTTACTCTGAAGTAAGACTTAATATAACCTTTTAAATAAAAACACTGAATTATTCCAATTTAGGAAAAATATAAATGAAACACAATGATCTTAGAGGGCAAGGCATCAATTTAGTTTGAATTATTGAGTTAAATTCTCCATGATTCCACAGCTCCCTGTGAATACCATTAATTCACATCCATTGTATGATGCCTCAGCACTGAGGCCAAGGCTGTATATAATTCATTCTTGTCTTTGACATTTACCACGATGGTATATTATAGGTTTTCCTTCTTTCTATATTTTTTATTAGTCTTGGTATCAATTATGAACTTCTGAAGGCTTGGTAAGATAGTTGGAAATTCATTAAAAATACATAAATAGATTGAAATTCTGCACCCATCTCTGACGCTCATTTTAAGCCTCAGCCTCTAAGCCTCTGAGTGGAGTGGCTCCTGCTGATCCATCTGGCAGTCTTTGTAGAGGAAGATCTCCTTTCACAGCTGAAGTCCTTTGCTTTTCTGAAGCCATGTTAATAGCATTGAGCATTTGGAATCTACAGCTCTAAGCTCATCAGTTCATAGCTCTGGGAACTTACATACCCATGAAGACTAATCTCTGAACTCTCATAGTGCCCCCATTATAAAATTGAGACAGTAATACCTCCTTACAGGATTGTGATTTTATATGTACCATGCCTGGTGGAATGCTTGGCGTATAGAAAGTGCTCAGTTGATGGTCATAGTGAAGATAGCATTTTTTAGAACTCTTACTCCTGTCTTCAATTTAGTGGTTAAATCTTTGGGAAAAAATGGAACTTGTAGAATATCTTTAGCTGAGAAATACTGGGAATGTGAAAACATTCCACTTTGGTCATTTACAGTGTGACTGTAAGTATTGAAATCTCAGTCCATTGGACACATCTTTGATGAAAATTAAGCAACCAAAAGATAACCCAGATCAAACACGTGGTTTTGAAGTTATTTTCCCACTGCTACCCCTAAAATAACTGCACTGAAGTGCAATGATTTGGAGCCTTCCAATATTTTTCTTGTGTTGTGGAAAGCTGCTAAGGGCCTATGAAACTCCTGTAGTTGTACTGAAATAATGTTTAAACCTAAATTCTCAGGTCTTTTGTTTACTAGCTGTTTGGTCCTAAGCAAGTCATTCAGCTCATCTGCAGAATGAGTACTAGACACACTGTTTTTATCTCACAGGTTTAAGACTGAATGAGACATTTCATGGGGAATGACTCTGTCATTGGGATGGCTGTTAATCATTCTAAAGACCTATTGGGGTGAAACAAGACTCCACTTAATGGAATACTTCAGAAACACCTCCTTTCTCATGTGAAACAAGACTGACTGCGGTTCACTGGATTCTTACACAGATACTTAATCTCATAGCACTAAGTTCTCAGTGGGCCATCTACTTTAACAATTCTAGCCTTTCTCAATCACTAACTTGGCTCATTCTCTTCGCTAGGCTATGTGTATCTACCATATTTGGCTTATGATGGTTGGACTCAGGGGGAACTTGTCACTTCCTGGGTCCCCTTTGGTGTCTGCTTCTCTGCAGAGAAATTGGCCACTTGATAATTTTATTAGAAAATGTTTTTCTCCTGCCTAAAATGTCCCAAGTTTACAAAAGATGCATGTGACTTGGCAGCTAGCCTGCCTAGTTCTGTAGTGCAGAATTATGGAGCCCATTTTTTCTGTACACCATATTTTCACCTTAGGCTTTATCAGCAATAAGGCTGCTATTTTTATCTTCAACAGTCCAGCTTATTTGTTTCTCAAAATGTTAAGAATTTAACTGGGAAAGAGAAGTATTCTTTATTACTCTACTGAAAAGTAAGGGCTGACTTACCCAAGACTGGCTCCTCACACGGTGGCCTCCGAAAAACTCCATACAAACTACCTATAGCTGAGAGTTTAAGACAAAGCAACATAGGGCGGAAATCTGCATGGCAGTTTAGTTGGACTGACGTTCCCACAGCCAGGGATGGACTTCTTAGGTGGCTCAGTGGTAAAGAATCTGACTACCAGATTGGGCTTCAATCCCTGGGTCAGGAAGATACCCTGGAAAAGAAAATGGCAACCCCCTCCAGTATTTTTGCCTGGATAATCCCATGGACAGAGGAGCCTGGTGAGCTATATAGTTCGTGGAGTCACAAAGAGGCAGACACGACTGAGCGTGCAACACTCACTCACACACCTCAACCAGGAATACAGGGTGGCAGACCTGGGCTGCATACTGAGATTCTGCCATGTTATACAGCTGTGACCCCCCAGATCTGACCAACCTCTTGGTTTTGATAACTGATGAGTGCTGATGTTATGACATCAGGGTGGAGTCAAAAAAAAAAAAAAAAAAAAAAAAGTGGAGTCAAGGTTCTGCCCCATCATATTGCTGGGATCACAAGTTTTGGACCCCATATCAGTGTGTGTGTGTGTGTGCCTATGTGTGTGTGTGTGCATGCACATACGCCTTGCTAGGTCATTCATCTTTGGTTGCTGTCACCTCTAAACTTCAGCATTGTCTGCTCAAACGCAATGATTATGACTTATCTAGAGCTCTCCGGTTGACAAATTTCATGCCGATTATCTCATTTGACCATCACAAAAACCTTGAAGACATAGATGTCCCTTCAGTCAGTTCAGTTGCTCAGTCGTGTCTGACTCTGTGACCCCATGGACTGCAGCATGCCAGCCTTCCCTGTCCGTCACCAGCTCCCGCACCTTGCTCAAACTCATGACCATGGAGTCGGTGATGCCATCCAACCATTTCATCCTCTGTCGTCCCCTTCTCCTGCCTTCAGTCTTTCCCAACATCAGGGTCTTTTCCAGTGAATCAGCTCTTCACATCAGGTGTCCAAAGTATTGGAGTTTCAGCTTCAACATCAGTCCTTCCAATGAACACCCAGGACTGATCTCCTTTAGGATGGACTGGTTGGATGTCCTTGTAGCCCAAGGGACTGTCAAGAGTCTTCTCCAACACCACAGTTCAAAAGCAGCAATTCTTCGGTGCTCAGGTTTCTTTATGATCCAACTCTCACATCCATACGTGACTACTGGAAAAACCATAGCTTTGACTAGATGGACCTTTGTTGGCAAAGTAGTGTCTCTCCTTCTTAATATGCCATCTAGGTTGGTCATAACTTTTCTTCCAAGGAGCAAGCATCTTTTAATTTCATGGCTGCAGTCACCATCTGCAGTGGCATTTGGGGCCCAAGAAAATGAAGTCTGTCACTGTTTCCGTTGTTTCCCCATCTATCTTGAAGTGATGTGACTGGATGCCATGATCTTTGCTTTTGAATGTTGAGTTTTAAGCCAGCTTTTTCACTCTCCTTCACTTTGATCAAGAGGCTCTTTAGTTCCTCTTCGCTTTCTGCCATAAGGGTGGTATCATCTGCATATCTGAGATATGCCTTGCCCCATTTCATAGGCAAGGAACTTGAATTCTGACAACTTCAGGGTCACATACAATGAATGACAGAGATGGTTCTCTGGTACCCATGTCTTTGGCCTCTAAATCCTATGCTCTTTGCTTTATAACCCTTTCTAGAAGTTGGTAGTTTTATAAACATCTACTGAGTCATGTTGAAAAGCCTGATTCCCTTGTTGCTATGGGAATAGTTGAATGCTTTGTTTTCCAAAAGCCTTTTTCTTTATCCCAGATAGCAGTTCCAGTAATGGGTTTTGCTTTAAATAAAATTAAAAAATAGCCCATCTCTTTCTGTTCTCTAGAGCTTATTTTTCATCTAATTTTTCAAAATTGCACAGGAGCTAAAGAGAATAGATAGTGAAATCTCTCCCACCCAGATGCTGCTGAGGTGGTACTGCAGGTGAAAAAGAAAAGAATACCAGATTGGGATGCATGTGTTCAGAGCCTACAGGGAAGATTAGATGATAGCCAAGGAAAGGTGGGAAACATCAGATGAAAGGAGGTGTTAGGAAAAAGAGAAGAACACACATGCAACTTTTTAAATTGTGTTTCTGCACATTGGTGAATTGTCCCAGCGAAAGTTCTGGACATGCAGGGCAGTCAAGCCACCTTCAGCCCTGAAGGGACCAGGAGGGGTTACAGCCGTGATAATGCCGGATTGGTAGAAGTGGGGTCAAACAAGGAGGGTAATCCAATGGATGGAAGCTGTTAGGAGAAAAACTTAGAGCCTCAAAGGACTGTGAAGATGCAGGGGTGTTGTAGTGAGAACTTCAAAGAGAGTAAGACTTGATGTCTTCTAATGAGCTTGCAACCAGACATGGCACACAAGGCCTGACAAGTACATTTTCTACCCAGAAGTGTCTAGAGACAGGATCATTTAGAAGACAGATGAGCAATGAAAATATAACTTGGGAATCAGAACTGTCCCTGGAGCAGGGGTGAAATTCATAATATAGGCCCAGAATATAGCAGTTCAGAATTACTGTGGGCCAGCAATTACCATGTGCCTGCCGTTCCTTTCTGTGTTGAATGGGAATATCTATTATGATCACCCTATCTCTTTATTACCAGTATGTGGGAAAAACCTGTTTGTCTCTTAAGTTCACAGGTTTTCAGATCTAAAGGAAAATATACCTGAGGGAGTCTCACCTACACTTGAACCTGTATTAGATAAAAGACCTTAGAGCCTGAGGCTGGTGCTGTCATAGGATGCGACTCCTAGAGGTCTTGGAATATGGGAGGATTGTGAGCCATCCAGGATCAGAGAGCAAAGTATTGCAGTCTGTTTGATTAGTGGCCACGGGAAACAATGCCTCCTGGCATTCACCGTCTTGTGTGCTCTTCTTTCCCTGAATCTGGGCTAGGCTTATGACTAGCTTTAACTGGTGGAATGTGGCAGAAGTGGCAGCATGTCAGGTGCCACCTTGTTGGGAAGTATGGCTTTGGTTCGGTGCTCATGAGGGTCTATGCTGCCATATAAGGAGTCTGACGATCGTGCCAGAGGGTATGTGAAGTGACCTGAGAGAAATTCTGTCATCCCAGAGTATCAACTCCACCCAGCCCCAAGTTAACCCACAGCTCAATACAGCTAGTGAGTGACCACCATCAAAATCAGCAGAGGGTTTCCCCAGCTAAGCCCAGTCTAGATTTCAGAATAGTGAGCAAATACAAAGTTAGTTGTTTTAAGCCACTCAACCTGGGGGAGGGTCTGTCTATAAGCAATAGGTATATGAAACAGGACCAACTTGAAAAGTGGATCCATGAGCATATAACTAAAATAATTATGTAATAATTATGTAATAACAATACCTCATAAGAATAAGAATGGAAAATAAATATCTGGTTTGACTGAAGTTAATTGACTAAGTTGACAATCAGAGTCGGAGCATAAGTCACAATTGAAAAGACTGATGCTGCAGAGTAAATGGAGCAGGTTCAGAATGCTGACTATATTCAGCATCTTGGGATTTGGTGTAGGATGTGTGTGCATTTTAAAATCAGGAAAACGGGGGGAAAAAAAAGTCAAGTCCTAGTAGAGCCTAGAGATTTGTATATGCTTTTTAATGCCAGAAACTTGAGATGGTTTTCCTCCTCTGAGGAAGGAAGGTCCAATTTGTAATCCTGCACAGCTGAGAAGGCATATTTCTGTTTTCCCTCAAGTCTCACTCCTCACCTTCCAGCCACATGAAGAATCGTTGAATGCTGAGTTCTTAGTCGCTCAGTTGTGTCTGACTCTGTGACCTCATGGACTATAGCCCGCCAGGCTCCTCTGTCCATGGAATTTCCCAGGCAAGAAAACTGGAGTGGGTTGCCATTTCCACCTCCAAGGGATCTTACTGACCCAGGGATCGAACCGGTGTTTCTTGCATCTTCTGCATTGGCAGGCAGATTCTTTACCACTGTGCCACCTGGGAAGCTCCTAAGAATCACTGCAGCCCCTCAGATATGCTAAGGGCTCTCACATATCTCTGCCTTGTTCATGTTATTCTTCCTGCTTCTGTGCCCTGCCCCCAATTCATCCATCAACCTCTGTGCTCCACTCACTTTTTAAACATATAAATTCGGCTTATTACATATACAAGCAAGTGGGTAAATGAAGAGAGACATAAAGGCTTATATCTTCATCTTTCTTTTAAGTGAAGAGGATTTCATGATGTAGAGTCCTCGACAATTTGGATTTGTTCTTCACGCTATGCACTGACTCTCTGTGATTCCTGATTTTTTCTTCCAGACACAGACCCTCTGCTTCATGACCTGCCACTGACTGCCTCTTCAGCACTATCTCATGCCGCTCTTCCCCTCGCTCTTGATGCTCCCGCCACATTGGCCTTCTTTCTGTGTCTCACACTCAGCAGACTTTTCACCTCAAAGTCTTTGTCATGCTGTTTCCTCTGGGGAAAACGCCTCTTCGATGTGCTTACAGGACTGAACCCTTCTCAATATTCAGACCTCAGCCCCAAATTCTCAGAGAGGTCATTCCTGAATTCTCAGTCTAATGTTCTCTCTTGTCCTGCCACAAATCCATCTATCATGGGAGGTTTTGGAGTTTTTTGTTTTGTTTTGCTTTTACCATAATTAAAAAAAAGCTTATTGCCAAAATTCTAACCATCATCCGAGTCTTCAGCTAGTCAGAATCTTTTTGATGGTGGTACACTCTGCCCGCTTTATCCCCCTGGAAAAAGTGCAGGCGAAGCTTCCACTTGGGAAAGAACTGCTTGACAACTGTCCTCTGTGTCCCCAACAGGCTGACCTCTCCCCCATATTTTGTTTTTATCTCTGTTATTTATGGTTTGTTTGCTTATGTTTTGCTCCTGCTGGACCATGCATTTCTACTGGAGACATGGAGAAATCCTACTGAGATGACATGAATAATATGGGGCAATAATGGCACGGTTACACTTGGCCTGAGATCAGTGGTTTTCAAAGTTTTGGTTGCATCACAAGTGCTTGTTACAGAGGTGTACTTTAATCCCCAGTCCACATAGTCTCATTCATTTTGAGGCTGGGAGATCTGCATTTTAACAACCCTGGTGTCCCTGATGCAATAGGTCAGGTGACTCCATTTTACAAAATACAGTCTGGGTTCCTCCAGTCTCCTCTGTCCTCTTACTACTTTGGGCTGATCCCTCCAGCAAAGGAAGAGCCTAGGATGGTATTTGGTGAAATTCAAATCAGGGGGATGCATTTGGGTAAAATGTCCTGTCCTAAAAGTCAAAGGCACAGGCTAAAATTATAAATATTTGTTGATGTTATTTATACCCGCTTGCTCTGATTTGCTTTTCCACTAACAGTCAAGAACTGGCCGTATTTAAAGGTGTGCTGGTTGACTTGTTTTTTTTCAAGGCACACTGTGAATAACTCCTCAAAACGAGAAGAATTCATGCATTTGATAATTGAATTGTGAGGAGCTTATCTGTCAGCTGCATGGTGTTTCCGCAGTCTTCCTGTTCTGGGCAATAAATCCATCGTTACTGAAGGCAAGAGCTATTCATTAGTTATGTTCATACAGTCCAGTTGGAAGCCCCAGATTATCCAAACTGACAGTAATTACAATAGCTGGGTTGCACAGTGGTAAAGAATCTGCCTGCCAATGCCTGAGATGCAGGAAACCCAGGAAATACTGGTTCAATCCCTGGGTGGGGAAGATCCCCAGAGTAGGAAATAGCAACCCTCTCCAGTATTCTTGCCTGGAAAATTCCATGGCCAGAGGAGCCTGGTAGGCTACCATCCATGGGGTCACAAAGAGTTGGACATGACTGAGCAATTAAGCACGCACCATTTCTCTACCTGTTGCTTTATATCAAGGCTGTGTTCAGTGTTTTATATCCATTTTATTCTTTAATCTTCATTAATACTTTTGAAACAGGTTTTATAAATGAGGGAAGTGGGGCTCAGAGAAATTTAAATAACTGGTCCAAGGGACAGAGCAGGGATTAATACAAGGTCTGCTTGACCCTAGGACCTAGGTTTCCATATTACACCACAGGCTCACTCCTTAGAGCAAACCTCTGTAGGTTACAGATGGGAGAATGGCCATTTAGTGTCAGAGTAGAACTTAGGACCCAGGCCTCCTGACCCTCAGCATAATTTCCTATTCATGACCTTACATATGGGGGAAATGAAAGAGGGAAACTGGGACTATTAATGATTAATTCTGGGAAAAAAGAGAGGAAAAAATCCTCTGATTGTGTTTTACTTGCTTAGATAATTTGGGAAATTCTTGACTCCTCCAGAAAGCGTGGTTTTACAGAAATACTTAGCAAAGTCTAAATTCGCTATTATACATGAAATTGGAACGGATGACCTGGGCCCTGGCCCAGTTTCCACAAACTGCTATTCCCCTAACTTTGTGGAAATGCTAAAACCATCACATAATCTTCTCTGTCCATTCTGAAGATTCTCAAAACCTCTGAAGGCCTTGTTAGACCCATTCAACCATTACAGAGCTTTTCATGGAGAACTGGCAGAGGATAATAGCTAAGTTACGACGTGGGTATTTTAGACTGAGAGCAGGCTGGTTTTATGAAAACCCAGCAGCTTTTGTGAATATTAACAGAAGAAGCAGAAAGCAGCACAGGCAGTGCCATGAGCAGCCAAGACTGTGGCTCAATATGACCAAGACCCCACGACATGGCCAAGGAGACCCCAGATCAGCCTCGAGTATCTGTATTTACTTTCAGCTCTGCCTGTGCGATTCATGGGGCTGCAGAGAGTCAGACACGACTGAGCAACTGAACTGACTGACTGACTGACTGCCTATGACTGGTGAGAGTGTTAGCTGTTCAGTCGTGTCTGACTCTTTTTGATCCCATGGACTGTAGCCCTCCAGGCTCCTCTGTCCATGCGATTCTCCAGGCGAAAATACTGGAGTGGGTTGTCATTTCCTTCTCCAGGGCATCTTCCTGACCCAGGGATCTAACCTGGGTCTTCCACATTGCAGGCAGATTCTTTACCATCTGAGCCACCAGGTGAGACAGGCAAACCTCTCAACTTGGGCAGGTTTTTTGTTTTAAATTACTATGTAAAGTACTATCTGTGCTGCTGGTGGAGGTGAGAATTGGGCAAAAATGTCAAAAAAATTCACCACAACTCGTTTCTCTGTGTTTTTGTTTGGTTTGGGTTGTTCACTTATTTCTTATTTATTAGTTTTATAAATTCCACATACGAGTGAAACCAAACAGCACTTGCATTTCCTCCTCTGACTTAAGTCACTTAGCATGATATGCCCAAAGTCCGTCCACATTGTCACAAAAGTTAATTTTTTGTTATGGCTGAGTAGTATTGTGTGTGTGTGTATACATATATATATATATGTATATATATACACTACATCTTTATCCATTTATCTGTTGATGGATATTTAGGCTTTTCTAAAGTGGGGAGGGATGGGGAGCAAAATGGATAAAGGGGATGAACTGTACAGTGACCAATGGATATTAAATCTTTGGTGGTGAGCACATTATACGGTACACAGAAGTAGAAATGTCATGTACGCATGAAATTTATATAATGTTATAAATCAATATTGCCTTACTGGAACAAATCTTTTTAAAAAAATTTTACTTTAAACAAAAAATGTAATCAAGATTTCCTTGGTGGCACAGTAATTAAGAATCCACATGCCAATCCAGGGAATATAGGTTTAATCCCTGATCCAGGAAAATCTTATGTGCAGTGGAGCAACTAAGCCCGTGTGCCACATCTGCTGAGCCTGTGCTCTAGAGCCCATGCTCCGCAGCAAGAGAAGCCACTGCAATGCGAAGCCACTGCAATGCAAAGCCCGTGCACCGCAACGAAGGGTAGCCCCTGCTCACTGCAACTAGAGAAAGCCTGTGCAAAGCAGTGAAGACCCAGCGCAGTCAAAAAAATGGAGTCAACCAAATACACACAAAAATAGCTCACCCCGTGTGAGCTGTTGGGAAGTTAAGAGTCATCTGCCAGTTTTGCTGGCCGTTCTGTGGTTTTTCAATATAACTTCACAGTTGATGTGATCAAAATTACTGCACACAGCAGGAGTACAACCAGTACTTGGTGGAATCAAGCTGCTGGATATTTATGATAATTGAGAACTTCAAAGATGAGTTTGAACCCACACACGTCACCCTTGTCCCTTGTCTTCTGGAAATTGAAGAGCTAACGGGTTGTGCTGGTTCAAGATCACCATTGCCTAAAGTGTGGGGTGTGTTCTGTCACTATAATATGCAGGATGTTTCGCAGAGTAGGCAAACATTTTAAATGTGTAGTTAGATATTTAATTTACTGTGTATATTGTTAAATATTCATTTGAAAAATGAAGTTAAAAGTTATCATTTAAAAATATATAAAGCAAACAGTAAGGATATGACAAAAATCATGAAAGTGGCACACATATGACTATAATTTAGGATCTCCTAGAATATTGCTGAGTCTGCAACCCCATGGACTGTAGCCCGCCAGGCTCCTCTGTCCATGGGATTTCCCAGGCAAGATTACTGGAGTGAGTTGCAGTTTCCTTCTCCAGGAGATCTTCCCAACCCAGGGATCGAACCCAGGTCTCCTGCATTTCAGGCAGATTCCTTACCATATGAGCTACCAGAGAAGCCCCAGAATATAATTCCTTAAGCCAAACTCTTGGAGCCAGATGTGTTCTAGAATTCAGAATATCTCGTGCATTACTTGACACCCCCAGAGGTAACTGGAACAGCACTCTCAAATCAAACACATTGTTAGTTCTGCAGTAAAACATGTGAATAGAATTAATAAAGTCTATAAACAGACTTACATTAATTCAGGTCAAGTACTGCAGCCAAATGAATTACAAAAAATACTGCTTTTCAGATATAAAAGTGTAAAAGCATTTTGCAATTGAGAGAGATTTTTAACCTATGGCAAGAATACTGGAGTGGGTAGTCATTCGCTTTTTGAGAGGATCTTCCCATCCCAGGGATTGAAACTGGGTCTCCTGTATTACAGATTCTTTACCATCTGAGCCACCAGGGAAGCCCATAGTAAAACAGATCTAGGGGAAAAAGAGATATATCCAATAACCCTTCACATTAACTATACTTTATAGTTTATAAAACACTTTCCCTCTCATTATCTTATTGGTGAAGTATAATACCTCATATTATAGATGAGGAATCTGATGCCCAGAAAGGCTAAGTGCTTAAGTAAGATCACACAGCTCAGCTAGTAACCAGTCAGGTCGGGACTGAAACCCAGGTCCACTGCCCCCAGGTTTCTGGATCTCCCACACCATATCCCACACGTCATATAAATCTGAAGAGTCAGACTTGCAGAGGCTGAATTCTTGAACATGTTCTCTGGAGCACAAAAATGCTTTCCCCTAGGGAAGTGTCTTATCAGACTGCAGTTTCCACAAGGAGGCTTCTGGAAGGAGGAATGAGAGAGGATGAAACTTTGACCTTTTAATGTTGAACTACAGATGCATCCAAGGTATTTGGTTTAGTCTCTTCAGGCAATGCATAAAACCCAGCCCAGGGACTTCCCTGGCAGTGCAGTGGTAAAGACTGCACTTTGAGTACAGGGTTCTATCCCTGGTGGAGGAGCTAAGATCCTGCATGCTACATGGCATGGCCAACCACTGCCCCTGCCCCCGCCCCACGAAAACAAAACAAAAAACCCCAAACAGAAACAAAGAGTAAAACAAACAAGAAACCTAGTACAAATGCTTGTTACGGTTCAGTGGTATTTCAGAGGAATCATTGCCTGCTACTTCCAGGAATTCTAAAAATAGTATTTATTGACACCTGCTATATGCCAGGAACTCTTCATCATAACATTTTGGGGTGTTTTTACTACTCCCACCCCCCAGAAGAAGAAATGAAGGCTCAGAGACACAGTCAAGGTCCCATAGCAGCCAAATGACAAGTGAGGGTTGAGCCAGGTCTGGTTCTGCCTGGGGGCACAGTCTTACGAGATACCTTGCACAGAGCAATGGCAGTGCTCTGCATTTCCCATCCAACCCTGGGAGAGAGGCCTTTTCCCGTGACCCAAGGCTGCTAGCATGCCTGCAGGCAGAATAGGGTGGGGAGTGAGGACCACAAGCACATCTCCCATGGTCATCCTGAAGGAGGCTTCAGACAAACTCAAGGACTGTTCTATTTGCAAGACACGGATGCAAAGATCCTCGAGGATTATGGGTGTGCTCTAACTGGATCTTGTGTTTTGCAAGCGTAGGGTCTCAGAAATCCAGGTGCAAATGTATTCAGCCTCCTGATTTTGATGGTACAGCCTCCTGCAGTAGGGAAGTTTGAGAGAGCTTGCTCTATTCAGAAAGTCACAGTGGGTGCATATGATTGGAAGTAAAAGGAGGGTGGAGTTTGAGGAAGGGCTGGGGACAAAGGTTAAATCTTAAAAAGCCTTGTTGTTCTCACTAAAGAGATTAGAGTTTGTTCTGTAAGCAATGGAGAGTCACTGGTTTGGAGGAGGTGAACCACATGGTTATATTTCCATGTGTGATGTCTCATTTGACTTGAAAATCAGGGACTGTTTCCTTGAAGAGGTATCAGTTACCTTAGGACTGAATGGAGCAGCACAGATGACCTTTCATCCAGGGTAGAAGCTGCTGTGACAGACAGATATATTCAGGGTTCACAATGATATGAATCAAAAGAAACCATTTCCATGTATTGAGCACCTATTATGTGCACCAGCATACACACACGTCTCTTTAATCATGGCAGAAGCCCTGCAAGGAAAGCCATCGCTCCTAGGACACAGAGGTAGAATTCAGACCCATCCCTGTCAGACCCCAAAGTCCACTCTCTTCCCATCCCACAAGCTGCCTCTCCTGTGGAGTTCAGTCTGGGCCCAGAGACAGAAGAAGGTGGAAGAACAGAGGCTCAGACAGAAATGAAAGTTGGAACTATATATATATACACACACACTCAATATATATATATGTATATTTTAAAATATATATGTAATATGTATAATAGTATGTATAAAATTGTTATTGTTGTTGTTCAGTCACTCAGTGTCTGACTCTTTGTGACCCTATGAACTGCAGCATGCCAGGCTTCCCTGTCCTTCACTATCTCCCAGAGTTTGCTCAGATTCATGTCTATTTAGTCAGTGATGCCCTCCAACTATCTCATCCTCTGTTGCCCTCTTCTCCTCTTTCCCTCAGTCTTTCTCAGCATCAGGGTCTTTTCCAATGAGTTGGCTCTTCTCACCAGGTGGCAAAGTATTGGAGCTTCAGTTTCAGCATCAGTCTTTCCAATGAATATTCAGAGTTGATTTCCCTTAGGATTGACTGGTTTGATCTCCTTGCCATCCAAGGGACTCTCAAGAGTCTTCTCCAGCCCCACAGTTCAAAAGCTGGGGAAACTGGTCAACCAGTTGTAAAAGAGTGAAACTAGATCACTTTCAACACCATACACAAAAATAAACTCAAAATGGATTAAAGATCTAAATGGAAGACCAGAAACTCCTAGACGAAAACATAGGCAAAACACTCTCCGACATAAACCACAGCAGGATCCTCTATGACCCACCTCCCAGAATATTGGAAATAAAAGCAAAAATAAACAAGTGGGACCTAATTAAAATTAAAAGCTTCTGCACAACAAAGGAGACTACAAGCAAGGTGAAAAGACAGCCTTAAGAATGGGAGAAAATAATAGCAAACGAAGCAACGGACAAAGAGTTAATCTCAAAAATATACAAGTAACTCCTGCAGCTCAATTCCAGAGAAATAAACGACCCAATCAAAAAGTGGGCCAAAGAACTAAACAGACATTTCTCCAAAAAAGACATACAGATGGCTAACAAACATATGAAAAGATGCTCAACATCACTCATTATCAGAGAAATGAAAATCAAAACCACTATGAGGTACCATTTCACACCAGTCAGAATGGCTGCTATCCAAAAGTCTACAAGCAATAAATGCTGGAGAGGATGTAGAGAAAAGGGAACCCTCTTACACTGTTGGTGGGAATGCAAACTAATACAGCCACTATGGAGAACAGTGTGGAGATTCCTTTAAAAACTGGAAATAGACCTGCCTTATGACCCAGCAATCCCACTGCTGGGCATACACACCAAGGAAACCAGAATTGAAAGAGACACGTGTACCCCAATGTTCATCGCAGCACTGTTTATAATAGCCAGGACATGGAAGCAACCTAGATATCCATCAGCAGATGAATGGATAAGAAAACTGTGGTACATACACACAACGGAGTATTACTTAGCCATTAAAAAGAAAACATTTGAATCAGTTCTAATGAGGTGGATGAAACTGGAGCCTATTATACAGAGTGAAGTAAGCCAGAAATAAAAACACCAATACAGTATACTAATGTATATATATATATGGAATTTAGAAAGATGGTAATGATAACCCTGTATGCGAGATAGCAAAAGAGACACAGATGTATAGAACAGTCTTTTGGACTCTGTGGGAGAGGGCGAGGGCGGGATGATATGGGAGAATGGCATTGAAACATATAAATTATCATATGTGAAATGAATCACCAGTCCAGGTTCGATGCATGATACAGGGTGCTCAGGGCTGGTGCACTGGGATGAGGCAGAGGGATGGGATGGGGAGGGAAGTGGGAGGTGGGTTCAGGATGGGGAACACATGTACACCCGTGGCTGATTCATGTCAATGTATGGCAAAACCAATACAATATTGTAAAGTAAATAAATAAATAAATAAAACTGAGATTAAAAAAAAAAAAGCATCAGTTCTTTGGCACTGACTGAGCCTCCTTTATGATCCGACTCTCACATCCGTATATGACTACTGGAAAACCATGTATAAAGTTACAGTAAAATTATTCTGTCTAGTGTCTTGCATTGTCTGTCGCCAATTTGATAAAAATGATTCCTTCCAATAAGAAATTCCACCATTACTTGATTTGTGTTTAATTTCATATGCATAGCTTTTCTTTTGCTTGCCTATGTTTCTTTTCTCTCTCTTTTCAGAACCAAACTCCTCTTTTGCTTTTTTATATTAAGAAACAGTGTACGGAAGGAAATTCTTGCCCTTTGTGTAGATTCTTTAATAAATTTGAGCCAGAATACTTTCCACTGTCTTCTTGGCACTTTCAGGATTTCTTAATGCTGATATATGGATGGATTCTGTGAATGGAAATTTTGAAGCAAGTTCCTAAATCCTGTATCATTCTTGAAGGTCACATGTACCTATTGTGAAAATGTGAAGCTGTATTTCTGAACCTGAAATAAATGATAACATTTGAAGAACAAAATATATATACATAAAATATATTAAATATATGTTAAACATATGTATATATATTTTGTATATAATATATATAGGTATGTATATATTTTGGGGGGCATGCCATGCAGCGTGCAGGATCTTAGTTCCCCCACTAGGGATGGAACTCATGCCCCTGCACTGGAAGCATGGTGTCTTAAAAACTGGAAGCCAGGAAGTCCCAAAAGTAGGGATCAAACTTTAAAGAAACTTAACAACTTAGCAACTGTTCCAAACTTGGTCTCTCCAGATACCATGCTGCTTTCAAATTTACCTGTGCCCCTAATAAGACCGTGTTCATCAAAGTGAGATTATTATGTATGAGAGGAGTGTTCCAAGGGAACTAGCTTTAATCCAGGATTCATTTCCCTTGCCTGTTCCTTTGTCTGTGTGCTTTTCTCTTTTTATTTTTCAGAGTCTGTATACTCTAGGTGAAAACAGATGTCATGAGAAAGAATTCAGGGAGCAGGCCACATTGCAGCTGACACTGTTCAGAAGGCGGTGTTGGGGATCTAGAGAAATTGCAGAGCTGGCTAAGATGTGAATGCGAGTTGGATACTGGGCTAAGGCTATGGGGGATATAAGCATCTTAAGGGCAACCTTCCTATTCCCCTCCACTCCATGAACATCAAGGAATTTACCGTAGGAGTCAAGGATGTACCTTTGAAGCAATCAGAAATGATGGCATGCTTATGTGTTAGGTAATGACTGAGAGAGAGGGTTTGGTGATGAGACAAATGTGGGGTTATTGTGAATGGTGACAGGCAGGGAAGGAAAGGCCCCGGGTCTTGAAAGTGCTGGAGCCCGAGTGCTGGCTATCTCTGACTAAGGGGCCCAGGTTGGGGGCAGCATGGAGATGAGTTATTCCCTGGCATGAACGCATTCCACGAAAGCTGACCCATTGATAGCACTGGGGCCTCCACACACCAGTAGCCCCAAAGATTAACCCTGGGGGTTAGGTGGTTACCACTACATATCCCAAGGGATAGATATATTATTAGCCGCCAAACCTGCCTCCCTAAGCCCTCTGGGCTCATATGAATTAAAGTAAGACTGGGTGAGGAGGCGAGATGAGCACCCAAAGGACAAAGGTTACCTGAGTGTGGTTTCCTTTGGCCCAGCCTCCAACCAGATATTTATAAGATAAAAGCAACCCGAGGGGCCCTACATGTGAGACAGCAAAAGAGACACAGATGTATAGAACAGTCTTTTGTACTCTGTGGGAGAAGGCGAGAGTGGGATGGTTTGAGAGAATAGCACTGAAACATGTATATTACCATGTGAAATAGATGACTAGTCCAAGTTTGATGCATGAAACAGGGCACTCAAAGCCGGTGCACTGGGACAGCCCTCGGGGGTGGGATGGGGAGGGAGATGGGAGGGAGCTTCAGGATGGGGGACACATGTACATCCATGGCTAATTCATGTCAGTGTATAGTAAAGGCCACCACAATATTGTAAAGTAATTAGCCTCCAATTAAAATAAATAAATTTTAACAAATCACAAAGAAAATCTTTTCTTAATACAGAAGTTTATAATTCTTAAAAAAAAAAAAAAAAGCAACCTGAGGGGCTTTTTAAAAAATGGTATTGTCACAATCCAGGGAACACTACTTTTTCTGAAAAAGGATACTGACTCTTTGCATATGTGCCATGCCAAAGTCCATGAAATAGCCAGGGCCCCCAGTTATCAGTGTACCTTTGACCCTGTGTTCTTTACCTAAAGATTTCTTTATTTATGTCTTTGGGAGCCAGCCTGAGTCTGTCTTACCACAGAGCCCCCGGGATATAGCTTCTCCTGGCCTGACTCCCAGGAGCTCTCCCTTTCTGTCTTTCCAAAGGCTCTAGAATCTCACCCCTTTCCCCACTCTGTTCCCACTGATCACCAGAACTTTCTCTTGTCCTTGTTGTCTCTAAGGACCAGCAGATGGGCTCCTCTTGTTTGCAGGTTTTTTATTCTCCACTAATCATAGTGGGCGCACAGATAGCAGAGAGACCAAAATCAAAATAACAAGCCCAGGGAGGCCATAAAGTTTAGGAAATCTTACAGAATTCATGCTGTCATGAAGTTTTTCTGGAGTTGCTGACAGTGTGGCCAAGCGGAAAGGGGTCCGAATCTTGGTCTAGCCACTTACCAGCTGATGACCTCAATGAATCAATTACTTATCCCCACCGAGCCTCAATCTTCCTTCTGGAAAATGGGGACAGAAGCACCTGCTCCTGGTGTTGATCTAGAGACAGAAGAGATCACACACACGCAGCACCACAGCTAATGCCCTGCATATAACAGGTACTCCACAAAGAGCTGTTTTTCCTGCTAGCGTTTGGGAAGACCCTTGGGCTCCAGCTCTCTGTCTTCATTTCTGGAGGAGATGGTCATCCCGTCTGCCATGATGACCTCTTCTCAAGCTTATAGGCTGCAGATGGAATATCCAGAATCATGCGCATCAACCAGTCTCTCCAGCTGCCTCTGCTCTGTCTATGGGGAGTAACTTGAAGTTCGGAGAATGCAGGACGGGCTGGTGCCCTCCTCACCGGGCCCCTAAAATGTCTCCTGAGAGGAGTTCCTGGTACTTCTTCTTTCTTACTAAAAAGGAAAAGCCAACTGTTCCATTTCTTTTTCACAGTCTCTGCTCCATCTCAAGGCAGTGAACATCAGGCCTTATCTTTGCTCAAGAGGTCAGGAGGCTAAGGTATCCAGCCACGTTCACCATCTTGGTGTGTCTGTTAGTGGCTCAGTCGTGTCCGACTCTTTGTGACCCCGTGGACCGTAACCTGCCAGATTCCTCTGTCCACGCAACTCTCCAGGCAAGAATACTGGAGTGGGTTGCCATTCCCCTCTCTAGGGGATCTTCCCAACCCAGGGATTGAACTCGGGTCTCCTGCATTGCAGGCAGATTCTTTACCATCTGAGCCACTAAGGAAGCTTACCATCAACGTGCTTCACATCAAAGTTGAGTTTCTGTTGGGTCCTTGACCCTTTATGTAGGTCTGTACTAGAGGTTTTCTTAGAGATCAACCTGGGCAAAATGTCATCGTCAGCTGGGAGTGTCAATCACTGCCCCCAGCAGGTTGGCTATTGGTCAGGCCAGCAAAGTTCCAGTGCTCCCCTCCAGTAAGGACCCACATCCACGGCTGGCCTGCCACTCCCACAGTCTCCCTCAGGGTGTTCCCACACCTTGAATCCCATTAAGGTTTGGGGTTGGGCTAGGGTGTGGATTCCCACCATCACTCCGTGGAAGATCTCTGGGGCGTGCACATCTGTCTCCTTGCCCTGTGATGGCATGATTGGATATGCAGAGCTACAAAACTCATTTCACCACTTGGGGAAAAGAAACCAATGCTTCCCGAGTGTTCCATGGTGCTGAACTCCAGTATCAGAATGTCGAATGCATCATCTCGTTCTCTCTTATTCGACAGCCCTTTTAAAAGCAGGAAGGAGAGACTGGAAGCGGGCAATGAGCTTGATGTTTCCCTGGAAACTCAGATGAAAAGTTTCTGTTTAGGAGTCAAATCAGGAAAAACCATTCAGGATGACTGGGAGTAAACCAGGCAAGAATCTGCTGATGAGAAACCAAGGATGCCGGGAAACTGTAAGCAAAGTGACCTGATCCTAAGGAGATGAAGCAGGGGTCTTTGGAATTCACTCAGCAGAAGCTATTCACTTGTAGTTTATGGTTTTGGTGAAGGACTAGGGGAAGCAAAGGTGCGAATGAGGTTGAAGAATAGAACAAAGAAAACCATCAAAGAGCCAGGAGCAAGTGGAGCCTTTCAAACACTGTGCTGGAGAGTGTCTGCTGCCCCATGAGTATCAGCTCAGTTCAGTTCAGTTCAGTCACTCAGTCGGGTCTGACTCTTTGCGACCTCATGGACTGCAGAACGCCAGGCCTCCCAACTCCTGGAGCTTACTCAAGCTCACGTTCATTGAGTTGGTGATGTCATCCAACCATCTCATCCTCTGTCGTCCCTTTCTCCCTCTGCGTTCAATCTTTCCCTGCATCAGGGTCTTTTCAAATGAGTCAGCGCTTCACATCAGGTGGATAAAGCATTGGAGTTTCAGCTTCAGCATCAGTCCTTCCAATGAATATTCAGGACTGATTTCCTTTAGGATGGACTGGTTGGATCTCCTTGTTGTCCGAGGCCACCCGTATTTTTGGGTAGATGTATCATACCATGCATCAGTCTATATACTCCCCAACTCAGCATCCCCGCTCCTCAAGCAAAGCTTCTGATTGTAATTTTGATGTTCATATATTTGGTGTATCGGGAAAGGCAGCTAACATTTTTTTTTCTTTTTGGCTGTGCTGAGCAGCATGCAGGATCTTAGTTCCCTGACCAGGGATCAAACCTGTGCCCCTACAGTGGAAGTATGGAATCCTAACCACAAGACCACCAAGGAATTCCCAGGAAAGGCAGTTGAGAGGTGCTGAAGTGGGCAGCTGGGCTTGATTGACAGTTGTATTTTTCATCTTTGACTCATAGGCATTCTGACTTGTATCTCAGGCTCTAAGAAGAGACATGTACCCTGTAAGCCCCAAGGTGGACGCTTCCCTCTGAGACCCCACAGGTTACAACCCTCTGCGGCACATTCTCACACTGGCTGATTTGCACAAACTCCCACTCCAGTACTCTTGCCTGGAAAATCCCATGGACGGAGGAGCCTGGTAGGCTACAGTCCATGGAGTCACTAAGAGTCGGACACGACTGAGCGACTTCACTTTCACTTTTCACTTTCATGCATTGGAGAAGGAAATGGCAACCCACTCCAATGTTCTTGCCTGGAAAATCCCAGGGACGGGGGAGCCTGGTAGGCTACCGTCTATGGGGTCACACAGAGTCGGATACGACTGAAGTGACTTAGCGTAGCATAGCGTAAGAACAAGACACTCATTGTTCTAAATCAGTGAACAAAGAGATGCACTTAGTGGTTCCTAATGACGAGAGCAGCCCAAGAAGAACAAAGTCATGATTGAGTGTAAAAGCAGAAAGGGTTAAGCGGATGCTCAAACAGGTGAACGAGAGGAGGAGAATCAGAACCTCACATAGCACCAGATCGCTTCCCTTCCCAGAGATGATTATATAAATGTGGTCATTTTTTTCTCTGCAGGCTGTTTCCCCAATGTCCAGAGTTGACACATCAAGATCCAAGGAGCTGCTCTAATATTCACCAGAGCCTTTTTCTTTCCTTGGTGACTTGTATTATTTTTCTTTTTGGAGGAAAATGCTTCACTTAGAAATGTCTGCAAGTCAATAATGTTTATAAATGGCATGTTAGTCACACAGCGTGAAGCTGGGAGGGAGATAATTGTCTATGACACGGTTTCTGCCAGGGCCGCTTTGTACAGCCCTGCAAAGAAGGTAATGGCACCCCACTCCAGTACTCTTGCCTGGCAAATCCCATGGACAGAGGAGCCTGGTAGGCTGCAGTCCATGGGGTCGCTAAGAGTCGGACATGACTGAGCGACTTCCCTTTCACTTTTCACTTTCATGCATTGGAGAAGGAAATGGCAACCCACTCCAGTGTTCTTGCCTGGAGAATCCCGGGGATGGGGGAAACTGGTAGGCTGCCGTCTGTGGGGTCGCACAGAGTCGGACACGACTGAAGCGACTTAGCAGCAGCAGCAGCAGGTCCTACTGGTGTGTTACCAGCACTGTCGTCTCTGCAGCTGTCCCCTCTCCCGAGCTTATTCAATGCAATACGTGGTATATGGGGGCTCTGGCCCATCCAGGGAGTTTAGAGCATAGTCCGAATTTGAAGATTACAGCTGCGATGTGGAGCTCCCCACAGAATCTCAGATGCTGAAACATTTCGCAAAGTGTAGGAACTGGGACTGAAAACTGTGAATTCCTTTGGTGGGTGTTTTGGTACGTATTCACGCATTCGGTGCATTCCAGCGAAGTGACAAGGCATGAACGTGAGGAAGGATCTGACGTAGAAGCAGCCAGGATATGCGTAGAAGTAACCAGCATATGCATAGAAGTAACCATCCGCTCGGGCCTCACCTTTGGGAGCCATGGTGTCTCTTCAGGAGGAACGACAGACGCGTAAGAAAAGCATCTTCTTAGGTGCATGGCTCTCCCTTCTCTGCCCCTGTCCAGGGACACCTTAAATAGAACTGGCTCTGGAAACAGAATTCCCCAAAGCCACCATAGAAGTGAGTCAGTGTGGCTTATCTGAACGCGTGAGCTGATGTCAGAGAAGTGACTGGATATTGGGGAATGCAAATAGACTGTGTTAGTCAGCTCCGGCGGCCATAACAAAGTGCCACAGACCGGCTCAAACAAGGGAAATGAATCTCCTCACAGTTCTAGAGGCTGGGAATCTGAGATCAGGGTGTCTGTAGGTTTGATGTCTTCTAAAGTCTCTCTCCTTGGCTCACAGATGTCCATTTTCTCCTCCTATCTTCACATGGCCCTTTTACCGTGTGTGTGCCTCCCTGGAGTCTTTCTGTGTCCAAGTTTCTTCCAATGTGGACACCAGTCAGTTTGGATTAAGGCTCAATCTTTTGGCCTCATTTTAACTGCTCTTTAAAGGACCCATTTCCAAATATCACATTTTGAGGTCCTGAGGGTTAGGATTTCAACATACAAAAAATTTTGGATGGGTGGGGGGACACAGTTCCAACTACCTTAAGATGGCCCACCTTAAGCATTGTGGGGAAAGAAAGATCATACTTTCAGAGAGGTGTGAATGGCTGTCAGAAGGTGGACTGCAACACAGCTGGCAGAAATCTAACCAGAGATGGAGCAGAGGCTCACCAAACATAGGACACCCAGGCCTCCAGTCTGGGCCCTCGGATCTAAGTCAAACCTGTCTGGAGGAATTTGATGGGATCGGATTCTGAGGAATTTGGAAATATCACAGGAAAGCAGAAGAATGCCTCCACCTTGAGACCATCTAACCAAGGGAAATGAGTGGTAAAGGGAACAGGCCTTCACTGAATAAGAGGTTCCATGTGGCCTCTGAAGGGCCGCTGGCCCCAGAGGGCTGCCCTTCTCAGACTGCACCCACCACAAAGGACACACACAGCCATGTCTGAACGTAACTACACACCATCTCTAGTGGTGTGGACAGTTCAGTTGAGGTGACGCATGTTCAACTGCGACACAGGTGATATACGAGTTTTTAAAAAATAGTTTATTTGTTTATTTGACTGTGCCAGGTCTTGGTTCTGGCATGCAGGATCTTTCAGCTGCAGTATGCAAACTCTTAGTTGCGGCATGTGGGATCTAGTTCCCTGATTAGAGATTGAACTCGGGCCCCCCCACATTGGGAATGCAGAGTCTTAGAAGCAGTAATACGTGTTTAAACTCAGACTGTTGTGTTACTTGTCCTTCTCTATGGTTCTTCTCATCTGTGTAAGAGCAATGCTAATAATGAATGATTTTAACACTATTTAATCTGTACAGTCCTTTCAGATGGGTTTTGATTGAGAACCAGGACCCAAAGTTAAACCAAAAGTAGATGTCAGCTCTGGCATTTGGGCTCTAGCCTGGCTCACTCCATAGCCCACTCATTTTACCACTGGGCTATGGTCTCATGCAGAAAATTCTGGAAAGCAGGGCCTGGAGGCTGGAATCTCAGCTTTGCCAGTAGCCAGACAGGCCATCCTTGTTTCTACATGTTCCCTTCCATGTCAGAGAAAGGACTCTGGTGGAAATGAGGGCCTGTGGACATTATCAAGCACCTTATACTCAGTAAGCAAGGACTGCCCTTGAAACAGTTTAAGGGTATCTCTGCCTGCAGACAGCATCATGGTAGTGGGTTGGAGGGTTCACTGATACTTCTTATCTGATCCTACATTCAATTTGCTTGCTTAGAGAAATTGAATTACTCAAGAGGTTGAGAAAGGAGCATTAGTAATAAAGTTCAAAGGCAGATTGCACTCAGATTTCAGCCTTTTCAGTGCTAAGCAATTGAATCTTGCCTATTTGACAGTGATGGATGGCTGAGGGACTAAGAATTTCATCCCCTTTTCCAAAGGATGTCTTTTCTTGTGTCTAAATGAACTCAAGAATGATCACTAATTGATCTTTTTTTAGGGTCTCTGCCAAGAGGCCAGCTTTTGATATGTTTCTACAGGCCAACAAGCATAATATGGTGATGCTAATGGTGGTTGTCCATGGGAAAAGACATCAGTCCTTCTGTTTGATTCTCAGTCACAGTAGCATGGGAGTGTAGTTAGAAGGGTAGTTTCTGGCCCTGGGTGAAGATAGTATTTATGAATTTAAAGAAATAAGTGGGTAAATAGCATGAAGGGATCCTGCAATGTGTCCCAAACCACACAGCAGTGTAGTTGACCCCAGAGCAGCCCAGCCTGTAGACTTCCTACTCCACTCCTTTCTATGGTCTTGTTAAATTCTTCCACTAGGGTCAAATTGGGAGCGTGTAGCTCTCCAAGTTGGCTTTCCTGGTGGTTCAGTGGTAAAGAATCCACCTGCCAATGCAGGAGACATGGGTTCAATCCCTGAGTCAGGAAGATCCCTTAGAGAAGGAAATGGCAACCCACTCCAGTATTCCTGTCTGGAAAATCCCATGGACAGAGGAGCCTGGTGGGCTACAGTCCATGAGCTCGAAAAGAATCAGACATAACTTAGTGAATAAACAATAGCTTCCCAAATTAGAAGTTAGTTTCTGCAGATTAGAAGCTCCTAGTTGGATTGTTTGAGATAGCTCCCAGCACTTCTGGGAAGAGGCCACTGCACCTTTGAACGTGAACTCAGCAAGCAGCCTTGGTCAAGCTTGGGAGGCTGGGACCACATCGCTTTTCCTCGGAGTCCACCTCCAGTTCATTACCCACCGTCTGAATGGTGTCTGAATGTGGGAAAAGCATTACTCTTGGTACAAGAACCGAAGGCCCCACAAGAGATTGTAAAAAGCTCTGAATGTTGTTTATGGAGTAAACAGATTAGGAAAAGAAAATTGAAGTTGGCCCAGTGCCAGAGAAGAGAGGTTTAATTAACGACAAAAGCAGGGAATCAACAGAGCAATGTTTTATTTTGGTGGAGTTTCTTTGTTAACTAAATGATTCTTTTGTGTCAATCTTTTGCTATAAATATAAGCTAATCTTCTCCTGCCCTAAGCCCTGGACAGATTTTTTCCCCCGTGGCTCATAGTGTGAGAGAAAGGAAAGACATTTATGTACTATGTGAAACAGTCATCTAGGGGTGGTGGATTCACCTGTTCACATCATCTTCACACAGTCCAGGGAGGTAAGCTTCATGTTCAGACTCTCTTCTTGTCATCGGATCGCCTGCTGTTTCCAGCCACTATCTGAACTGAACTAGAAGCCAGAGGAGCCAGGCTGACTCAACCCTTAAAGGTCAGCCTCCCTAGGCATTGAGGAGGTGTTGAGGGTGGAGAGTGAATCTGGAGGGGCAAGCAGTCACTGACCATCACAGCACCCATGATGACTGCGTGGAGGTGGGTGTTGTGATCACATGATCCAACAAGAAATTTAATGTGGTTTTGAACTTGGCTCACTGATCTTGCAGATGACTAGAGCTCGTAAGCAAGCCCAGGTCGTCTCATAGAATGTCCTCAGGATCTTTCGAAGCCTGGAAAGCTGCATCTCCTGGCAAGAAGCCATTTGATAGAGTGGACAGAGGACTGACTAGGACCAAGGGGTCCAGTGCAGTTTCTGCCAGGTAGAATGTGTAACCATGGACAGGTCTCCTTTTTCTCATTTTTTTTTAATTAAAAAATTTTTTTTCTCCACCCCACCCCCGCTGCAGTTTTATTGAGAAACAATTGACATACCTAAGTTTAAGGCATTTGGCATGATGGTTTGATTTACATCTATCATGAAATGATTATCACAAAATGTTCAGTTAACATCCATCTTCTCATATAAATACAATAAAAAGAAAACAAAGAAGAAAGAAGGAAAAAACAATTTCCTTGTGATGAGAACACTTAGGATTTGCTCTCTTAATAAATTTCCTGTGTATCATACAGCAGTGTTAGCTATGGTCATCATATTGTGCATTATATTCTTAGTACTTACTTATAACTAGAAGTTTGTACCTTTTGACCCCTTTCCTCCAATTCTGTCTCCCTCCACCATCTGCTTCTGGTAACCACAAGTCTGATCTCTTTCTCTATGATTTTGTTTGTTTTTTAGATTCCACATATTCGTGAGATCATATGGTCTTTTTATGTCTCTATCTGACTTCACTCAACATACTACCTTTAGGGTCCATTCATGCTGTCTCAAATGATATGATTTCCTTGTTCTTTTAAATCGTTAATGTTCCCCTGCATATATATATATATATGTTAACTTCTTTACTCATTCATCCATTTATGGGCACTTGAATTGTTCCCATATCTTTCCTGTTGTAAATAATGCTGCTCTGGGGGTGAAGATATCTTTTTGAGTTAGTGTTTTTGTTACTTTTGGGTATATTCCCAGAAGTGGAATTGCTGGATCATATGGTAGTTCTATTTTTAATTTTTGAGTCTCCTCCATACTGTTTTCCATAGAGATTATACCAACTTACATTCCCACCATCAGCATGCAAGTGTTCTCTTTTCTCCACATCCATGCCAGCATTTGTTATCTCTTGTCTTTTTGATAATAGCCATTCCAATAGGCATGTGATATCTCATTGTGGTTTAAAGTTGTATTTCCCTAATGTCTAGTGAGGGGCTTCCCTGGTGGCTTAGTGGTGAAGAATCTGCCTGCCAAGACAGGAGACCTGGGTTCAATCCCTGGGTCAGGAAGATACCCTGGAGAAGGAAATGGCAACCCACTCTAGTATTTGTGCCTGGGAAATCCCATGGATAGAGGAACCCGGTGGGCCATAGCCCAAGGGGTCACAAAAGAGTCAAACACTACTTAGTGACTAACCAACAACAACAGTGAGAGTGGTGTTGAATATCTTTTCGTGTGTCAAATACCTGTCGGCCTTCCATGAATCTTCTTTGGACAGATGTCTATTCAGGCCCTTTGCCCATTTTAATTTTTTTTTCTTTTTTTGCTATTGAGCTGTATGAGTTTTTTAAATGTTTTGGATATTAACCACTTATCAGATACATGGTTAACCACTTATCAGATACCTGGTTTCCAAATATTTTTTTTCCATTTCATAGGATATCTTGTCACTTTGTTGGTAGATTTCTTTTGCTGTGCAGAAGCTTTTTAATTTGATGAAGTCCCACTTGTTTTCTTTTGATTTTACTGCTTGTGCTTTGGGTGTCTGTATGTTCAGGTCACTCAAGATGGCCGTTCTCTTGCTCTGTGTACATCGTCCGCTGGACCAGTCCCTACTTCACCTACACCCTCTCTCATGAATGTGCTTGTCCCCTCCCTAGCTAGTGATGGTTCTAATCCTTAGTCCAGAATGGCTCCACCTGCTAGTGTTTTAAAGGGAACCATCTGCTCTCATGATGATCATTAACCTGAGGAGTTGTGCAGGACCTGCTCCAGCTGCTGGTTTCCCCAGTAACTGATGAGGTAACCTGATGTCAATTCCTTCGATAAATGGCAGTCTCTTTCTCCCCTGAGTAGTGAAGACTGCTGTCACGTCTGCTGCACACAATGGGTTGACGCTCCAGGAACTTTTGCTTCAGACGTAAGATTCCTCTGTCCAATAAACCATTGATGTCTCTCTCACTGTCTCCAGGCTCTTTCTTCTGCCTTGAGGCTGGGCAGCTACAGGGCTTGCAGACCTGTGGGTACAGCTCAACATGTCACATCCAAAAATTATTATCAAGACCCATGTCAAGGAGCCTTATTCCTGCGTTTTCTAGGAGTTCCATGGTTTCAGGTCCTACATTTAACCCTTTAATGCATTTCAAGTTAATTTTTTGTGAGTAGTTTAAGATATGGGTTCTGTTTCATTCTTTTACAAGTGAATAATAAATTATCCCAGCACCATTTATTAAAGAGACTATCTTTTCTTCAATGAGTATTCTTGGCTCCCTTGTCAAACTTTAGTTGATTGTGGAAAGTCTCCTTTCTAAGCCTGATTCCTCATCTATGAAGTTAGTAGGTCTGACCTGATTTGGGGGCCTCAGAGTTCTGCAGCAGAATCCCCCAGGAAAAGTTAAAACCATTCACCTGCCTGAGCCTTACTTTTAGAGCATTTGTTTCACTTGGCTTGGGTGGGGCCTGGGCATTGATATTGTACAAACATGATCTAGGTGACTTTCATGTTCAGCCAGGATTGAGAAACGCTACACTAGACCTCACCTCCAGTTCTGGGTTTCCACTTTCATGGACCAAGATCCCCTTAATTAGAAAACTTTACTTTCCTATGGAAATAGCAAGAAGGAAATAAGCATTTTTATTGAGGATCTGATAGCACACTTGTGATATTTATTCTGTATAACAGTCTCCAGGCTGTCAGTTATCATATCCATTTTCAGAGTTGAAGTAATTTAGGTCAGAAAGTTTTGACATTCATTCAGCAATGCTTGCTGAGCATCTACTCTGTCTGGTGCTGTTGTAGGTGCTGGGGACACTTGATGAACAAAACAGACCAAATTCCTGCTCTCATGGAGCATATGCTACCTAGTCTAACAGATGGATAATTTGTTGTTGTTATTCAGTCTCTCAGTCATGTCCAATTCTTTGCAACCCCGTGGACTGCAGCATGCCAGGCTTCTCTGACACAAGCTTGCTCAAGTTCATGTCCATTGAGTCAATGATGCCATCCAACTATCTCATCCTCCATTGTTCCCTTCTCCTCCTGCCTTCAATCTTTCCCAGCATCAGGGTCTTTTCTAATGAGTCCGCTCTTTGCATCAGGTGGCCAAACAATTGGAGCTTCAGCTTTAGCATCAGTACTTCAATGAATATTCAGGGTTGATTTCCTTTAGGATTGACCGGTTTGATCTCCTTGCAGTCCAAGGGACTCTCAAGAGTCTTCTCCAACACCACACTTCAAAAGCATCAATTCTTCAGTGCTCAGCGTTCTTTATGGTCCAACTCTCACATCCATACATAACTACTGGAAAAACCATAGCTTTGACTAGATGGACCTTTGTTGACAAAGTAATGTCTCTGTTTTTTAACATGCTGTCTAGGTTTGTCATAGCTTTTCCAAGGAGCAAGCATCTTTTAATTTCATGGCTGCAGTCACCATCTGCAGTGGCATTTGGGGCCCAAGAAAATGAAGTCTGTCACTGTTTCCATTGTTTCTCCATCTATTTATCATGAAGTGATGTCACCAGATGCCATGATCTTCGGTCTTTGAATGTTGAGTTTTAAGCCAACTTTTTCACTTTTCCCTTTCACCTGCATCAATAGGCTATCAAAAGTTCCTGGTTTGTCTGGGATCATAAATATCTGTTATTTTTAACGTGGCTTTTGGATTATTGAGTTGGTTGATCAAGGAACACATCCTTGTTCAGTTCAGTTCAGTTCGCTTCAGTTGCTCAGTCATGTCCGACTCTTTGCAATCCCATGAACTGCAGCACACCAGCCCTCCCTGTCCATCACCAACTCCCAGAGCCCACCCAAACCCATGTCCATCGAGTCGATGATGCCATCCAACCATCTCATCCTCTGTCATCCCCTTCTCCTCCTGCCCTCAGTCTTTCCCAGCATCAGGGTCTTTTCAAATGAGTCAGCTCTTCACATCAGGTGGCCAAAATATTGGAGTTTCAGCCTCAACATCAGTTCTTTCAATGAACACCCAGGACTGATCTCCTTTAGAATGAACTGGTTGGATTTCTTTGCAGTCCAAGGGACTCTCAAGAGTCTTCTCCAACACCACAGTTCAAAAGCATCAATTCTTCGGTGCTCAGCTTTATTTATAGTCCAACTCTCACATCCATATATGACCACTGGAAAAACCATAGCCTTGACTAGACAGACCTTTGTTGGCAAAGTAATGTCTCTGTTTTTTTAATATGCTGTCTAGGTTGGTCATAACTTTCTTTCCAAGGAGTAAGCGTCCTTGAGGAGGTGACATATGAGTTGAGGTGTGAATGGCAGAGACCTGAGACCCCAGGCAACGGGAACCATAAATGTAAAGGCCCTGAGCTAGGAATGATTTTGTTATGCTGGGGACCAAATACAAGGCCCAGTAAGACAAGGTCAGAGAAGTGGGCAGAGCAGCATTGGGAGCTGTGTTGGGGACAGTTTGGATTTTATCCTAAGTATGGTGGGAAGACTCCAGAAGGCTTTAAGCTGGGGAAAGCCAGGATCTAATTCAGTGATTCTCAACCAGGGAACATTCAACAATGTCTGGAAATATTTTTGGTTGTCACATTTGACGGGTGAAGGTATTACTGGTATCTAGGGGGTAGAGCCAGAGAAGGCAATGGCACCCGACTCTACCACTCTTGCCTGGAAAATCCCATAGATGGAGGAGCCTGGTAGGCTGCAGTCCATGAGGTCACAAAGAGTTGGACATGACTGAGCAACTTCATTTTCACTTTTCACTTTCATGCATTGGATAAGGAAATGGCAACCCACTCCAGTGTTCTTGCCTGGAGAATCCCAGGGACGGGGGAGCCTGGTGGGCTGCTGTTTATGGGGTCACACAGAGTTGGACACGACTGAAGCGACTTAGCAGCAGCAGCAGGGGGTAGAGTAGTGCAAAGAAATAGAGGAAAATAATAGAATGGGAAAGACTAGAAATCTCTCCAAGATAATCAGAGATACTAAGGGAACGTTTCATGAAAAGATGGGCTCGATAAAGGACAGAAATGGTATGGACCTAACAGAAGCAGAAGATATTAAGAAGAAGTGGCAGGAATACACAGAAGAACTACACAAAAAAGATCTTCACGTCCCAGATAATTACGATGGAGTGATCACTCACCTAGAGCCAGACATCCTGGAATGTGAAGTCAAGTGGGCCTTAGAAAGCATCACTACAAACAAAGCTAGTGGAGGTGATGGAATTCCAGTTGAGCTATTTCAGATCCTAAAAGATGATGCTGTGAAAGTGCACTCAATATGCCAGCAAATTTGGAAAACTCAGCAGTGGCCATGGGACTGGAAAAGGTCAGTTTTCATTCCAATCCCAAAGAAAGGCAATGCCAAAGAATGCTCAAACTACCGCACAATTGCACTCATCTCACATGCTAGTAAAGTAATGCTCAAAATTCTCCAAGCCAGGCTTCAGCAATACGTGAACCGTGAACTTCCAGATGATCAAGCTGGTTTTAGAAAAGGCAGAGGAACCACAGATCAAATTGCCAACATCTGCTGGATCATGGCAAAAGCAAGAGGGTTCCAGAAAAACATTTATTTCTGCTTTATTGACTATGCCAAAGCCTTTGACCGTGTGGATCACAATAAACTGTGGGAAATTCTGAAAGAGATGGGAATACCAGATGACCTGACCTGCCTCTTGAGAAACCTGTACGCAGGTCAGGAAGCAACAGTTAGAACTGGACATGGAACAACAGACTTTCCAAATAGGAAAAGAAGTATGTCAGTGCTGTATATTGTTGCCCTGCTTATTTAACTTATATGCAGAGTACATCATGAGAAACGCTGGGCTAGATGAAGCACAAGCTTGAATTAAGATTGCCGGGAGAAATATCAATAACCTCAGATATGCAGATGATACCACCCTTGTGGCACAAAGTGAAGAAGAACTAAAGAGCCTCTGATGAAAGTGAAAGAGGAGAGTGAAAAAGTTAGCTTAAAGTTCAACATTCAGAAAACTGAGATCATGGCATCCAGTCCCATCACTTCATGGGAAATAGATGGGGAAACAGTGGAAACAGTGTTAGACTTTATTTTTTTGGGCTCCAAAATCACTGCAGATGGTGACTGCAGCCATGAAATTAAAAGACGCTTACTCCTTGGAAGGAAAGTTATGACCAACCTAGATAGCATATTGAAAAGCAGAGACATTACTTTGCCAACAAAGGTCCATCTAGTCAAGGCTATGGTTTTTCCAGTGGTCATGTATGGATGTGAGAGTTGGACTGTGAAGAAGGCTGAGCGCCGAAGAATTGACGCTTTTGAACTGTGGTGTTGGAGAAGACTCTTGAGAGTCCCTTGGACTGCAAGGAGATCCAGCCAGTCCATTCTGAAGGAGATCAGCCCTGGGATTTCTTTGGAAGGTATGATGCTAAAGCTGAAACTCCAGTACTTTGGCCACCTCATGCGAAGAGTTAACTTATTGGAAAAGACTCTGATGCTGGGAGGGATTGGGGGCAGGAGGAGAAGAGGACGACAGAGGATGAGTTGGCTGGATGGCATCACTGACTCGATGGACGTGAGTCTGAGTGAACTCTGGGAGTTGATGATGGACAGGGAGGCCTGGCATGCTGAGATTCATGGGGTCGCGAAGAGTCGGACACGACTGAGTGACTGAACTGAACTGAGAAGACAAAAACTGCGTGACTTCACTTATATGTGGTACTTAGAGTAGTCAGACTCACAGAAACAGAAACTGGAATGGTGGTTACTAGGGGTGGTTAGGAAATGAGGAATTGTTTAATGGGCCCAGAGTTATAGTTTTGCAAGATGAAAACATTCTAGAGATTTAGTTGCTCAACAGTGTGGACTTACTTAACACTACTTAAAAGTGGTTTAGATGGAACATTTTGTTATGCATGTTTCATCACAATTAAAAAAAAAAAAGATCAGCTCACTCTGGCTACTGAGTAGAGAATGAGCTGTTAGGTGACAACTATAGATGCAGGGAGACTAGTTAGCAGTTTATTGTAGTAATCCAGATAAGGGATGATAATGGCTTGCATGCAGTGGGCAGCAATGGTGATGAGAGAAGTGACCAGACTTAGGACATCTTTTGGTGGTGGTTTGGATGTGGGGATCAGGCCTTATGTCCAAGGTCACTCTGCCGATAAGTAGCAGAGCTGGGACTGAATGCAGGGCTGACTCCACTCTCACTTTCTCTCCCAGTATCACACTTTCCAACGTCATCTAATTGACTAAAACCTCACTGGGATAGCATTTCTTGCCATTTTGATCCATTTCACGCTATTGGGTAGGTGGCAATTACTTCATATATTGTCTTCTAAAAAATGCCATGGCATATATTTCTCAAAGCCCTAAGCTTTCAAACACTGGTTTTATTTCAGCTCATTGCACACAAGCTGGTCTTTCTGCCAGCAGCTCCCAGCTTCACTGCCTCATCTGCAGTTGTGCTTTTGTGTGGTTTTAATTGTGAGGGGGAACTGCATTCATCAGCCTGTGGTTTTCTATTTAGCCTGTGCATTGAGATCACAGACCTTATTCATGCTGGCAGTCAAAATGCTTCTAATTCCACAGATACCTCTATAGATAACTAATTCAGTCAGAATGTTTCTAATTCGCTCCCAATACCTGGTGGGGGAAGCCATCAGGGATGATCTCCTAAAAATTTTTGTTTTCACCTCCGTTTCTTAATGTTCTTAAACCTAAACATTAAGGTATTGCTAGGAAACCAGACAAATATCAGAGAGAAGGCTTTCTGAGGTCACCTGAGGACCAGCTTGTGTTAATGGCCACAAACTGCAATCAAGCTTCAGTGGTTGCCAAGGTCTCCTGAAGAAGTTGAATAAGGGGACTTCCCTATGGTCCCGTGGTTAAGACTCTGTGCTTACATTGCAGGAGGCATGGGTTGGCTCCCTGCTTGGGGAACAAAGATGCCACGTGCTGCACAGAATGGCCAAAAAGTTTTAAGAAAGAAAAGAGTAAAGGTTGAGTAAGGGTGTTGTGGCTGCCTTGTGGGGCCAGTTTATTTTCCCTTTCCTGGACGTTTCCTTACCTGATCCAAGGAAAGATCCTTAGGGAACTAAGCCACCAAATCTGGGAGACCACTAAAGCCTTGGCTTTCCATTCTCAGCTGGTATGGAGGATAGGCTTAGATCTGGGCTAAGCAGAAACCTTCTGTTGCTTCTGAGGAATACATCTGCTCAGCAAATAATGGTATTGCATGTATGTGGGTGGGTAGGGAAACCCAACAACCTACTCTAAAATTATGTTTAAGGACTCCTCCCCTGTTCTTTTTGACAGGTTTATGTAATCGATACTGTGGCCATAAGAGCAGGTGTTCTCAAACCGTGATCCTTGGACCAGCAGCATCAGCATCACCTGGGAACTTGTTAGAAATACAGACACTTGGGCCCTATCCCAGACCTCCTGGATTAGAAACTCTAGGGCTAAGGCCCCACAATCTCTTGACAAGGTTTCTGGGTGATATTGACATGTGCAGCCTTGGGAAAAATCCAGTCCCAGGAATCCAGCATTTGCCAGTTGAGTTTATACCTTGGTTCTTTTCCATGAGCCTCAGTCTAAAGGGAGGAGGTAATTCATGCCAAGCATCTGGCATGCTTCAGGGATGCAGATCCTCTTTCTGTAAAACCTGCTTTTCATGATTTGTTAGGCAGCACCTGGAGTTAAAATATGTGTTCAAAAAGAAGGGACTTCTGTTACAACTTAAAGATTATTGTTTTAGTGTAACCTGTCTTATCACAGTATAAAATCTGAATCACAGAGCTTTTATTGTGGTTCAGAATCTATGCTTCTCAGAAAAGAGGAAGCTGGGGTCATGAGTACCTGTTTGAATTCTGCTGGTGGTGACTTCTGCACACATAAGGGCAAGAAGACAGACAGACCCTCTCCTTCCTCACAGCCACTCACGTTCAGAAAATCCACTGGGTTCAGGGTCTGATACTCTGCCCAGTGGAAACTGATTAGAGCTCCTAAAAAGTCCAGGACCCAGGGCATATCCCAGGGCAGCTGTCCTTCTCCACCACCCAGAGATGCTGCCCTCTGCCCTCTGGGACTGTCTGTAAAGGCCAATTTGCAGCTGTGGAAGATATATAAGCTTTTTGTGTTCCACCTCAAATGCCAAGAGGAAGGTTATCGGAGGGAAGAGCAGAGAAAGATAAATGATAGCAAATTCCTCCCGGATCACCAGGCACTGTTCATCTTGTGTCATCTTCTCTTCACTCAGGGTGACATAGTGAGAGTTCAGAAGTCACGTGTTCCAGGGCTCACTGTGTGCCGCATGGTACACTCAGCGCCTTGTATGTATATATTATTGATAACATATATATTACCTTTGTTAATTCTCATGATGATCCTCAAAGAAGATTTAATCCCCATTTTACAGATGAGGGAAAGGAGGCACAGAAATATCATTGTTCTTCCATGTCTTTGGACCCACAACTAGAACTGTAGGGGAGGTGGGATTCGCAATGGCCTGGGGTGGACTGCAGAGGCTGGGACACCACTCGCCAGGCTATGGTGTGATGCTAACAGCTGTTGAACTTTGGCAGCCCCACATCCTGGTACAAGCTGGGCTTCAGGGAAACAACTGACACAGCAGTGTTCTCGACTTGGCTTGTACACAGGGATTGTCTGCAGAGCTTTCAACTAATACTACTGCCTGGTCCTTTCCTAGAGATTCAGATATAACTGTGCTGAGGTAAGTGAAAGTCGCTCAGTCGTGTCCAACTCTTTGAACCCCATGGACTGTACAGTCTGTAGAATTCTCCAGGCTAGAATACTAGAGTGGGTAGCCTTTCCCTTCTCCAGGGGATCTTCCCAACCCAGGGATCGAACCCAAGTCTTCCGCATTGCAGCCAGATTCTTTAACACCTGAGCCACTGAGAAACTCTATCATAGGCTCAGATGGAGCTTGGGAGGCAGTTAAGCACCAGGCATGTGCACATCTGGCCTTGACTTATAGACCCTTCAGAATGCAATCTTCTGAGGCTTCCTTGGTGGCTCAGTGGTAAAGAATCCGCCTGCCAGTGCAGGAGACATGAGTTTGATCCCTAGTCTGGGAAGATCCCACGTGCCTCGGAGCAACTAAGCCTGAGTACCATGACTACTGAGCCTGTGCCCGGGAGCCGCAGCTACTGAAGCCTGCAGGCCCTAGAGCCCATGCTCCACAACTAAAGAAAAGCTGCCACAGCAATGAAGATCCAGCACAGCCAAAAATAAAATAAAAAAGAATGTAATCGTCTGTAATCAAACACACACAAAAACAAACATCATCAAGTCCCCAGAGCTCTCCAGCAGCATGAAAGCTGGCACTTCTATAAGCCAGAAGGGAATGGAAATCTTTGCCAAGTCTGGAAAAAATTCCCTGACTTTGAACAACGTTTGACCAGTGTCTTAACAGTCTCTTCCCCACCCCCTGCCAAAATACAGAAATGATACATTCCAGACACATCAAGTCAGTTTTCTACATAGCTTCTTATGTAAGTTAAAAATGACCCTATATTCAGTAATAAAGTGGCATGATTTTGTTTTTTTAATTTTTTAAAAAAATTTATTTGACTGTGTAGGGTCTTAGCTGCATCATGCAGGGTCTTGTTTTGGTTCGTGGACTCTAGTTGTGTCGCATGGACCCCAGAGCACACAGGCTTCAGGAGTTGCAGCATGTGGACCTAGCTGCTCTGTGACACGTGGGATCTTAGTTCCCTAACTGGGAATCAAACTGCAACCCCTGCATTGCAAGGTGGATTCTTAATTATTGGACCACCAGGGAAGTCCCATGATTTCCTTTTAAAAAAAAACAACAAAAAACACCCCAGAGTTTATAAATCCAAGCAAGTATTTCCCGCTCCAATAAATCCATTTGAGAATGAAGTCCCATGTTTTAGTGATGCTGTCGTTGCTCAAGACTCCATGGGGATCCTTTCAGAATTCCCTAAGAACTGTATTAATTAAAAAAAAAAAAAACTTTGCAGATTATTTAATCATTGACTTGCTCTTTGATCAAAATTGGATTTACTTCACTTTAATGTCTTTGCTCCCCTGATTGGCTCTGAGTAATATCTAGCAATGTTTGATACTCTAATCCATGGTCCGTCACGTTTTGTCAGCATGAGAATATGCAAATGAGTGTAGTCCAGGCACTGAAGGCATTCCAGGCTTTGTGATGTGGCAAATAATGAAACGCTATCTTTATATTATAGCAGTTTGCTCTAATGTGTGTTATTTTTGCCTCTCCAACTCAGCTGTTTTGTACCACCCAAAGGTCTAAGGTGTCTTAGAAATATCTCCACAGTCCCTATGCTTGGCACATAGTGAAGTTTGATTGGTACTTATTGGTTGATTAAATACTGGTCACAGGTTTTCGCTGCCATGTGGATGAACTTTCTCAGCAGAGGATTCTACACAGAGGAAGATTGTAGGAGCAACGGCTCATGAAAGTTGCCCCAAGCACTTTTTTTAGTAACAGTGCTGAAAGGATAGTAAGCAGAAGGACTGCTAACTACATTAAAGGACAAGCAATTGTAGAGTTGGAAGGGGGCCAGTCATTGGAATCAAGGTGGAGGTGAAGCTGCAGCCCCGTCAGTCAGTAGCTCAGTGTTGAGATACACAACTTCCTGTGTTTCAGTTTCATCATCTGTGAAACGGGGATTAGACCCTTGCATTGCAAGGTGCAGAAATGGATACATCTGGAGTTGGGCACCAGTGACTGAACTGGAGATGAGCTCCTGGGAAAGCAGGTGCCTGGGAGGAGGCTCTGGCCTTCTGGGGTCAAGTCTCTAGTTCTCTCAGCATTACAAACTTCTTTGGAAAAGTGGCAGTTATGATACTGTTTTTTATTGTTAGTCACAGCTCTCTGGTTACTATTCATAGCTGTCCTTTGCAGAAATGTTGCTGTCTCAGCTCTGCATTTGGAAAAGAAGAAAAGGACATGTTGGTCCAGCTTGGGCTAGAGTTTTAAGGGAAAGGAAGATAGCTCTGGAATCTAGTATCAAGCTGACCCCAGAGCTCAGCAGGAGAAATGTGAGACCCAGGGGACGTCAAAGGGAGGCTCTTACCCATGGGGTGCAGAGCACCCCCGCTTTGTACCTCTTCTTAGCTGAGGTCGTGCATGTGTTTACAAGACTTCGGCTGTTGTGCGAGAGAGACTGGCAGGTGGAAGTCCCTCTGCTCTTCGGAAGGACCCCAGCTTTGCAACACCTTGTTTCTCAGTGTCCAGGAAGCCTGATTGTGAGTCCTCAATCTGCCCTAAGAACCTGCCTAAACTTGAGAAAGGCACTACACTCCTCGGTCCTAGCCCTGTTTTGTGTTGGTCAGTTTGTTTTTTGTTTTATTTAAAGTTAATTTTTATTGGAGTATAGTTGTTTACAATGTTGTGTTGGTGTCTGCTGCGCAGCAAAGTGAATCGGCAATAGTGTACATATATCCCCTCTCTTTTGGATTTCCTTCCCATTCAGGTCACCACAGAGCACTGAGTAGAGTTCCCTGAGCTACACAGTAGGTTTTCCTCAGTTATCTGTTTTATATATAGTGTCAATAGGCTTCCTAGGTTGTGCAGTGGTAAAGAATCCATCTATCAATACAGGAGATGACAGAAACGAGGGTTTGATCCCTGGGTCAGGAAGATTCCCTGGAGTAGGAAATGGCAACTCATTCCAGTATTCTTGCCTGGAAAATCCCATGGACAGAGGAGCCTGGCGGGCTACAGTCCATGGGGTCGCAAAAAGTTGGACATGACTGAGCGACTGAGCGCACACACATCAGTGGTGTATATGCATCAATCCCAATCTCCCAGTTCATCCCACCCGCTTTTCCCTCAGGGTCCTAGCTGTTAAATGAACATTATCACCCCATCTTATCCCCCAGTCATGAGAATCCAATAAAACAATGGAAGGTGAGTAATACACTGTGCAGATCAAGACGCTCAAAAACCAAAGCTTTCAGATATCCTGAGTTTCATTCTATGAACAAACAGGAGCTTGGCGTTTTCACTCCTCAGTGACAGTGCCAGAACTGAAAATATTTGCTCTTGGAATTCCGTTGAGTTTATTCTTTGCATTCAAGGCTGGCCTGGAGTGTCGAATGTGACTTTGTCCATATTTTCAACAGTAATAATGCTGTTCTCACCATGCCTTCTCTGTGCCTATCCCTATCCCCACCCAGAGTGTCTGCTACTGGTTTTAGCCTTTCAGAACGGTCACCCAGTGCTTCAAGGTGACCTGTGGGAGGGTAGCTCTCTTTTCTCCCGGATTATTTGCCTGCTGAGTTCGTCTAGGATGGACATTCACGATCTCTCCCTTTCCATCCCTCTTGCAAAGAAAAAAGCCTTAAGCTGGGTGTTCATTGTGATCCGACTTGACAATGAGCTTGTGTGTGTGTGTGTGACTAATCTCAGAAATGACAAGTGGTTTCCTTCCCCCTTTTCTTAAAATAACTGATTTGGACAAGAAGGAAAAAAAACCCAAGTGTGTAAGAGTCGAAAGAGCGCTTGCCCAGTCTTCGCCCTGGAGGAGGGAAGGGGAGGCGGGGAGTTGCTGCCCATCTCCTGGGTTTGATGACGACTGTAGCATGCTGCCATGGCCTAGATATGCCCCGGGATCACTGACAGCCTCGTCGGGGCAGTGGCAGGAGAGAGGGGCCCAGAACTGTCTCTGGCTGTAGCTTGGTGGTTCTAACTGGAGGGGTGACTAAGTCGAAACAGTGCAATCTTATCTGTAAAATGGGGACATTAAACTGGATGATTTCTGAGGTCCTTTCAGTTTGATTTAGTTCAATGGCTGAGCTTTAAGAGAACAAAATTCAAATGCTACCAAGGTATTTCTTTTTTTTTTTAATTGAAGGATAATTGTTTTACAGAATTTTGCTGTTTTGTGCCAAACAGCAACAAGAATCGGCCACAGCTACCAAGGTATTTCTGATCCACTTGGTCTTGTATCTAATATTAAAATAGGTTTGTGAACCCGGAAGAACTTCAAAAAATCATGGCTTTCTATATTATCTACTTGTTAATGATAATCTGAGACAGTTTCAAAGCTTGATGTTCTGACAACCAAAGCCATAATTATTATAGAAATATTTACTGAGAAACTACATAACTAGCACTATCTAGTTTAACAGAGGGGCTCCTGCTCTTTTCCTCTTTACAATAAAGTTGGAGAGGGGAGGAAGAGACTCATATACATAAGAAATTAACACATGGAAAATCTATTAAATGCCAAATTGGAAAAATCAAGTGTTGTGGGACCCATGGAGATTCCATGGGCAGCCTGTGACTTGTAAGAATAGAGAAGCTGACTCAGGATGACCCACTTAGAGAATGAGAAGTGTCTAAAAAAGTCTAACTCAGCAAAACAGAGAGTAGGAATGGTGGTTGCCAGGGGCTGGGGAAGGGGAAATGCGAAGTTGTTCAATGGGTATAATGTTTCAGTTATGCAAGATAAGAATGGTTCTAGAGTCCGTCTTACTACATAATGCCTGTAGTGAACAATACTGTATATTGCCCTTAACCATGTCTTAGAAGGGCAGCTCTCATGTTAATTGTTCTTGGGCTTCCCAGGTGGCACTAGTTTTAAAGCATCTGCCTGCCAATGCAGGAGACTTAGGTTCGATCCTTGGGTCGGGAAGATACCCCGGAGGAGGGCATGGCAACCCACTCCAGTATTCTTGCCTGGACAATCCTCATGGGCAGAGGAGCCTAGAGGGCTACTGTCCACAGGGTCTCAAGAGTCGGACACGACTAATGTGACTTAGTACGCAGCACAACAATAACAACCACCACAACACGGAGGGGCACAAAGAAATTTTCAGAGGTGCTGGATATGTCTATTACCTTGATTATGATGGTCGCTTCATGAGTATATGTCTATGTCCAAGCTCATCAAATTGTATACATTAAACACACGCAGTTTTTTGTATATCCATTATTCCTCAATATAGCTGTTTAAAAAGAAATGAGCAGAAAAAGGAAGGGGGAAAGAGAGAGAAGAAAGTAATTCTGGGCAGACAGATCCTGTGAGCAAAGGCAGAGAGGCTGAAAACATTGGGTTTAGTTCAGTTCAGTCGCTTAGTCATCCGACTCTTTGTGACCCCATGAATCGCAGCACGCCAGGCCTCCCTGTCCATCACCATCTCCCGGAGTTCACTCAAACTCACGTCCATTGAGTCAGTGATGCCATCCAGCCATCTCATCCTCTGTCGTCCCCTTCTCCTCCTGCCCCCAATCCCTCCCAGCATCAGAGTCTTTTCCAATGAGTCAACTCTTCTCATGAGGTGGCCAAAGTACTGGAGTTTCAGCTTTAGCATCATTCCTTCCAAAGAGCACCCAGGGCTGATCTCCTTTAGAATGGACTGGTTGGATCTCCTTGTAGTCCAAGGGACTCTCAAGAGTCTTCTCCAACACCACAGTTCAAAAGCATCAATTCTTTGGCGCTCAGCTTTCTTCACAGTCCAACTCTCACATCCATACGTGACCACAGGAAAAACCATAGCCTTGACTAGATGGACCTTTGTTGGCAAAGTAATGTCTCTGCTTTTCAATATGCTATCTAGGTTGGTCATAACTTTTCTTCCAAGGAGTAAGCGTCTTTTAATTTCATGGCTGCAGTCACCATCTGCAGTGATTTTGGAGCCCAAAAAAACAACGTCTGACACTGTTTCCACTGTTTCCCCATCTATTTCCCATGAAGTGATGGGACCAGATGCCATGATCTTCGTTTTCTGAATGTTGAGCTCTAAGCCAACTTTTTCACTCTCCTCTTTCACTCTCATCAAGAGGCTTTTTAGTTCCTCTTCACTTTCTGCCATAAGGGTGGTGTCATCTGCTTATCTGAGGTTATTGATATTTCTCCCAGCAATCTTGATTCCAGCTTGTGTTTCTTCCAGTCCAGCGTTTCTCATGATGTACTCTGCATAGAAGTTAAATAAGCAGGGTGACAATATACAGTCTTGATGTATTCCTTGTCCTATTTGGAACCAGTCTGTTGTTCCATGTCCAGTTCTAACTGTTTCTTCCTGACCTGCATATAGGTTTCTCAAGAGGCAGGTCAGGTGCTCTGGTATTCCCATCTCTTTCGGAATTTTCCACAGTTTATTGTGATCCACACAGTCAAAGGCTTTGACATAGTCAATAAAGCAGATGTTTTTCTGGAACTCTCTTGCTTTTTCCATGATCCAGCCAATGTTGGCAATTTGATCTCTGGTTCCTCTGCCTTTTCTAAAACCAGCTTGAACATCTGGAAGTTCATGGTTCACATACTGCTGAAGCCTGGCTTGGATAATTTTGAGCATTACTTTACTAGCATGTGAGATGAGTGCAATTGTGCGGTAGTTTGAGCATTCTTTGGCATTGCCTTTCTTTGGGATTGGAATGAAAACTGACTTTTCCAGTCCTGTGGCCACTGCTGAGTTTTCCAAATTTGCTGGCATATTGAGTGCAGCACTTTCACAGCATCATCTTCCAGGATTTGAAATAGCTCAATTGGAATTCCATCACCTCCACTAGCTTTGTTCGTAGTGATATTTTCTAAGGCCCATTTGACTTCACATTCCAGGATGTCTGGCTCTAGGTCAGTGATCACACCATCATGATCATCTGGGTCGTGAAGCTCTTTTTTGTACAGTTCTTCTGTGTATTCCTGCCACCTCTTCTTAATATCTTCTGCTTCTGTTAGGTCCATACCATTTCTGTCCTTTATCGAGCCCATCTTTGCATTAAATGTTCCCTTGGTATCTCTGATTTTCTTGAAGAGATCTCTAGTCTTTCCCATTCTGTTGTTTTCCTCTTTTTCTTTGCATTGATCGCTGAGGAAGGCTTTCTTATCTCTCCTTGCTATTCTTTGGAACTCTGCATTCAGATGCTTATATCTTTCCTTTTCTCCTTTGCTTTTTGCTTCTTTTCTTTTCACAGCTATTTGTAAGGCCTCCCCAGACAGCCAATTTGCTTTCTTGCATTTCTTTTCCATGGGGATGGTCTTGATCCCCATGGAATCAAGGTTTATTTAGGAAGCAGTAAATATCTTAGTGCATCAAAAGCAGAATGAGGGCAGTGAGTGGTAGAAATATTGGCAAAAAATTATATTTGAGACAGATTAAGGAGGACCTTGAAGATCATGTGGAGTCAGATACATAAAAATAAGGGACTGATTAAACTAGATTTGTATTTAGTAATAATCTATTGATTATTATCAAAAGGAATTGCTTTGGGTGAGACTGAAGGCAGAGCAGCCAGGCAGGGAGAATAGTTTCTACAAGCACAGCATCTCTACGAGGCAGGTTTTCCAAGGCAGCTCAGATCTCAAATAGATCTTTTATTTGTCTCCCTGTGTGCTTGTCACATGCCCTGATTTCGGCTTCAGAAAATAAAATCCTGAATCACAGATGATGTGATTGCTAATCTTGTAGATAGGTGCTGATGGATCTGTTGCCCAGGCAATTTGTGCCACTAATAAGGACCACCTGGAGAAGACGCCCTTGTGCAAAAGAGGGTGGAGTGTGAAGCATGGTACAGGCTACTGGGGGAGGTAAATTCTGGCTTTTGGTGCCCTTCAAACTCACGGTGCTGATTGTCACATATTTCAAAAACAGTTAAGGCTTCCTTTCTCTGTAGGGATCAGGCCGTTTTACTCTCAGCTAGCCCCACCCTTCATGCTGCTGCTTATACCTCCCTCAGGCGCCTTATTTTCTGCCTCTTGCTTTAATTATGTCTGTATGAACCTCTTGATCTTTTCCACTAGATGAGAGAGCTCTCTGGGGGCTTGCTGAAATTGCAGTTCATGTTGTATATCATCATTTTTCATCCATCAATTTTTGTGGAATTATAGAATCTTGGGCTGTAAAGGACAATAAAAACAACCCATTCTAAGGATGCCCTTAGACATCACAGACCATGTCTGGATAATTTGGATGGGTAGATGAGTGGATAGATGGATGAACAGTTAAGTAGAAAGGTAGGTATATGGATGATTGGATGGATGGATGGGTGGATGGGTGTTAATCAGATAGGTGTGTGGCTCTATAAATGGTTAGACAGGTAGAAGGATGGATTGAAGATTGGAGGATGCATGAATGAGTAGATGAATACTACAGATGGGAGATGCTTTTTCATCGGAAGATGTTTACAGCAGCTCTAAGCAGCACTTTACTTTTTCAGATGCACAATTAAAGTCAGTTACCTTGTTCCGGGTTGGGTAGATGTTCTGGTTGTGGTCAGCCACCTCTGAGTGTTTGCATACTGAACTCTGTCCCAGTGATGGGGATCAACGCTGAAGTTGATTCATTTCTTTCTATATCAGGAAGCAAAGGGACACACAATTTATACATCTTGCCAATGTAATTTTATTTTTCATGTAAGAAAGGCTTTGGGGACATCTAGATCACTGAGTTAAATGAGGAAGTGATTTAGAGGTAAGGGTGACCAAGCGTGAAACCTGTTTCCACTGTTGTTCTTAAGCACATGGGCATTTGCTATAACCCTGACGTCTTCAGGGATGATCATCTTCCTTTCTTCGAATGGATGGCACACTGTTAGGTGACTGTGGGAACTGAGGCCCTCCTGTACCTCTACCCGGTAAGGTGCCTTTGAACTTGACCTTGGAGAAGCTGACTCTTCTTGGTAAATAGCTCTTGGTGCTAATCATTATCTCTATCACCATAAATACTGAGTATTTATCAGAAGTCATGCCATATGCAAAATGCTTTGCATGCGCGCCACCATCTGATACACTATACATTTTACCCAGATATGTTACTTGTCCTTGCCCACTAGAAGGATGGAGACTTTTTAAAAATAAGTTTTTAAAGTTGTGTTTTGTTTTTTTTTTTGGCTATACCACACAGCATGTGGGATCTTACTTCCTTGATCAGGGATCGAACCCATGCCTCCTGCATTGGGAGCATGGAGTCTTAACCAATGGATCACCAGGGAAGTCCCAGGATGGGGATTTAAAAAAAAAAACAACTTTTGTTTACTGCTGTAATTCCAGAAGCTAGAACAATGCTGGCACAACATAGGCATTCAGTAATATTTATTGACTAGAGGGATGAGTTTTCTCATCTATTTCTCATAGAGGCTCTAGGAGGTGGATATTTCCCTTTCCACTTCAGAGAAGGGAAAATTATGACATGGATCTTAGGTACCTTCAGAGATATTTTAGTTTTTTGCATGAGGGCGTACCATCTGAGGCTCATAAGAAGGGAAAGGATGCATTTTGCCAGAAAAACATAAAGAAAATAAAATCCAGCTCAGCTTTGCTTACATAAGGCAGTTATGCAGGGTCTTTACCATGGGCTTGTTTCCCTCAGCTGTGTTACTTCATCTTCTATTTACCACTAGCGTCTGTGTTGATGGAGGAGATATGCTCAAGGGCTCCAAGGCAGATGTGGAAGGAAGTGAATAAGGATGAAGCACACAGCTCAGCCAAGCCTTTATGTAAAATGTTATCTCACTTCCTGGTTGAAAGCAGAGACAGGATTTCCTCCAGTCACATGATCCGAACGAAGCGGCCCATCTCTTCCCCTCCCCATCTCTTTATGAGCCTACCCACCTGTTCAGCTCTTGGACAGAAAACCCTTTGTCATCATTACATCTCCACTGCCAACAGAGTAGCAGGTGTGCAGTAGGTGCCTCGTAAATGCCGGTTGAGTTGATGGAATTTTTTCCAGAGTAAATTCAGGGGCACAGCCTAGCTCCTAAGCACTCTCAGCCCCTTACCTATGCCTTCCGGTTGAGACTTGATCACACAATCCAAGCTGGGAGGAGGTGAGAGAAAGACTGGGCTCTGTTGACAGAGATGGTGGCTATTGGCAGGTTTCTATTTTGACCTTATCCATCACTTCCATTTTTCTCTGGCCTTTTGATTAATTGTGTGACTCCTGGTGCATGTGGGTCCCTTTCATGCTTCATTGGAGAGTCCCACAAAATGCTGTTAAATCAATTAAGTTGGGGGGAAGGGATGAGAGAAGTGGGGGTGGAGGGGTGGGGGCAAAAGGGGGAGGCGAAAGTTCGGAGACTTTGCAGTTCAGACCCAGTTGTGGGACTGCAGTGGCAGGGGCTTCAGTCCACAATCTCCTGAGCTGGGTGCAGCATGGATCCACATGGATCCTGCTTCTGACGTGAACTGCCTCGTAGAGACAGAGACGGGACTTCCCTACACAAAGCTGAAATACCAGGGTGGGGCGTGAAGTGTCACAGCAGTAGCGCCAAGAAAACTCTCTGAGAGTTTAGAGAAGGGAGGGTAGACTCCCGGTGGGGTGTGCGTGGTGATGGCAGGCAGAGGGATGAGGGAAGGCTTTCTGGAAGAGACAGTGTCTGGCCCTGGGTCTTGAAGGATTATGGGGTCGGCTGTGCAGAGAAGGCGGGAAAAGTATTCTGGGAAGCAGGTGTTTCCTAAGTCTCGGTAGAGTCTGGGAAGCCAGAGCATGTATGTTAAATAATAACTCCTCTGGCTGAACCAGAAGGTGCACAGAAGGCAAAAACTGGGGTGTGAAGTGGAGTCTGTGGACTGGATCCTGGGAAGCCCAAATGCCCGTCTGGGATGCATTTAGGTGCAGTGGTGAAGAGTCCTGGATTTAGAGTCTAACCCTCTGGGTTTGAAATTCGACTTGCTGGCTGAGTGACTTTGAAAGCTGCCTCGTTGGCATCAAAAGACATTCCGTTTACCCTCTCCTTGACCCTGTAGCAAAGCTGCAACAATGATTCAGATAAGCTGTGTAAAAAACTTCACACAGGTACTTGCTAAGCATTCAGTAAGTGATAACAGCTATATTTGGGGAAGGGAATGGCAACCCACTCCAGTATTTTTGCCTGGAAAATCCCATGGACAGAGGAGCCTGGCAGGCTATAGTCCATGGGGTCACAAAGAGTCAGACATGGCTTAGCAACTAAACAACAGCAACAACAGCTATATTATTGTTATTTTTGTTTTTAATTGCTAGACAGTAAAACTGCAAGAAAGGTTATATTGAAACATATAAGAGAGAAGGATGGAATATACTTTGAAAATATCTGGGATCTTTTGAGCACTTTGGTGAGCATCATTTATTAATGAGTTGTTCATGAGAACAGATACTTTATTTTTGGTGTGTCAAGGGTATAACACCATTTATCCTGAGTCACAGTGAACCACTGTGTAGACAAGAATATTGAATTTTTTTTAAAACAAATTAGATAGTTTAAGCAGGAAGAACAACTCAATTTAGAGCTCACTTAAAAAAAGATTTATTGAGCATTATGTATCAAATACCAAGTTAAGCAATGACCATACAAAGATGGATGGTCCATGGTCCAGCTGAGTAGGGAACACTGACATGAAAATGAACGCAAAACACAATAACTTCAGTAAGTGAAGTTTGCACAAGTTTCTAAATTTAAGAAATGATTGAAATCGCTCTAGATTAAGTACCTGTTGCTACCTGGTGACAGACAGCATGCCTAGGCCTATATTTTTTAAAGTAATGCCCATCCTTTTCATGGCTAACTCAGTAAATTTGAAACAATGGAATTACGGCAATGAAAGCACTGGAACCGTGCACGTCATAAAGCAAAACACCCTGGAGTTTTGTTATGTTCTGAGGGACTACAGTTCAGTGCTGGGAATTCTGGGGACCCTTGAGATACCATGGCGATGGCTGACAAGCGATTGGATGCTCCATCTATGCACCCTTATACATAATGACTCACTTAGGGAGGGAAGAGAGTGATGTGTGGTCATTGGCAATGCTAGGCTTCCTCTGAGCCTAGCGTTGTCTGTGTACAGCACTTCGTAGATGCCATCTCTTTTGACACTCAGCAGTAACCCTGTGGAGTGGAAGTATGACTCCCCATTTTATAGACAAGGGGGCAGAACCGGAGAAATGAAGCAACTTTCCCAAGAAAACTTTCCCAAGACTGAGCAGGACAGGTATGTCAGACTCTAAAGCCCTGCCTGCATTTGCATTCTAGACTCTTGAATATTACACTTGTGAGGCTGACAGGGAACAATTTTTAATCAGCCTAACGCAGATGTATTGCATCCTTATAAAGAAACATTTCCTTTGCGGATGACACGCTACACGGAGCCAGAAGGTATGGTGGCAATTGCTTCTCTCCTGCTGTGTGAGGTGGCGATAAGTAGATCAGGGAGTCTGTCTGCATCCCTCCCTGGTTTCTGACCGCCTGGCACCCCAACCAGGGCTCTTCTCTAAGCCTGGCTGCTTCCGAGGTGGCCTCCCTCCAAGTGGCTCTGAGATGCGAAGGCTTCATTTCAGCAGCCCTGCTCCTCATCCCAGGGCCATTGAGCATCCTGCATTCTGCTTGGGGGCATGCTGACCCAACACAGTACAAATGCCGACTTGCTCAGTGCTCAACAGTCCCATGGTGCTCTGTCTCCTAAAACCCACCTAAAACCCACACAAGTAAGGACTAACTGAACACGAGACGTGTCAGTAAGAGGAATTAAGGTGGTTACACTGCATATTTATATTGTGTTTTATGGTTTATGATGAGCTTTCTTATGCCTTCCTAAGGATAGCGAGGTACTGTATTGTCATCACAACAGCTCTAAAAGGAAAGTGTTCTTCTTATCCTGCTGCTGCTGCTAAGTCACTTCAGTCGTGTCCGACTCTGTGCGACCCCATAGACGGCAGCCCACCAGGCTCCAATGTTACCCAAAAGGGAACGGGCACAGAGAGACTACAGTTCACTCAAGGTCACAAAAGCAGCAAGCGGCAAAGCGAGGGTGAGCTCAGGCAGTCCAGCTCCAGCAGCCACCTCACATAACCACGAAAGGACCTGCCCTCTGTTGTGTCGGGTGGTCGGTCCCTCGTGGACTCGTCCAGCCTCACTCGCTTGTGACTTCGTCGGTCTGTGTAGTGCTCTGGTGGGTGAGACCACTGTGTAGACTTGTCTATATAAACTGGAAGCAGACTAGACACAGACAGGGAGGGAGAGGGCGTGGTGAGAATGGACATCCTTCTGTGCGGAGTCGGGGTGAGATGACATGAGGGCTTGGGGGAGCTCTTTTCTCTCTGGTGGAGAACCGAAGGGGATGTTAGCCTGTAACACTCAGCATTTTCAGTTGTCAAACTGGTCGATGTGGACACAGCGATATTTTCAACAAATGCAAAGGAGAAATATTTCGACAGAGGAGGAAGAAATTATTTCTTAGAGACTCAAAGTCTGGTCCCTTGGGCTCGCTAATCACATGTGTCCGTTTAACTCAAAGGCTATTCGTGTGGGTTTCAGGAGGGTGAAAGGAAAAGTACAAGCCAGGCTTTTGTTCTCCACTTGAGTTGGGAATTTTTTTTACAAGTAATCTTTTATTGGAGGAAAATTTCTTTACAATATTGTGTTGGTTTCTGCCGCACAACAGCGCAATTCAGCCACAATTACACACATATCCCCACCCCCTTGAGTCTCCCTCCCCTCCCTCCATCCCTCTCCTCTAGGTCATCACAAAGTGCCAGGCTGCATTCCCCGTGTTTGAGTTAGGATTCCTGAGAATAAATTCATTTTCTGTCTTCCTGAGTCATGAACCGAATGGCATGCACCTGGAACATTTGCTGGTAGTTATAAATAGTCTTGGCGAGGTGGGGGGCCCTCTGCTGAATCAGGGTCTCCCAACCTCTCAGCGAAGGACACTCCAACCTAGACTCTTTATCAGTTTTACACCAGCCTCTCCCAAACACATTCCTTTCAAATATTTGAAACTCTGCCTTATTATGTAATTTATGAACAACCCTATGCTGAATGCTTTGAAACTGTTCTGTGAAGACACACAGCTGTAAAATTTGTTGCCCACCCCCAAAGGCATACTGTTTGGTGAAGATAAACACCAGGCACAATCAGTGAATGCTACCTGCACCCATGACCTTCTGCTCCTCAGCAGGGCCCGAGGCCTTGTCTAGCCTTCCTTTTATGATTATGTTTTTCTTTTTGATAATGCCGACTCCATGGCACTTTTCTTCTTCATAAGATTGCATTCTGATTTTCCTTTTCTCTCTCATTTTCTTCTATTTGTGATTGTATCTGCCCCTCAAATGGGTTACCAAGTTCCAGTTCTTACTTATCTTTCTATTTTCTTTTTCTTTAAAAAAATTTTTTTTGATGTGGGCCATTTAAAAAGTCTTTATTGAATTTCTTACAATATTGCTTTTGTTGTTTATGTTTTGTTTTTTGGCTTCAAGGCATGTGGGTTCTTAGCTCCCCTACCAGGGATCAAACCCCGCACCCTCTGCGTTGGAAGGTGAAGTGTTAACCACTGGACTGCCAAAGAGTCCTGGTAAAGCTTTAACATACTGTATTTTCTATGATCCTTCTTTGGAAATTTCACACCAAAATGTTTTTCACCCCAAAAGCACAAAATATTACTGTAGTCAATAATTGCATTTGAAGTCCATCAGCTTCTTATGTAGAATATTTGACACAAAAACTCATGTTTACAATCCATTTAGAAGTATGCTGCTGCTGCTGCTAAGTCGCTTCAGTTGTGTCCGATTCTATGCGACCCCATAGACAGCAGCCCACCAGGCTCCCCCGTCCCTGGGATTCTCTAGGCAAGAATACTGGAGTGGGTTGCCATTTCCTTCTCCAATGCATGAAAGTGAAAAGTGAAAGTGAAGTTGCTCAGTCGTGTCCGACTCTTAGTGACCCCATGGACTGCAGCCTACCAGGCTCCTCTGCCCATGGGATTTTCCAGACAAGAGTACTGGAGTGGGTTGCCATTGCCTTCTCCATTTAGAAGTATATGTCTGTATATTTCGTATGGAATGTATCATAAGCTCCTTAATCTATAAATTGGGACAAATCATGAAAGTCCTGTTAAAAATGGCATGGGACAACTGAGATACGAAATTGTATGAACAGAATAATCCCAATTTTAGGAGACTATCTATCTATATTTTGTAGTAAATCAAAATAATGGCAGCAGCCTGCAAAGTTCATCTATGTTTTCAGTTTTTATCTTGATGAAAATATTTACATTGACCTAACCAAAGAAATAAAATTTATCTCTATTTCAAAACATCTTTTTTTAAAAAATGGGATGTGACACCCATAATCAGAAAGAACTTGTCAACTAAAAAAAATTCACAATGTGAGAGTGGCAAGTTAAGTTTTATTTGGGGCAAATGAGGACTGAAGCCCAGGAGACAGCACTAAGATAGCTCTGAGAAGCTGCTCCAAAAATGCAGGGGGAAAGGACAGCATGTGATTTGGGTAAAGGGGGAGTACATGCAATCAAGCACATAGTTTTTGTAGAAAGTTTCTGCTGGTCTCGTGAAGCTTCTGCTAGTTATGAGGAACAATCATCACCATGAGAATTGGGCTCATAAAATCAGCTCCTGAGATATCTATCTGAAGACATGTCCTGCAGTTTCCTGGAGCACAGAGTGCCGCATTTCTGCTCTCTACCCTGAATTCCTTCAGTGGGTGTTTAAGATCAGTGGCTGCAATGGCACGTGATTTAATCCTTGTAGATGGCAAGCACTCCTGGCAAGTGACAATTTGTGGTTGACAAACTATATCCAAAGACTTCATAGATTAACAAGGACTGAGATCGCCAATTAGTGAAGACTTGGATACTGGAGTATAAAATCTCTGCTGGCTTTTTTTTCTTTTTCTTCTGTTTTAAATCTTGAGGAAGCACATCAATATTTAGTCTTTAACCATGGCTTTTATGCAGATCATCCTAAGTGCTCATTATTCCCAGATATTGAGGCCTGATTTTCCAGCTTCCTGATCCACACTTGTACCTATGTGTCCCACTGAGACCCTGAACTCAGTGCACTCTCCACTGAGCGGCTCATTGTCTTTTCCAGACTTGCTTGCTTTTCCTTTTGTTAGAGGCACCACCACCCTCCTTCATTCCCAGACCTAAAACTGTAATCATTTTTGGCTTCTTCTTCCCCAGCTGCTGCTGCTGCTAAGTCGCTTCAGTCCTGTCCGACTTTGTGCAACCCCATAGACAGCATCCCACCAGGCTCCCCCGTCTCTGGGATTCTCCAGGCAAGAACACTGGAGTGGGTTGCCATTTCTTTCTCCAATGCATGAAAGTGAAAAGCAAAAGTGAAGTCAGTCAGTCGTGTCTGACTCTTAGCGACCCCATGGACTGCAGCCTACCAGGCTCCTCCATCCATGGGATTTTCCAGGCAAGAGTACTGGAGTGGGTTGCCATTGCCTTCTCTGTCTTCCCCAGAATATCCTACAATTAACTTTTCTCTGAAATTCCTTGGTTGCCCAGTGGTTAGGGCTTGGAGTTTTCATTGTTCAGGGCCCGGGGTTCAATTCCTGGGCAGGGAACTAAGATCCTGCAAGCCACACCAAGACACCAAAAAAAAAAGGAAAAAAAAGGGTTTTTTTTTTCTTCTCCATATTGCCACAGCTACAATCTTTAGTAAGTCTTTGTGCCTCTTAGTAGGACCAGCAACTGTCTTTTTATTTACAAAAAAAAGGATAAAATATAATCCACATATTACATTTAAAGGTTAAAATTTAGGGGTTTTAGTATAATATATTCGTAAGATTTCAATTATCACAATCTAATCCTATATCTGAGCTCTAAAGGAAGGGTCAGATATGGGAAAAAATAAAGTCACTGGGATAAGATGGAAATGAAGTGGGGTAATATTGGAACCCCTTCACAATCAGATCTCCAAGCAGGGAGGCCAAAATACAGGAGCCCTGGAATCCAGTAATAATATCAAGCTGATGTCTCTGTGGCACATTTTATATCTTTTTTTATTGGTGCGTCATGGCACCCTATGAGGCAGACAAGTCAGCTATTATTACATCCACTCAAGAGAAGAAAAACAGAGACCTGCTGAGAGGTGCCAAGACTCGTCCAAGGTTATGTAATTGGTTCCTGCAGCTCTGGTCTGGACTCCAGCCGAAGCTCTGTCCACATTTTTTATTCCCCCAGAGTAAAGAGATGACGTTGGACCCTATCTTAGGAGATGTAGATACATGAATTAGAAACGTGACTCGGTAGAAGCAAGCACCTTTCTTTTGAAGTCTTCCTCAAGCATAGAATAAACTTGAACTTGGCCATTCAGTTCTAGTTCTGCTATGCATCCGTTTTGTGATCTTGAGGATCTCGTTGAACACTTCTCAGGCTCGGTTTTCTCACCCGTAAAACTGAAATGATAATAGTTATCTCACAGATTTGCTGTGAGGCTCAAATCAGGAAACGCATATGTAGTGCTATGAAAACCGTAGGTATGAGACTAATAGAGGTTGTTAAGCTTTTCCTTTGACTGCAATGGATTCTGTGGATGGGGGTCCAGGGCTGTTCTCATGTACAGGCTGTCTCAAGCTGCTGAAGTATTTATTCACTCACTCAGAAATAAATTTCTATCTGTAAGCCATCCAGGTACAGCCTGAGTGGACTTAGATACATGCTGATGTGATGGTGAGTGAAGGAGTGGATCCTTGCTAAGATTCTGAATTTTTCTCCTGCATTTGCTCACCTGGACCAACTCCCAAAAAATCCTGCAGAATGAATTGCTTCCAAGCTGGTGTCTCACACTGCACAGTTGGAATAATCATAAAGATTGCCCTTCTCTTCTTTTCTTCCCTGGCTCTCCAACTGGTGGTGGCACGGAATACTTTGGTCAGATGATCCCATAAAATCTATGGGGAGTGGCATAGTGGACCTTGGGCAGAATGAGGTGACTCAGTCTGTGACAAATTGATTTTCTTCCCCCTGTGCACTCACATCATCTCCTTTTGCATTCCAGTGCACACTGAATCTAATAAGCTGAGCCTGGTCCCTGAATCATCATTTTTTTCTGTCCCTCTGAGTTCTGTGAGCGTCTTTTCACCAGGCTTCTGGAATACAATCCTGGGCAGCCTTTCTGAGTATGGCAAACTGAGGGTGGAGGATGGGATTTTGGAAGGTTCTTTTAATTTTGAAATCATTTGATACATTAAGAATTTGATACATAATGGAAGTACAGGGATACTTCCGTTCTTGGGGCTTTACCTGGCACACAGCTTTATTCCTTGCAGCTCTCAGCTTTAGCCAATGAGACCCCAGGGTCTTGCTCACTGTTGTCAGTACTGCCCACTCAGCTCTCTATGACAAAAGAATGCATACAACTCAGTACCAAAAAGCCAAACAATCTGATTGAAAAATGGACAGAGGGCTAAAATAAGCATTTTTCAAAAAAAGATATACAGATGGCCAACAGCCACATGAAAACATGCTAAACATCACTAATCACCAGGGAAATGCAAATCAAATCCCAATAAGATATCACTTCATACCTGTCAGAGTGGCTCTCATAAAAAGATAGGAAATAAGTATTGGTGAGGATGTGGTGAAAAGGGAACCCTTGTGCACTGTTGGTGGGAATGGAAATAGGTACAGTCATTATAGAAAACAGTATGGATGTTCCTCAAAAAATTAAAACTAAAACTATTGCATGATCCAGTAATTCCACTCCTGGATATTTATCTGAAGAAAATGAAAACATTAATTTGAAAAGACATGCGTACCCCAACATTCACTGCCACACTATTTATAATAGCCAAGATGTGGGAGCAATACATGAATGGACCAAGAAGACTTGGTATATACATACAATGGAATAATACACACTTGGCATAAAAAAAGAATGAAATAATGTCATTTGTAGCAACATGGATGGACCTAGAGATTACCATTCTAAGTCAGTCAAACAAATACAGAGTGTTTTTACTAATATGTGTAACTTAAAAAAAAAAGGCAAATGAACAAATATAAAAAAACAGAAAAGAGAACAAACTAGTGGTTACAGGAGGGGAGGGACAAATAAGTGAAGGAGATTAAGAGATACAAACTAAAAAAAAAAGATTTACAAAAAAGAGATACAAACTACTAATTATAAAGTAAATAAGTCACAAAGATATAATGTATAGCACAGGGAATATAGTCAATAATATAATAACCTTGTATGGTCATAATTTGTAAAAGCATCAAATTATTATGTTGGATACCTAAAACCAGTATGATATTGTAAGTCAACTATACTTCAGTTAAAAAGCTAAGTAAAGTGGTAAAAATTATACATTTTATGTTAAATGTAGTTCAAGCACAATTTTTTTAAACAGCTGCACCTTGGTCAGCACCATCCCAAGTCTGCCTGTTAAGGGCAGTTTGCATGGCCTCACTTGGTATATGTGCTCAGTGATGCAGTGGGACTTGGCACTTGGCTGGAGCTCAGAGCCAAAGCACTTTTCAGGTTTTTGTTTTATTTCAATCCAATCAATCATTAAAAAAAAAAAAAATCCCACATCTACCAGATGTCAGGGATGGTTCTAAGCACTAAGGAGGGAAGTGAAATTTAAAGCTATTTCTCTGCTTCCATCTGGTGGAAGCCATCATCATTTCTCTCCTGTAGTTTACATCATATTTCTTTCCAACACAAAATCTCCCTGCTTCGCTCAGAGTAAAAGCTCCTGTCCTCTCCTTGGCCCATCTATTCCTCAGTCCTCTCCCCTCCTAATCTCCCAGCTTCACTGGGCTTCACACTCTCTGGCCTCCCCACAGGCCCAGGTACACACTCACCTCAGGGTCCTTGGAGAAGGCAATGGCACCCCACTCCAGTACTCTTGCCTGGAAAATCCCATGGTCAGAGGAGCCTGGTAGCCTGCAGTCCATGGGGTCGCTAAGAGTTGGACACGACTGAGCGACTTCACTTTCACTTTTCACTTTCATGCATTGGAGGAGGAAATGGCAACCCACTCCAGTGCTCTTGCCTGGAGAATCCCAGGGACAGGGAGCCTGGTGGGCTGCCATCTCTGGGGTCGCACAGAGTCAGACACGACTGAAGCGACTTAGCAGCAGCTCTTCCAAGCACTTACTATAAGCTATACTAGTCCATGTGATCATTTCCTTACTTCTTTCATGCCTTCATGAAAATAACACCTCACTAATGGATTTTTGTCTGTTTTGTTCATTGAAGTATATTAAAAAAAAAAAGACTAAGTATTTTGTATTGGGGTACAGCCTATTAACAATGTTGTCATAATTTCAGGTGGACAGTGAAGGGACTCAGCCATACATACACATGTATCCATTCTCCCCCAAACTCCCCTCCCATCCAGGCTGCCACATAACATTGAAAAGAGTTCCCTGTGCTATGTAGCAGGTCCTTATTGGTTATCCATTTTAAACGTAGCAGTGTGTAAGGCAACCATAAGTTTGTTCTCTAAGTATGTGAGTCTCTCTGTGTTTTTAAGTTCATTTGTATTATTTCATTTTAGATTCCACACATAGGGGATGTCATATGATAACCTAAATGTCCTTCAAGAGAGGGATGGATAAAGAAGATGTAGTACATACATACAATGGACTATTACTCAGTCATTAAAAAAAATGAAATAATGCCATTTGCAGCAGCGTGGATGAGCCTAGAGAGTATCATACTGAGTGAAGTAGTCAGACAGAGGAGAAATATCATTTCACTGAAGTATCTTAATCACCTGCAACGGTGCACTCAGGAAATAGGTCTTCAATGAACAAGTAGAGAAAGGAAGGAAGGACTTTGCCAGCTAGTGTGGGAGGACAGGACACATGGTTAAGTGTGAAATCTTTTCTTTTCCTACAGTCCTGTTCTTTTTCATTTGCGTCTCTTTGAGCTCCCGCCCAAGCCTACCTTGTGCTGTGTGGCTAATGTTCACCTCTGTCTCCTGGCACCCTGGACAAATGCTGCATGATTCCTCCAGCACTTACCACCAAGTTCTGCATGCAGTAGGCATTTAATACATTGTGGGTTGGCTGAAGAAGGATCTGAGTCTTGCAGACAAATAGTTAACAGTTTGGGGGGGGTTGATGATGGCTGTGGGCTGTTATATTCAAGGAAGGAACTCTGGAGCTGGACACTGAGTCTGGAAATGGGAACAGAAAGGGAACTCCAGGTAGGAGGAGAACAGAGCAGAGGGCTGGAGGCTGGGATGCATTTGGGGTCTTTGGATTGATGAAGTTTCCTCCTGGGCGGGGCAAGAGTATTCACATCTTTTGTTATCCCACTTTCTGCACTGTTGCCCATCTGCAGCGTCTGGCTCCCTTTCCTTCAGCTCACACTTTTGCCTTGTCTCTGCCCCAGAAATTGCCTGTGGCCTTGTGTCATTGGCCAGCAGGTGTTTCCATTCATTGATCCAGCGTGCTGTCCAACTGAACAGCTCATCTGATGCCAGGAGATGCCCTCCCAGTCTTTCCTTTGTCTCCGTTCCCATTTCTTCTCTGGTGAAGGCCCTCAGGTCACTCCTTCCTTTGTTCTGCAGTGGACGTGTTGCCCTCTCCGGCACTGGGCTGTCCTCTTGTAAGTTTGTACATATCAGTTTCCTCTGTTGAGCTGTAATTCCCTAGACACCCGGGTTGTACTTGTATCTTTCATCATATCCATATCTTTTATGTGGCTCATAAACAAATTCAAACAAAATGAATTGCAGACTGAATTCCCAGATGGATGCTGCTGTGTGAAGCAGAGACAGGCCCAGAAGAGTGGTCCATTTGACCAGGTGGAAATGGTGGGTGATCCTCTAAGGGGTGCACTTCCCAGAGAGACTGGAATGATTAATAGCATTTAATGTGTACCAGGCAGTATGCCAAGCATTCCTGTCCGTCATCTTACTTATTCTTTAGAACAATCCTGTGACGTAGATTCCATTAGAATCTTGGAATCTAGATGGAATCTAGTTATGTTTGTGCTGAATCCTACCAAACCCACTATATTGGGTTGTTTTAAGCTTGGTGAGAAGAACCTTCATAACTTTCAGGACTCAGTTCACATGTCACCTCCTTGGGGGAACCTTCCCGGTCCCTTGTGTCTAAAGCATCCTCTTCCAGGGAATGCCCAGCCTGTCCAGCAGTTAGGACTTGACACTTTCACTGCCACGACCCAGGTTCAATCCCTGGTTGGAGAATGAAGATCCCACAAGCCACACGGCATGACCTAAATAAATAAACAAACAAATAAAGCATCCTCTTCCTGCTATCAGCCTCCATCACAGCACCCCACACCTTCCCTTCCAAGTACTTATTACAAGTTGAAATTACTCATTGATTTATTTTATTTTTTTCTTTTCTAAATTTTTCCTTTCCCTTCCTCCCAAAGGGAGTTCCACAGAGAAAATGGCCTTGGTTGGGTCACCCAGCATGCTGCCTGCAGTGCTGTGCAAAGCACTGGCACACAGTGGGCACACACACATGTTTCCTGAATGAATGACTCTGACCTAATCATTTTGTACATTATTTAATGCCTGTGAAATTGTAAGGGCTCAATACATATCGATGCCTCAGGGAGGTGCTGTAAGTATTTCTCTCTCTTCATCTGATTCTTTCACATTCAAAAAATATTTTCACAGCTGATTTTTCCACAAAAATGAATAAAGAAGCTGTGGTACATATATACAATGGAATACTATGCAGCCATAAAAAGGAACACATTTGAGACAGTCCTAATGAGGTGGATGGACCTAGAGCCTAGTAGAGTTGAGTAAACAGAAAGAGAAAAACAAATATATTAACACATATATATGGAACCTAGAATGATGGTACTGCTGAGCCTCTTTTCAGGGCAGCAGTGGAGAGGCCGACACAGACAGACTTGCAGACACAGGGGACGGAGAGGGTGGGATGGAGGGACAGAGCAGCATGGAAACATGTACATTACCATATGTAAAATAGATGGCCAGCGGGAATCTCCTCTAGGTCCAGGGAGCTCCAACCAGGGCTCTGGGAACAAACTAGAGGGCTGGGATGGGGTGGGGGTAGAGAGGGAGGTTCAAATGGAGGGAACATATGTATACCTATGTATACACAGCACCCCACATCCTGAAGTATGGCAGAAACCAATACAATATTGTAAAGCAATTATCCTCCAATTGAAAATCAATAAATTTTAAAAATTCTGTAAAGCTGTTTTTTTTTTTAAAGAAAATATGTTGCACCTACTATATGCTGGTAGCATATATACTTAAGTAGATAGTATAAGTGCTTTACAAATGTTATCATAACAACCCTGTGAAGTAGGTACTGTTATTCCCATTGTACAGATAGGTTAAGTAATTTGCTTAAGCCAATAAATGGCAGAGCTAGAATCTGAACCCAGACAGGCTGGCTCCAAATTTCACAACTGTCATGCTATAATGTTTCTCTTCAGCCCTTTAAGGAGGAAATGGGTAACAAACTTATGGCAGAAAGTGAAGAATAATTAAAGAGCCTCTTGATGAAAGTGAAAGAGAAGAGTGAAAAAGCTGGCTTAAAGCTCAACATTCAGAAAACTAAGATAATGGCTTCCGGTCCCATCACTTCATGGAAAATAGATAGGGAAACAGTGGAAACAGTGGCTGACTTTATTTTTAGGGGGCTCCAAAATCACTGCAGATGGTGACTGCAGCCATGAAATAAAAGATGCTTGCTCTTTGGAAGGAAAGCTATGACAAACCTAGGCAGCATATTAAGAAGAAGAGACATTACTTTGCCAATAAAGCTTGGTCTAGTCAAGGCTATGGTTTTTCCAGTAGTCATGTATGGATGTGAGAGTTGGACTATAAAGTAAGTTGAGCGCCGAAGAATTGATTCTTTTGAACAGTGGTGTTGGAGAAGACTCTTGAGAGTCCCTTGGATTGCAAGGAGATCCAACCAGTCCTGAGTGTTCTTGGAAAGACTGATGTTGAAGCTGAAACTCCAATACTTTGGCCACCTGATGCAAAGAACTGACTCATTTGAAAAGACCCTGATACTGGGAAAGATTGAAGGTGGGAAGAGAAGGGGATGACAGAGGATGAGATGGTTGGATGGCATCACCGACTCAATGGACTTGAGTTTGGGTAAACTTCGGGAGTTGGTAATGGACAGAGAGCCTGGCATGCTGCAGTCCATGGGGTCACAGAGTCGGACACGACTGAGTGACTAAGCTGAATTAAACTGGGTAGCAAATGGAGGAGAGGAGGTTATCATTTATTGAATCTCTACTAGATCCAGGAACTCTAGGTCATTTCAATTAAGTTTCAAAATTGGATATTATCCCAACTTTATAAGTTGAAAACTTGTGGCTCAAAGAGATTAAGTAACTTGCTGAAAATTATATAGATTAATAGTAGCAGAGTTGGGATTCAAACTCAGATTTGTTTGGTTGTAGAGTTCTGTTTATTTCCCCTTCTTTATGTCAAATGGAAGCTAATTAGAGCAGGCCCAGGTTTAGAAGAGCTTCCTTGGTGGCTCAGTGGCAAAGAATCTGTCTGCCAATTCGACAATGCAGGAGATGCAGGTTCGATCCCTGGGTTGGGAAGATCCTCTGAAGGAAAGGGCAACCCACTCCAGTATTCTTGCCTGGGAAATCCCATGGACAGAGAGCCTGGTGGGCTACAGTCCATGGCGTCATAAAAAGTCAGATAGGACTTAGTGACTAGACAACAACAAAAGCAGGATTAGAACCCTGGCTCCTCTTCTGGAAGGGTAATGCTCTTTACACAAGACCAAGGTGTCATTTCCCTAATTTTACTGTAACGGAGAAGCCTCTCTTCTCATCGCAATGCAGTTTCTCTTTACATCTCTGCTGAGTACAATTGGTCAGGCTCTGGCTCATGATGGAACCAGCCCTTGAATAGTTATCAGAACAGTCTGTTCAGCCTCTCTGAAACCCCCTTCCTTGATTATAAGATTGGAGGCACTAATGTGCATGGTTCCTGCCTCAGCAGCCTCTTGCAAAGATCTAATGACATTATGTACAAGAAAGGAATTTGAAGACTAAAAACTCTATGAAAGAAACACAGAATAGTGGTGTTTGAAGAACAAGCCCTGGGGGGCCAAGGACAAAAGCCTGGCAGAACTTGTGCCTTGGTGGCTTTGACTGATTTCTCTGTAGGTGTGTCCTAGATCTAACTTCTGTTTCAAAGTCATGATTTTCAGGTCCATTTTTCTCCATTTGGCCTTTCTATACTAAAGATGGTTAGCAAAGCGAAAATCACCATCCATCCATCCATCCATTTATTCATTATATAATAAACATCCCAGTTACTGGAGATAGGATACAGTGGCCAAAATAATGGAACTTCCCCAGCATAGTCCTAATGGAAAGATGTGTGTATTTATGTATATGTGTGTGTGTGTGCACATGTATACACACACATATTTAGTATATTTTTGAACACTTAAAAATCACTAAAGTAAAGGACTTCCCTGGTCCAGTGGTTAAGATTCTGCACTTTCACTGCAGGGGGCACGGGTTTGATCCCTGGTCAGGGAACTAAGATCTCACATGCTTCATGGAGTGGCAAAAAAAAAAAAAAAAAAAAACCCACCAAAGTAAGCACTTTACACACCTTTTCTTATTTCATCTTCATAGAAACTTGATAAGAAAGAGATTATCCTCCCATTTTATAGATGAGCAAACTAAGGCTTAGAAAAGTTAAGCAACTTGGCTAAAGCTCAATGATTAGAAAGTACAGAGCCAGGATGCATTTTAAACTGTAACTCCAAAGCCCAAATAGCATCCTGATGATTGCACTAGACTATATGAATATAATCGCTTTAAACTTTCCCCCTTTTTTTTCTGGAAGTTTTTATAGCATTTGCTGGCATTTATCAATCATAAAGCTATGGGCATAAGGCAGATTGTATAAAAAGGTTGCCTAGGACTGGCCCAAGAATGTATCTTAGGGGCTGGTATGAACTAAGATGAAAATAACATTGGCCTATAATGGAACTAGGAGATTCCTAGGTGGCACAGCAGTAAAGAATCCACCTGAAATGCAGGAGACAGGCCAAGTTTTGATCCCTGGGTAAGGAGGATCCCCTGGAGGAGGGCATGGCAACCCACTGCAGTATTATTGCCTGAGAAGTCCCATGGACAGAGGAGCCTGGCAGGCTACAGTCCATGGGGTTGCAAAGATTTGGACATGACTGAGCAACAGCACACACGCATAATGGAACAAAGTCTGTAAGATGTAGGAACATCCCTACAGGGATGGATGAGTAATGTTTGGAAAGTAGCATCAGAAAATAGCATATTGATGATTAAAAATCTCAGCTGTTAAGGATGAGCTCACATGGAAACTTCTTTTGCCTGACTGTACCTATCCATGCTGTGTCCACTATGGTTTTACCAGGACAATGGAGCCACCATGAGTGATAGGGAATAAGGGATACATCACAAATATAGACCACAAACACAGCAAAAAAAGAAAGAGATAAAGAGAGGGAGAACCTAAGAAAGTCATTCAGCAAACATATGCTCATCCTTGGCTCTGCTGCCTTGAGATCATGGCAGGTCTCTCTGAGTTCATTCCAACTGTTTAACTTATGTTATTTAAACTTATTAATATTAACATGTTAAGACAACAGTTTTCACAGCCAGAAACAATGTTTCTTCGGGAAGAGTGCATCACTGGGGTCAGCTTCCTCACTGTGTGATCTGGGCAAATAATAATGGCAGCTCTCATTCATTAAGGGCAGCAAAGGGTATGCCAGGCACATTGCCAAGTGTCTTACATACACTGTCTCATTTATTAAAATCAGGCACCATTATCACCCCATTTTGTAGAAAAGATAACTGAGGCCCAGAGAAGACTCATCCATGGTCACATAGTAAATAGTGAAGCTGAGAACCAAACCCCAGTTGTCTGACTCCAGAGCCGATGTCATAGCAACTCCTCTGCACTTGAGCATGGCTTTCCCACCTGCCAGTTGGAACAGTAACATCTAATGTTTCATTTTTGTATATGTAGGGGACAAAAAATGTTAAAAAAATATTGAATGTATCTGGCATTTCCTAGAATCTTGATAAATAATATTTTGCAAAAAAAAAAAAAATCTTGCTTTTCTCAGGGCTTTTGTGCTCTGTCTCTTTTGGCCTCTTAGAGATTCATTAATCGAATTTATTGTCGGTCTCATTTAACCTGTCAAGTCATTTGGCACGGTGACCACTTTGCTGGTAAAGTGGTTCTCAGGCTCTTTGCCTGGCTTCCTCACCATGGTGCGTGTGTGTGTGTGTGTTTGCACAGTGAGAGTGTCTGTACCAAGGCATGGGGGAGAACTGTGCTGTGTTTAAAGCTGTGCATGTTAATCAGTGAACAGGAGAGGCAGGACATTTTTGAGCCCTTTTGCTGGCCTGCCAGCTGCAGGGTACATCAAAGTCATTATCTGTCCTTGAGTGTCCTGGCCTCCCTTTCTCAGTGGCCTTCCTGCTCCGCTCAGGTGTGGCTCTCTGAAGGGTGCACTCATTGTCATTATCGTGATCCCTGCAGCAGGCAGCTGGAGCCACAGCCAGACAGAAGAGACAGGAGCCAGAGTACAGGGTACTTCTCAAGGTCGCAGAGCTTGGTTGTCTGCTTCGCAGCCCAGGTCCCTTTAAAACAATAAAATAGTTTGAGCTTACAAAATCTAAACAAATGGAGAGGGGCCCCTCTCTGCTACCTGCTTTAACGGAGGCTGCCTCTGATGCCCGTGCTCTGCTAAAGGTGACAGGTGCTGTGTCCTGTCTCTTCTTGGAACAGCTTGTCACCCTTTGGAATCAAGTCAACCTAGTAACCTTGCGACTTTATCTCTCTGACGGGCTCCAGAAAAGATACAACTGTTTAGATTATCTAGTTACTTCTTACTGTTAGATTGAAACAAAGACTCCCTTTGCATCTTTCTAGATCCTAAATGGGGCTTCCCAGGTGGTGCTAGTGGTAAATGTGGGAGATATGAAATGCCGGGTTGATCCCTGGATTAGGAAAATCCCCTGGAGAAGCTCATGGCAACCCACTCCAGTATTCTTGCCTGGAGAATCCCATGGACAGAGGAGCCTGGTGGCCTACAGTCTGTGAGGTCACAAAGAGTTGGACACGACTGAAGCGACTTAGCGTGCACACACGCATATCCTCAGTTACATGAGACCATGCAGCTGGGCAGTTGTTGTTCATTTCTCAGAAACATTTGTAGTCAAATACTGGCTGGGCTGTAGTCATCTTGAGGCTTGACCTGGGTAGAAGTTCAAGATGGTGCACACACAAGGCTATTTGGTGTGGTTGTTGGCCGCAGTCACCAGTGGGGCAACGGCTTGCATTTCTCACAGCATGGTGGCTCAGCTCCAAGATGCAGCATCTATAGAGCGAGCATCCCCCAAAACCCAGGTGGAAGCTGCCAGGAATCATCAGCCTACCTCGGATGCAGCAGCATCTCTGCCACTCCAGGGCCAGCCCCATTCATCTTGTGAGAGGCCCACACAAGGGCACGAGTACTATGGTTCATGAGGGGCTCATCTTGGAGACGGGCTATACCACAATTAATAATGGGCCGCACATCATTTTAATTCCTGCCCTTTACTTTGCTCTTTAACAATAATTCTCATCTGAGGGGCATGCTGGTACAGTGGGTTATTGTACTTTTATGAGACTCAGGTTTCGCAATTATAAATTGGGAATAAGACTCCCCTGGTTATCATTAGGAGGGAAAGTCATCATTTAGGCACTCAGAAATGCTAGTTGTTATAATTGACTCAGATGTCTTGAATGCTAAGTACAGGTCTGTACAAGGCTCTCTACACATGTTATTTCATTTAATGTCCCAAAAAACCCTGTGAGGGATGAACTAGGCTTATCCTCACTTTACAGATGAGAAAGCTGAAGGTCAAAAAGTTTTAAAAGCTTATCTAATGTCACACAGTTAAGAAGTAGAAGATCCATGCTTTTAATTATGGCATAGATTGTCTTTATAATTATTATCTCCCTCAAAAAATTGGAAACATCTTGAGATAAATAGTTTTATATTAATAATTTTTTGTATTCATCCTAGTCCCCAGCTCAGAGATAGGCAACAGAGTAGATTCTAAAACAATGAGATTTGTTAAATAGATAAGGGAGACTAATTGACAGCGAGCATGGGAATATAGAAATTCTCATCTAGCACAGTGACTTGCTGCAGGGCTCTCTTGGGAGAATTTTTTAAAGATTTTTTTATTTTAAAATTTTTGGTTGCACTGCATGGATTGCGGTACATTAGTTCTCTGATTAGGGTTCGAACCCGTGGCCCCTGCCATGGAAGTGCAGAGTCCTAATCACTGGAGAATTGGGAGAACTTTTTAACCTCCTTTTTACCCTTTCCATGAAATTCTCAAGGTCACAGAGAGTGCCGCCTGATGGCTCCAGAGGAGGAGGGTTAAGATTGATTGTATTTACCTATTTTTACTGTGGTGAAATAGTATCAGTTTCACCCTGATACCAAAACCTGAATAGTCTCTACACGGACATTTGTTTCAGAGACTCTTTACAGACTTTTAAATATCACCTAGATCTCTGTAACCACACTGTCTGTCCACATAGGACACATTCAGATTTATTAATACCCTAAAAACCTTGTGGTTGATACAAATCTCATCCTGTAATGCTTCCCTAATTCTCTGAATCCCAGCCAATTCTCCAAAGCTACTAATCAAAAAGACATTGATACAGGCTTTTGTGAGGTTAGGGAGAGAGGTACAAGAGAAAATAATGACAGGTCACTCTGTCCACACACTACCCTTTGAAATTCTATTTCTATGAACTGCCATAAGTAGCTGGTTTTTAAAAAAAATTTATTTGTCATCTTTTTTTTTTTATTAGTCATCTTGAAATGAAAAGAGTCATGATTTCCTGCAGGATTATAAATAGTTATGGAGTGGCTGACCTCGACCAGAAATCATGGCTTCTGAGGCCAGTGTTAGATGTCAGAAGGAATTAGTTGGAGAAAGAGATACACAGCTCTGCAGAAAGCACGAAGTTTCTGAAAACTCTGCCCAGAAAGGACTTGGAAGGGCCAGAGACATGGAAACCTTGAAACAGACCACAGCCTCTGTATTTTCTCATCCAGTGTTACTGCAGGATGCTGTCAGAGTCACCCAGCTGGGTGCTCACATTCAAATAACCCCTGCCACTCCCAGCCATCCCTTGCATCCCTTTATTGAGAATCTATGTGGAATGAAAGGTAACAGAAATATTGGTGCTACTATTATCTCTTTTGTAGTACCAGTTCTGATGACAGCTTTAAATAAAATCATCTGGGAAATCTAGGTTTAAGGAAGGGTTATGGATTCTTAGAACTAAAAGGTATGTGTGAACACAGGTACTCAAAATGTGGTCCATGGACCCATGTGGGTTCTGATACCCTTGTAGGAAGTATATGATGTCAAACCTGTTTTAATGATAAAACTAAGATCTTACTTGCCCTCTGCCATTTTTATTTATTTATTTTTTCACAGTGTTGACATTTGCACCGATGAGGCAGAAGCATCATAAATGAAACTGCTGGCACTTTGGTGCAAATCCAGATAGTGAACCCAACTGTGTTGGTAGTTGGGGGTATTCTTTATCATCATGTACTCACCATTCAAACAATGCCTCTTTCACATAAGACTGTCCTTAATGAAGCAGCGAAAAGTGTGAATTTAAGTTAGACTAGGCTTTTGCGTACACTTTGTTAATAATCTGTCCAGTAAAATGGAAAGATCAGTGCACATGAAACACTTCCATTGTGTCCTAAAACCAGGATTGCTTAGTTGTCTAGGGAGAAAGCAATTGTGCTGCTGTCTGAATTATGAGCTGAATTAGCCAGTGTTTTTTTTCCCCCCAAGAAACACCATTTCTGCTTTAAAAAAAGTGATAATCTATGGTTATTTAGACTTGGATATTTGCTAAACAGTTTCTCAAAAATGAATGAAGTGAATCTGTCACTTCAAGGCAGCTTACTGGTAGAATTTGTTGCAGTCATAAGATACACATTTTCAAGTGAAAATTAGAATTTTGAAGCTCTTGTATCTGGCCCTGTGACCCTGGACAGCCTCCCAATAGTTACACAATTTTTATGAGATTCATAGTGATGTTAGCAAATATGATCCTATTTTGTTATTGTATAGTGAGCTATGTTAATATTGGGCTCTCTTTGGAGGCTTTATGTAGCTTCCTATACCCTCTTAATTGATGAAATGAACATCAGCTTGGGCAAACTCCAGGAGATGGTGAGGGACAGGGAGGCCTGGAGCGCTGCAGTCCATGGAGTCACAAAGAGTCAGATACTACTGGGCAGCTGAAGAGCAACATCAACCACCCTCTCATTTTACAATGAGAACTCTGAGTCCTCTGAGTGATAAGGAGGTTTGCAGAGATCAGGGGGCTGATCAGGGGTCAGGAAGGTGAGACTCTCTATCTCTACTCTTACCAATCCATGGTTTGGAAACTCTGCTTGAGACCTCTGACCTCACAGGCAGGACTATTTCTTCTAACCCTTGTACCTCACTCACAGAGCCACTGCACACGCAAATCCAAGACACTGGTGACATCATATTACACCAATCCATCGACTACTGTGTGCATGATGCCATCCTGAATTGCGCAACATAGTGTCTCTCCTTTCTCAGTGATCAGAGACTGGGAGTAATACTCTATTCAACAGTTTTGAGGGCATCAAAGCCACGTAATGTCAAGAGTGAATTAATCATCATTTCGTTCATGTCCAAGTATATAAGGTAAGACCACACGATGCACGGCTTGGGTCTATAGCATCCCCACTGTTATGTATAATGTACACCAAAATTTGATGTTCTTTCTCAGAGTTCTTTTCTCCCATCTACATATCTCTAGTCACTATAGTGTATTCCATCCCATCCCTCCATCCCACAAACTCACCCCCAGGCTGTATATATATCGTGGTTCCAGGGACACAGTAACCATGAAGGCTCTCCTTTTAGAATCTGCAAGGATGGACCATGAGAGGGTTCCTGGAAAAACAGCAAAGAGGGTTTTGTAGCTGACAATCAAATGCTGTCAGGATTTAAGACTCTAAAACTAAGAAGCAAGCAAACACTCTCTTTCCTAAATCCATTTCTCCAGGAGGTGGCTTTTATAGTGAGCTAAATGGTAGCCTCCAAAAAGATGTGTCTGCGACCTGATCCCCAGAACCTGTGAATATTACTTCATATGGCAAAATAATGGAGAAGGAAATGCAACCTACTCCAGTATTCTTGCCTGGAGAATCCCAGGGACAGAGCAGCCTAGTGGGCTGCCGTCTATGGGGTCGCACAGAGTTAAACACAACTGAAGCAACTTAGCAGCAGCAGCAGCATGGCAAAATAATGATGTTGTTGTTCAGGTGCTAAGTCATGTCCGACTCTTTGCGACCCCATGGACTACAGCACCCCGGGCTTCTCTGTCCTTCACTGTCTCCCGAAGTTTGCTCAAGCTCATGTCCATGCAGGGGGCCTAGATTTGATCCCTGGTCAGGGAAGTAAATCTCACATGCTGCAACTAAGAATTTGCATGCCACAACTAAACATCCCACATGCCACAGTGAAGACCCAGCACAGCCAAATAAATAAATATTAAAAGAAAAATTTCCACCAGGGAAATGATACAAATTTGATTATGTGCTTGTAGGAGTATAGGTGTTGGCATCTGAGTTTACAGGCATTTTTTCTGAACCAACACGGTCCTTATGCCCAAGGAAGAAAACACTGGTCCATCTTGGCAGAAAAGTGTCCAAGTTCAATGTAAACCTCTGCACCTTGCCACAGAGATGATGGCTGACAATGAATCAGTACAATGCCTTAGTTTGAGCTCCATGCTGCTGCTGCTGCTAAGTCGCTTCAGTCGTGTCCGACTCTGTGCAACCCCGTAGATGGCAGCCCACCAGTTTTATCCTAATATTAATCAGGCAAACATGTCCTATGCCTTAGTTTGAGCTCCATGCCGCTGCTGCTGCTAAGTCGCTTCAGTCGTGTCCGACTCTGTGCGACCCCATAGATGGCAGCCCACCAGTTTTATCCTAATATTAGTCAGGCAAACGTGTCCTGAAGACAAAGTGACAGGTGTCTGGACAAGGAAGGGTATGACAACCAGGGATTCACTTTGCTGCTTGGTCCTTTGTTTTGGCCAGTATTCCAGAATGCCGTAGGAAACTGTCGGAATCAAGACTAGCATCAGCACAATGGCAGAGCCTATGCAGTGAACCCCTGGGACCGAATTCGTGGTGACTGCACTCATTATTGCGATGGATTCGGACACTAAAAAGCAGGTAGACAGCAGTCGAATCTGGGTACCAATCACATTTCATCTTCCTGTGTTTGAATCTAGGCCCAGGCAGGAGTATGATCACAGCTCTAGCAATAGTGAGAGCTTCAAATATGTGGGTGATCCCAAGAGGTTAGAATTAACGTTTAAAACTGAGTCAGGAAAAAAAAGGCTTAGCTGATGATGCTAATAATGGACAGTATGACAAATGCTCATTTTTCTATCTTATGATGTTTTAAAAAAGGCTTCTTACATCAAAGTTCATCAGCATGGTATTCATTGCAGAGGACGTTTTTGGAATACTGATGTACACTGGCTAACCAGCATATATTGTACACCTGCTGGGAGCTAGGTCTGGGGGAGAGGAACAGACTAGAGAGACGAGAAAGTTGTAGTAAGTGCCCTGAAAAATGTCAGTCATTCAACTGATGGACCATTGGGTAAGACAGGCCTGGAGAAGTGGATATAATACAGGGGTTGGTGTGGTCAGACATTGACTCACTGGAGTAAACGAAGGGCTCTGGAAACAGAAGGAAGCCAGCTGTGTATGTGATACATAGCACAGTGTAAGGAACATTACCTTTGGGGCAAATAGATGATGTCAGGAATCCTGCATCTACTACCCACTGATGTCTTCACCTCGGGCGAGTCAGCCTGACCTCCCTAAGCCTCAGTTAGCCCATCCCTGAAATGGAGTATTATATTTATCAGCAGAGTCTTAATGAGAAATGGATGAGATAAAATGTATACAGTGTCTAATGACGTAGCACATAGTTGGTGCTCAAAAATGATAGAAAATGTTAATATAGATTTAAAAAAAACCATTTATTTATTTGGCTGCATCAGGCTTAGCTGCCCCTTGGCATGTGGGATCTTAGTTCCCCTATCAGAAATTGAACTCTCATCCCCTGCACTGGAAGACGGATTCTTAACCATTGGGCCACCAGGGGAGCCTCTAATATAAATTCTTAAGTAGGGTTATTGCTCTACTATAACTTCTTTTCTCTTTCTAATAAAAAGTCACTATGTCCTGGGCTATCTTAGAACTTCTCCAAAAAGAAGTTCTGATGTGAGTATTTGTGCCTCAATAACTGGATGGACAACTCTACACCACGCACCGTGGTGGGTGGTGACTCATGAGCTGAGATACTGGGCCTGGGAAAGGATCCTAAGTTTCTGAATAAACAGTGGATGGAAGGAAAGCAGATTGGGTCCCTGGGCTGCAGAATTAGGGGAGAGGCTGTTATGAAGGGGCTACAGGCAACCTCAGAGACCATCTCATTGCACCTCCTTATAGTACAGTAGAGGATCCTGAAACCCAAAGAGAATGAGAAATGATTCTGAGACTCAAAGGTAGAGCTGATGCTGCAACCCAGTTGGTGGATTCTGTTGTTTTTCCCTTTCCTTTTCCTCATTTCCTGGAGTCCCTGAAAGCAGATGGCAGTGATGATTCAGAATCATTGAGCTTAGAAAATCAGAATAGATTTAACTTCTGAGCTCAGCTTCTCTGCTTCGCTATGAGAAACAACTACTTACATTCCACTGGGGAACAATTCTGTAGCCGTAACTGTGTTAGGACCCATGGCAACAGTCCCTGGTTCAGTGTGTTTGCTGGAGCATCTTGAATGGGTTCTAATTGGGTGGTTAGTTGATTGACTGAGCTCTGTCTCTGAACTCTGACTGAACAAAATGATGTTCAAATGTCAGAAATGTCGTGGTATAATTTGGAGAAAGAAATTAAAAATCATAGATGTAGAAAAATGTTGGAATACAATTATTACACAAAAACTGCCTATCTAAGCCTATTGTTTGAGAGGACCCAAAAGAAATGCCCTTCACCAAGCCTTGGGTAATATGTTGGAGAAGAGAGAACCAGCATCTTTGAAAAGTGTTTGAGTTGCTATTCGTGAAGACCAGGGCTGACGATCGAAGCTGCTGCAGTTGGTGAGCCTTTTTGATTTCACTGAGACATTGTGGGACAGTGGTCACAGCTGTATTCAGTCACCGGAGGCATTGGCTGTGCACAGAGTGAGCCTTGCAGAGGTGCTGGCCCCAGTGGTCTGAACATGAATCAGCATGGTATCTAATCTCACAGTGCTTCAGTTTCTTTTTTTTGTAAAATAAAGCCACATCTCTCTAATTTGTCGAAAAATGATATGTACAATGTACTTACCTAGTGCCTGGCTCATAACAACTTCTAGATAAGTGATAGCTGTTATTTGTAATTATGGGATTCTCAGCTCAGTCATGTCTGACTCTTTGTGACCCCATGGACTGCAGCATGCCAGGCTTCCCTGTCCATCACCAACTCCTGGAGTTTACTCAAACTCATGTCCATTGAGTCGGTGATGCCATCCAACCATCTCATCCTCTGTCGTTCCCTTCTTCTCCCACCTTCAATCTTTCCCAGGATCAGAGTCTTTTCAAATGAGTCAGTTCTTTGCATCAGGTGGCCAAAATATTGGAGTTTCAACTTCAGCATCAGTCCTTCTAATAAATATTCAGGACTGATTACCTTTAGGATGGACTGGTTGGATCTCCTTGCTATGGGATTCTAGTGGCTGAATATTAAGGAAATATGTTTGTTGTTGTTTTAGTTGCTAAGTTGTGTCTGACTCTTTGTGACCCCATGGCACTGTAGCCCGCCAGGCTCCTCTGTCCATGGGATTTCCTAAGCAAGAATACTGGAGTGGGTTGCCATTTCCTTCTCCAGGGGCTCCTCCCACACAGGGATCAAACCTGTGTCTCCTGCTTGGCAGACAGACTCTTTACCACTGAGCTATTACAAGTAACATTAAGGAAATAAAGGGAAACTTATTTTACCTTTCCCTTCAGACCTTCCCATCCCCTCTCTCTACTTGTCTTCTGAGAGGGGGAACCTCTCGGGTTCTTTTAAATACCCCTTTAAAGATTATCTAGGATAACCTCCTGATTTTAAAGTCAGCTGACATCCAACAGTCGTAATTCCCCTTTGCCAGGAAGCCTATGGAATCCATAGTCAGAGATCCTGGGATTAGGACATGGACATTGGAGGGGGAGGCACTATTTTATCACCCCCACCAGTTAGGTGTATTACTTTAGGCGTTACTTATCTTGCCTAAATTCTCCTTTCCTCATGTGTAAACAGTAGGAATACGTATCCACATGTTGCTGAGGTGCTCTAAGAATTAAATGAAACAATTACTCATCAAGTACTTAGAACCATACCTTCTTCCTTCTTCTCCAGGTTGCTCAGTCGTGTCCGACTCTTTGCTGCCCCATGGACTATACAGTCCATAGAATTCTCCAGGCCGGAGTACTGGAATGGGTAGCCTTTCCCTTCTCCAGGGGATCTTCCCAACCCAGTGATCGAACCCAGGTTTCCCGCAGTGCAGGCAGATTCTTTCCCAGCTGAGCCACAAGGGAAGCCCATACCTTTGCATATAGTAAATGTTCAGTCTCTGTTGTGCACTCTTTCCTTCCTCTAAAATCAATAAGTACCCAACGTAGAATTCCAAAGCCTATATCCTGAACCTTAATGTCCTTAGCTGTGATGTCCCGGAACATCGAGGCCTCTGCTCGGAGTCTGCCGTGTGCAGAGTCACGTGTTCCTCTCCGGCACTCTGGGCTACCCCCGCACACCATCCTCGAGGTTTTTGGCACTCGGCAGTGATTGTTCTGGGAAGGAAGTGCTCTTCTGGTGTCCCCTTGGGGGGACAATTGAATCACTGAGTGTGGGCCTGGCAAATGGTTCATTCTTCTAAGAACAGCGACAGATATCCAAGAGGAAAGAGCACTGAGAGCCCAGAGACCTGCTCTGAACACAAATGAAAATAAAAGTGATATTTACTATTCCAGGTGCCCTCACACTTCTGATGTCACTTAAGCCTCATAATTGGGGGAATGGGTGAGGGGAGCCGCCAGCACGAGGCCACTGGGGAAACTGAGGGATGGAGATTAATGACTGGGCTTCTGTGACGCTGCATCCCAGAGCCTGGATCCCAACTTCTCTCCACGCCCTTGCCTTGGTCTCTTTTCCACCAACACAGTGCAGGAAGGGGAGTGAGTGGCCTCATTTGAGTCTCATCTCCTTCTCTAGTTTGCCTTCTCCTGGGCTCCTACGTCCAACAAGGGGGCTCAGCACAGAGCACTTCCTGACCACACACCTTGACAGGGTCCATTCACCAGGGCTCTGATGCATGCCGACTACTCCATTAAAGAACTTGCTGCCTTATTACACTCGGTCTTACACTGTTGGCTGTCCTGAGTTTGATGCTGTTTCCTCCTAATTCCATGTGTGTAACTGAATTCGTGAAAAGAGGAAAGAGGAGCAGGCAATCGTCTATTCAGTGATTCTCACCTGAGGCAGAATCCTCTCCCGCGCCCAGAGAATATGTGAACATCGTGTGGGCCATTCTGGTGTATTATGGTGGCCTGGCTCTGTGGGTGGGGAGGCTGATCATTGTGCAGTGTGTGGGGAACTCACTCACTGCATGAAAACGGAGAACTGACTCACCCCAAATGCCAATCATGCCCCCCACAGAGAAACTCAGCTCTAAATGGATAATCAGCTCTTGTGAGATTATGACTCTATCCAACGATCCTTGTGATTTATCTTGTAACTCTTCCTTGGATGAAAGGTAAAGAAGAGCTTTATTTTTTTTTCATGAAATGATCAACTCCACAGCTCATTAGTAGGTAGCATGGTGTAGTAGACAGAGCCAGGGCTGGGAGTTCAGGGGGAAACAGCGACCAATAGCACAGGTTTTGAAGCTGCCCACATTGACACTGTGGCTGCAGCCTTCACTAGCTCTGTGATCTTGGCAGGCTAGTTAGTCTCTTTGTGCCTCAGGTTTTACTGTTTGTAAAGTAAGTAACAACAAGCTGCCTGGTTTTGCTGTGCCTGGCACATCGTGAGAGTCTACCAAATGTTGTAAAAGTGAAGTTGCTCATTCATGTCTGACTCCTTGCAACCCCATGGGCTGTAGCCCGCCAGGCTCCTCCATCCATGGGATTTTCCATTCAAGAGTACTGGAGTGGGTTGCCATTTCCTTCTCCAGGGTATCTTCCTGACCCAGGGATCAAACCCAGGTCTCCCTAATTGTAGGCAGACGCTTTACCATCTGAGCCACTAAGGAAGCCATCTACCAAATGTTAGATACTGTTATTAGAATCACTACCATCTTTCAGACCTTGGGCGTGACACTTCTTGGCTCTGTGTGTCTGTTTCTTCAAAAGCAAGTGGGGATAATACTGACTTCAAAGTGTTTTTGTAACATCAAACGGGAAAACGTATGTAAAGAGCCAAGTATGATGCATGCGGTGCTTATGAAAACCTCATGAAGGTACTATCCCCATTTTACAGGTGAGGCAACTGAAGCACAAAGAAGGTATTTAACTTGGCTAAAGACACAACCACTCATAAGTAGGAGAGCTGATATTTGTGCCAAGATTGCCTGGCTCTAGAGCCAGCATTTCCAGCCATTCCAACCATTAGCTGCTTTTCATTAGGAAGTAACTAGAACAATGCTCAGCCGTCTGTGAGCCTCACCGGCTGCCAGGGAGACAATTTTGACCTTCAGCTGTGCCTTCCGCTGGCAGTGGCAGAACTCTCAGGCTCTTGTCCCAGAGAGACTGCCCTGTATGTGGGGTGGCTGGAAATCAGGAAACCTGGAATGGTCCTTGCTCTGTTGTTGCCCTGGCAACCACAGGAGGTAGTGCAATAGCTCAGGGCTTTGGTTTCCCTCAGGGGAAGAAGAATCCAGAGATGTTACAATGACAGTGGAAGGCTGATGAAGGGACATGCCTCTGTGTACCATTGTCTCTGTTAGCGGGAGCATCCCTCTGGGATTGTGTCATAATGGAATTTGCAACAGAGCCAGTTTGGGGCAAAGCCTCCGGTTTCCCCTTGGACTATGGACAAACAGGAGTGAGTTTCTACAATAATAATGAAAGTGAAAGTGAAGTCGCTCAGTGGTGTCCGAGTCTTTGCAACCCCATGGACTGTAGCCTACCAGGCTCCTCTGTTCATGGGATTTTCCAGGCAAAAATACTGGAGTGGGTTGCCATTGCCTTCTCTAGATCTTCCTGACCCAGGGATTGAACCTGGGTCTCCCACATTGTAGACAGACGCTTTACTGTCTGAGCCAACAGGGAAGTCACACACAATAACAATAACAATGAGAATCAGTGTAATTCAGGGCACCCTTTTGAGGACCAGGCAGCAGAGGATGAGTGTATGAAAAGGCTCAGGAGAGAGCTACCATCCATTAAACATCTGCCATGTGCCACAAAGTGTGCGGTCCTGGTCTCAGTCAAATCATGATGACCTACCACGTTGGGAAGTCATGAGGGACAGTGATTTTTGGATTAAGGCCATTTATGACCAAGTCTTAGAGCCAGAGAGATGTGGGGCAAGGTCCCAGCTCTGATACTTCCAAAGAGCTGAATACCCTCCAACACAAAGCCTAATCTCATGGTGCCTCAGCATCTTCTTTTGTCAGATAAAGCCACATTCCCTCTACAATTGCTGGGAGCTGAATGTGTAAAGTGTTCACCACTTTAGTATAATTACAGGATTCTAGAAGCAGAACATTAAGGAGTGAAGAGAGGCTTATTTTTCATTTTCCTTCAGTCCGTGCCATCCCCCATCCTAAGTACCAGTTTTATGTATCACTTCAAGCCCAGGACTGTGCCCCAGGCTGCAGGGACCTGTCCTTACAATACTGGCCATGACAAAGTCCTGAGGCCAGACCCTTTTGCTCCTGTGGCAGAGTCTCTGGATCAGATGGGAGGTTTCCATGACAAAGTGGAATTGGGCGGAAGGCAAAGAAGGAGGAATTCCCCCTGCCCCTGAGTGTCAGCTTGTTCAGTCGCAGACGTGGTTCTCAGAACCACCTGGAAGCCTGGCTAGGACACATGGCTGGGCCCCACCCCAGAACTTCTGTTTCAGGAGATCTGGGGAGGGGTCAGAAAATTTGCATTTCTAACAAGTTCCAGAGCTTTTGCTCTTCTCACTAATCCATGTTGACTCTTCCAGACTTGGAAGGATAGTAAATGCACATTCCTTAAGTGGTGTGACGGCCAAAAGATACTGATGCTACGAGTTTGAGGACCACAGTCGGAGCATCGCTGAGCTAAAGAAACGGGGCAGATAGACCTGGATGTTTCCAATGAATTTCTTTTTCATGGAGAGTGTTTTCGTTTGTTTGTTTGTCTTCTCTGAGTCACCTAATGAATCTTCATGGGCCCTGCTACTAAATACCACTGTTGAGCAGCCTGAATTGAGAGTGGTGTAAGAAATAGCCTTTGAAACACAGCCCTGTCTGGAGTCAGGCAGGGCAGGGGACCCAGGGTCCCTCTGGACGTGGGTTCCTTGTTTACACATCTTTAGGGCTGTTCCCGGAGAAGGCAATGGCACTCCACTCCAGTACTCTTGCCTGGAAAATCCCATGGATGGAGAAGCCTGGCAGGCTGCAGTCCGTGGGGTCGCTAAGGGTGGGACAGGACTGAGCGACTTCACTTTAACTTTTCACTTTCATGCATTGGAGAAGGAAATGGCAACCCACTCCAGTGTTCTTGCCTGGAGAATCCCAGGGAAGGGGGAGCCTGGTGGGCTGCCATCTATGGGGTTGCACAGAGTTGGACACGACTGGAGCGACTTAGGAGCAGCAGCAGCAGGGCTGTTCCTGCCTGCAGCATGTCACCCTCCAGGAGCCAGGCAGGGTTTTCTTCCCAGTTGGGCTGACTCTCCTCCTGGAGCAGAGACAGGGCCTCGGGCAATCACCAACAACCTGGGATAACCAGACACTGGACTCAGAGCCCTTGAAGGATGGACCACACTTCTTTCCCATAGTAGCTGTTGGTAGGACAGGATGACCTGGGCCTGCTGTGTGAAAGAACACCGATGAGGTTTGGATGGAGGCAGTTTGGTGATTCTGCCAGGTTGCCCAGTTCCCTGGATCTGCTTATGTTCCCCGTGAATGGCATTTGATGGCACTTGTCAACTCAGTGTCAGATGTCAACCTTGCTCTGATTTTCCATTCCTCTGTCACCTCATGTCCCAGGCTCAACCACTGACATAGCTTGGCACTTCTGGGTCTCTTCCATAAAGATAACTCTAATTCATGACCCCCCAACCCCATTACTCTGGCCTGTACGTCAATCAGTGTATGAAGAGTATGATATTTTTCCATATACTTTGGCTGCTTTTTATAGACATTAAGCCATTTCAGCAATAGAGATTCATTTCATTTCATTGTGACATTCCAGTAAATGTCAGTCACGATGGGAAAGATTTCCATCGTGAGAAACAAGAGTTATGGCAGGCCCCTCTGAAGTCCTGGACACAGTCCTGCCATCAGCCAGAACAGTCAGGCTCTGCATCTGGCAGAATTCTTTCTGCAGAACCACAGATAAGCTGTTCCCATTTTTATTTCAGCGCTGCAGAGAAATGACAAAATCCAAGACCAGAGTTTGCGTGAACTAAATAGGGTTGAAAGAGATCTGAGAGTTCATAAGGTCTAAGGGTGGCAAATTAATGGTATTTCATGTTGATCGTGACTGAAGGAGGGTCACTGAATGGCACTGTGCATTCAGTTTGAGCCCAGGGAGAAATGGTGCCCTGGTCGATAGTCACAGCTGTCTGGGACAAAGGATGGGATGGTGCCCTTTTGTGGATCACACATTGGCATCGCTGACCCAGCTCAGTTCTCTTCATTTATGGAACAGAAATCTAAGTTCCAATGAAATGGAAGGACCTCCCCCAGTTCACATAACTTGTCAGCGCTGGATTCAAGAAGAGGATCCAGGTTTTTAACATTAATTCTATGCTTTTCCATTCACAAGAAGAGGCTTTGGAAAGAGATAAGCCCAAGTTTTCAAATCTCTAACCCATTGTTTACCAGCTGTGTGACCTTGGGCAAGTCACTTAACATCTCTGTGCTTCCATTTCCTCCTTTGCAAATGGAATAATTAATTCTCCCATGTTATTATTGGGAGAATTAAATGTGACAATGGTATGTGTAGCTCAGGGCCTCATGGGTAAATGTTTAATTTCTCTCCTTTTCCCAACAGAATATGATATGCATTATTAAGATGACCTGCTTGGTAGCAATTTGCACACCACAGCAATGATTTAATTGTATAATTGCACATCTGGTTTGTTCCTCAGTATTTGGGAGCAGATTCCTATCAAGATTCCTCCAGATTTAAATTGCTCTGACTGTAAATACAGAAAGGATTTTTCTTTGTTTCTATGAGCTGGTGCTTGGTAAATGAGCCCTGGAGGGTTCTCCAGAGTCAGACCAAGGTCTTTCCAGGTGAACATGCCATTTATTATCTCTTCTCTGTTGTAAAACTCATGGCCTGAGACTTTGGTACGTCACACTCCATTGTAGTAATGGTGTTTCTTCGCTGTTGCCTGCTGTGGACGTGAGCCTTGCAAGGGCAGGAATTACTCTGAGTCATCGCAGAGTCCCAGCACCCCACACAGGGCCTGGGGTGCTCCCACCATGGTGGCTGGCTTCATCTTTAGGGGCTGAGAACAGGGGTCCTAGGCTTCGCCATGGCTAGGGCTTAGGACTTGCAAAGCCCAGAACTGGGTTCATCTGGAACTCTGGGACCGTGGCCCAGTCTCTTCCTCTCACAGCCTCTTGACTTTTCCATGCATGAAATGGAGAAGCTGTGCTCAGCGACCCTTGTGTCCTTGAGGCAAGGGGCTAAACAGGAAATCAAGACAGGGAGCTGGATGGTGCCACACACACTGGTATGAACAGCTGTACCTCCTCTGAAAGCCGTTTCAGGTTAACCAGAGCATTCTGCCCCCAGGAGGAAGGGCAGGAGGGAGGTGGGGAGGAGAAAGAGGCTCCAAAGAACTGGGCTCAAGTGAGATTTATAAATAGGAACATGGAAACTCACAGAAGAAGCCAAGCAAGGCAAAAGAGAATGGGTGAGTCTCAGCAAGAGCATTCTAAGATGTAAATAACTAACGAGAGAAGCCAGATTTCTTGAAGATGCTTTGAGGGCCATTATGTAACTGTCTCCTCAGACTAGGGTCACAGAAGCAGTTTGCAGCTGAGAAATACCGCCAGAGATGAAAGAAAACTCTGATCCTTACCCTGCACATTCACATATTCAGGAAAAGCACTTCTTCATTGCCTCGTGTACACCTGACGGTGCTAGAGGCAAGGAAACCACTATAATTAAGACATCCTGTTTCCAGGAAGTCAGAATTTAACGAGGGAGACAGACACATAAGTAGCTTGGAGAGGCAGTTGTAACGATCGCTGTGCCCTGACATACATCGCTTGGTGTTCTACCGTGTTTCTCATAGTGGCCACCCGTTGTTCTGTCTGCCTGGAGCTCTTCTGCTCCTCCTTGGTGTTGCATCCTCCTTCTTTGAGGGGTATTGTCCCCCAGTCTGTCATAGTGTGAATAAGAATGCATGTCTCCATCTCTCTAGCCTTAGTGATGGTTGGGGGAGATGCACACGTGACTCAGGTCAGGACGATCAGAGTCCTTCCCTGGCATTTTTCTAACTGAAGCTCAGAGAAAGAAGCTCCTTTTCTCTCTGGAAGTGAAGCTATGATGGGGGAGGGGGGTTGTCTTGGGCGGCAGAGACAAGTTTCCTGCTTCAGAAAGGCTGTAGGGAAAAGCTGAGATAAGATACACACACACACACACACACACACACAGAGGAAGAGAATGAGAGAGAGGTGGGTAGCCGAGCACGCTTGAGTCCCTGGTTTCAGCTTTCGCCCTATTTCTCCAGGGGTTTAGAAACACCAGCTAATCACTTCCCTTTTGGGTTTCAGCTCCAATTTGGTTTCTGTCACTTATAGTCAAGAGTCCTGACTAACACACACCTCCTCCCCACTCCCAGGGAGAAAGGCAAGGGAACTGGCATTAAATATCAACGATAGGGCAAACACTATTCTAGACACTTTGCAAACCATCTCACTTAATTCCCCAAATAACCTGTAAGGTAGGGCTCCATCACCATATTTTATAGTTAAATAGAGAGGCTAAATAAGTGGCTCAAAGTCACAGAGCAAATAAGTAAAACTGAACAATGCAAAGCACTGGGCTACGGTGGCAATCCGGCAAATGCTTTTTTCTGATTCAGGTAGTTATAGGATTAAACACACAGTCACAAAAAGATATTTATGCACTTTGGTGGGATTTTTGAATAAGGGGGAATAGGGTGGAGTAAAGTATTGGCTTAAGTGCTGCAGGCTGAGAAGGGAGGTTGATAACAGGCGGAAAGAACAGAGACTCAGGAGTGTGCTGGCCGGGAGCACGGAGACCATTTTGGGGGGACGAGACAGTAGACGAGGCTGGGATGCTGGTGGCCCAGCTTGACCTGGCCCATGAGCAGAAGTGTTTGAGGGAACGTCAGGGTTGGATGCGCTAGGACTTGTTCAAGGGTTAGACATGGAGGGGAAGAGGAATCCAAGCTGGCTTCCCAGTTCAGAGAAGCAAGGAAGGACCTCTCCATTGGCTGACACGGTGGGACGAGAAAGGGGACTCGTGCCAGGGGTGCTGCAGTCATTTTGCTGTAGGGAAGAGTGAGCTGAAAGAAGTAAAGAAAACGCGAAATTATTCTTGGCATTCTGATTGCCGGTTGGGGGTGCGTCCAGGTTAGTGCAGCAGGGATAACAAAAGGAAATGCAGCAAAATCTGTCTTGAAAATGGGATTCCTTGGCAGGTTGGATGACCCTGTCCTAAGAGCAATGGCTGATTCAATAGTGCCCATGAGGCCTGTCCCAGGGCATAGTGCTTTGTCCACATCTTCGGTACTTGGTCTTTTTTTAAGGAGGAAGAAGGGAGAGAAAAATATTTTAATTCTCAAAACTATGCCTCAGTCAGCCAGCATCCTACCCAGAAAACTCCACAATTAATAGGAAAGTAAACTGCTAGGTCTCCTGGCTCAGGACCTTCTGAAAGCTTGTTATTGCTATTCAGTCGTCGCTAAGTCATGTCCAGCTCTTTGTGACCCATGGACTGCAGCACTCCAAGCTTCCCTGTCCTTCACTGTCTCCTGGAGTTTGCTATATTAGTTCAGAAATCCATTAACTATGAGATTATTTCACTGCCTTCAACAAATAAGGTTTTTCCGAGGTGGCTCAGCTGGTAAAGAACTCACCTGCCAAGGCAGGAGATGCAGGTTCGATCCCTGGGTTAGAAAGAGCCCCTGGAAAAGGAAATGGCAACTCACTCTACTATCCTTGCCTGGAGAATCCCATGGGCAAAGAAGCCTGGTGGGGCTACAGTACTTGGGGTTGCAAGAGTTGGAACAACTGAGCTCACATGCACCAACTAATAACAGAAAATACTTCACTTGTCTCCAGATTCTTCTCTGTCATGGCCTCAGTCAAATTGTAAAAGGCCCTCTCACTTAGTGATAATGATGTGAAAAGAATACTGACTGCCAGGCAGGTGTGCCTTGCGAAGCTCCAGGGGGTGTCATTCACAGAAGTGACAATGTGCCGCATGTGCCCTGGAACTGAGTGTGCAAAACCCACACAACTAGCTTCTGGTCTTGCAAGAGAGGATCTCAGTTCAAGTTCCAGCTTGATGAGAAGGTCATGTACACACTGGTATATTTTAAATGGATAACTAACAAAAACCTATTGTATAGCACAGGGAACTCTGCTGTGCCAGCCTGGACAGGAAGGGGGTTTGGAGGAGAATGGTTACGTGTGTGTGTGTGGCTGAGCTCCTTCCCTGTTCACCTGAAACAACCACAACATTGTCAATAGGCTATACCCCAATACAAAAGGTTTTTGGTATTAAAAAAAAGATTAAATTAAAAAAATTCCAGCCTGACTTCTTAATGGTTATGAGCATCTCTGAATGAATCCCTTTATCTCTCTAGGCCTTAGTTCCACTGGCTGCAAAATGGGAAAGAAAAAATGGATCAGATTGATTTTTCCAAAACTGTGTTTCCTGGAACACTCAATTCTATGGCTTATTATTACGTCTTGTATAGAAAAAGGGTTCTAAGATTAAAAAGTTAGATTTTAATAGTTAAGATGGGATTTTAAAATTTTTTAGTTTTTAAAATTTATTAAGATGGGATTTTTGAAATGAGCCTATCTGAACCTATAAGATAATAATGTACAATATGAAGCAATAAAAGTGGAGTTATAATTGCAGAGTCTCACCAAAGTTTTTGGACCAAAAATATATTTTTATTTTTCAATGTATGATTAGCCTATGCTTGCTAGTACACTACTTTGTGACTAGAAAAATGTTTTGCAACTTCAAATTATTCAGTGGAGTTATGACACTAAAACTAGAAAATATAGATCAGTGAAAGAGAAAATGAAAACCACTCAAGGAATTGAAATATTTATAAAAATGCTTCATTTAAATGTAAAAACTAAGATCTCCTGCCATCCAAAAAATCTACACAAGTAACATTTTGTGTACTGCCTCCTGAATATTTTTTTCTCTGCATATGTTAGTATTGCCCAGATGGGATGATGGTATTTGGCAAAGACCCGTGATGCCAACCTTCTGAGTTGTGACCATAGGAAAATATTAATATACACATAAAGGATTAGGCCAGACAGCACAAGCTTTCATTACACTGAAACATTTGCTCCAAGTCCTGTGAGGACCTGGTGGTCTGGCCTGGGAGAATGGAGGCTGCCTTTTATCCAAGTTAAATGGATTCCAAGTGATGGACGTAAGAGGAGGTAGGCTGAGAATACACCATGGTCCTTCCCCTGCGTCACAGCCACACCTGAGCACTCGGTGACTTGCTACTTCAGTGGTAGACAGTGTGTTCAAACACACGTGCACAAAACAGACCAGAGCTGTCAGAATCTCATCACCCCAGACCTGTCTAGAGAAGGGGCATCTCTCAGAGGGAACACATCTCAGTCTCGTTACAGCAACAGTCTGGAGAGAACCCCCAACAGACCGAATCCAAGACGGGCAACACAGATGTCTGCAAAAGGAGAGGGCCAGGCCATTTGATGATTTCTCATCTTTTTCTTGGCTCATTTAACCTGAGGATGGTGGAACAACTACTGTTGGCCACAGCCTCTTGGACCACAAAGGTGGCAATCATCAATGACAGAGTTATTGGAAAGACTGTTCACATTCTGATCAAAGGGTCAGGGAGGGGGGTGGGATGTTGGCAGGGGGAGATGGATGGGCTTGGGGGTGTTCTCTGAGGGCCCTCCAGTACTTGTGGCCAATCTCTTTGAAGAGTAGAAAGACTTCCATCCCTTAAACTAGTGTTTCTGGGGTAGAGGATGTATACTCTTGGTTCTGTTCGTTGATAATTTCAAGGCAAGTCATGAAACCACATCAGCTCAGAGTGAGGGAAAAATTCTCCTTTCAATTTTCTATCAGCCTTTCCAATTATATCAAGAGAAAGCAGTCCTTAGCAGTGTCTTCAGCAAGCAATACTATTTAGTTAGAATCTGATTAGATTGCTCTGTTTCCATAATCATCATTTTGAGCGACCCTCGGTTGTTGCAAGAATTACAATAATAAAGCTCTTCCCAATAGTAGTTTTCCATTTATGATAGTCACGTACACTTTCCTTTTGAAATGAACCTAAGTTAAAATGTGACTAGATTTAAAGAAAGCTATTGAATAAATAATAATGTGGCTGACATCCAAGTATGACAAAAACTTCGAAATTGAAGGTGAGGAGAGACTTTGGAGGGAACGAATTTGCATGAGGTGAGGATGTACAAGCTGCTGCTGCTGCTGCTGCTAAGTCGCTTCAGTCGTGATTCTCTAATAAGGAAAGACCAGTGTTGTCCACCTCCCAAGCTGGTTTCTCCAGAAAGAAAGTGATGCACACGAGGGCCAGGTTTCCACGTCCGGGGAATGGAAGAGACACATCTCTCTGATTCTCAGGCACTGTGAGGCAGGACAGAAATGTTGGGTGTTGGAAGTGGAATGAGAAAATGGAGCTGGGCTGGCTGGCAGGGCGGGAGTGGCGGTGTTTGTGACGCCTCCCTGGGAAGAAGCAGGACACTGAGGCAGTGCCTCCTGGGACGTGGGTCCTTCCGTTTGTCCTCAGGACGGGAGACAAAATCTCCTGGAGGACTGGTGGTGCATTCTTCCACGCTTTACTGTGATATCATCATAGGCAAAATGTCAAGACTGTAAGCCCAAGCATTGACGAGGGACTAAGCCTCCATGATAAGTTACTGAGAGAAGGAATAAACACCCTGAGTTTCTACTTACACTGTTCCACACCCTGAGTTTCTACTTACACTGTTCCTCACATTCTCTCTCTGGAGTCCTTGCTGCTGGCTGGAGAAGCTATTACTGGAGTAAAAAATGAGTTTGCTTTTTCTTTCTTCCTTTTTTTTTTTTTGCCACACAGCGTGGCATGTGGGATCTCAGTTCCCCAATCAGGGACTGCACCTGTGCCTCCTGCATTGGAAGCATGCAGTCTCAAGCACCAGACAACCAGGGAAGCCCCAAACCTGAGTTTTCACTTGAAGATTTGTCTACTGTGAATATAAGCCCTGGGTGGCGGGGGTCAGGGGGTGGGGGGAACAGAGCAGCTCAGCAACAGCTGTGACATTTCAGTTTGACCAGAAAAACTTCAGGTTAATTTTAAAAGTAAAAAACCTTCATAATTTTAAAATTATGTTCACAAACATTAGCTCACATTTCTGAAAAGCCCTTCCAACAGTGCCTGAGGCATATTCAACATCGTAGAGATGTTAGCTTTTTCGCTGTTGTTATTGTAATTTTCACTCACCATGAGAGGTAGACGAGTCAGTGGTCAATACTGGAGTCATTTCATGGACAAAGAAAGAAACTCAGAGAGAATGAGTCACTTGTCTAAGTCTGTACAGTAAATGAATGGCAGAGCCAGGACTGAAAGGCCGGTTTTCAGGCTATACATTTCAGCTCTCAAAAAATGACAAGACACCTCCACATAGGAAGTGCTCACACGTGTGACTTCGTTTGCCACCTCACCACCCTCTTGGGCAGGTAGCAGTGAGACAGTAGAAGATCCAGCCATGGATGTAAATCCAAGTTCTTTTGCTTATCAGCCCTGTGACCTTAAACTGGTTTCTTAGCCTCTTTGAGCACCAAGACTTCCACTGGTAGATGGGCTATAAGTGAGGATTGAGGGAGATATTTTGATGTAAGTCTAACAGCACACAATGGCAGCTGTTATCATCACCACGTGGTCCTTTTCCAGAAGAGAAAACAGGCTCGGAGAACACGTGTGACTTGCTCAAGTTCTTGGGTTTCCCAATTCCAAGTTCAGGTTCATTGCATGATTCCACCTTACTCTTGATGTTGTTAAAAATATTATTGGAACTAGGAGTTGGAGGAAGAGAGAAGTGGTGTGAACCTGTTTAAAGCTGAAAGCCCACTGGCGAGAAGCAAGAAGATGACAGTATTGAATTGATCAGAAAGATCTGACTGTAAGAATGTTTTAAACTCCCATTAAGTATCTTCTCCTTAAACAAGATAATGTAGTGAATCAACAATAATAAGTTCTCTTTCCTCAGACCAGGTCCCAGAAGTAAATAAACTAACCAGAAGAGAGCCTTTGCTTCTGATGCTACAACCTTGGGGGAAATAGACCAATGAGCATCAAGCACTAATTTTGATGGACAGAAGGGATGGGAGAAAAGACAGTCTGAGACATTGTTATCCAAATTCTAATCCTGTGACCAGCAGTGTGGATATTGACTGAGAGTTTGTCAGAAATGCAGAATCTCAGACCCCAGGGCAGATGTATTGAATCTGAATCTGCAGTAATATTGATGCATGGTTTCTACTTCTGGAATATTTAAAGTAATCAGTCCGGAGTGTTGTCTGGACATTAGGATTTTCAAAGCTCCCCACCTGATTCTAGGGGGATGAGCAGGGAGAAGAGGCAGACAATCTGCAGTTGACCTACTGTTTTCCTGTTGAGATAACAACTTCAGACAACCTGGGGGCTCTGATTTTAATTGGAGACATCAGTCCAGTCCAGTACTAGGCCATCAGAGCCACTAAAGTGCCTCTGCCACTAGCCACAGACATTTTGCTCATCCCTGGACTACAGAGACACATTGTCATAAACCACGGGCAGAGGTGAGGAGTAGACTCATGAGCACTGGGGCTTCCTTCCACTTCTGCCATTGTCTGCTATACCCTGTCAACAGGGCCAGTCTCTTATTTTTAAAAGCTTCCTATTGAGGTCTTGGTTTGGTTGACCCACAGGGTGTATTAGGCAGGATTTAGAGAAGTCTCAGGCTCAGAGCTTATGAAACTACAAATCCTTCAAGAAGAGATCAAAGGAAAGGATACTTTGTGTCAACCACACTCTATTGCAGATTAGTTTTCTCTTCTCTTCCTGGGGTTGGTTTGCTTATAACTTGAACAAGGAAACATTGGCCCCTGGAGAGAGACAGAGATCTCAGTAAATGAAGTCAAAGGGTAAATAAGATGAAAAAACAGAGAAAGTCAGGTTCCAACCAAGTATTTGCTCCTGGAGGGAGACATGGGAGGATGGCCAACCTAAATGTTTATTCAGGAGAGACCACTGCTCTAAGGGCTTTGCAAAATAAACGGTATCCTCATAATAGCCCTATAATGTAGGAACTGCTGCTATTCATACTTTACAGAGATGATCACTGAGGCTCAGAGGAGTTCAGGTGGCTTAGCTAGTAAGCGCTGGAGCTGACCTTCCAATCCAGGCCTCCTACTGACTCCCAAGCCCATTCCCTCCTCTAGACACACTTTCCACTAAGAAGTAGCACAGTTCAGTTCAGTCGCTCAGTCGTGTCCAACTCTTTGCAACCCCATGAATCACAGCATGCCAGGCCTCCCGTCCATCACCAACTCCCGGAGTTCACCCAGACTCATGTCCATCGAGTCAGTGATGCCATCCAGCATCTCATCCTCTGTCATCCCCTTCTCCTCCTGCCCCCAATCCCTGCCAGCATCAGAGTCTTTTCTAATGAGTCAACTCTTCGCATGAGGTGGCCAAAGTACTGGAGTTTCACCTTTAGCATCATTCCTTCCAAAGAAATCCCAGGACTGATCTCCTTCAGAATGGACTGGTTGGATCTTCTTGCAGTCCAAGGGACTCTCAAGAGTCTTCTCCAACACCACAGTTCAAAAGCATCAATTCTTCGGCACTCAGCCTTCTTCACAGTCCAACTCTCACATCCATACATGACCACAGGAAAACCATAGCCTTGACTAGACGAACCTTTGTTGGCCAAGTAATGCCTCTGCTTTTGAATATGCTATCTAGGTTGGTCATAACTTTCCTTCCAAGGAGTAAGCGTCTTTTAATTTCATGGCTGCAGTCACCATCTGCAGTGATTTTGGAGCCCCCAAAATAAAGTCTGACACTGTTTCCACTGTTTCCCCATCTATTTCCCACGAAATGATGGGACTGGATGCCATAATCTTCGTTTTCTGAATGTTGAGCTTTAAGCCAACTTTTTCATTCTCCTCTTTCTCTTTCATCAAGAGGCTTTTTAGTTCCTCTTCACTTTCTGCCATAAGGGTGGTGTCATCTGCATATCTGAGGTTATTGAGATTTCTCCCAGCAATCTTGATTCCAGCTTGTATTTCTTCCAGTCCAGCATTTCTCATGATGTGCTCTGCATATAAGTTAAATAAACAGGGTGACAATAGACAGCTTTGATGTACTCCTTTTCCTATTTGGAACCAGTCTGTTGTTCCATGTCCAGTTCTAACTGTTGCTTCCTGACCTGCACACAAATTTCTCAAGAGGCAGGTCAGGTGGTCTGGTATTCCCATCTCTTGAAGAATTTTCCACAGTTTATTGTGATCCACACAGTCAAAGGCTTTGGCATAGTCAATAAAGCAGAAATAGATGTTTTTCTGGAACTCTCTTGCTTTTTCCATGATCCAGCAAGGATCCTAATATGGGATCATTTTAATTCTGGAAAAAATGGAGGGATGATTTGTCAAAGAGACCAAGTGAGAAGACGAGCCACATAAGGAATAGTATGGAAGCTCCCCTGGTGGCTCAGTGGTAGAGAATCTTCCTGCCAATGCAGGAGACATGGGTTCGATCCCTTCAATGCCTGGGTCAGGGAGATCCTCTGGAATAGGAAATGGCAACTCACTCCAGATTTCTTGCCTGGGAAATCCCATGGGCAGTGGAGCCTGGCGGGCTACAGTGCATGGGGTTGCAAAGCCAGACACGACTAAGCAACTAAACAACAACAACAATATGGAAGCACTCTTCTGCCCAAGCAGCATTTAAAAGAGAAGGAACTGCTTCTTAATTACTTATCTTCTATTGAAGTATGGTGGATTCACAATATCATGTTAGTTTCAGGTGTACAACATAGTGACTCACCGGTTTTACAGTTTATACTCCATCTAAAGTTGTTACAAAATAATGGGTATATTTCTCTCTGCTGAACTTCAACTTAGATCTTAGTTTTTTATGGGTATAAGGAAATGTCTTTGTGGTCATTGATTTAGCCTAATTTCATTGTAACAGTGCTGTGAACACTGTGCGGGAACACTAAGTTCCTGAGAACAAACACTCCGTTGCTTTTTGCCATCAACAAGTAACTGCTATTAATGTCAAGTAGACGTTCGGTAGCAAAAATATTCAGGGACTTTTCTGTTGTATGCATTTTAAAAAAAGTTTTTTAGATGAAGATCATTTTTAAAGTCTTATTGAATTTGTTACAATATTGCTTCTGTTTAATGCTTTGGTTTTTTGGCACTGAGATATACGGGTCCCTGACCAGGGATCAAATTCTCGCCCTCTGCTTTGCAAAGCCGAGTCTTGACCACTGGATCGCAAAGGAAGTCCCAGCATGCATCTTTTGCAAGATTATTAAATCAGCATTCACTGAGTTGATGCCTTTGTCACACCTTATATTTTGTTTGTTATGGATACTCTCTAATAAGAGGAATGAGCACAGTGTTCAATTTCATTTCATTTCACTCTATTTTATTTGACCTAGTCATGTGGCTTGCAGGATCTTAGTTCCCCGACCAGTGATTGAACCCAGGCCCTTGGCAGTGAAAGCTAGAAGTCTTAAACACTGGAACACCAGGGAATTCCAAGTGTTCCACTTTAGAGATGAAAACACTGAAGTTCAATGAAGACCTGAATATTCTCACCTGTAAGGGTCCTTTACTGTGTAATAAGCCCTGGAAATCAAACTGGGGGTATCCCAGCCCAGTCAGTCCAAGACCAGTGAGACAACCCTATTGTCTGACAGTCAGTGTTAACTGGCCCATTGGGATGAGGCAGGTCACGCACCACAGGGCCCATGGCGTTTCTTGCCAAACAAAGAAAGGATAGAGATATTGTAGAATTGGAGGAAGTGTAGAGTGTAGGTAAAACTTACAGTTGACCCTTGAACAAAATGGGTTTAAACTTTGAGGGTTCACTTAAATGTGAGTTTCTTAAATAAACACACAACAGTTCTACAAGATCAAGTGGTTGACTGAATCCATGAATGTGGAACTGTGAATACAGAGGAGTGACTAAGGTTAGACCTACGTAGTCTTGACTGTGTGGGGTTGACATCCTTAGCTCTGATGTGGTTCAAGGGTCAACTGTATGTGAAACAGAACTCAAAGCAAACCAGCTCTGTGGATGTAGGGTCAACATCAGTTCTGGATGCAAAGTGGATGAGGACACCTTCACAACAAAGTGAGACTAGGCATGGACTGGTGTCTAGAAAACCTCATCAGATACTCTGTACCTGGGCTGGAAATGAAGTCTCTTTCTTGGGGTCAAAGTGATTTAGATTCTCCAGGCAAGGGTGGGGCATTTCATTCTTGCTAATATAACTTCAAACAACCAAGTTTCTGATAGTCAGTGATTTTGTAGTTCAGGGTAAGAAAGTAAGCCGTCACACAGAAGGGGGATGTTATGACACTCTGAGGGTTATCTCAGCAGCAGCCTGTTCTGAGCAGAAATATTGTCACCTGGTCACTCAGCATGCATGTGTGTGTGCTAAGTCACTTCAGTCATGTCTGACTCTTTGTGACCCCATGGACTGAAGCCCGCCAGGCTCCTCTGTCCATGGGATTCTCCAGGCAAGTAGAGTGGGTTGCCATTTCCTCCTCCAGGGGATCTTCCTGACCCAGGGATCGAACCCACGCCTCTTCATCTCCTGCACTGGCAGGCAGGTTCTTTACCACTAGCCCCACTGGTAAGCACAGTTACTCAGCAGTTGATTTCATCTGTGTCTGTTATCTTATTATCTGATCTGTATGATCTGCAGCTAGAGTTATTATCTGTCTTTTTTTTATCTTATTTGTGTCTAGTCTGATGAACAACCAGGCAGATTTTTTACTTTCTTATTCTGGGCTAATTTTTATTTTCTCAGGGTTTGTGAGTGTATTAGCTTCCTGTGGCTGCTATAACAAGCACCACAGATTGGGTAGCTTAAAACAATAGATTTTTTTTCCTCTCACATTTCCAGAGGCTAGAAGTCCAGTATCAGGACTTTGGCAGGACTGGTTCCTTCTGAGGGTTCTGAGGGAGAACCTGTCCCCTACCTCTCTTGTGGCTGCTGGCAATCCTTAGCCTTCCTTGGCTTGTAGTTGCAATTACTGCAGTCTCTGCCCCCATCTTCACCCGGCCTCCTCCCTGTGTATCTGTCTTCACAGGGCTGTTTTCTGTGAAGGGCACCGGTCATATTACATTAAGGGCCCAACCTGTTCCAGTGTGATTTCATCTCAGCTCATTCTGAGGTATTGTAGTTTTCGGATGTCAGTGTATCTTTTTTTTTTTTTTTGGAAGACACAATTCAACTCATAACAAAGAACATAACACACTTGTTCTGAGTCAGGGCCTAATGAGAATTCGTGCTTAACCATGACTCAAGTGTGGCACGCAGATCAGCAATTTCAGCATCACCTGGAGCTTGCTAGAAACGCAGAGTCTGGGACACCACTCTGGACAGAAGCACCAGAATCTGTTTCAACACTATCCCCACGTGATTGGTCTGCACATTAAAGTCTGAGAAGCAATGCAGCCAGAGATGGCACCTGAGCAATCCCGCAGACATGCACAGTCATGTCAACATGGCCGGATCTGAATCTGCTTGTTGTTAGGAATTAAGATCCTCAACAGTAGCTCTCTCCCAAAGAAACTGCTCTAAACCAGCAACTCGAATGGTGGCAAGGAACTGAAGATGGGGAATGGAATGAGGGGAAGGCTTTCTGGGGTCTTAGAGCAGGCTGATGGAGAAAGAGGGGAGGGAGCAGTATGGGGGCTGCCAGCACCACAGTTGCTTCCAAATAGTGTGCTGGGCTTCGTTGTGCTAAGTCGCTCAGTCGTGTCTGACTTTTTGTGATCCCATGGACTCCTGCCACGCTCCTTTGTCCGTGGGATTCTCCAGGCCGGCATACTGGAGTGGGTTGTCGTTCACTTCTTCAGGGGATCTTCCCGACCCAGGGATCGAACCCACCACGCATGGGCAGGCGTGTTCTTTACCACTAGCGCCACCTGGGAAGCCCCCAAACCACATGACCACCACCTAAACTTTACTCTAACTTTACTGTTCACAGGTGTAAAGTGGAGTGAATACCTCTTATCTAATGATTGGTGTGAGAATTAAGAGCAAAAATACACCTAGAGGGTCCAATACAGCATCTGCGGGGAAAAATGCAAAATGAAGAGTGACTGTGTCCACCTTTGGAGAAGAGGAAGCTTGAGAGGTGGGGCAAAGCTTGTTCAGTCATTTCTTCATTCATTCAGCATTTGGACACAATGATGTGCTGGGCCCTAGCCTAGGCACTGGGCATACAAATAGGAGTACATCCTCCAGTGCTTCCAGGTTAAAGGGAGGAGAAGATGAGGTAGCTGCTGAGGCATCAGCAATGCAGGCTGGATCAGGAACTTCTCCTGGTGTGGCCCACGGGGAGCAGGAGGGGCCCTCCCAACCCCAGCTTGCAGCAGGCAGGCTGCTCCAAACCCCCCACCCCTGACTTCCTCTGCTGTGTTGTTTCATGCTTCCCTACCTAATTCTTTCTCACCAGTTGGGTTCCAAAAATTGTTGGTCATGAGCCTTTAGCTGCCAGATCTTAGAGTCTAATTGATGAACAACAGCAACAAGAAGGCAGCTTTCTTAGAATGGAATAGGACTTAACCATTTACCAGATGTTACCATAAGCACAATGCATGGATTATCTCATTCAAAATTTGGGGCAGACTTTGGAGGGGTATACCAACTTCTGGCGTCAATAAACTTAGGTCTGAACTCTGGGTAACTTGGATAAGTTAACCTCTCTGAGTCTCCTCCTCATTTTTAAGTGGGATAAAAATGGTACTGCCTGCAGTGCCTGGAACATGTCAATAAAAGTATTTCGTTGAACTGGACTGAACATTGTGAGTGTCAGTGGCAAGGGGACTCCCAGCCCCTTTCTCTTTGGAAGACACTGGTGATAATCTCCAGTTCTCAGCTGTCAGCTAGGTTTTCAGGAGCCCTCATGATGCTTTAGTTTTACTAGGTTACAGGAAAGAAAGTAGAAATTAAACTTTCTATTTGATTAATGAGCAAATTGACATTTCTCAGAATTATGTCTAAGCCATTATGAAGAACCCAAATGACCCGTACTGATGAAGAGACGTGAATATCACCTGAATGACTTTGGGCCTGAGCTTAAAACTCTTTCTAAATTTGGACCCTTGGAGTAATCCAACTGCCTGACAAAATTTGTCTCATTTTTTCTCTCTCTTCCACATACCTTTCAGTGGGAGGGCTAAGAAAGTCTGAAAAGGGACGAAGGAGAAAGGCTAAAGTTGAGATAAACACAATTGAAAGACTTTCCATCATCCTGCTCTAGTTTTGTCCTGAAACGTCTCACTTTCTGATAATTACAGTTTTTCTGCTTTCCCTCCACACTGCAATCTAAGCTGCATGAGAGTAGTGACTGGCTCATGACTATCTCCAGTACCAAGCACATCTGGCATATAAAAGTCCAAGCTCAGGCACTTCCCCAGTGGTCTAGTGGTTAGTACTTTATGCTTCCACTGCAGATGGCATGGGTTTGATCCCTGGATGAGGAATCAAGGTCCCACATGCCAAACAGTACAACCAAAGGAAAAAGAAAAAAGCCCAACTCAATAAATATATGTTGAATGGATGAAGGAATGAATGATGAATGAATGAGTGATGTAGTAATGTATTTTTTTTAACCCCTGACTATAATTCAATGGTACTGTGGGCTTTAAAATAAAATCCAAGTTTGTAGATTCTCTATCCTGGAAATTGTGCTACAGAAGGTCTAGGTGTGAGGTCCCAGAAAGGGCACATCTTAAAAATCTACCCATAACTCTGGAAAGACCCAAGAGAAATTGATGACATTGTTTGCTTCCAGGAAGGAGAATTGGCTGGTCCAGGGCCACAAAGGGAGATTTTAAACTGAATATCCTTTTCCATTTTTTTTTCTCCTTTTTGTTTGTGTGTCATATATTTTCTACTCAGAAAGAAAGATTTAAATTAAAGATTAAAAAACTGCCCAGGTGATTCTGATGTGCAGCCAGCATTGAAAATAACCAACTGAAGACAAGTTGTTATGCCTACCCAGGAGCTGGTATTGGGCAAACGGTTGAAATATGGGTCTTACATGCTGCGTGAGTAATGGGCTGTCACTGAAGCAGGCTAGGAGGAGAATTTACTCCACTGACATATGAGGTCAGTTAATCAACTGGGAAAAAGAAGTGAGGGCTGTTGTCTGTTATGCCAGGTGCTCAGGGGCCTTGCAAGCCTGTGTTTGAGTAAAATAGGAAAGAAGTTTCCTGTGCTAAGTGATAGCCAAGCATTCAACAAGAAGCCACCATGTCCATCCTTATCAAAAGCTCACCAAAACATCAGATACATTTTCTTTTCTGGCTTATCAGGTTGGCAGAGATTAAAAGACTAATTTCTAGTATCAGAAGGCTAGAGAAACAGAGACTTATATGCTGCTTGTGGGAGAAGACAGTGCTACTGGCTTCTTGAAAAGTGATTTTGCTGTTAAAGACAAAACCTTAAAGGTATTTCATGGTGTTTTGACTCAGTAATCCTGAATGGTCCATCCTGTGGAAGTCTTCAGGCAAGTAAAAAAATTTGTATATGTAAAGTTGTTTCTATAGGGAGTTCCCAGGTGGTGCTAGTAGTAAAGCACCACTTTACCTGCCTGCCAATGAGATGTAAGAGACATGGGTTCAGTTCCTGGGTTGGGAAGATTCCCTGGAGGAGGAAATGGCACCCCACTTCAGTATTTTGCCTGGAAAATTCTATGGACAGAGGACCTTCGCAGGCTATGGTCTATGGGGCCACAAAAAGTCGAACACGACTGAGCACAAAGTTGTTTATCATAGTATTTATAATAGTCATTATGTTGTTAAAAGTTATAAATAATAGAAAAATCTACCAATGTAAGATCATTTTAATTATGTGTGGGGACATCCCTCGTGGTCCAGTGGTTGGGGTTCCACATGGATTCAGTCCCTGGTTCGGGAACTAGAATCCTGCATGTTGTACAGTGTGGCCAAAAAAGAAAAAATAGTTTAAAAGTAAAAGAGAAAATTGTAAAACACTCAGTAATTACCCTGGATAACAGCTATAAACTGGGACTGTCACAGACATGCCAGGACCTATGGTCTCCCAATTAAAACCAGAAGCTGTGAGACTGAGCAGATCACTCAACCTTTTGGAGCCCCACTGAATCATTTATAAGATGTGACTAATGGTATCAACCTCTTAGGAGTATAATGAGGGTAAAAGAGATACCATATGTAATGTTCTTACCTAGCACGAGGCTGTTAATTTCTCCCAGACCCAACACTAGCATATTAGACTAAAATGATTACACAAAGGCAACTTTCCTCCCATGTCATCATTTCTGGTTGTATGGATATAAACAACCATGAGACAATTTCATTCAAATGTTTAAAAAGTGTGTATTAACTTAATTACCTTCAGAAATGAGCTGTATTACTGGCAGACCAAGGGGTGTGTTTCAAATCTGCTTTGTTCTTTCAATTTAATTAATTTTTACTTTCTAAATAGCTTCTTTGCATTAGCTCGTGACTATAGTCTGGAGAAGACTCTTGAGAGTCCCTTGGACTGCAAGGAGATCAAACCATTCAATCCTAAAGGAAGTCAACCCTGACTATTCATTAGAAGGACTGATACTGAAGCTGAACCTCCAATACTTTGGCCACCTGATGCGAAGGGCTGAGTCATTGGGAAAGATCCTGATTCTGGGAAAGATTGAAGACAAAAGGAGAAGGGGGTGGGAGATGATGAGATGGTTAGATGGACATGAGTTTGAGCAAACTCCGGGAGATAGTGAAGAACAGAGGAGACTATCATGCTACAGTCCGTGAGGTCATGAAGAGTCACAACTTTAGCGACTGAACAACAGCAATAGTTTTGAAGACTCTGTTCTTAGGTGTTTGGAATAGTTGTTTCATGGAACTTTGTAGCTTTTTTTTTTTTAAAGCTATGACTCTAAGTAATTGACAGAACCCTGCATCAACTCAGGAACTTTCAAATCATGTGACCCCCCTGGGTGAGCAAAGGGACGGATTGTGAAGCAGGTCAGTGTAAGTCACTTCTATCTTCCCCTATGAAAGGGTGTTGGAATCCTTTAAGTCTGGAGTCAAATCAGTCTTACCACTTTGGATCAACCACAAAACCTCTCTGACGCTTAGATTCTTAACCTGAGAAATAGAAAGCATAATAGTGCTAATCTCACAGGATGATAATGAAAGCCAAATAAGACAATGCATTTATTCTTTCTTAAGACTGGTCCCAGAATGTTGATGCTTCCAAAATAATGCAAGCACATCTTTCTAATCGCTTTTCAAATATCACCATTCCCAAAGTCCCACCCACGATGGTACCTCTCTCTTTGTAAAATTTTCATTGGGGTTATAGTTTCTTTCCAATGCTGTGTTAGTTTCTGCCGTACAGCAAAGTGAATCAGCTATACACATACATATATCCCCTCTCTTTTTGTATTTCCTTCCCATTCAGGTCACCACAGAGTACTGAGTAGAGTTCCCTGAGCTATACAGTAGGTTCTCATTAGTTATCTATTTTATACATGCTGCTGCTGCGTCACTTCAGTCGTGTCCGACTCTGTGCGACCCCATAGACGGCAGCCCACCAGGCTTCCCGTCCCTGGGATTCTCCAGGCAAGAACACTGGAGTGGGTTGCCATTTCCTTCTCCAATGCATGAAAGTGAAAAGTGAAAATGAAGTTGCTCAGTCATGTCCGACTCCTAGCAACCCCATGGACTGCAGCCTACCAGGCCGCTCCGTCCATGGGATTTTCACATAGTAGTGTATATATGTCCATCCCAATCTCCCAGTTCATCCCATCTGCCTCCTTCCTGCCTTTATGTCCAATCGCTTGTTCTCTATCTCTGTGTCTCTATTTTTGCTTTGGAAATAGGTTTGTCTGTATCATTTTTCAGGGCTTCCCTTGTGATTCAGCTGGTAAAGAATCCACCTGCAATGTGGGAGACCTGGGTTCGATCCCTGGATTGGGAAGATCCCCTGGAGAAGGGAAAGGTTACCCACTCCAGTATTCTGGCCTGGAGAATTCCATGGACTGTATAGTCCAAGGGGTCTTAAAGAGTTGGACACAACTGAGCAATTCACACTTTCACTTTCAGGTACCATTTTTCTAGATTCCCACTAGAAAAATGCTTTATCCCATTCCTAGGCATATACCTGGAGAAAACCATAATTCCGAACTGTACCTCTCTCTTCCTGCCCCCCACTCTGCCATACTGACTGCCTGTAATCCCCTTTTCCCACTTCCATGTCTTTCTTCTCTGCATAAATCTGAGACATTCCTTTTGCTTATTCATTAATCTTATTCCCACAAAAAGAAATCAGAAGCTAGCAAACTCAAAGAACCCTCCTTAGAAAGTAGGGAGATAAGAAATGCTGGTAATACCTATCACAGGTACATTTTTTGTTGCTGTGACTGCTGTGGTTTATAATGTGTCCGGGTACAAATTTATTGCTTGGTAAATGTGTATTCTCTTTTTCTTCTGGATTCTCTTTTAATCTCCTCCTCTCCTTCTTTCCCCTAGTAAGATCTTGTGCCCTCCATTTTCCTCTCTGTCACCCCACCCAGAGTCCAAAGTTCTTTTCATGGATGTTTCATATTCAGTTTCTTCTCTGGAGAAAGGAAGAGAGTCAATAAGGTGCCAGTTTAGAGCTAATACCTGACTGCGGGCCAAGGAAAAGTGCTCTGAGTTTGGGAATCAGAAATTCTGGGTTCCAGTTAACCATGGTCAGGTTTTCTGTTGCAAATAACAAAATAAACTGTTGCTATTTCAACCAAGAAAATAATCTATTTAAAGGTATTAGGTACCACAGTCTGGGAGGGTAGGGAAGATTTCCTGGAGAAGGGAATGGCAACCCACTCCAGTATTCTTGCCTAGAGAATCCCGTGGACAGAGGAGCCTGGCAGGCTACAGTCCCTGGGGTCACAAAGGTCAGACACGACTAAGTGGCTAACACACACACATACACAATTTGGGAAGACTCGGAGATCTCTGAAGCTACATGACCAGTTTCATCATCACAGGAACTGCTGTGGTGATTCGCACCCTCTCTGGACCCCAGCTGGGCTCAGGACTAGCCCCCAGCACATCTACCTTGCATCGCCCTTGACAGCAGACATCTCCATCAGCACATTTGCTTCCTCAGCAGGTGGACTCCTCCCTGGAATGTTCACGTTGGAACCCAGGCTTCGTGTGCATCTAATGGGTGGGACCCAAGTCACATGTGGACAATCAGCTGCAAAGGAATGTGAATGTGAGATGTTTCAGAATGGCTGGGCTCATGATGTGAGTAATTGCCAACAGGGAGACAAGGGTTCAGAGAGTTGGGGAGACACAGTGACAGGTGCCTACACCTGTCTCTCTTCCCTGACATTCATTGCTGATGCTACATGAGACAGATTCCTCTGAATTTCAGTTACATATCTGAAATATCTGTCAAATGATCAAAACCTGGTGAAGATGGAGGTCATAGGATGAATAACCCATTTCCCCTAATTCTGGGTTCTAACCATGAACACGCAGTCCAAGGAGCTGAGTAGGGTCCAGTGCCAACTCTGGAAATAACAGCTGACCATTTCCCAGGTGGTGCGTGCTAGTAGTAAAGGACCTGCCTGCTGATGCAGGAGATGTAAGAGATGCAAGTTCGGTCCCTGAGTCCGGAAGATCCTCTGAAGAAGGAAATGGCAACTCACTCCAGTATTTTTGCCTGGAAAATCCCATGGACAAAGGAGCCTGGTAGGCTATGGTCCATGGGGTGGCAAAGAGTCGGACAGGACTGAAGTGACTTAGCAGTGATGGATAGCTTCCTTGGTGGCTCAGATGGTAAAGAATCTGCCTGCAATGCAGGAGACCTAGATTTGATCCCTGGGTCAGGTAGATCCTCTAGAGAACCGCATGGCTACCCCCTCCAGGATTCTTGCCTGGGAAATCCCACAGATGGAGAAGCCTGGCAGGCTACGGTCCATGGGGTTGCAAAGAGTCAGACACGACTGAGTGACTAACACACCCACACAGTGATGGATAACCCTCAGTGCAAAGCTCAGTGCAAAGTGTAATTCCTAGGTTGGAGAATGTGACAGGACTGCATGTCTCTCTTGCAGAAATGGATCTGCCAGGTCCCAGGGATGGACAATTTCAAGATGGTTTGGTCACAGATGGAACCTTGCTCAGGCAGGAATCAGGAAATGTGAGCTCCCGGTGCACCTGGGCACCAGATCTGAAGAGCAGGTTGTAATGCCCTTGGGAATCCTTCAGTCATCCACTGTGCCAGCTCCGAGGCAGTGACACAGAGAGGAGGAGCTAAAGGTTGCAGGAACATGCCTTTTTGCTCTGGGCACTGGGAGGATGTGAGTGGTGGAGGAGAAACAAGGTTTGAAACAGAGCCAGAAGCTACCAGAAGCTACTCCGTCTGCAGTTATTTCAGTCGTCAAACGTACAAAATTGTACACGGCATGTTCAGTTTCCATTCATGCTGGGTCAAGATGAAAGTACTCTCCTGTCAGTCAGTGCAATGCTTGCAATTATAAACACATCTTTCCCTTTTATTGATGAGAATTGAAAAAAATTTATGAGTTTTGTGTTTGTAGGATCCACATTTATAGAGTGCAGTCTTTACATGACATTTCATGTATATGTACCTCAAGGTATCAGATTGCCCCTTCACGCATCTGATACTACATGTTCTGATGAAATCTAATGACTCCAGGTGAAAGAGCCTGAAAGAGCCCCTGTATTTTTTATTCCATATTTTAAACTTTTTAATTTTGTATTGGGATATAGCCGATTAACAATGTTGTGATAGTTTCAGGTGAACAGCAAGGGGATCCCAGAGTTCCCTGTTCTATACAGAAAGTCCTTGTTGATTATCCATTGTAAATAGAGCAGTGTGTATAGGTAACCAGAAGTTTGTTCTTAAGTCTGTGAGTCTCTTTCTGTTCTGCAAGTTCACTTGTATCACTTCTTTTTACATTCCACCATATGAAGGATGTCATAGGCTATCTCACCTTCTCTGTCTGACTTCACTCAGTATGAAACTCTCTAGGTGCATCCATGTTGCTGCAAGTGGCATTATTTCATTCTTTTTAATGGCTGAGTAATATTGCATTGTATAAATACATCTTTATCCAGTCCTCTGCTGATGGACATATAGGTTGTGAAGAAGCCCACACATTTTCAAGGTATTGAGTACTAGTTATCTTGGGATTGGAGAAGGCAATGGCACCCCACTCCAGTATTTTTGCCTAGAAAATCCCATGGACGGAGGAGCCTGGTAGGCTGCAGTCCATGGAGTCGATAGAGTTGGACATGACTGAGCGACTTCACTTTCACTTTTCACTTTCATGCATTGGAGAAGAAAATGGCAACCCACTCCAGTGTTCTTGCCTGGAGAATCCCAGGGATGGGAAGCCTGGTGGGCTGCCGTCTATGGGTCGCACAGAGTTGGACACGACTGAAGCGACTTAGCAGCAGTAGCAGTATCTTGGGATGCCCACCCCTTATTCCAAAGTCTAGACAAGCGACTTAATTCCATATAATTACTATAATGAATTCATTATAGTAATCCATGCTGAATGGATTCCAATTCAGCAAATTGAAATGGAGTAATTAGCAATTATATGAGGTGGCCACTAGCTCAGATTTAGGGAGTGGGGCAGCTGGAGAGTCCCAGCCTTAAAGGACTTGTGGGTTAAACATTTTTGGGAACAAATGCAGCTTATTATTGTTAATTTTTGAGCAGCAGTATGGTCAGTGGAGAAATCTAAGAAGGAGCTGAGAACTGCTGGGAGGAAAGCCTCTCTTTCAGCCCCTATCATCTTACACTCACCCTACGTGACTGTCCCTGCTGGAACATAAGCTAATTATAGTCTGATAGAGAGTGACAGTGGCATGGAACAGAGACCAGGGTTAGAACAGGCCTGGGCTCCCCGTGTGAGTGTGTGTGTGTGTGTGTGTGTGTGTGTGTGTGTGTGTGCACACTTGTATTTGTGTATGCTTCCCTGGTGGCTAAGATGATAAAGAATCTGCCTGCAATGCAGGAGACCTGGGTTCAATCACTGGGTCAGGAAATCCTCCAGAGAAGGGAATGGCAAGCCACTCCAGTATTCTTTCCTGAAGAATTCCATGGACAGAGGAGGCTGGCGGGCCACTTGTCCATGGGATCGCAAAGAGTCAGACATGAGTGAATGACTAACAGGCACACACATAAGGCCAGGAGTTACAGAACAAAATTAAATCATGCTTTCAATCCTTTCACTGTGATGACAGCTACTTATTTCTAATGGATAGCAGCTGCTTCTTGAGGAAACAGGCCCAAGAATTCCAGAGAAATTAAATGACCTTTGGAATGACAGAGGACACCTGGTGTCGCATAAGATGGGAGCTGTCCTCCCACTTTTCTGTCCCTGCCTCTGAGTCTGGCCTGGTACCCCAGGTCCCGCCCGACCAGCTGCTGCCCTTCCATGGTAAGCTACAGCCTGCCACGTGGCTAGTCTACCTGGGGGACCCTGTCAAGCTACCGATCTCAGTTTCCCATCTCCCCTCTTACTGCCTAGAAATTCGGTAGCAATTGATTACCTAGATTTGCTTTCCAAGTGATGAGTCTCACAAATAACTAAGTAAAGGTAATCTTTGAAAAGTGACATGCCATTTTTAGCTTACTGGATTGTCAACTAAAAAAATAATACTCAGTGATGTTGAAGGTACAGAGGCTGATGATGGTTGCATAATTTGCTATAATTTTTCTGGTCTCTGGAGAGCAACTGGCTACCTGTTTTAGAAGCCTTCACATGTGTGTATCTTTTAGGTTAGCTGTGCTATGTCCAGAAATTTAGGCCAAGAAAATAATCAAGAATATGACTAATATTTAGCTACTTATATGTTCACTCCAGTGTTATTCCTAGTAGAAGAAATTTGTTGGGGAGAAAAAACCTTGTCTGTCCAAACTACAGACAATTTGATTTAATCAATTATAGCAATGTAAATCAATGAAGTGGAATAATATGCAGCCATTAAAATGATAATATGAGATAGATTTATTTGTATAAGGAGATGATCCATTGAAAGAAGGTTATAAAACAATAGAGCAGAGCTCTGCTTCTGGGAAGATGGAATAGACACACTTTTCTTATTTCTCTCACTAAGTACAATTACAACCCCTGAATGTGATGTATGGGCTTCCCTGATGGCTCAGTGGTAAACAATCTGCCTATAATGCAGGAAACCTGGGTTCGATCCCTCAGTGGAGAAGATCCCCTGGAGGAGGAGATGGCAACCCACTCCAGTATTCTTGCCTGGAGAATCCTATGGACAGAGGCGCTTGACAGGCTGTAGTCCATAGGGTTGCAAAGAGTCAGACACGACTGAAGCAACTGACATATATATGATGTATAAACCCAGCAGATGAAGACTCTGAAAAGGGGATAGAAAAAGGCAGACTTGCAGGGACCTCAGGATCCAGCAGCGAATCTCCTGGGCTTTTATTTTGCCTCATATATCCTGGGCTTGAGCTGATGAAACCGGCAACCTGGGAACGTAATTGGGCACAAACATCAAAAGCCCTAAGAAAGACTCATATTCTCTAGTCACCAAAGCAGAGGCAGCCTAGCAAGACAGAAAACTTTTAAACAATAACTTGTCTACTCCAGCTAAACAGCATAGAGAAAACTGCTCACCCACCCCATCAGCAAGGCTTAGTGGGAGCTGTGACTTCCTCACTCACCCAGCTGTACTGAGGTACCCTGATACCCCCCAGGCTACCCAACTCAGAAGCATCAAGGTTTGCCTGAGTCTCACAGCTGTTACAATCCCATGCTGCTAAAACCACCCTTCTCTGTGTCCTATAGTAAAACCTATATTGTTTTACTGACCTTGGCTGGTTTAGCTCAGGGAGATAAGTGTGAATTCTTAAGAGAAGGCAGCAGGTAGGACTGGGGGATGCATGCGTGCTCAGTCATCCGACTCTTTGCGACCTCATGGAATGTAGGCCACCAGGCTCCTATGTCCATGGGATTTCCCAGGCAAGAATACTGGAATGGGTTGCCATTTCCTTCTCCAGAGGATCTTCCCAACCCAGGGATTGAACCCTCATCTCCTGCATTGTAGACAAATTCTTTACTGCTGAACCACAGACCTTTATTTCACCTGGGGGAGTTGCTTTTATTAGATTCCAGGCTCCTGTGCCTTCCTATTTCATTCACGGTGATGGTGGGGGGGAGGGGAAGGAAGACTAAGAAACAGCTCAAGGACAATGCAATCACAGGATTCCACTATAGCAGGGTGGTACCGCTGAAAGAGATGCATGGGTGATTGAAGTTGAGCCCACAAAGGAAGGTGGACTTCCAGAACCAAATAACTTAAGGGGATCACCCAAGTCCTCAGTGGGTATGCAAAAGGGTCTTGCTCAGATGTTGCTATTCAGTCACTCAGTTGTGTCCGACTCTTTGTGACCCAGAAGACAATGGCACCCCACTCCAGTACTCTTGCCTGGAAAACCCCATGGACAGAGGAGCCTGGTGGGCTGCAGTCCATGGAGTCGCTAAGAGTCAGACACGACTGAGCGACTTCACTTTCACTTTTCACTTTCATGTATTGGAGAAGGAAATGGCAACCCACTCCAGTGTTCTTGCCTGGAGAATCCCAGGGATGGGGGACCCTGGTGGGCTGCCACCTATGGGGTCGCACAGAGTCAGGACATAACTGAAGCGACTTAGCAGCAGTAGCAGCAGCAGACTATAGCCCACCCGTTTCCTCTGTCCATGGGACTTCCCAGGCAAGAATACTTGCTCAGATGAGAAGAAGGTATTTGCATCTCTGTTCCCTCTGGCTTCGGAAGCTATCTCCAGATTCAGAAGAGGTGCTGTTTCTGTGGGAATCAGACACATTACGGGGAGATAGGGGTGGTGAGAGCTGTTGCAATTCCATGAGGTTGCTGGAAGAAAAACAAAACATTCAGCTTTCTCAGCAGGGGAACCTCAACGCCCACAGTGTCACAAAGGAGCAGGATGCAAATACAGCAGATTGAAGCACATATATGTGCAAGCCCAGGCTCTGGAAAATTAGTAGTCTTGGGTTTCCTGGAAGGTTCAAGCGTTCTGATTGAGTTGGTTGGCTGGAAAATAGTCCAACTCTTTCTTGGCCAAGCTCAGAGGTGGTAGAACCAGAATTAGCATGCTTCCTATACTTTCCAAAGAGCTGATCGAAGCAGATTTTCAGTGGGACTTCTGAACTATTATTTAAATTTGTATTTTAGCCTTTCATGTGGACCTTCAGAATAAATATGTTCACTCTTGAGAAAATGACACATTTTAAAAGGAACCTCAAACCCACATGGAGCCTTTTATTTTAATTCTTTTCTGAAACATTACCAACAACCACTGGATGTGCCAACTTTAGGATGTTTTTGAATAGTTTTTAACTCTAAACCATGTGGTTTTACTGGTGGCATGTCTTAACATGTAGAACAATTTAATAAGAAATTGGGAAAGCTAAATGTGTTGACTAGAGAACAATTTTTAGAAAAGGATTCTGATGCATTTAAATAGCATCTGTGGGGATTTTCTCACAAAGTCCTCTCTCATCTGCCAGCTGGAAGAAGCAATTGATTAGTAAGGATTATAACATGTCAGTAATTTATCGAGCACCTACCATAAGCCAGCCACTTGAGATATATTCTTTCCAATCTTTATGTGACAAGCAGACTCTTTTGACCTGGTTTTCACGAACATATCAGGATGCTGGTTATGAGGATAGCCAATGTGTGCCAAACCTACTGTGTCTACCTACGCCCTCACCTGGTTGGAAATCATGATGAAAGACTGAGAGATTAATAAACAGAGTGGAGGCACCACCTTCTAGCCTCAAGCCCAGTGAAATGTGGAGTGTGTTCTCTGACACCCTACCCACATTCCTGGTCAGATTGTGCAGAATCACTTGCTTCATGAACCATCTTCTTCTCTCACCTTGGTCCCAGCTCCCCTCTGCATTCCTGGCCTGGGTGATCTGAAGGAGCAGGAGCAGATGTATGGGAAAGAGCGGAAAGTCAGCTTCCCCTTCCCCACTGTTCCCTGAAGCCATATAGTTACTTACAATATTATATTAAAGTACACAGCATAGTGACTTGGTATTTTTATAGATTATAGGGCTTCCCTGGTGGCTCAGATGGTAAAGAGTCTGCCTGCAGTGTGGGAGACCAGGGTTCAGTCCCTGGGTTGGGATGATCCCCTGGAAAAGGGAATGGCAACCCACTCCAGTATTCTTGCCTGGAAAATGGAGGATTCTGGCAAGCTACAGTCCATAGGGTCACACAGAGTTGGACACAACTGAGCGACTTCACTACTACTTACAAAGTCATTCTAAAATATTGGTTATATTCCCTGTGCTGTGCATTACACCCTTGTATCTTATTAATATTTTTTAAAATTTTATTTATTCAGCTATTTATTTATTTTTGCCTGTGCTGGCTCTTCACTGCTGCATGGGCTTTTCTCTAGTTTCGGAGAATGGGGGCTACTCTCTCATGGTGCTTGGGTTTTGCAAGTTGTGGAGCACGGACTCTGAAGCCCAGGCTTAATAGTTGTGGCTTAGCTGCTCTGCGGCTTATGGGATATTCCTGGATTAGGGATTAACCTGCAGGGATCTCCTGCCGGCAGGCAGATTCTCTACCACTGAGTCACCAGGGAAGCCCCTTGTATCCTACTTTAGACCTAGTGGTTTGTACCTCGTAATCCTCTTCCCGTATCTTGCCCCTCCCTCCACCCTTATTCCCACTGGTGACCTCTAGTTTGTTCTGACAGTCTGTTTCTGTTTTATTATGTTCATTTTTGTTTTTTAGATTCCACCTCTAAGTGAAAACATGCAGTATCTTTCTCTGACTTACTTTGCTTAGCATAATACCTTCGGGTCCATCCATGTTGTTGCAAATTTCATTCTTTTTAATGTCTGAGTGGTAATATTCCATGTATATATGCCATATCTTCTTCAAGCTAAGTCACACATGTAGAGTTTAGGGTCATTACAAAGGGCTGGACTTTGTAATTGCTGAATTGCGGCTCTAAATGCAGCCTTTAGACTGTCAACTGACCAAATGTGAGTGGAATAGGCAGAAGCCTGCAGGATTTGTCATTCACAGGCGAGGGGAGACCATCCCCCCACCTCCAATGAAGTTTAAAGGTAAAAACACCAGCGGAAGTGTGTTTTGATTGCAGTGCACCATCTCGTTTATGTGGCACACCAGTCACACTCAGCACCACCAACCATGTGGGATTGTGTCCTTATAATAAAGGGAAAATAAAGGCCAGAGAGGTTAAATGACAGCTGGGAATCAGATTCTGATTTCTCTGTCTTTCAAGTCTTATGCCTTACTATTTTTGGTTATTGTGCCAAAAGGGGAAAAAGTTAACTAAAGATTAGAAATAAGGAAGAAATAGATTTCTAAGGATAAAACATAAGTTTCCTCTAATACCTGATTTTAGATATTGCTTATATTTTTAAAGCACTTTGACAAAGTCCACTATTAAAAAAGTAGAGGTGATTTTTTTTCTTTTTTAAAAAGCTAGGGGTATTTTGTTTCATTCCAATCTGCATGAACCACTGCTGCTGCTGCTGCTGCTGCTGCTGCTGCTGCTGCTAAGTCGCTTCAGTCGTGTCTGACTCTGTGTGACCCCATAGATGGCAGCCCACCAGGCTCCGCCGTCCCTGGGATTCTCCAGGCAAGAACACTGGAGTGGGTTGCCATTTCCTTCTCTAATGCATGAAAGTGAAAAGTGAAAGTGAAGTCACTCAGTCGTGTCCAACCCTTTGCGACCCCATGGGCTGCAGCCTACCAGGCTTCTCCATCCATGGGATTTTCCAGGCAAGAGTACTGGAGTGGGGTGCCATCGCCTTCTCCGAACCACACAAGGATATATTTTTTCCTCTGCTTCCATAGTCTCCCAGGACAGCATAGAACCCTGAGTCCCCTTTCCATCTTGAGGGTATATTGTTCTGTGTGAAAACTTGTGCTTATAAATCAGATTTGAAAAGCTGAGTCTTTGCTCTGTAAAATTATTCACTGTGGGTTTTATCTATTTACAAATAGCAAGGGTACCAATTGCATTTTGAATTTCATTTGATTTACAGAATTTATTTACAGGAAATAAGAAAGAGTTCAGGAACATATCAACTTCCAGAACTTCAGGGTGTCCCTGTAATCTATTTCATACAACTTCCCATTGATGATAATCTCTGGATGGATGGATAATAGGGGTGATGAATGAGGCTCAGACACATTAACAGTAATAATTACCTGTGTAGGGAGGAACCTACAGTTATTCCTCCTGTGGATCCTTCTTTGTTACTAACACAAAACATTTCTGATGCTTCTGGTCACCAAATGGGTGAAGCTTCTTCCCCACATCAAGCAATTCTCCTCAATGCCAGCTGGGTGTCCTACAATTTAACTCAATTTGGACGTGGTTTACCCAGAGAAAGTGTCAGATTCCACAAGTTGAGGGCTGGGTCGCACGAGACTACTCCACCTGACTTCAGATGCCAATGGCAAGTAGTAGATCCCCGAGTTACCCATGTCTTCTGTTCCACTTGGATAAAAATCAGAAGTTCCCACAATCTCCCCCTCTCTCAGATTCCATCTCTGTTGAGTTGATGTCTATCACCTTTCAGGTACGTGGATGTGTTCACCAACCTGGAAGGTCTTGAAATTTTTGTGATATTTATATATATATATATAGAGAGAGAGAGACTTCATCACATAGACACAATCGATCATTAACTCCACTTTTCAGTCCTTTTCCCTTCTCAAGGGAATGGGGACAGGGCTAAAATTCCAAGTCTCTAATCATGGCTTGGTCTTTCTGGTGAGCAGCCCTCATCCAGGAGCCATAAGGGCCCACTCAGAGTCACCTCATTAGAACAAAAGATGCTCTTATTACCCAGGAAATTCCAAGGGTTTCAGAAGCTCTGTGCCAGCAACTGGGGACAGAGACCAGCATCTATTTTCTTTTATCTCATGTTTAATCGTATCCTGACTCATTGAAAAAGACCCTGATGCTGGGAATGATTGAAGGAAAAAGGAGAAGGGGGCAGCACAGGATGAGATGGTTAGATAGCATCACTGACTCAATGGACATGAATTTGCACTATCCAGGAGATAGTGGAGGATGGAGGAAGCCTGGTGTGCTGCAGTCCATGTGGTCGCAAAGAGTCGAAGACAATTTATCGACTGAACAACAACATGGTATCCTTCTTGAAAGTCAGTTGTGTCAGGCACCTGGAATAGTTCTCATTCCACAGAAAAAAATCAGGAAGAAAGAGGCTGTGACTTGTCCCAGACAAGGAACTCACCTTTACTCTGTCTACCCGATCATGCTGCCTCTTGTGAGTCCTCAGTGCATTCAACTCAAAGGTTGGCTGGCCCAGGGAGGAGCAGATGATGATGAGGGATGAAGGTCAGGGGCAGGGAATGTCCTCTGTCTGCAAGCTGTGTGACCAAAGCCCATACCATCACACCCAACGTCAGCATCTGCAAGCCTAGCTCTGTCCTGCCTCCTTTTTTTTTAATTTAATTTTATTTTTTTGGTAACATGGTCCAATCTATTATTTTTTGTCTTCACAACTTTTTTTTGCATACTATTTAAGAATCTTTGTTCGTGGCAAGATCATGAAGGTATCTACAAATGTCTTCTTTTTATAGTTGTATTGCTTTACCTTTCACATTTAGAGCCACAGTCTATCTGGAGTTGATTTTCATGTCTGGTTAGCATTTTGTCTCTTACGGATATTTTGATGATGAAGCACCATTTGTTGAAAAGACCATTCTTCTGCTCATCACGCACGCAGTGCCACCACCTTCTTTTAAGATGTGTAATTGGGTCAGCCGATCTCCTCCCCCTCGGCACTCCAAATTGAAGTTGTTAATGCACTAGAAATGCAACTGAGCTAAAATTAGTCTAGATTCATTCTCCAAAGGCCATCTTTCCCCCTCCTTGCAGAGAAAGGATTTGCATAATTTTATCCTGAGAGGAAATCATCACTCAGCCTTTTAAAAAATGAACCTCTTTAAATATATAGTTTTGCCCTCTTCAGTTACCTTTCACAAGCTGCCTGGCAGTTCTGCTTTATGATCTTTGTTCTCATTTCAACATTGGTAATAATCCCAACAAAATGGGGAGGCAGGCAAAGCAGGAAAGGCAGGGAAGCTGAGAATGTAAGAGCAAAAGAAAAGCAATGGGAAGTTCGCTGGTGGTCCAGTGGCTAAGACTCCATCCTCCCAATGCAGGGAACCTGAGTTCCTTCAGGGAACTAGATCCCACACGCTGCAGCCAAGAATTCACATGCTGCAACTAAGATCCAGCTCAGCCAAATCAATAAATAAATATTAGAAAAAAGAAATGCAAGGGCCTCTCCCCGAAAGGCTGTACTCCACTGCTTCATCATCCAACTGAAATCCACAGGGGCCCCAAATTATCTTTTAAAGTGATAAAGCTATGCAGGCAGGACTCATGCAACATAAGATACCCCAGACCACTGTCAGATGGGGCAGGCCCCTTTGTTTCTTTCAATTGTGAACTTTTCCATGTGGAAAATGGGGATTATAATTCAGAATCTGCTTGAGAGATTCCAGTGGATCATTGTTTTTGTTTTGGGGGGAGTTTGTTTTAGAAGCGCATGAGCTTAGGGAGTGGTTATGCAAACATGATGGTGGTTCCAAACACAGGTTCTCCTATCTTGGCTTGTACTCCCTGGCTTACTTGCTGGTTGAGTTTCTCAGTGTGTTACTAGATCATCATTTTCCCATCTGTTGTACCTTAAACCTCTCTTTAACTGGGACTGGATTTCCATGTGAGCCAGAGGACAGATTTCCATGTGGTCCTAGAATGAGAAGACCCCTGGAGAAGTTCCTCTGCCTGGAGTAGGAATACAGATACAGTCTATATGTAGGGAGTTTGTATTCTAGTTTTTTGCCCCAGCCTGTGTGTGTCCAGTTGTAGGAGCTGAGTGTTTCTCAGGCCAGTAGGCCTCTCAGGTACTCTGGGGGTGATTGCCTGGGGTGAACCCCTCTTGTCCAGGCGCTTGCCCTGTGCTTAGGCTCCAGTCCCTGTGTCCTGGTCAGTACTATGTAACTGCTCATGCACCTGACTGGCTATGGATGATTTAATTTTTCTAGAGGTGAACACCTGACCCTGCTGAGCTAATTAAATCTCTTCCCTAAAATTTGGAAGAAAGGGACCGAGACTGGGGTTCATGGGTCTGGAAGCAAGGATGGTGAAGGCCAGGGACCTGCTGCTGAATCCTCAACCATATAACTCACACAACTGTTGTTCCTTCCTTAAATATTTGATGGGTTTTTACCAGTGACACCATCTGGTTGTGTGGGGACATTCTGTACTATGAATGCAATTTCTTTGATAGACATTACAGTATTTGAGTCATTCATTTTTCTCTTGTTAGTTTTGGTAAATTGTTTTTCAAAGAACTGGTTCAGGTACTGACATTATCAGCATAAAGATGTTAGTAATATTGCCTTAGTGGGTACATGCTCAGTCCTGTCCCACTCTTTGCAACTCCATGTTCTGTAGTCTGCCGGGTTCCTCCGTCCATGGAATTCTCCAGCCAAGAATACTGGAGTGGGTTGCCATTTCCTTCTCCAGGGGATCTTCCTGACCCAGGGATTGAAACTGCCTCTCCTGCACTGGCAGACGAATTCTTTACCACTTGTGCCATCTCAGAAGGGGATAATATTGTCTTATTGTCCTCCTAACATCTGGGGTTATATCTCCTCTTTAATTCCTAATATTAGCAATTTTGTTTTCTCTGTTTTTTCCTTATTATTTTGGGCTTTGTTAACATTTCTCGTGTTTGTTTTCCATTGTCTTTATTTCACAGATTTCTGATCTTTATTATTTTCCTTCCTTGATTGCTTTTCTTTTTCTGATTTTTTAAGATAATTTAAATCATTAAGAAATTGGTCTATTTTAAACTCTTCTCCTTTTACTTATTGAGATATAATTGTCACATAACATTATGGAAGTTGATTTGATGCCCTTTATATACTGCAATATAATTAGTGCTGTAGCATTAACTAAGCCTTCTATTACACCACATAATTATTATTTCTTTTTCTGGTGTGAACAATTAAGATCTAGTCTCTTAGCAACTTCAAAGTTTATAATAACTTTTGTTAGCTACAATAACTATGGCGTGCATTAGATCTCCATGACTTATTTATCCACTAATTGCAAGTTTGTGCTCTTGAACATCTCCCCAGTTTTCACCGCCCCACCCACCTGCAACCAGCCCCTGGTAACCATCATTCTACTCTGTTTTTACATGTTTAGCTTTTTATGTTTCACTTATAAACTCTATCATACAGTGTTCGTCTTTTTCTGTCTGACATTTCACTCAGCATAATGCCCTCCAGGTCCATGCACGTCATCTCAAGTGGTAGGATTTTCTTCCTTCTCATGATTGCATAATATCCCATTGCATATATATATATGTATATAAATACACACATACATCACATTTTCTTTATCCATTTATCTGTTGACAGACATGTCACTTGCATATCTTAGCTATTATATATAATTGCATATAATATTATATTATATTGCATGTAATAGTGCAGATGTCTTTCCAATACCCTGTTCTCGTTTTCTTTGGATATATACTAGAAGCCAGATTGCTGGATCCTATGGTTGATCTATTGTTAATTTTTTGAAGAACTTTCATGCTGTTCATTGATTCACTTTCATTAGTTCACAATGTCTGAACCAATGTACATCCCCACCGACAGTGGATTGGAGTTCCCTTTTCTCCACATCTTTGCCAACACTTGTCTCTTGTCTTTTATTTTAATGTTTTTTTTTTTTAATAAATGGGAACGTGCATTTTATTTATTTGTTGGCTGCACCATGTTGCATGTGGGATCTTAGTTCCCTGATCAGGGGTAGCACCTGTGCCCCCTGCATTGGGAGTGCAGATTCTTAAGCCCTGGGCTACCAGGGGGCAGGTGTGAGGTGACACCTCATTGCGGTTTTGATTTGCATCTTCCTGGTGATTAGTGATGTCAATATATTTTCATGTACCTGTTGCTCATTTGGATATCTACTTTGGGAAAATGTCTATTTAGGGCCATTTTAAAATCAGATTTTTAAAAATCAAATTTTACTTTGAGATAGCTGTCGATTCACCTACAGTTTTTATTGTTGTTGTTATTGAGTTGTATGAGATCTTTGTATATTTGGATATTAACCCTTATTAGATATTTTCAATATTTTCACATATTTTCTCCCATTCTATAGTTTGCCTTTTCACTTTGTTGATTTTTTTTTGCTCTGCAAAAGTTTTTTAATTTGATGTAGTCCCACTTGTTGATTTTTTATTTTGTTGCTTGTACTTTTGTGTCCTATCCAAAAACCACTGCCAAGACCAATGTCAAGGAACGTCTCTTGTTTTCTTCTAAGAGCTTTATGATATCAGGTCTTATGTTTAAGCCTTTAATTCATCTTGACTCAATTTTCTTCTTTTTTCTAATATTAGTATCTAATATTGTGTATTTCTGTCTATTTACTGTTTTAGCTACAGGTCACGTGTTTTGATGTATTATATTTTTATCATTCAGTTAAAAATTATTCCTAATTTTGCTATTGACAGATGATTGTTTAGCAGTGTTTTTTTGTTTTGTTTTTGGCTGCACTGTTGAGCGTGTGGAACTTCCCTGACCAGAGACTGAACTCGTGACCCTGCAGTGGAAGCAAGGAGTCTTAACCACTGGGCCACCAGGGAAGTCCTAGCAGTGGGTTCTCATTGCCAAGTACTTGGATGAGTTTTTAGAAGACTTTTTAGTATTTTGTATTTAGTATTTCAGTATTTTGTATTTAGTATTTAGTATTTTGACTTTTTCGATTTTGATTCCACTTTGGCCAAGAATATACCCTGTAAGATTTTAAACTTTCATGTACATTAAGACTTATTTTGTGGACATACATATGGTCTATCTTGGTAAATGTTCCTGGTACATTTGAAAAGAGTGTGTATTCTGCTGTCATCAGCAGGTTTTAAATTCTGTAACTGTTAGTTCAAGTTGGTTGATAGAGCTAATAGTAGTTCATAGGTCTATCAACTATTGAAAGTTAAAAAAAAAACATTAAAATTGTGTTAAAATATCAAACTATGATCATGGATTTCTCCCTTATTTTCTTTTAGTTGTGATCAGTTTTTAATTCAAGTATTTTAAACCTTCATGATTAGGTACATACTTATTCAGGATTGTCATGTCTTAATGAATTGATACTTTCATTATCTAGCAGTGTCCCCAGTCGGACACAACTGAGTGACTTCACTTTCCTTTTATCTCCGGCAATAATCCTTTTTTTTTTTTCTTTTTTTTAAATTTTATTTTATTTTTAAACTTTACATAATTGTATTAGTTTTGCCAAATATCAAAATGAATCCACCACAGGTATACATGTGTTCCCTATCCTGAACCCTCCTCCCTCCTCCCTCCCCATACCATCCCTCTGGGTCATCCCAGTGCACTAGCCCCAAGCATCCAGTATCGTGCATCGAACCTGGACTGGCATCTCATTTCATACATGATATTTTACATGTTTCAATGCCATTCTCCCAAATCTTCCCACCCTCTCCCTCTCCCACAGAGTCCATAAGACTGTTCTATACATCACTGTCTCTTTTGCTGTCTCGTTCACAGGGTTATTGTTACCATCTTTCTAAATTCCATATATATGCGTTAGTATACTGTATTGGTGTTTTTCCTTCTGGCTTATTTCACTCTGTATAATAGGCTCCAGTTTCATCCACCTCATTAGAACTGATTCAAATGTATTCTTTTTAATGGCTGAGCAATACTCCATTGTGTATATGTACCAAAGCTTTCTTATCCATTCATCTGCTGATGGGCATCTAGGTTGCTTCCATGTCCTGGCTATTATAAACAGTGCTGTGATGAACATTGGGGTACACGTGTCTCTTTCCCTTCTGGTTTCCTCAGTGTGTATGCCTAGCAGTGGGATTGCTGGATCATAGGGCAGTTCTATTTCCAGTTTTTTAAGGAATCTCCACACTGTTCTCCATAGTGGCTGTACTAGTTTGCATTCCCACCAACAGTGTAAGAGGGTTCCCTTTTCTCCACACCCTCTCCAGCATTTATTATTTGTAGACTTTTGGATTGCAGCCATTCTGACTGGGGTGAAATGGTACCTCATAGTGGTTTTGATTTGTATTTCTCTGATAATGAGTGATGTTGAGCATCTTTTCATGTGTTTGTTAGCCATCTGTATGTCTTCTTTGGAGAAATGTCTATTTAGTTCTTTGGCCCATTTTTTGATTGGGTCATTTATTTTTCTGGAGTTGAGCTGTAGGAGTTGCTTGTATATTTTTGAGATTAGTTGTTTGTCAGTTGCTTCATTTGCTATTATTTTCTCCCATTCTGAAGGCTGTCTTTTCACCTTGCTAATAGTTTCCTTTGATGTGCAGAAGCTTTTAAGGTTAATTAGGTCCCATTTGTTTATTTTTGCTTTTATTTCCAATATTCTGGGAGGTGGGTCATAGAGGATCCTGCTGTGATATATGTCAGAGAGTGTTTTGCCTATGTTCTCCTCTAGGAGTTTTATAGTTTCTGGTCTTACATTGAGATCTTTAATCCATTTTGAGTTTATTTTTGTGTATGGTGTTAGAAAGTGTTCTAGTTTCATTCTTTTACAAGTAGTTGACCAGATTTCCCAGCACCACTTGTTAAAGAGATTGTCTTTAATCCATTGTATATTCTTGCCTCCTTTGTCAAAGATAAGGTGTCCATTTGTGCGTGGATTTATCTCTGGGCTTTCTATTTTGTCCATTGATCTATATTTCTGTCTTTGTGCCAGTACCATACTGTCTTGATAACTGTGGCTTTGTAATAGAGCCTGAAGTCAGGGAGGTTGATTCCTCCAGTTCCATTCTTCTTTCTCAGGATGGCTTTGGCTATTCGAGGTTTTTTGTATTTCTATACAAATTGTGAAATTATTTGTTCTAGCTCTATGAAGAATACTGTTGGTAGCTTGATAGGGATTGCATTGAATCTATAAATTGCTTTGGGTAGTATACTCATTTTCATTATATTGATTCTTCCAATCCATGAACATGGTATATTTCTCCATCTATTAGTGTCCTCTTTGATTACTTTCACCAGTGTTTTATAGTTTTCTATATATAGGTCTTTAGTTTCTTTAGGTAGATATATTCCCAAGTATTTTATTCTTTCTGTTGCAATGGTGAATGGAATTGTTTCCTTAATTTCTCTTTCTGTTTTCTCATTATTAGTGTATAGGAATGCAAGGGATTTCTGTGTGTTGATTTTATATCCTGCAACTTTACTATAGTCATTGATTAGTTCTAGTAATTTTCTGGTGGAGTCTTTAGGGTTTTCTATGTAAAGGATCATGTCATCTGCAAATAGTGAGAGTTTTACTTCTTCTTTTCCAGTTTGGATTCCTTTTATTTCTTTTTCTGCTCTGATTGCTGTGGCCAAAACTTCCAAAACTATGTTGAATAGTAATGGTGAAAGTGGGCACCCTTGTCTTGTTCCTGACTTTAGAGGAAATGCTTTCAATTTTTCACCATTGAGGATAATGTTTGCTGTGGGTTTGTCATATATAGCTTTTATTATGTTGAGTTATGTTCCTTCTATTCCTGCTTTCTGGAGAGTTTTTATCATAAATGGGTGTTGAATTTTGTCAAAGGCTTTCTCTGCATCTATTGAGATAATCATATGGTTTTTATTTTTCAATTTGTTAATGTGGTGTATTACATTGATTGATTTGGGATATTGAAGAATCCTTGCATCCCTGGGATAAAGCCCACTTGTTCATGGTGTATGATCTTTTTAATGTGTTGTTGGATTCTGATTGCTAGAATTTTTGTTAAGGATTTTTGCATCTATGTTCATCAGTGATATTGGCCTGTAGTTTTCTTTTTTTGTGGGATCTTTGTCAGGTTTTGGTATTAGGGTGATGGTGGCCTCATAGAATGAGTTTGGAAGTTTACCTTCCTCTGCAATTTTCTGGAAGAGTTTGAGCAGGACAGATGTTAGCTCTTCTCTAAATTTTTGGTAGAATTCAGCTGTGAAGCCGTCTGGACCTGGGCTTTTGTTTGCTGGAAGATTTTTGATTACAGTTTCAATTTCCGTGCTTGTGATGGGTCTGTTAAGATTTTCTATTTCTTCCTGGTCCAGTTTTGGAAAGTTGTACTTTTCTAAGAATTTGTCCATTTCTTCCACATTGTCCATTTTATTGGCATATAATTGTTGATAGTAGTCTCTTATGATCCTTTGTATTTCTGTGTTGTCTGTTGTGATCTCTCCTTTTCATTTCTAATTTTATTGATTTGATTTTTCTCCTTTGTTTCTTGATGAGTCTGGCTAATGGTTTGTCAATTTTATTTATCCTTTCAAAGAACCAGCTTTTGGTTTTGTTGATTTTTGCTATGGTCTCTTTTGTTTCTTTTGCATTTATTTCTGCTCTAATTTTTAAGATTTCTTTCCTTCTACTAACCCTGGGGTTCTTCATTTCTTCCTTTTCTAGTTGCTTTAGGTGTAGAGTTAGGTTATTTATTTGACTTTTTTTCTTGTTTCTTGAGGTGTGCCTGTATTGCTATGAACTTTCCCCTTAGGACTGCTTTTACCATGTCCCACAGGTTTTGGGTTGTTGTGTTTTCATTTTCATTCGTCTCTATGCAAATTTTGATTTCTTTTTGATTTCTTCTGTGATTTGTTGGTTATTCAGCAGCGTGTTGTTCAGCCTCCGTATGTTGGAATTTTTAATAGTTTTTCTCCTGTTATTGGGATCTAATCTTACTGCATTGTGGTCAGAAAAGATGCTTGGAATGATTTCTATTTTTTTGAATTTACCAAGGCTAGCTTTATGGCCCAGGATGTGATCTATCCTGGAGAAGGTTCCATGTGCGCTTGAGAAAAAAAGGTGAAATTCATTGTTTTGGGATGAAATGTCCTATAGATATCAATTAGGTCTAACTGGTCTATTGTATCATTTAAAGTTTGTGTTTCCTTGTTAATTTTCTGTTTAGTTGATCTATCCATAGGTGTGAGTGGGGTATTAAAGTCTCCCACTGTTATTGTGTTATTGTTAATTTCTCCTTTCATACTTGTTAGCATTTGTCTTACATACTGCGGTGCTCCCGTGTTGGGTGCATATATATTTATAATTGTTATATCTTCTTCTTGGATTGATCCTTTGATCATTATGTAGTGACCTTCTTTGTCTCTTTTCACAGCCTTTGTTTTAAAGTCTATTTTATCTGATATGAGTATTGCTACTCCTGCTTTCTTTTGGTCCCTATTTGCATGGAAAATCTTTTTCCAGCCCTTCACTTTCAGTCTGTATGTGTCCCCTGTTTTGAGGTGGGTCTCTTGTAGACAACATTTGTAGGGGTCTTGCTTTTGTATCCCTTCAGCCAGTCTTTGTCTTTTGGTTGGGGCATTCAACCCATTTACGTTTAAGGTAATTACTGATAAGTATGATCCCGTTGCCATTTACTTTATTGTTTTGGGTTTGAATTTATACACCGTTTTTGTGTTTCCTGTCTAGAGAATATCCTTTAGTATTTGTTGGAGCGCTGGTTTGGTGGTGCAGAATTCTCTCAGCTTTTGCTTGTCTGAAAAGCTTTTGATTTCTCCTTCATACTTAAATGAAATCCTTGCTGGGTACAATAATCTGGGCTGTAGGTTATTTTCTTTCATCATTTTAAGTATGTCTTGCCATTCCCTCCTGGCTTGAAGAGTTTCTATTGAAAGATCAGCTGTTATCCTAATGGGAATTCCCTTGTGTGTTATTTGTTGTTTTTCCCTTGCTGCTTTTAATATTTGTTCTTTGTGTTTGATCTTTGTTAATTTGATTAATATGTGTCTTGGGGTGTTTCTCCTTGGGTTTATCCTGTTTGGGACTCTCTGGGTTTCTTGGACGTGGGTGATTATTTCCTTCCCCAGTTTAGGGAAGTTTTCAACTATTATCTCCTCAAGTATTTTCTCATGGTCTTTCTTTTTGTCTTCTTCTTCTGGAACCCCTATGATTTGAATTTTGTAGCGTTTAATATTGTTCTGGAGGTCTCTGAGATTGTCCTCATTTCTTTTAATTCGTTTTTCTTTTATCCTCTCTGATTCATTTATTTCTACCATTCTATCTTCTAATTCACTAATCCTGTCTTCTGCCTCTGTTATTCTACTATTTGTTGCCTCCAGAGTGTTTTTAATTTCATTTATTGCATTATTCATTATATATTGACTCTTTTTAATTTCTTCTAGGTCCTTGTTAAACCTTTCTTGCATCTTCTCAATCCTTGTCTCCAGGCTATTTATCTGTGATTCCATTTTAATTTCAAGATTTTGGATCAATTTCACTATCATTATTCGGAATTCTTTATCAGGTAGATTCCCTATCTCTTCCTCTTTTGTTTGGTTTGGTAGGCATTTATCCTGTTCCTTTATCTGCTGGGTATTCCTCTGTCTCTTCATCTTGTTTAAATGGCTGAGTTTGGGGTGTCCTTTCTGTATTCTGGCAGTTTGTGGAGTTCTCTTTATTGTGGCTTTTCCTTGCTGTGTGTGGGTTTGTACAGGTGGCTTGTCAAGGTTTCCTGGTTAGGGAAGCTTGTGTTGGTGTTCTGGTGGGTGGAGCTGTATTTCTTCTCTCTCCTTTCGAAGAGTTGGGTTGCTTTTCTGGGTGCCTGATGTCCTCTGCCAGCATTCAGTAATTGTTTTGTGGAATTTACTCGACGTTTAAATGCTCTTTTGATGAATTTGTTGGGGAGAAAGTGTTCTCCCCGTCCTACTCCTCCACCATCTTGGCTCCTCCCTCCGGCAATAATTCTTTACCTTGACATCTGTTTTGTTATCAGGATATCCACACCAGCTCTCTCATGCTTAGTTTTTTCATGGTGTATCTTTTTCTATCCTTTTGTTTTCAAATTACCAGTGCTCTTGTACTTAAAATACATATCTTATAAGATGGCATATAATTGGATCTTGCTTTTTAAATCCAGTTTGACAATTTTTGTTCGATTGGTCAGTCGTATCAACACTTTGCAACCCCATGGACTGCAGCACCCCAGGCTTCCCTGTCCTTCACCATCTCCTGGAGCTTGCTCAAACTCATGTCCTTTAAGTCGGTGATGCCATCCAAACATCTCATTCTCTGTCATCGTTCCCTTCTCCTTCTGCCTTCAATCTTTCCCAGAATCAGGGTCTTTTCCAATGAGTCAGCTCTTCATATCAGGTGGCCAAAGTATTGGAGTTTCAGCTTCAGCATCAGTCCTTCCAATGTATTTTCAGGGTTGATTTCCTTTAGGATTGGCTGGTTGGATCTCCTTGTAGCCCCAGGGACTCTCAAGAGTCTTCACCAACACCACAGTTCAAAAGCATCAGTTTTTTGGTTCTCAGCCCTCTTTATGGTGCAACTCTCACATCTGTACGTGACTACTGGAAAAACCATAGCTTAGACTATACAGACCTTTGTCAGCAAAGTGATGTCTCTGCTTTTTAATACTCTCTAGATTTGTCATAGCTTTTCTTCCAAGGAGCAAGCATCTTTTAATTTCATGGCTGCCGTTGTCATCTGCAGTGATTTTGAAGTCCAAGAAAATAAAGTTTGTCACTTTTTCCATTGTTTCCCCATCTTTTTGCCATGAAGTGATGGGACTGGATACCATGATCTTAGCTTTTTGAATGTTGAATTTTAAGCCAGCTTTTTCATTCTCATCTTTCACCTTCATCAAGAGGCTCTTTAGTTCCTCTTCAGTTTCTGCCATAAGGGTGTTGCATGCATATCTGATGTTATTGATATTTCTGCATATCTGAGGTTATTTATATTTCTCCCAGAAATCTTGATTCCAGCTTGTGCTTAATCCAGCCTAGCATTTGTCATGAGGTACTGTGTGCATATAAGTTAAATAAGCAGAGTGACAATATACAGCCTTGACATATATCAAAATATACAGTTTGACAATACCTGCCTTTTAATTGGAGTGTTGAACCCAGTTTAACTTATTTATATGACTGGATTTCAGTCTGACATTTTGCTATTTGCTTTTTCTTTCTTGTATTTGCTTTTGTCCCTCTGTTGGAACTATACTAAATTAAGGGCAGAAAGACAGTGAAAGTGTTAGTCGCTCCATTGTGTCTGACTCTTTGAGACCCCATAGACTACAGCCCATCAGGCTCTTCTGACCCTGGAATTCTCCAGGCAAGAATACTGGAGTGGGTTGCCATTCCCTTCTCCAGGGGATCTTCCTGATCCAGGGATCAAACCCGGGTCTCCTACATTACAAGAGCCATTCAGGAAGATCACCTTATCAAATCAGGAATTGAAATTGTTGGAAGCCTCTGTCCTTGGGAGGGCTATTTCATTTCCCATTTACTGTTGCTTCTAGGATGCCTTCCTGTTTCCCAACTAAAATCTCTGCATAATTTTCAAAGCTCCTCCTCTCTGAAGGATGGTAAACCCACTTTATTTCCCTCTAGTCCTATGAGAATTCCAAGAAGTTCTACTCTCATGCTTAGCTTTGTTGTTGCATTGTGCTTAGTCACTCAGTTGTGTCTGACTTTTTGTGATCCCATGGACTGTAGCCCACCAGGCTCCTCTGTCCATGGGGATTCGCCAGGCAAGAACACTGGAGTGGGTTGCCATGCCCTCCTCCAAGGGATCTTCCCAACCCAGAGACTGAGCCCAGATCTCCCTAATTGCAAGCATACTCTTTACCACGTGAGCCACCAGGGAAGCCCAAGAATACTGGAAAGGGTAGCTTATCTCTTTTCCAGGGTATCTTCCCAACCCAGGAACTGAACCAGGGTCTCCTGCATTGGAGGCAGATTCCTAACCAGCTGAGTCACCAGGGAAGCCTTGGAATCAACAGTTGAACTTAGTAGTAAAGGAGTTCCAGTGTCTGGTGTCACTTCCCCTGGTTTTGCTGGATCTTAATCTTGTAAATTATCTTTACCTTGGTAGTTCTTTGATTCCTTCAAATAACCACTGTTTTGTGTACGTTTTCTTGTGGTCCTCAGTGGGATGGTTGGTCCTAGTCACTGATGATAGCAAAACTCACCATTAATATTTGTAGAAAAGCCAACTCAGAAATATCAAGGCCTTATCTGGAAATCTAAGCTATACAACTTACTGCTATAAGATTTGGGTGAGTCATTGCCCTGCCCTGAGATCTGGGTTCCACTACTGGCCAAACACTCAGAAACCTCTGTCCTTCATGTGTTTTGGGGGCCTGGCAGGAGTTCACCTTGAAAAGGAATTGTTGTTGTTTAATAATTTTTTCCTTTCTATGGAATGAAACTGCTTCATCAGTCATCATGTAATTAAGTTTCTGAGGCAATTAACAATTTTTATTATCTGGAAGGGTCAGTTCATTTGATTTAATCAAAGTGTGGAGGGACAGCAAAACTTAATTCTGTTCTGTACCTATATAGCTCCACAAATATTATTAGTTTCAATTTATTTTTGCATAATAAAGATTTACCCAAACCTCTAGTGACATTTTCAGGACATAATTTTAAGTGTCATCTGTTATCTTATCAATTTGTTATGTTTTTGTTGTTTTCTCATAGTTGATTGATTGATTTATAAGAGTTTGCTTTAAGGATACTTACACTGGAAATATACAAGTAATTAAGTAATTTTTGGTTTCAGTCATCCCACTTGAACTATTGATCACTTTGTGGACGGAAACTTAGGTTCCTTTTTAATTGAAAGGGGGGAGGGATGCACTACATAAGAAATCAGTCAGTGAAAATGGAGCTCAGAAACAGAATGGGAGGGGAGCAGCTGGCTGGGAGGGAGAAGGAAGAGATTTTAAGAGACTTTGAGGTTCCCAACAGAATAAATCTTAAGAGGTCTCATCACAAGGAAAAAATATTCTGTACTTGTGTGAGGTGATGGATGTTAGCTAGATTTATTGTGTGATCACTCTGCAATATAATCAAGCATCAAATCATTATGTTGCATACCTGAAACTAACATACCTCAATTTTAATAAAAGAGAAAAAGAAAAAAGCGAAACAGGGCTTCTCTGGTAGTCCAGTGAGTGAAAAATTCACCTGCGAATGCAGGGAACACAAGTTTGATCCTTTGTCTGGGAAGATCCCACGTGCCCCAGGGCAGCTAAGTCCGTGTGCTGGAACTACTGAAGCCCCCTGACGTAGAACGTGTGCTCTACAAGAGGAGTCGCCACAATGCAAAGTCAGTGCGCTGAAATGAAGAGAAACTCCCGCTCAACAGGACTGGAGAAAGCCTGCATGCAGCAACGAAGACCCAGCGCAGCCAAAAAAAACCCCAAACAAAGCAAAACAAAACAAAAAAAACTTTGGGGACAAAACTTGTCATGGAAAATGCAATGGGCTGGGGGTTAGGAGACCTGAGTTCTAGTCTCTGGGCTTCTCTTGAACATCTCTGAAGCTTTGGGCAGGTCATTTCTGCCAATAGGAAGCTCAGGAGGGTGAGACTTGGGAGGAGAACGGTCTTATAAGGTGGAGTGTCTCTTTCCTCAGCTAACTCTGAGGAGAATGCCCAAACAGCTGGTATCCCATGCCTTCTGTGTGCGCACCCTAAAATCAATCTGCCAGTAACTCCCTATTTCTGGTCTTTGGTTTCATATTTGTAGAAATAAGGAAATTGAAACCAATCATCTTTAAAGCCCTTTCTAGACCCTAAAACTTAAAGATATTAGAAGAGATTTTTCAGGTTTAACTCAGTTTTAGGAGCTCTGGGCACCTGATGCAACTGATGCACAGTTTCATGAGCTTGTGTGCATTTGTATAGATGTGCATTTTTCTGGGAGAGGGTTCTTAATGCTGTTATTCAATTCTGAGATATTCCATGAGTGTGAAATATCAAGAAACAAATGGATAATAATTAATCATACTAATTCATTTAATTAAATAATCTAACAAGTGACTTACTATCTCTTCTGTATTCATATGAATATGTATATGAATAATACAATTTAGTTACTAAATCATCAACAACACTGTATTGTTCCTCCTGGAATGTGTTGAATTGGGTCAATGTTAGAAATTCTGGCATCTAGTCCTGTCTGTGGTGCTTGGCTGTGACTCTGACCCTCAATTTCCTCAAATGGGAAATAGACTTAAATATGTCTCACTTACTCCTTAGGGATGACAACTCAGTTGATAAACAGGTTATATTAATACATAACTCTATACATTAGGCACCTTGCTAAGTACAAGTGATATAGCCATGACACTGATAACCTGTTCCCATGGAACATAAAGACCATTTGAGCTATGGATTTGATTTTCCTGGGGTAAATATGCTACCATGTGGGACTGAGAAGTGGGAAATATCAATAATCCTGTCATCCACCTCAGATTAGAACCTGAACAGATGTCTTCATTTCTCTTCCTTTTCTTCTCTCTGTATTAAATTGAACCATGAAAATAAAGAAGCATTTAGACAAACCATGGATATACCATGGGACTTCCCTTTTGTGGCTCAGCTAGTAAAGAATCTGCCTGCAATACGGGAGACCTGGGTTCGATCCTTGAGTTGGGAAGATCCCCTGGAGAAGGGAAAGGCTACCCACTCCAGTATTCTGGCCTGGAGAATTCCACGGACTGCTTCCTGAATAAAGAAAGGTAACAGAAATGGTAACTGTGGGATTTCTCTAAAAGACAGCAAAGGGAGTTCTGCAAATCGATCTCTGGGCTTTTTGGAGGTGGACTTCCTGGAGTCTTCTGGCAATAGAAAAGGGTTGAGAGCAAATGGTCGTACTTCTCACTCCAGATGATAGAATGTGCATTGGGGGAAAATGCCCTCATTTCAAAAACACATAGAAATAATAAAACTATTTTAAAATATTTACATATAATTAATGAAAATTAAAAAGTATAATTATATATATAATTGAATCAATTTACTGTACACCAGAAACTAACACATTATAAATCAGCTATACTTTGATTTTTAAAAACATAAATTTTTTAAAATGTGAAAAGGTAAAATTTTTAAAAAGAGTAAAACTATGTAATAGCATACTAAAATAAGGTAGAGAAATATTATACACATCAGATACCAGGAAACAATGGAGGATCAGCCTCTGAGTTTTGAGCATAGTACTTGGGTGTTTTTTTAATGATAAAATGATGTTATGACTTATATTATACAAATATGAAAACTAACAGGCTATTTCTTACATCAGATAATTATGTAACAAGGATGATATATTATAAGAGTGTTAAGGTACATGACTTCAGAATATTCTTGGGAAATTTCCAAAATACCTTGGCTGTCTAACATAAAACCAAGCTCTTTATTGAAGACCTGTTGATATACTTGATTGGCAGTGCCAAGGAATTCAGTGTATATTAAAAAGAAAGTAGTTGGAGGATCTGTACCTTAGAACCTGAAATTCTGTATCAGCAAGGGTGGAAGAGCACTGGATTTCCACAAGCCTTTCAGGTGATTCTCAGGCACATGACATTTGAGAACCACCAGGCTTGAGCATTCTCCTGATAGACATCCTGGGAGGCCTTCTGATTTCCGACAACTCACTATTAACTTCTTCCTTCCTGCAAATACTTGGAATTTGACTCACCTAATTTTGCCCACTTTCTCCAGCACCTGAAGTGGGTTATATATCAGGGAAAATATTTTTTTAAGTAAATACATTTATTCTAGACTTTCTTGGAGTATGGGGACCATGAACTAGAATTCCATGTGTGTTTTTTTTTTTTTTTTTACAAAATCATACCCAAAATTCATGATCTGCACTCTCCAATTCTGTTTTGTCGTTTGTTTTTAATTTCCCTATTCTAAACTCTTTATTTGTACTACTTTTAAAATTTTTAACTGGAGGATAATTGCTTGACACTGTTGTGTTGGTTTGTGCCATAAAACAATATGAATCAGTCACCTCCCTCCTACCCACCCCCATCCCACCCCTCTAGGTCATTACAGAGCACCAAGCTGAGCTCCCCAGGGACAATGTCTTAATCTAGAAGAATGAAATTACAATGATACTGAGTTTCAGGCAGGTGTGAGTGGGACAGGAGGGGCTGAGTTAAGATGTGATGTCTGGGGAGCTAGGTGACTTCCAGCAGTCACCTTGTTCCATGAGGGTGTTCCCTGCTTGTGAAGCAGATCTGGTCCATGGGAACATGAGTCACCCTTGTCTTCCCTCAGCCTCTGTCCTCAAGGAGTGGAGGTTCCTCCAACTGAGTGTGTCTTCCTATGTGTGTTAAATTATTTCTTTGCTCCAAGACAAGGCTTGAGAGGAAATATGTCATAAACATACATGGAGGGAATGAGATCCATCTGCTCTGTTCTTAAGAGGGTTTATTTTCAGCCTCTTTAGTGCATGCCCCGAAGAAGCTCTTTAGAGAAGATCTTTTCTCCCTGCTAGCTTGAGTGTTTACTGTCTGGTTTTTCTGTCTGAGTCCAGTTTCCTGGCTGAAGGACTTTTGTCAGTTTTTAAGTGTTTATTTTTCTCTTTGGTAAAAGGAGAAAAAAATGTGAATATCTCTCAGTCAGTAGTGGAGAAGTAGCTGGAAGCTTTGCTTTTCAATCCTAGCAGCCTTGTCTCATTACAGTCCCAGTTGTTCAGTTGCTAAGTCGTGTCTGACTCTTTGTGACCCCATGGACTGTGGCGCGCCAGGCTCCCCTGTCCTTCACATCAGGTGGCTTGAGTGTTGGAGCTTCAGCATCAGTCCTTCCAATGTATATTCAGGGTTGATTTCCTTAAGGATTGACTGGTTTGGTCTCCTTGCTGTCCAAGGAACTCTTGAGAGTCTTCTCCAGCACCACAATTTGAAAGCATCAGTTCTTTGGTGCTCAGCCTTCTCTATGGTCTCACATCTGTACATGACTACTGGAAAGACCTTGTGTGTGTGCGTTGTGTGTGTGCTGTGTCTCACTCTGAGACCCCATGGACTGTAGCCCACCAGGCTCTGCTGTCCATGGGATTTTCTAGGCAAGAACACTGGAGTGGGTTGCCATTCCCTTCTCCAGGGGATCTTCCTGACCCAGGAATTGAACCTGCGTCTCTTGCATCTCCATCATTAGCAAGCAAATTCTTTACCACTAGCGCCACCTGGGAAGCCCCATTTGACTATATGGACCTTTGGCTCAGTTCCAGAGCCCAGACCTAATAGGGGTGGGTAGAAGGTGGTCTGGGAGCCTGTAGCATCACTGCATACTCTACCTCTCAGACTCAGTCTCAGATTGTAAACTACCTTATTCATCAGGATCCAGCTCCAAGAACTGAGATGATGGTGGTGACCAGGAAATGCCTTTTGGATACTTGAATGGATAAATGAATGAACAAACACATTTTTAATTTTCTAGTTGAATTGGTTTCTATGTTTCCCGGCACCTGAGGCAAAAAGTCAATCCCGTGGTCACTAGTTGCAAATATGTAAACAGTGTCCTACAGTATATAGAGCTGTTCCACATCCACCGTTTGTGATTGATGTCCCAGGGGGCACTCTGAAGCTTGGGGGAAATGTGCTTTCCAACTCCACTCATTGGATGAAAAGCCTGAGTCCTGGGAACATTTAAGAACATGCATTCAGATTGTACCTGAATTGAGACCAAAGATCCATCTCTTTAGAATCTTCCCCTCAGTTAGGTGGGCAATAGAGTAATTGTGTCTTCAGCCATACTTGCTCAAAAGGTGAGAAATGCTGCTGAAATGGAGAGGGTGACTTTGAATCCTGGTTTGGCCAGTGAATGTATTTGGTAACAGGACAGGGAAGGAATAAAATAATGTAGTCTGTGTTTTGGGAGAATCCAGATAAATACTTAGGTTGATTATCATTGAGAAGGGGAAAGTCACAGAACAGAAGCTCCTTGAAAATGGCAGCACCACCACTGGATAATCCAAAAGTCATCCAGGGTAAATTTGGAACATATTTTTCATTTTCCTTACTCATTGTTCTGTGTCAGTTGATAAATACAACTTTGCCTCCCAGAATATACACCCCATCTAGAGTACATGAGAAAATGAGCACATTTTAAATCATTTTAAAAATAGGTTTTATTATTTAAATTACTGGTCTTTTCTTATTCCTTTTGTTTAACTATAATTTAGGTTTTGTTTTTGTTTTTTTCCTGATTCCCATGTTACAGATGTTTATTGTAGAAAGTTGGGGAAAAAAACAGAAGCAGAAAGAACATACAAATCACCAGCAGTCCCAACACTGAGAGCAGTACTTTGAAACAGAGGGTAAGCATCAGTTAGATCCATCAGACTTGTAACCTGTCCCACGGCCACCCTAGTCTCTGCCTTTGTCCACATATCTGTTCCTGCCCCCACAGCTGGAGATGAAATGAGGATAGGTGAACTGTCCTAGGTCTGGTTTAAAGTTTTATTTAAAAGCTTCTGGGGCTGAGTAAGTGAATACGACATTTTTAGGAGGCTGAGTTCCTATAAATCAAACTGGGTTAAAAGAGTCCTGACCTTGGGGTTGTTACTGTTACTGTCATTACATTTCTACACATCAGGGTGAAAGGACCTGAAGAAACTCAGTGCACAGAGGCACATAAGGCACATGACAAGTACATATTGACCCCAGAGCCAGATAAAGTGTGTCTGGATCATAGGAGAGGTCCAAGCCAAGTGCACCGGGGCTTGGCAGAAGGAGAGGCAGCAGGACAGGAATGAGCAGAGCGTGACGTACTTTGGAGGCCGCTTATTTTAAGAACTGGCATCAATGCAAATTGACTTCTACTTCATGGCCTCTGTGGCTGCCTCTACACGCCTGGATCCTAACTGCTAAGACTGCAGCTGAGCTGCCTGAGTCAAAGGAAGTAAAGTGCCACTGGGCTGTTTCCTAAGAGCCCCAGGCGGACTCTTAGGAGCTGTAAGTGGTTCTGGTGAAGGAGCTCAGGAAAGCCGAAAAAATGATTCACCACCGTCTGAATCATGGTGTTTTACTGAAAATCACTTGGCTTACACTTAGCAAGACATTTCATTAAATCATCATAAACATCACAAAGACTGATACAGGCAGAAAATTAGACAATTCTTTAGGGAGAACTTAGTCTATATCCAGTATACTAAAATGTAATTATGTCACCAGCAGAAATTCTCTTTACTATATATTAGAAGGTGTGAAAACAATGTCAAAAACGCCACCACATTCGTTGACCTTCTAATAGCTACTCGTGACACCGTCCACATTATAGCTCTACTGCTGTGGAAATCTGCTGAATTTCTAGACCATGGTTAGGATTTCCCTGATAAACTCCAGGTTTGAATAAAATAGCACCAGACTCCCCAGCAAAGTCCCTATGTTCTACGTGTGTGGTGACACCTCTAATTGTAGGTTTAAAGAAGTGGGAATAAGGAGAGAAGATGCTTTAGAACCAAACAGAACTTCATTATAATTAACTTTGGAGCCTTAATTTTTTGACGTGTAAACTGGAAGTGATCATACCCCAATGCATAAAACATTGCTATTGTTCACCAACATCTAGTTCTCCTCTATTTCTGAGCACAGGATCCGTGTTGTTCAGTTGCTAAGTCACATCCAACTCTTTGCAACCCCATGGACTGCAGCACGCCAGACTCCTCTCTCCAATACCATCTGCTGGAGTTTGCTCAAATCCAGGTGCGTAAAGAACCAGCCTGCCAATGCAGGAGACATAAGACACCTGGGTTCAATCCCTGGATCAGGAAGATCCCCTGAAATTCCATGTTCAGGGAAGCCTGGTGGGCTACAGTCCCTGGATCGCCAAGGGTTGGATAAGACTCAATGATTGAGCCACACTGTACTGTCAGTGTTGACATGGAGAAGAAAGTATTTTATTTTATTTACCTTTTGGTCATGCCACGTGGCATGTGAGATCTTAGTTCCCAGACCAGGGATCAAACTCACATCCCCTGCATTGGAAGTGCCGTGCCTTAACCACTGAACCACCAGTGAAGTCCCAGTATACAGTATTTTAGACCCTTTATGATCCCCTTTATAAACCCATAGAGTCAGACACAACTTAGCAACTGAACAACATAATCTTCTACTTCTGTCCCTGAAGAGGACCACTCCCCAAATGCCCAAACACAGACAATCCTATAAGATCTTACATATCGGAAAGATAAGATTCAGAGTTGCTGAATAACTCATTCAAGGTTGCACAGCTCCTGTCTATGCCCAAGTTTCATGTGCTCTTATCTGAGTCTCCAAAACCCATTTTTCTTTTCACTAGTAAAACAATTCAGTGAAAAATAGAGTGCTTTTTTCTCAGATTGCCCTTTATGAACTACAGAGAGCCAAGACACAGGTTTTCTCCAGATTTGGAAGAAACTACTGCTGTGTTAAAGGAAAGCTGAACGTAAGAGGCTTATTTGAAAACTCCTGAGGCAGAAATGTAAGAGGAAATGCAGAGTCCTTTCATAGCCAGCTGCAAACACACCTCATCTACTGTGCTTGAAAGGACTTTAATGAGTCAGGGAAGGATGGAATGGATCTTACCTTTTTCCCTGAGACAATTGTTGCTTGAGAGGCTGAACAACAAATGGAAACATCTTGTTCCAGAAAGATGTGGAGCCTCCTTCTTTCCATACACCCATGTAATCACCCCATCAGCTTTCAAATCTCTGTTGAAATGGTTTTCAAATTGAGCTGAATTAAAATACCAGGGTAATGCTCAGTGTGGCAGACAGAATAGTGCTTCTGTCTGCAAAAAAAAAAAAGAAGAAAGTCCAGTCATAATCCCTAGAACCCATGAATATGTTACTTTACTTGGCAGTAGGGTATTTCAATGGAGACGAACTTGGGCAAACTCCCAGAATAGTAGGAGATGGGGAGGCATGGCATGCTGCAGTCCATGGGGTCCCAAAGAGTATCAACAACAACAGGGTCTTTGCTGATGTGATTAACTGAAGGACCTTGGGGTAGGGAGATTATCTAGGATTATCTGGGTGGGTCCGATGTAGTTACACAGGTCCTTGAAAGCAAGACAATTTCTTTCTACCAAAGAAATGCACAGAGGGATGTAAACTTGCTGGCTTTGACGATGGAAGAAGGGGCCACAAATCAAGGAATGCAGGTAGCCTCTAGAACAGCAGTCCCCAACCTTTTTGACACTAAGGACCAGTTTCAGGAAAGACAGTTCTTCCACAGATGGGGTGGAGGGGGATGGCTCAGGTGGTAACACCAGCGATGGGGAGTGATGGGGAACAGCAGATGAAGCTTCCCTCCCTCGATCGCTATTGCTCATCTGCTGCTGTGCGACCTGGTTCCTAACAGTCACCTGACCCATACAGGTCCACAGCTTGGGGATTTGGAAACCCTTACTCTAGAAGGTGTAAAAGGCAAAAACCCAGATTCTTCCCTAGGCCCCCAGAAGGGAAAATGAGCACAATAAAGGACAGAAATGGTATGGATCTAACAGAAGCAGAAGATAATAAAAAGAGGTGGCAAGAATACACAGAAAACCCATACAAAAAATATCTTTATGACCCAGATAACCACGGTGGAGTGATCACTCACCTAGAGCCAGACATACTGGAATGCGAAGTCAACTGGGACTTAGGAAGCATCGCTACAAACAAAGCTAGTGGAGGTGACGGAATTCCAGTTAAGCTATTTCAAATCCTAAAAGATGATGCTGTGAAAGTGCTGCACTCAATGTGCCAGCAAGTTTGGAAAACTCAGCAGTGGCCACAGGACTGGAAAAGGTCAGTTTTCATTCCAATCCCAAAGAAAGGCAATGCCAAAGAATGTTCAAACTACCGTAAAATTGCCATCATTACACACACGAGCAAAGTAATGCTTAAAATTCTCCAAGCCAGGCTTCAACAGTACGTGAACTGTGAGCTTCCAGATATTCAACTGGATTTAGAAAAGACAGAGAAACCAGAGATCAAATTGCCAACATCCATTGGATCATCAAAAAAACAAGACAGTTCCAGAAAAAAACATCTATTTCTGCTTTATTGACTATGCCAAAGCCTTCGACTGTGTGGATCACAACACACTGTGAAAAATTCTGAAAGAGATGGAAATACAAGACCACCTGACCTGCCTCTTGAGAAATCTGTATGCAGGTAAAGAAGGAACAGTTAGAACTGGACATGGAACAAAAGACTGGTTCCAAATTGGGAAAGGAGTACATCAAGGCTGTATATTGTCACTCTGCTTATTTAACTTGCAAGCAGAGTACATCATGTGAAATGCCGGGCTGGAGGAAGCACAAGCTGGAATCAAGATTGCTGGGAGAAATATCAATAACCTCAGATATGCACATGACACCATCCTTATGGCAGAAAGTAAAGAAGAACTAAAAAGCCTCTTGATGAAAGTGAAAGAGGAGAGTGAAAAAGTTGGCTTAAAACTCAACATTCAGAAAGCTAAGATCATGGCATCCAGTCCCATCACTTCATGGCAAATAGATGTGGAAACAATGGAAACAGCGACAGATTTTATTTGAGGGGGGCTCCAAAATCACTGCAGATGGTGACTGCAGCCATGAAATTAAAAGACACTTTCTTCTTTTGTAGAAAAACTATGACCAATCTAGATAGCATGTTGAAAAGCAGAGACATTACTTTGCCAACAAAGGTCCATCTAGTCAAAGCTGTGGTTTTTCCAGTGGTCATTTATGGATGTGAGAGTTGGACTATAAAAAAAGCTGAGTGTCAGAGTTGATGCTTTTGAACTGTGGTGTTGGAGAAGACTCTTGAGAGTCCCTTGGACTGCAAGGAGATCCAACTAGTCCATCCTAAAGGAAATCAGTTCTGAATATTCATTGGAAGGACTGATGCTGAAACAAACTCCAATACTTTGGCCACCTGATGCAAAAAAACAGACTCATTGGAAAAGACCCTGATGCTGGGAAAGATTGAAGGCGGGAGGAGAAGGGGATGACAGAGGATGAGATGGTTGGATGGCATCACCAACTCAATGGACATGAGTTTGAACAAGTTCTGGGAGTTGGTGATGGATAGGGAAGCCTGGCATGCTGCAATCCATGGGTTCACAAAGAGTCGAACACGACTGAGTGACTGAACTGACCCCCTAGGCCTCCAAGAGGGAAGGTAGCTCTACTGACATCTTGATTTTAGCTCAGTGGGCTAAATCTGATGGACTTCTGACCTATAAAACTGTATGATAAATTTGTGCTGTTGTAATCCACTGGGTTTGTTGTAATTTATTACAGAATCAATACAAAAGAAATACACTTGGGAATATTATGGGCTGAAAGTTTTTCACTCCATGTGCCAGAACATTTCTAAAACATAGGTCTGATCATCTTTCCTCACTTCCAGGTCCAGTTAGACCCCACATCCTGCTGGTTCCACCTGTAGAGATAATATTTATGACACTAGCTCCTATCCTTCAAGAACTGGCTTCATGCCAGGCATGTGCTAGACATGTGACATACCTTTTCTCCGATTTTCACAACTCTTGTCAAGTAAGTAGTCATTCCTTTATATCAGATGAGAGAACTCAATGAGACTCAGAGATCAAATGACCTGCCCAGATAGGATACAGTCAGGATTCAAACCTTCCTGTCCTCCTTTGCACTTATCTTGGGTGCCAGAGATAGGGGTGGTGGTTGGGGAACCTCACCAATGTTCCAGAATCTGGGTCCTCCTGTCCATCCCATGGCCATGGCCCTGACACTGGTCCTCTCACCAGGGTTTTGGCTCATGTCATGTGGCATGTGTCATGTGTTCAGGCATGTCTGACTCTTTGCTGCGACCCCACGCACTGTAGCCTGCCAGCCTCCTCTGTCAATGTGATTTTCCAGGCAAGAATACTGGAATGAGTTGCCATTTCCTCCTCCAGGGGATCTTCCCCACCCAGGGCTCGAATCCGTGTGTGTCTCCTGCATCGCAGGCAAATTCCTTTCCCACTGAGCCATCAAGAAAGCCCAGAGTTTTGGTTACTGCTTCCTGAAAGGTCCCCTGGCCTCTGGATCTCATCTTCATCAGTCCATCATGCACTGCAGGGAGAGCAACTTCTCTAATACATTGACTGGTTCTTGTCACTTCTCTGTTTAAACTCTTCCAGGGGTCCCCACTTTCTGCTGCAAAAAGTCCAACCTTCTTGCTTGGCATTCAAAGCTTTTCACAGTCAGATTCTGAGTTCAATCTATCCTGCTCCATGATACAGACCCATCAACACCTGTTTTTCACCGAAATATGCCATGGTCTTTTCATCACCATATATGTGAACCTCCTTATAACACAGACAAGGAAAGTATAGATCAGAGATGTGAAGTTAGATGCCTTAGGTCGCAAAGCCTGAGTGAAGCAGAGTTAATACCAGACCCCAACTCCCCATTAGACCACCCTGGAGCCATTGAGTGATCATCTCAGATCCCTTCTCTTTCCTTCTTGGCCACAACTGCTGAGTGAAAATAACCATTCTCTCTTGTGGGAAGGATGATCTCCAATCTGTTCTCCACATGAAATAAAAATCTAGTTATTCTTTTCCACTTCTTAAAAATGCTCAATTTCCACTGCCTTTAAAGTGAAGACTGAAGCCTTTAAGGATGTGGCCCCTACATAACTTTTCAGCTCCATCTCAGGACCCTCTGCTTCTCACTTGGTACCCACTGTCTTTTGCTTCCTCCTACCTCAGGGCTTTTGCACATGCTACTTTCCTCTGCTAGCATGTTCTTCCTCTCCATCTTTCTTCCTGACTGCCAGACTGGCTATGAGTCCTTGTTGAGATGCTCTTTCTGATCCCAGTACTTTGCTCCTATTAAATCTATCAGTCTGTATTTATCTGGTTTTATGTAATTATTTGATTAATATCTTCTCTCTAGCAAACCCTATGCTCCTTTAGAGCAAAGATTTACTTTATCTAGAAGATTGTGTACTTTTGACCCAGAGTTGATCATAGCAATTGGAATGAGGATGGAACTCAATAGTTATCTGTTGAATTGAATAAACACCAACTGGCCCCAGCTGTGACAAAGACAGTTTAGTTTTCCAATTTCTATTCATGTGTCTTTTGAGGGAAAAGAGCAAGAAAGGCACAGGCCATTTCTATTACTGGAGAATTGGATATCACATCCAGTGAGTTGTTTCATGATGTTGTTGCTGGTATTCCATTTTGCTTAGTTAGTTTGAGGGGAAAGATTTAAATGTTGTTTTGAAAAAAAAACATAAGCAAAACCACTCTGAACCAGATTTAAGCAGTAAGAACAACTCTAATCCATCAAATGAATAGATTTAAATTAATTGACTCTGAGGGATGGGATGGGGAGGGAGGTGGGATGGGGGTTAAGGATGGGAAACACATGTACACCCATGGCTGATTCATGTCAATGTATGGCAGAAACCACTACAATATTGTAAATTAGCCTTCAATTAAAATAAATAAATTAATTTTTTTTAATTAAAAAAAATTAATCCCATTGAAGAATACAAGTAGGGACTCATGACAGTTTTTTGGGAAATGGGTATTCTGCTTTAATTTTTAAAATTGTTTTATTTTTTGGTTGTGCTGGGTCTTCATTGCTGTTTGTGGGCTTTCTCTAGTTGCGGTGATCAGGGGCTGCTCTTCACTGCGGTGTGTGGGCTTCTCGTTGCAGTGGCCTCTCTTGTTGCGGAGCACAGGCTCTAAGTGCATGGGCTTCAGTAGTTGTGGCTCGAGGGCTCCAAAGTGCAGGCTCAGAAGTGGTGCAGGGCTTTAACTGTTACCCGGCATCTTGCGTCTTCTCGGACTAGGGATCAAGCCCTTGTCTCCTGCGTTGGTGGGCAAATTCTTAACCAGTGTACCACCAGGGAAGTCCTAAATTTTTAAAATTCTTAAGCTGTAGTTCCTTTAAGGCTAGCTGTGCACAGTTGGCCTAGAACATTATTTTACTTATTTATTTTCTACACAGGATAGGCCATGAATGATAATCTATGTGTAAGACACCAGACAGAGCTGATTCCAAAATTATCTTCATTTACCATCGCTCCTCACACATTTCTTATAGCACCATCTGATCTGAAAGTGTTTCAAATACTTTTGCTTTTCAGCATTCAATATGACATCAAAGAAAATTTGAGCTGTATTTAACTTAGAAGAATTTTCCATTTTTATTGTTTTTATTGTGGATTGAACAATGTATATTGTTTTGTCAAGTGTTGACTTGGCATTTCACTGTCCAGAATCCAGCAGAAAGCATAATACCTTCCTCCCAAATCTGTGCTAAAAATAAAGTTGTTCTTTTGCTTTTCAACGTCACAGCAAACGTGTGTTGTGCTATTCCCTAAACTTCATCCGTGAAAAACACATTCCTTACTTAGTGCTCTTCTTAGACAAACCATAATCTAGAGATAAACAATGTCTTGAGGAAGTTCTGGATGCAAAATCCATGGTGACAAGAGGCTGCGTTTATCTTACCTCTGCTGTATCCCACTGCTCGGCATAAGGGACACTCAATAAATAGTTTTAAATGAAAACCTTTAAATTTATAATTGCTTATTAAACATTTGGTATTAAAAATAATGCATATTTATTTTAGAAGTCTTAGGAAAACTAGAGAAACAAGAAGGGAAAGAAAAGTAGCAGTAGCTACTTAAGGTGAAAGTGAAGTCACTCAGTCGTATCCAACTCTTTGCGACCCCATGGACTGTAGCCCACCAGGCTCCTCTGTCCATGGGATTTTCCAGGCAAGAGTACTGGAATGGGTTGCCATTGCCTTCTCCAACTGCTATTTAAAGATGACCACTATTAACACTTTGGCATATTCCTCCAAATATTTAATTTATGCACATGTACATATTTTTCCTTTTAAATCACTCTATACATAGTTTTTTAAAAAAATTTACAATGTACTCAGTGTATATATTCCATGCCATCAAGTAATTTGAGCTGTATCATTACTGATGTCTGTTATTTCACAATAAGAATGATCCATAGTTTATGTAACTAATTACACTAGGAAACATCGTCAATGCTTTAAATGCTCCAGTTTTTAGCACTTCAGAAAAATAGGACTTGTTTACTAAGGAGTGAGTGTCTAGGGCCAGAATTCAGGGTACAACACTAATACTTCAATCTTTGATGAATCAGGAACATTCTAAATGACTTCTCATGTGGAAGTAACATGCTTCATTTTACAGAAGTAACATATGTGTGAAGTGAAGTGAAAGTCGCTCAGTCGTGTCTGACTCTTTGCGATCCCATGGACTATAGAGTCCATAGCATTCTCCAGGCCAGAATACTGGAGTGGGTAGCCTTTCCCTTCTCCAGGGGATCTTCCCAATCCAGGGATCAAAGCCAGGTCTCCTGCATTTCAGGCAGATCCTTTACCAGCTGAGCCATGTGTAAGACTATCTAAAGGAAACAGTAGCCCCAGTGCTTCTGGTGTCGAGAGGGGAACCCCAATCCAGCTTCCTCCATACCACCAAATGGCCCCTCAAGAAATAAAGAAAAAAACAGTTGCCATACTTATTCGTGTTTAAGGCCAAACATTCCAATTCCTTTGTTTCCTATTTCGCCTGAGAACACTAGACCCTCACTTCCGCTCCCTGCTTTAGATGGGATGGCAGATCTACACTGTGTTACTTTGAAGATCAAAGAGTTAATTTAAGAAAAACTGACCCCATCTGACAAGTGCATTGGGTATTGTTTCTAAGACTGCTTTTGAAATTAATCTGTGCTTAAGAGTCATGACAGAACCTACCATATATGGTGGTAAGATTGAATAACGCGGATGATGGTTATTCACATCATGGTGTAGGGCTAGGGGGGCACCATATTTGGTGGGGATTATATATCTGACTAAAGAGAATTCCTACTGGTCTCATGGAGCTTCCCGTCCTATTCACACATACCCAGAATCACATTTTAATTCCCACTTGGAAATTGCCATATGCTAAATAAATATGCATAAATACAAATGGATTTCTCCAGAACTCACTACTACTACTGAGCATGTTCTACAAGCATTTAATGGAAAACCAGCAACATCTTTTTAGATGGGACTTTCAACGATGAAGTATTTTAAGTGGTGTATATAAAGTTTATTCCAAGCCAGCTTCTCAGCCTGAATAAGTGAATGTGTCCTGTAAATTGTAAGGATTAAAACAAGGTTAAGATATATGGGACAGGTTAAACATCTAGTAATTTGCTAAAATGCTTTTAGTTTAATTTGCAGTAAAAAAATTTACTTAATACTTAAAAAGAAGTGTTTCCAATAATATCTGAGACCTAGAATTAAACTTCTCAGAATAAAACCAATTATGGAAAGAAAATATTCACCTAAGTCAATTTAAGGTCACCAGTGACTACTATAGGGTAAAGGAACCATTATCTCATGCTGCCCATGGGCAAAACCATGCCTTAAGGTTTTTCAGTTGGAAAGAGGGCTAGCAGGGGTTGGAGCAGGGAGGGACAGTTTCTCTCCCATTTCCTCCAAGAAGAGCTGATGTGTCCTTAGTTATAGGGAGTGGCTCTTAGGTCTTTGGGTTTACCCAGTATGGTGCCTGCACAGAGCACACATTCCTATCTATTTACAGAGGAGGAAGAAGAGGGGATCAGCAGAAAGGGAGGGTCTGGATTCTCCATGACCCTCTACGAGCCCCCAACAATCCTTTGGCTGATGGCTCCCGGCAAGGTATAGATGAAGAGGACCAGGAAGATGATGAGGATGATCAGAATGAAACCGATGATGATGTACTTCTTGTAGTTCCTCCAGATGAGGTGGTACAGGCACTTGAAGGGGCTCACGAACCAAGAGAAGGAGGTGTTCGGGCGGCTGAGAAGGAAGCAAGAGAAGATCAGGGAAGGTGCCAGGTTGTCAACACATACGAATCTCAAGATCTCAGGAAGGATTTCTGACTCTCAGTTTTGTGAGGACCCACAACGAAAGGCCTGAAAATGGGAGAAGACCATGTTGTCTTCAAGCAGGAGCACGCTAACTTTTTATGTGATAATGATTCCTCATCATTTTAAAGAGTGGTCCTGAGGAGGGCAAGAGCCTAGTTAGAACCTAGCCAGAGAACTGAGAGCCCTCTGTCTGTCCTACCCTGACCAGTTCAAGCCTCACCTCTTCCATGAAGCCCTCCGTGACCACCCCAGTCCACAGTAATTCCTCTGGTTCTGAATTCCTGCCTCACTCATTGCTTGACCTACCCCCTTTTTGAACCTAACATGTGTTTTCCACACTGATAACTATTTTATGAATCTGTGTGCTCTCCCTAAACAGACTGAAAGCTTCCAGAAGGCAGAGTTTATATCTTACATTTCTCTGGTGTTCTTCAAAGTGTTTCCGACCATTATGTTCCCAACACTATGACAGATTAGATATAGGTGCAAAGAAAGGAACACCTACTCATCAGGAGACACTTGGGGTCCAGGGAGGAACAAGACAGCTGTAATTTGAGAGAGTAGTTTGTGTACATATTTCATATCTATTGATACATATGTTTACTTTTTTAACTTTTTTTTTTTTTAGTTTTTCTGATTTGGACCATTTTTAAAGCCTTTATTGACTTTGTTTCAATGTTGCTTTTATGTTCTGATTTTTTTACTACAAGCCATGTAGGGTCTTAGCTCCCCAACCAGGGATTAAACTCACACCCTCAACATTGGAAGGTGAAGTCTTAACCACTGGACCACCAGGGAAGCTCTGTATGTTTACTTTTTAATTGATATATAACCGTGGTTTAAATGGAATATGGTAATCCTTGCTTCTAGTAATTCTACTTCTGGAAATTTATTTTAAGTGATAATTTATAAAGGGGAAACATTTTTATCATATTACAATAATGGAAAAAGGTAGAAGTAAATTAAACATCCAACTATGGAATGGCAACCAACTTAAATATGGGTATCGAGTCTGTGAACAATTCCACAGCCATTAAAAAAAAATCCTCTGACAATTATGGCAACAAGGTAAAATTTTTAAGCCAAGGAGAAGTGAAATATGAAGATAATTTTGTATGCATGATTAGAGAAACACAAGGAAAAAAACTCATGTGAAACTCACATTCCCATACAAAATTACTGAAAACATATATGAAATTATTCTGGAATTGCTTATTTGGTAGTATTATGAAAAAGTGTCCTTTCCATTTGCTGGATACTGTGTAAGATTTTTGGAATATTTTTCAGTTATAAAACCATGCCAATAAAGAATCAGCCTGCAATGCAGGGGACACGGGAGACCTGAGTTCGATCCCTGGGTTGGCAAGATCTCCTGGAAGAGAAAAATGGTAACCCACTCTAGTATTCTTGCCTGGAGAATCTCACGGACAGAGGAGCCTGGTGGGCTACAGTCCATGGGGCTGCAAAGAGTTTGACACAACTAAGTGACTAAGCACAAACAAAACACAAAGAACCAAAAACTACACGAATCGGATAGTAGCTATTGACTCCTCCTCACTTCTCGCTTCTCCCAGAGGGATGTTTTGGAGAAATGCTTGCATCCTCTGATACGGGGCCCACAGAGGGCCCTTCCCGTGTCTGATCCCCTCATCCCCGTGACTTCACTCACTTGGGCTTGTCCAAGGGCTCTGGCTCCTTTCGGGCTTTTCCAACAGGATTTTTCTCAGCTTCCTCTGCCGTCACGAGGTGGAACTCGGCTTCAACCTTGCCCTGCACAAAGACAAAATTCTCAGTTTCTAGTCACAAAGAACTGCGGGGTGCGGGTTGGCGGGGAGGGCAAGGCCAACTTTGGAGAAGAAGTGTTATCATGTGGGATAATGCCAGGAAGGATTTTGCCTATCCGCTGCTTTATTATCGAGGAAATATCTTTCTGGTCCTGGGAGAAGCCATTTTTACGATGGACAATAAAAGTCCTGAAATAATGTTACTCAAGTTTTGTGAGGCGAGGGGGTCCCACGTGTACACATAGAAACACAAATTTCACTTGTAATCATTTAATATCTGTAGAAGCAATGTGAATTACAGAAAACAGAAAGGGGACTAATTACTTGAGTAGCAAACCCTTTTGAATCTACTACCATCTTTCTTCTCTGTTGATGGCTCTCAAAAGGAAGGACTATTTCACTTGTAATCATTTAATATCTGGACTATTTAGAAAACAGAAAAGTAATCATTTAATCTATCTCTTTCTTCTCTGTTGATGGCTCTCAAAAGGAAGGACTATTTCACTTGTAATCATTTAATATCTGCAGAAGTAATACGAATTATAGAAAACAGAAAAGGGGACTAATTACTTGAGTAGCAAACCCTTTTGAATCTGCTACCATCTTTCTTCCCTGTCGATGGCTCTCAAGCGGAGCTGGGTGTGTATGGACCTACGTTTGCCAAATGGCTTTTCTGTCATCTTTATTTTTGCTGTGCCCTCTAAGTATTTTAGAATTATCCTTTTATTCTAGCACTCTCTTCCCTTCTCTCCTCTCAGTGAGAAACAGTCTCTTTGGTTTGAAAATTGTGAATCATATGCTTCTTCAGAGCACCGTGCCAAAGTTATTGGCAGGGATATAAGTCGGGTTATCAAAGGATGAGACAGGACTTCTGTACAAGGTGAGAGTCATTCTTTCTTGTTCATTCACTACTTTTGGAGGCTCCCTGTATACCAGGCATTGTTCTAGGCCCTGGGGACTTAATGATTAAGAAAAATAGGATCCCTGATCTAGTAGAGCTCCTGTTTTTGGAGGACGAGACCCTCTCTCTTGCTCCTTTGGTTTTGTGGATCAAGATTCAAGGTGAGGAACTTCCCCTGTGGTCCAGTGGTTAAGACTCCACGCTTTCAATGCAGGGGACACAGGTTTAATCCCTGGCCAGGGAATTAAAGTCCCACATGTTGTGTGGTGTGGCCAAAAAAACAAAATTAGAAAAGATTCAAGATGATAGGAGGGACACAGAAGTGGCAGGAGACTGGAGCAACATCAAAGAATTTCAGCACCTATGTTTGCTGTTAAGTTTGCCTTTCTGAATCTCGTGTGGATGGGGCATTACCTGACTTCTGAGGTTGATCTCCTACCCAGTAAAAAGGTCTCAGGTTCTAATGAACCAATGATCTAGTGTTAACTTATTTATTCTTACTGAAAAAGCCAGGATTTCTTCATATATATATCTATATATTTCATTTTTATTTGTTTATTATCTTTTTTGTCTGTGCTGGGTCTTCACTGTTGCACGGGCTTTTTCTCCAGTTGCAGTGAGTGGGGCTACTCTCCAGTGGTGGTAGGCAGGGGTCTCATTGCAGTGGCTTCTCTTGTTGTCAAGCCCCAGCTCTAGCTCGCGTGGGCTTCAGTAGGTGTGGCACATGGGCTCTGGAGCGAACATGGGTTGTGGCTCCCAGGCTCTAGAGTGCAGGCTCCACAGCTGTGACCCATGGGCTTAGTTGCTCCGCGGCACGTGGGCTCTTCCCAGATCTGGGATCAAACCTGTGTCTCCTACTTTGGCAGGTGGATTCTTTACCACTGAGCCACCAGGGAAGCCCAAGCCAGAGCTTCTTAACAAACAGATTTAGTTCCTGGTAGCCACGAAAATGTAATCATCGGAGAAATTAGAGAGAAGTAGAGTATTTGGGATGAGTTTGGATCCCTAGGTTGGGAAGAGCCCCTGGAGAAAAGAAAGGCTACCCACTCCAGTATTCTGGCCTGGAGAATTCCATGGACTGTATAGTCCATGGGGTCACAAAGACTCAGACACAACTGAGTGACTTTCACTTTCACTTTTTTTTTTTCCACTTTTTTGGAGCAGGCTCAGAGAGGTAGTGTCATGGCTGTCTGAATTAGTAAAGAAGCACAGTGGGCTTTTATTACAAGTGAAGTCATGAGTTCAAATCTAGGTAATCGCATCCATTCTTTAGACTAGTACTGTGACCCAACTCAGAAGGGATTAAATTCATATGACCCAGAAATATTCCTTAAAAATATGTGTATATATACTTATTCCTATTGAGAAATTTTGGCTCCATCAGCAATGCCTTGGACATAAAGGGACTGAGGAAATGCTTGGAAAGAAAGAATATAAAGCTTTTATCCATTCTTATCACTCCTCTATACATCTATCAACAGTACAATAATAGTAATATAACTCTAACTGTAATTGCAACACTTTATTGAATGCTTGTTTTGTCCCAGATTTGTTTTTTTTTTTTTTTTTGTCTATAATCTATCATAGTAACTAGCAAAGTAGGTCTCCTTTATATTGATAGAGAAATAAAGCCATAAAAGTCAAATAACTTTCCCAAGGTCCCATAGGCAATTAGCTAACCAACTGGAATTTGAACCAAACTCTGTAAGATTCCAAAGTTCACGCTCTTTCCTTTATAGCAGGCTGCCTTCCAATTGCCAGATAATTGGACTAAAATTTTTATGGGACCCTTCCCAGCTCTAACACGAGATGATTCTGTGATTGTCTTCATCATTGCCACCTAAAGGCATTTGTCTTCTCCGGCCTTAGTTTCCTCATCTATCAGATGGCCAGAGGCTCTTTAAAGCAACTTGGCTCTAACTGCTAGGTTTCATGAAAGGCGGAGTTAGAGCTTAGGATAACCGTGTAAGATTTCATGGCTGGAATAAACCCAAGAAGCCAGCTCCCCATGCATGGCAGAGAGGGCTTCCAATCTGCAAGATAAGACCCTCTGTCTGATTTCCAGAGGTTTTCCAGCAATGATCTGGGTTCCACTGTGCAACACTTTTATATGCTAGGAGCCTCATTCAACTCCTCTATACTTGACAGAGTTTAAGAGTCACTAACCAACCGCTGGGCTCCAGAATGTTTGGAAGAGAGGACAAAATCCAATGGAGAACAAGTGAGTATGAGAGTGAAGGGATCATAGGTGCCTTTTTTTCTTCATTGCTTAACAATAAGCTTAGCTAGAGTGCTATATAACATGCATGGTGGTATATTATTCCATTTAAACCACTTGACAGCTTGGCAAAATAGATGACATTTTTATTCCCAGTTTATAGCCCAGGAAACGAAGGCTTGATGATGTTTGCTAACTTTTGCCACAAAACTAGGATTTGTACCCAGGTCCTCTGACACCAAATCCCATCCTCCACTATTTTGGAAGAAAAGCTACGACAAACCTAGAGTATTAAAAGCAGAGACATCACTTTGCCAACAAAGGTGCATATAGTCAGGGCTGTGATTTTTCTAGTAGTCATGTATGGATGTGAAAGTTGGGCCGTAAAGAAGGCAGAGCCCCAAAGAATTGATGCTTTCGAACTGTGGCACTGGAGAAGACTCTTGAGAGTCCCTTGGACAGCAAGGAGCTCAAACCAGTCAATCCTAAAGGAAAGAAACCATGAAAATTCATGGGAAGAACTGATGCTGAAGCTCCAATACTTTGGTCACCTGATGTGAAGAGCCGACTCATTGGAAAAGATACTGATGCTGGGAAAGATTGAAGGCAAAAGAAGGGGGCGACAGAGGGTGAGATGGTTGGATGGCATCATTGACTCAATGGACATGAGTTTGAGCAAACTCCGGGAGACAGTGATGAATAGGGAAGCCTCGTGTGCTGCAGTCCATGGGGTTGCAAAGAGTTGGACACGACTGAGAAAACAACAACATCTTCTGCTATTTTATGTGTCTAAGTGGTTTAATTCTGTGGAATAAGTGAACCAGCCTATTTTTTAACAATCAATCAATATGCCTTTTCTGAAATGTTCAAGAAGAATCTCACAATCACTGCCATTCCCCAGCATTAGAATATATTTTTGATGTTAAATGTTGAAAACACATACTTGCTATAGAGAGAAAAAATGTTGCACAGATGAGGCCAGATACAAAATAACACACTATGTGTGATTTCATTTAGCTAAAGAAGGCAATGGATCAATTAATGAGGTTAGAGGTCAGGATAGCGGTCAGGACAGCGGCATGAGGGGTCTGGGTCACTGGAGAGGTTCTGCTTCTTTGTCTAGGTACCGATGGGAGTGTTCAGTGTGTGAAAATTCATGGTTGGTACACTCTTCTAGAATGTATATTACTCTTTTCTGTATGTAAATATATTATGTATTAATAAAATTGGCTTTAAAAAGAAAAGAAAAACATATTTTTTACTTCCATCTAATGGCTGGCCTTCAGTAACAGGGAATAGTAGAGCAAGGCATAGCATAACACAGCACAGGAATTGAGTGAGTAGGATTTGGTGCAGAAAAATTTATATCTGAAATCAGATTCTACCATTACTAGCTGTGTGACCTTGGGTGAGTTACCTGCCCGTCTGAGTCTCACTCATCTGGGGATGTTAATAGCATGTACCCCATAAAGTTGCTTTGAAAAATAAATAACACTTATATAGTGCTCACCCCAGTGCTTGGTGAATATCAAACTTTTAAAAAATCATAGTTCTTAACTTCAACACTACTTCATGGACAGAAATGCATAATTTAATGAGAAATATATTCTGCTTATTCAAAAAACTCTCAAAGAAGTCCCAAGGACCCATATTCTCACAGAAAAAATTTAAAGGAAAAAAAACAGGAGGCAGAGGATATGAAATGAGTTCTGCTCAAAGCATAGGAGTCATCAGCTAATACTATGAAGAGCCTCGACCCCACTTCACTGCCCTGCCTGAGTGGGCATGAAGCGTTTATCTGGCATCATAAAGGCAGCAAGGGAAGGTATTTACTGACACAGTCTGATAAACACTGCTCCTCATTCCATATCTCTCCACACAGAGGCCATATCCTATTTCAGTCATCAGTATTCAACCAAGCACCAAGGAGAGGTCTTAAGCTAATAATATCATCCCAATGTAATTTTAAATCAGAGCTGGAAAAAGTGGACACTTTGAGAGACTATCTGTTAATGACATCTATGGATGGAAGAAAATGATAAGGAAAGGTCCTGACAAGACTAGATTTGTGGTATCACGGCCATCACTCATGGGCTTCGCACTTCACTGAGCCCGGAGGGTGGAAGATGTGGGAGGCTGAGAAGTGATTCTGTTGAAGTTGGATATGACACTACCTCTCTGAGCCTGCTCCAAAAAAGTGGAAAAAAAAAGTGAAAGTGAAAGTCACTCAGTTGTGTCTGACTCTTTGTGACCCCATGGACTATACAGTCCATGGAATTCTCCAGGCCAGAATACTGGAGTGGGTAGCCTTTCCCTTCTCCAGGGGATCTTCCCAACCCAGGGATTGAACCCAGGTCTCCCGCATTGCAGGTGGATTCTTTACCAGCTGAGCCACAAGGGAAGCCCACATACACATACATACAGTACGTGCACACATATGCATGTGTGTGTGACTGTGCGCATTACAGTACATGATCACACCTCTGGACCTAGGAACTCCATTTCTCGAATGCTAATTTAAGGAAATAATTCAAAACTCAGAAAAAGCTTTAACACAAAACACATAGTCATATTCTTTTGGATATTCAAATTGTCCTATTATAATGAGATGTCTCAGGGTCACATTGCATTTATCTGCCCCTGACCTGGAGTCAGCCATTTCCCCAAAGATATATGGATTCTTTTAGTAGGAATTGGTATTTAGAAACAAGTGTCAGGGTGCTAGGAATCTTGTTTGCTACCGGGTTAGAAAAATATATTTTTGAATTCATGAGTCAATGATGATACAAAAAAAGCAAAGTAAGAGAAAAAAATCTCATTTACTACCACTAAGTATGAGTCTTACACTAATTCTTGATTCAAAAACTTGGTAGTGAATGGAGAGAATTAAACATTTATCTGATATTTTTTTTAGGGGATATGGTGACTATAATATATATCCATTTGATGAGAGAAAGCTCTTCTTAACACATAAATGCCAACTAATAAATGAAAAACAATGATATAATTAGATAATATATAGATGGATAGATAGATGATAGATAAAAATGGCTGGGGGCCTATTTGAAAATAAAATAGATCAAAAAGATAAGTAATAGCAACATATCAACTATAACTGAATCTTATTTTTTTTTTTAAAAAGCTATAAAATACATTTGAGGACAATAGGGTATCCTTTTTTACAGAAGGAGAAATGAATATGATATGGATATCAAGTTATATTAGGCAATATTATTAATTTATATGTGATGATGGCATTGTAGTTATGTAAGAGGATGTCCATATTCTCAGCAGATGCACGTGGAAGTATTTAGGGGTAAAGTGTTAGAATGTCTAGAACTTACTCCTAAATGGTTCAGCCAATGTATGTGTGTGTGTATCTATACCTATACATAGACACACACATATATATATTCACATATACAGGCAAAATAAATATGGCAAAATATCAACAAATGCTGAGTCTAGATGGTGAGTATGTGGCTGATCCTTATCCTAGTCAACTTTTCTGCATGCTTAAATTTTTTTAAATGAACATATGTTGAGGAAAAACACATGATTTAACTGTGGCATTTCTATTTTGAGAATACAAAGAGTTAATCATATTCCTAATACTATGTAGAGGAATGCTTATTATAACACTGAATAAGCCAAAATGAACAAGGCATTATTTTTAACATAGAATGATCACGATTATATAAAATTAACCAAAATCTATATATATCGGGAATAACAATATGTATTAGCAATTGTTTTTTTTGAGCAATTTGCATATGGGCACTATTTCTTCCTTTCTGCATTTTGGTGTCTTTTGAATTTTCTATAAATTTTCTAAAAGTTTTCTATAAATTTTCTATAATATAGTTTGTCTTAAAAACGATCTTCAGGTGAAAAATATCTCCCCTCTCTGCTCCTGTGGAATCTGAATTTGCCACGTACTCTTCAGACAGTTTGTCTACAGGTCTCCTCAGCTAAACTGTGAATTTCTGGATGGCAGGAACGTGTCTTATTGATTGCTGAGCCTTTAGTGCCTAGCGTATGAGTATGGAGCCATCGTAAATGCTGACAACAGTTTTTTCATACTAAACTGAGAGCAAAGAAATGTCTCTTTTAATTTTAGTTATTATGCTCTTGGGACTTACCTGGGCTACCTACCTGTAGACTCACAATATTAAGCTATAAAAGAAACTTCCTGATCTTCATCTCCTGAAAGAGTGATTTCTTTGAAGGTTGCTTTTAGCAGGATAATAAGATGCATAATGTAATGTGTTTAACGAAAAGCATGTTCTATACATAGTCCTGTTCCTTCACCAAAGGATGCCTGTGCTTTTGCAATTCCATTTGGAGCTGTTTTTCACTCACTATCCTATATTCCACACTAGGAGCTGTGCGATCCAAGTCTCTCAATTACACAACTTGGGTGTACAGATAAGTGGCTTTAAAAATAAGCCTGGCAGGTGGCATAGCCCATAAACAAACCCCTCCTGGCTGCTGGTAATTGGAATAAGAGGACAGTGATGTTCTGACTGCTGGCTTCAAGGCACAGGAGGGGAGTTCACGCAGAGTTGGAAATAGAGTATGCCTTTGCTAGAAACACATCTTGGAGGCACCCAGTCTGAACTATTCATTTTACAGGCATGGAAACTGTAAAAATGAGTAGACAGAAATCTCAATTAAAATAGAGTGGAGAGATCAGCAAAGGGGGCTCTCATGCCCTATGCAGACAGCAGAACCTAACAGGAAGAAAGACTTCCTCTTCTAGCCTGGCCACAGCTCATCCAGTGAGAGACAGTCACGACTCAGCCAATAAAAAGCCATGGATTCTTTGTTAACTATAGCACTCCCAGCTTCCTTTTTCCCTCCATAAAAGAGTTCTGTCCATTTTTTTGCTGGGGACTTGCACATGGCTAGGACGGGGGAGCCTGGTGGGCTGCCGTCTAAGGGGTCGCACAGAGTTGGACACGACTGAAGCGACTTAGCAGCAGCAGCAGCAGCCATGGTTGCAGATCTCAAACTGCAATTCTTTGTTAATCCCAAATAACCTGTTTCTGCTGGAGAAATAGCTAGCAGTCTACTGTTGGAACATGTGTCAACACTTTATACTTTTTTGTGGTTAAATTTTATTCCATTGTATGGATATACCTGATGGTGACATATGTAAAGCCACTTAAAACTCAAAATGGAGTAACGATGGTTCATGCATCCAAAATGGAGCCAGGTGGTTTTGCAGATCCAAGTTCCTAAATCATTGAGAACTTCAATCTTCTGAACTGTATCAAATTCTAAGACACCACTGCTGCTGCTGCCGCTAAGTCACTTCAGTCATGTCCGACTCTGTGTGACCACATAGACGGCAGCCCACCAGGCTCCCCCGTCTCTGTGATTCTCCAGGCAAGAACACCAGAGTGGGTTGCCATTTCCATCTGCAATGCATGCAAGTGAAAAGTGAAAGTGAAGTCGCTCAGTCCTATCGGACTCTTAGCGACCCCATGGACTGCAGCCTACCAGGCTCCTCCGTCCATGGTATTTTCCAGGCAAGAGTACTGGAGTGGGGTGCCACTGCCTTCTCCAAAGACACCACTAGCCATCTTCAAAACAGTATCTGCCATCACCTGCTCCCTGCAACCTTGCAGTTTCAAAGATCCCCCCTCCTTTTGCAACAATGTAATCATTTCAAACCCCAACCAACCCTTGCTTAAAAAGCACCCTTCTTGCCAAACTGGATTTCTGATTGGTAACCAAAAAAATCTGCTTAACTTTGTGGTGTTTTGCCTTTACCAGGCTCCCTCATTTTGTAGTGGAACAGAACAGAACTCAAGTGCTTCTTGAATCTGCCTCTCTCTAGCTATAATCCTAACAAACCTCAAATAAATGCCTCTTTACTTCAATCAGGTCTGTGTTTCTGAAATTTTTATTAACATATCAAATTTGTTTATCCATTCATCAGTTGATAGACATTTGGATGGCTCCAATTTGGGGTATTATGAATAACATTGCTATGAACCTTCATTTCTGAACTCATCCATTCATCAATCAGTTCACTAACTGAGCATCTATTATGTGCTAAGCCATGAAGCTTGGAAAGGAGTGCAGAGGCTGCCACATAGTAAAACCTCAGTGAAACCTCAGTGCATACTTGGGGGGACAGGAAAGAAGGCGTCTGCTTGAATTCTCATTCTTCCGATCCCATCTCACAGAGGGGACTGAACTTGAGAATGAAAGGAAGAGAAAGCCTCCAAGAAAACACGCTAGAACTAGACCCCATGGAGTCAGGTCAGCAGCTGCCATTTACCCAGTTAGGCTCAAAGAAATCCATGTCTTGCCCCCACTGAGTCCACAGAACAGAGAGAGACTGAGAACTCGGTCTATACCCAGACCTGTGACCTGAAGGGTCCTGACTTGGGTTTGCTCTGACTTCTGGGCACTAGGAGCAGAAGGGAGAACACGCTCCCCCGAAGACAGGATAGAAGCGAAAGGGGGCCATCCATGCGGTCCTGGTCCCTTTTCTCAACTTCACTGAGCACTGGAGTCCTCCGTCCTCCCTTACACAGGTGATGAGGGAGCTCAAAGAAAGGGTAAGGGAAACTTTCTTCCCACTACTCATGAAATGTCTGAACTCCTACAGTATGTGTCACACAGGATGGAGCAAGTTGGCAAGTTGGGAAAGGGGTGAATGGCTCTCCTTTCTGCCAGCATCCTCTGGAGCAAGTTTTAAAAGGATAGATCACTTTTTAAACTGGGTTTTTCGTTTGAAGGTGAAGGGATGAAGCATTTGCATTAAAATTGCACATTCGTCAGGAATGTATGCATAATTTCAAGAGATGTTGAAAAAAAATTAATGCCAGGGGCATATGTTCAAGCCAAGAGGATGGAAATCCACCCTGACATAGATTGCTATTAAATCAAGCATGCTGAAATACGGAGGGCTTAATGCATTTATAAATTTTTCAGAATTCTTGCTTCTCAGAAGAATCTTTGCCCTAAAGGGCTCTCTGTCATTTCAAGTCATTTTTCTTTAAGTTTACAAAATGACTCATTTAAAGAGCATGGGTCCTCTGCTTGCCCCATCCCCACCCCATCTTCTACGGCTCTGACTTACCGTGAGTTCTTTGCTTTTAGCAAAAGGCCACCAGCCCCGCACACGCTTTTGCTGGAATATGGAAATCATGTTCTCCTCACTTGCATTTTCAAATTTGGTGAGATCACAGGCTTTGGCAGACTTCGCTGCTCGGGGGAAACTATTGAGGTTCATCTCCAGGGAGCCTGTGAAGAGATGCCCTTAACAGGTTAGGGAAGGGCTTTAAAATCCGTCATTATCCTCATTCACACACCTATTCATCTATCCTCTCACTGGTCATTCAATCAGGACCACAAGGGATCAATAGCTTGTGCTAGGTATCCAGGACACAAATATGACCAAGACATGTGTGTTGCGTTTAAGGCATAATAATGTGGCAGCACACCAGGACTTCCCCGGCAGTCCAGTGGCTGGGACTTTGTCTTCCAGTGCAGAGGGTGTGGGTTCGATCCCTGGTCGGGGATCTTAAGATCCCACATGCCTCGCGGCCCAAAAGCCAAAACATAAAACAGAAGCAATATCATAGCAAATTCTATAAGGACTTTAAAAAGTGGTCCACGTTAAAAAAAAAAAAAAAGTATTAAATAAAAGAAAGTGCTGTGGCAGCAGGTAGAAGACCAGGGCAGAGCTACCGTATGTAACTTTCAAGCCTCGGTTTCTGATATCATCTGCTGGGCCTCTTCTCTGTTCCCCGAGTATGATCTAGATTCCGTGTCTATCCTCTGAGCTTTTCCCTGCCTTAGCACTGATCAGCCTAGAAGAACCTCCTCCCCCCATCACCCCTCCCTTTCTGAGCCCATTAAACTCCTCCAGGCTGGGGACTAAGTCTTACTGTCCTGGTAGCAACTCTTCCAGTACCTTCGTGGGTTCTCAACAATGAATTTTCTCTTTCAAGAAAATTTGTGTACAATCTTTAAGGGGTTAGTTTTCACTCACAGTTGTTATAAAATACTCGCATATTTCCCTATGTTGTATAATCCACCCCGGAGCCTGTCTCACACTCAGTGGTTTTGCCTCCCACACCCCCACCCCTGGGTTGCCCCTCCTCCCTTCTCTCCCCATCGGTAACCACTAGTTTATTCTCTGTATCTGTGAGTCTGCTTCTTTTTGGTTGCCATTCACTAGTTTTCAACAAGTAAGTATAAGTCATAATAAGAGAATGCCATGAGAATACTATATTTCTCTTTTTAATAAACTTTCCTATTAAGTAGTATTTGTTAACTGTGGACGCTTAAAATATATACATGAGTTAAAAAAATTTACATAATCCTACCTCCCAAAAGTTGATCACTGCCTTACTTATTAGTTCATATTCTCATGTCAGTCTTTCTGTCTCTTTGGCTGTCTCTGACTCTTTCTGCTACACAAATATACACACTTTTTACCAAAAGGGGATTTTTTTTACATACTTTTTTCATTTGATGCACCTTGCCTAACTATCCAACTGATTAAATATTCTAATATTTTAATGGCTGCAGGGTTATTACTTATTGAGCACTACTTTGTATGAAACTCTGTACTTCGCTTTTAGATTATCAAATATATACCTCCCAATACCCTCTGAAGTATACAATTTTATTATTCCCATTTTACAACTGAGTAAAACTGAGGTACAAAAAAGACCAGTGATTAGCTCAAAATTTAACAGCTTCTTGGCATTGGAGCAAAGATCAATTTAAGGTTACTTGAATATATATCTTCTACCATAGGGATGTACCATAACTTACTGAGTCAATTACCTTATATTAAGGGCTATTTGGAATGTTCCAATATTTTGCTATCAAAATTATTAAACAGCATCGAAATGATTATTTGTGGAGCAAAGTCAGACTAAGCTCTTCAGAAGTTGAGATAAAACCCTCAACATTAATATGACTTTGATGAAGTCTCTACCTTACCCAGAAAATCATCTGAGGACAGTCTTTCAAAATCCCAAACCTGGAGCACCAACACAGCTGGTGTCTTACACTCCATCTTCTCTAATGAAAATATATGCTCCCTCTTGGAAATGACCATTTGCTTCTCTGCTGGGAGATACTGAAACGGAAATAGGAAGCGCCAGTTGAAGTTCCCCTCTCCGGTCAGGGAGTTGTAATGCACGTCTGTCTCCTGCTTGTCGTCTTCCAAACCCTTTAACCACCTGAATGAAGACAGAGAAAGAATTAAACCCTCTGAGCACATTATTCATGCATCAGCATCACCAAGAGTGACTGAAGTAGTTTCATTGTGGTCACGGATCATAGTTTTAAAATTATGACATAGATTCAGATGGAAATTTCCATTGAATCTGAAAGCTATAAATAGGGATCAAAGGGTCTGAAGCAGAAATAAGACTCTCATTCTAAGTCAGGTTGGGGAATTGTCTTCAGTAGTTCTTGGGTATATCTGCAGTAAAGAGGGAAAACTCAGGAAATGTGAAATGAAAGTTTAATACGAGTTTCTTCTCACCCTGGGAGACTTTGTTATGGGGGAGGGGGCATTTCTGCACCCACTATATTACACTACATTTTATTACATTACTCCATTCCATAGATAAGTTGTCTTAACTCTCTGTGCCTTTGTTGCATCTGGAACATGGAAGCAATCACAGAATCTAGTTCATGGGAATTCTGAGGAATTACATGAGATAGTATATGTCCAGAGCTTTGTGTATTCCAAATGATCTATGATGCTATTTCCTCTTAGTATTATCTGGTCTTTCTCCTCCATGCTGAGTATAAAGTAAGCTACTAGGAATACATTTTCCTCTAGTACTTTATCCATGCCTAATTAACTCTTGAGAAAATAGGTACTTTTAATTCAAACTAATTGATAATGCCATACCACTTACTTTCTGAAAGCAAATATCCCTTCCTCTACCTCAAACTACCCCAGAGCAGATAAAGATCCTTCTCTTCTGAGAAGAGTGGTACCACTCAAGGTAAAGGTACAATTATTTAGGTAAGGGTACCTTTATTTAGCTAAAGATGGTGCTCGGCCAGTCAAGGTACGTGTGGTATCTGTTATGAGGCAAGGGCTGAGCCAGATGCTACGGGGTGATGGGGAGCAAGCAGAGGTGATCCTTGTCTTTGTGGAGCCACAGTCGTGGAGGGGAGAGGATAGAGGGAAATGGGTGGGGTGGAAGAAGTCACCAGTGAGGGATATGCAAAGGCTCTATGGAAGAAGTTAGGATACATTCTAAGACAGGAGAGAAGCTCAGTGTGACTAGAGAAGGCAAGGGGGGAACTGATCCAGTGAGAAGATAGGTAGCAGCTCATTATATGTGATATTTTAGGACTTATGAGAGACTTTAGATCCTTGTCCAGAGAAAATAGGATGTCATTAAAAGATTTTGAGTACAGGACTGATGTGATCAGATTGAGTTTTTAAGAGGTCACTCATTTTTCAACATGAAGAACAGATTATTGGAAGTAAGACTGAATATGGAGAGACCAATTCAGATAGTATTGACCCCAGCAAGAAATGATGGAGGGAAAGATGATGATGGTGGAGCTTTCCTGGTGGCTCAGTGGTAAAGAATCTGCCTGCCAAAGCAGGAGGTTTGGGTTTGATTCCTGGTCCAGGAAGATCTCACATGCCTTGGAGCAACCAAGCCTGTGCTCCAGAGCCCGGGAACTACATTTACTGCAGCCCACATGTCCTAGAGCCTGTGCTGTGCAACAAGAGAAGCCACAGCAATGAGAAGCCCACGCACTGCAACAAAGTAGCCCTGGCTTCCCTGGCTTTCCGCAACTAGAGAAAAACTCACACAGGGATGAAGACCCAGCACAGCCAAAAATAAATAAATATATAAAATTATTAAAAAAAAAAAGATGATGATGACGGGTGACGATAAGGAGACTGGATACTGCTGACAGCTATTTGGGACCTAAAATGAATAAGACTTAGTGGCATACCAGAAACGAGAGTGTCAATGAAGAAGACGGGTTCTTGCTGGGGGAAGACAAAGAGATAAAACTGAAAAGAATTTACCGTTTCTGAGATGAATTTTATCTGAGGACACATTTTGTTGTTGTTGTTAAAACATTGGTACACTTTATTACAATAATATTTATGCTTTATTGCTTGTATTTGAGAGTATACTGAATATTTTGTTTGAAAACAAGTAGTTTATTGAGAAGATTTTGGATAAGAAGCTATCTATAGTTATTATTATAGATAACTTCTATATGTTATTATGATTATTATTCTATTTTTATTTTTTAAATCATAGACTACCTTAGGTTATGCAATATTTATTTTGAAAACCTCTAAGTAATTTAACTTCCTCAGAGTTTGTGGAGAGAAAAATTATTGTTTCTTTGAAATTTTCCTGCTAAAAGAACTACAATTCTTTTCTTACTTTTTAAATTGAAGTGTAATTGCTTTACAATGTTGTATTAGTTTCTGCTGTACAACAAAGTGAATCAGCTATATGTACACATATATCCCCTCCCTCTTGATTAGGGTACATGTTTAAGTCATATTGTTTCTGGTTCTCTACCACCTCCTCTCCCTCCCTGACTAGGGGCTAAAGGAAACCTACAAAGGCATTTGTGTCATAGCCAAGATGTAGCAGAGAGATACAAATTATTTAGTTTCCTAGGTCCTAGGCTGATAAAATTTTTTTTATCAAAGTAGCAAATGAAAAGGTATAAATTTCAACTTTTGTGTTAGGCTGTGGCTCAGCTGGTGAAGAATCCACCTGCAATGTGGGAGACCTGGATTTGATCCCTGGGTTGGGAAGATCCTCTGGAGAAGGAAACAGCTACCACTCCAGCATCTGGCCTGGAGTATTTCTTAGACTGTGTAGCCCATGGGCGTTGCAAAGAATCAGACACAACTGAGCAATCTTCACGTCACCGTGGGCTTCCCAGCTGGTGCTAGTGGTAAAGAACCTGCCTGCCAGTGCAGGAGACATAAGAGACTCAGGTTCGATCCCTGAATTGGGAAAATCTCTGGAGGAGAGAATGGCAACCCATTCCAGTATTCTTGCCTAGAGAATCCCATGGAAAGAGGAGCCTGGTGGACTACAGTCCATAGGGTGCAAAGAGTCAGACATGCCTGATGCAATTTAGCATGCATGTTTATAATCTTAACACTTAATTTTTCATCAATAGCACTATAGTTCACTACTTTCTGCTGGTGTAAATATATTTTGAATGTCATTCAAAAAGTTTAGGCATTCAACATTTAATAGGAAGAGACATTCATATAAACAAACTTTTCTCACAAAAATATTTCATGAGATAATCATTCTTAGTAAAATGACCAAATATTTGGCAAAGAAAGTGACCTCTCTAACAAGGTGAGTAAGAAAGCCTCCTTTTGTGAGGTGTGGGTGGAATGCCTTCCATGAAGCATAGTTTGGTTGAGGGTTAAAGGGTGAACAGGAGAAGGAAAGGGTGGATGGAGTTTGCTGATGATCTTACCCTTTAACATAAATATCACTCGATTTTTGTCCTGTGAAGATATTCTCATCCTCCAAAATGACATCTTCTGTGTTCCAGATGGTTACTCTCAGTTCATACCTGGGATAAGGGAAGGGAGACGTAGGTTGAAGACCCTGGAGGTTGAGTCGATTGGTGTCTATGTGATTCTGGTATTGCTTTGAGTCTATAAGCTTCTTCGACTTTACCAAGTTCAAAATATTAAGACTTAAGGTCTTCGTTCCATCAAAACCAAGCGTCCCAGCTGGAATCATCATGAATATGAATTTCTCTGAGCAGATCCTCCTTCCATCAACCAACATTTTTTGGATGTGGAAGAATGTTGACACTCAGGGCTCTTACCATAAAACAGGGGCCACTATTTCCATCCCCATTGCTACTATTACTACCACCACTCACCTCCTGATGTAACTGACCAGGTAGAAAGTCAGGCGTGATTGTCAGGTGTCAGTTGATTGGTGTAATGTGTCAGACACCAGGTCTTTTAGTCTGCACCATGGTTTCTTTCCTTAAAGATGAGGCTGCAACTACTTACCCTTTGGGTTTCCTTGGAGAAATGTCAACAGGAGGTCCAGGCTGAGGCATATCTTCAGGAAACATATCCACCCACATCTGCAGACGGCCCTTGTGAAGAAAAGAAGACTCTAGCTTTTTTGGGGAAAGTGTGGTTACCACATGGACACTGACCATTCACAGTTTTAACAGATGCCTTTACTAGGGTTGAGTCTCTGGTGGCTCAGATGGTAAAGAGTCCGCCTGCAATGCAGGAAACGTAAGAGACTCTGGTTCGATCCCTGGATGAGGAAGATCCCCTGGAGAAGGGAATGGCAGCCCACTCCAGTATCTGTGTCTGGAGAATTACATGAACAGAGGATCTTGGTGTGCTACAGTCCGTGGGGTCGCAAAGAGTCAGACATGACTGAGACACTAACACTTTCACTTTACTAGGAACAGTTATTAGGTAAATATAATATAATATAATAATATTATCCATACTGTATTTAGAATATTTGTTGACAAAGACAGAACTTACATTTTTATTAAAAATTGGAGCATATATCAAGAGAAGGGCAAACCTTATTGAGCACCTACTATGTGGTAGATGCAGCCCTGTGCAATTGAAAGCATTGTCTCATTAATTCCTCCAATATCTCCACTAGGTAGAAATTCCTACTTGGCAGATGAGAAATGTCTTGCATGTATTTACACAGGCAATATATAGCAGGGCCTGGATTCAAATCTTATCTGCTGACTCTATAGAGACCTGGCTTTTCTTACCAACCCCTAAGGATAACAGAGATTCTACTATCTGTCAGAAGTATCATGCTTCATTGCCTCCAAAGTATCTTAACATCCACTAGCTCCACCAATGCTTACCCCTAGCCATAAGAAAGTAAGGTTCAGAGAAATCAAAGAAATTATCCAAAGTCCTGTGGCTAATTAGTGATAGAACAGGACCTTCCATCCATTGCTCTGGACTCCATACACCAAAATTTACCCTGTTTCAAGGGATCTGAAAGTCCAGGTGGGAAGAAGGGCCAGTGGATTCTACGTTCAGCTCTGTTGTATGTACTCTAAGTGCTCTGTCAGCTCAGGCAAGAAGGTGAGTGATCAGCAAAGGCTGGGATGGTCAGGGAAGATTTTATATGAAGTAAGTGGGGCTGTCAACAGAGGGGGGAGGATTCATAGGATTTGGGTGAAGGAGGAGCTTTGGCTAGGGGGACAAAAGGAGGATTTCCAGAGGAAGGGACAATGTAAGCAAAGAGCTAGCATTTGGGAAGTGATGAACCAATTCTGGGCTTCCCTGATAGCTCGGTTGGTAAAGAATCCACCTGCAATGCTGGAGACCCCAGTTCGATTCCTGGGTCGGGAAGATACTCTGGAGAAGGGATAGGCTACCCACTCCAATTCAATGAAGGATTATATTCCTAGGGTCCCAAAAGAGACATTATGTGCTCAGTCGCTCAGTTGTGTCTGACTCTTCGCAGCCCCTTGGACTGTAGCCCACCAGGCTCCTCTGTCCATGGACTTTTCCAGGCAACAGACATTAATGTTCATCTTTAACCAAGAAGCCACATCTGACAGGCAAAATGAGGGCTGCTGCTGCTGCTGCTCAGTCGCTTCAGTCGTGTCCAACTCTGTGCGACCCCAGAGACAGCAGCCCACCAGGCTCCCCCGTCCCTAGGATTCTCCAGGCAAGAACACTGGAGTGGGTTGCCATTTCCTTCTCCAATGCATGAAAGTGAAAAGTGAAAGTGAAGTCACTCAGTCATGTCCAACTCCTAGCAACCCCATGGACTGCAGCCCACCAGGCTCCTCCGTCCATGGGATTTTCCAGGCAAGAGTACTGGAGTGGGGTGCCATTGCCTTCTCTGAAAATGAGGGATACCAGTAACCAAAAGATTTCAAAGATCTGGGAGTAAATCTTAAGAAATAACCATAAGCTTCTACATTTGATAAAACTGTATTCTTTTCAGACACCCACACACATGCGATCCCTAGGTTTATATTCCACCATGCCTGGGATAGCAGTGTGGGTCTTCCTGCCCCATTATAGTCAAGCTCACTTGCTTTGCCCAGACTACACAGTGAGTGAATTCAGAGCTGGGACAGAACTAGGGACTCAAGCTGTCTGGGTTAAATCCCAGCTCTGTGTTGTGCTGTTCTTAGTTGCTCAGTCATGACCAACTCTTTGGAACTCCATGGACTGTAGCCCGCCAAGCTCCTCTGTCCATAGGGATTCTCCAAGCAAGAATACTGGAGTGGGTTGCCATGCCCTCCTCAAGGGGATCTTCCCAACCCAGGGATTGAACCTAGGTCTCATGCACTGTAGGTGGATTCCTTACCATCTGATCCGCCAGGGAAGCCCAAGAACACTGGAGTGGTAGCTTATCCCTTCTCCAGGGGATCTTCCCAACCCAGGAATTAAACGGGGGTCTCCTGCATTGCAGGCAGATTGTTTACCAGCTGAGTAACTTTGTGCAAGTTACTTAAACTCTCCTAACCACAATTTCTTAAAAGTAAGGATCATAATAATTTCATCATGAGGCAATATTAAGAAATAAGGCTTAGGTGACCCCTACACCTCTGTTTGTCTAGGAAAACCTTGGCGTGGGCCCTTTGTAGCAGCTTAATTGTTAATAATGACCTCTTTTACTCTCAAAATGGCCATAATATGGATAAATATATCCTTGGTTATCCTAACTGAGTGATATTATTTCCATAAGGAATCTAGGACATTAAAAGTTTCTTAATAAAGTTTTCTTTTCCCTTCCAACTCATAACCCAGATCTCTAGTTATCTTCCACACAGCTTGTTTTTGCTAATTCTTCAAGGTAAGCTTCCATCTATTGCCCCTCTGGGAAAACTACTGGGATGTGTGGTTACTGATAGATTTTGGACAAGTTCTTGGGTACATCAAATGGGTTTTGAACTTTCTTAAATGTCAATATTCTTCTGAAAGAATTTGATTACTCAAATCATAAAAAGGAAAGAGCAATAAATCCAACTCTGATTTTAGGGCAGAGTTTCTCAATCTTAACATTCACTTGGGGCTGAATAATTCTTTGTTGTGAGGGGCTGCCCAGTACAAAATAGGATGTTCAGCAGCATCTCTGGCCTCTTCCCACTAGAAGCCAGTAGCACCCTCACCCACTTGAGACAACCCAAAATACTGATATTTCAGACACTGCTAAATGTCCAGGCTAGGAGGGAGAAAAACTGTCCCTAGTTGGGAGCCATTACTATATGGCACAAACAAGATTAACTTTTAGGGCAAAAGTCTCATTTGTTGGGGATGAACATTTCTTGGCCACTACCTGCTCCATTCCGGGCTTATCCTTGTGGTACAGTGGCCGTGTTTCTATGTGCTCAGGAACCAGCCTACACCCAACCTCTGGAATATCCTCCCAAGAGTGTAAAACCCTGAGGGCCAAGTGCTCATACGACTCCACCGTCTCATCTGCATGGAAGAGAGAAAAATACAGAGACTTGTCAGATGCGTGTTCCTGTAAGGGGACAGTGATGAACTGTCAGATACATTTTCAAACACTCCCTGAAAGTGTTTGAAAGGTTTATTTAAACATACAAGTAGAGAGAAAATGTACAGGTAGAGAGAAGAGATAGCAAAAAAGAAATAGGACAAATAAAATGGAAAGAGGTGGGAGTAGAGTGGTGGGAGGGGAAGGAGAGTGAAAGTTGAGAGAGTGAATCTATCTATGAAACAGAAATAGACTCACAGACGTAAAGATCAGGCTTGTGATCTTGCCAAGTGATCTTCCCCCTTGCCAAGGGGGAGGGGGCTAAGGGGGATGGACTGGGAGTTTGGGTTTGGTAGATGCAAGCCATTATGTTTAGAATAGGTCCTACTGTATAGCACAAGGGACTATAGCCAATCTTCCGGGATAAATAATAATGAAAAAGAATTTTTAAAATATATATATACGTGTATAACTGAGGAAAGACTTTGCTGTATAGCAGAGACCTGGCTTTTCTTACCAACTTTGCTATATAGCAGAGACTGGCACAATGCTGTAAATCGACTATACATCAATTTAAAAAATTAATTAAGAAAAAAAGTTAAGAGATTGGGAAATGAGACAGGTTGACCAGAGGACTCAGCACAGTCAGGGTCTTGGGAGTACAGGACTCCCTTCATCCCTTGAATCAGACTCCTTCAGTCTATGACTTACAAACTTGGCTTCAAGGGATAAGAGAGGGTACTTTTTCTGGAGACATAAAGCTATTTGCTAACACTATAGTGGGAAAGGGCCCGGGGGATCAGAGTGGTCCTAAACAAGGTGGTGAAATAGACATAACATGTGCTCATTGACGTCTTATGACTCTTCTCATTATTGCTTGAGATCTCTCACTCCTACCAGCACCTACTCAGGGAAAACATTCTCTGATCTATCACTTTATTTTTAAAAAAGGTAATTCATGATAAAAACTATTGGTAGAAAAAATACTTGCCAAATAAGACAAAAATTGTTGAAAGAATAAAATCTTCTTGACAAACCTTAGAATGGCCAAATTTGACATAGGAAAAGTTGAACCTGGTTTAACCAAAGAAATAAAAGTCTACCAAGAGAATCTTCCAACAACAATAATTATAGTCAGTAGAAGTCGATAGGGATGAACAAGTAATCGATGAATTAAATCTTTGTCATAAAGTTTAATCAGTCAAGAACTTATCTTGATGAACATAATTTCAGGTTTTTGGTGGGCAAATAAATTGTTTAATCATGAAATGTAGAACAGTGACCAAGGGACTAAATTGGCTTAATAGAGTCTATTGTGAAAAAGTATTTTTCTCACTGAAATTCATCTATATCGTTAATATACTAGACATCAATAACTCTGCATGAGGAAAACCTCTTGGAATTTCTTGGGACCAAAACAACAAAATAAAAAGAAATCTTGGCATTAAAGTGGTGGGATCGACAGAGTGTCGGAACACCCTGTAGCGTGTACATAATTGGGCTTTTGCATCAGAAGCACTGCACCATATATAGGTAATCTTTAAGCATCAAATGGATAGGTGTGATAGTACAGGAATTGTTTTATATCCTTAAAGGGGATTTTTTTTTCTCATCCTAAATTTATGAAAGGCTTTCTGGAGTCCTCCTGATATGTTCTATGTTGCTCATATGGAAAAATCTATTTCTTGGTGTTGGAAAAGGAGAGTTGTTGGTGTAACACTTATGGGGATAATTTGAGTTGTGTCCAAGTATTTATTCTATATAATATTCATTTTAAGGTATTGTCTATCTTCTGACACAACAATTCTGCTTCTCTGATATGTACTGTAGACTCATCAGAAATATGCAAAAATATGTGTAAGGAGGTTCATGGAAGCATTAAGTGACACCATAAAAATGGACACAATGGAAATGTCACAGCCATAAAATAGAAGATTATCAAAGATAGTTTCAAAGAACAGAGGAGAACTGTCATAATCTATTGGAAGTAGAAAAGGCAGAGTACAAAACTATATATATATATATGGCATATTAATGTACCATATATATAGCATATTTAAAATTATGTAAAAATGTGGCATATTGCATGCGCACACACACACCCACACACACTGTGAAGAAATATACCACCATGCACCATCATTATCTCTGAATTTGGGGATTACAAGTGATCTTCATCCTCCTCAGTACTTTTCCATGCATTAACTTTACAGTAGATGACCATTGCCTTCAGTCATCAACACCACTGAAAGCAGGCTTTTCAAAAGAAGAACCACTTCAGCAGGAAACACTGTGGGGAGTTACCCGTGTCCTCCTTGGTAAAGGTTGTTTTTCCAGAAAAGACCTGGTTTCCTATCTGTATTTCCCCAGGGCGGAAGTAGGGGCCATCCAGCTTGTTGTCCTTGCAGAGCTTGGTGAGGATTTCGGTAGGTTTGGATGTGTCTCGCCAGGCATTGTATCCTTCTCTGAAAAGTGGACAAAGGACAGAGGGTGAGGTCCGGGCTGCCTCAGGAGCCGCCCCCCAGGATGTCTGTGAAAGGACCACCTCAGTATGACCTGTGTGGTGTCCTTTAGCTTTAACTTGACATGCCACATGCTTGGGGCTAGCGGTTTTGTTTTTGTTTAATTTGTTTTCTCTCTTTTCTGGTCAATACCTCTGCATATGTGTGCTTGTATGAAAGGCAGAACTTCGGAATAGCTTGACAGAACATTTCTTTTAAGGTAGTTTCATATACATTTTTTAAAACAAATGCATCCTTTAAAAAGCTGAAGTGAAGTTCACATAACAAAATTGGCTATTTTAAAGTTGACCAATTTGGTGGGATTTAGTATAATGGCAATCCACTCCAGTGTTCTTGCCTGGAGAATCCCAAGGGACGGGGGAGCCTGGTGGGCTGCCACCCATGGGGTTGCACAGAGTTGGACACGACTGAAGAGACTTAGCAGCAGCAGCAGTGTATTCATGATGTTGTGCAACCAGTACCTCTATCCAGTGCCAAAAAAATTTTTTCATCACCACAAAAGAAAACTCGCTACCCCTTAAGCAGCTACTCCTCATTCCCCGTGCCCAGGCTAGCCTCTGGCAATCAGCAGTGTGCTCTCTGTCTCTATGGATTTCTCTGCAGGTAGTTTTGGTTTAGTTTGTCCTGTCACTAGCAGGATAGCTATTTGGCTGCTACTTCCAAGAATAAAGCCAAGCTCATTCTTCTAGTTTCTCTGCATCTTTCCTCCCTTCTCCTCCTCTTCCAAAATCATACTGTAGACTCACATCCCAGGCAGGAAGTCTTGAGGTGCCATTTCTCTAATCAGTAATTTCCTAGTGGTGAGTTTCCAGATCTTTCCAACCCCTTCCTTCCTTAAAAACAAGCTATTTGGTTAAAAAAAAAATCATTAACTTGTAATGAGATGCTCCCTAGGAACCATGACTGAGATAAGCTTGGATTTCTCTGCTCCCTGGGATGCGGGATTCATCAGAATTTAATCCATTTAAACACTGAAAGAAACAAAACACGGCTGTAAAACAGCTTTCCTACCTTGGTTCAGAAATATGAAGATCCTGAAGAAGATTCCAAGCCAGGCCCATACATAGACCTTCCCAGAAATAGGTGTTCTTGTCTATTTTTAAGACCTCAGTGAACAACTTACCTAACTAAACTATTTTGATACCTGGTAATTCCACTGTCAGGAAATTCTTTTGAACAAAAGATACACCACGTTTACATGTGGTTTCCTTTACTGACTTCACAGTGCACACAGCTAATCATTCTCTGAATGCTACCCTCTCAGGTACTTGAGAATGATATAAATACCCCAGAAGGCTTCTCCATTCACTGAAGTCCCCAGACTGAAATGGCATGCTCGGTTCAGAGAAGAACAGGCCAGCAGTAGAGACTTGTCTGAAAATCATTCCATGGAGGAAATAGATGTTTTGGACTATGTTAATGAGAGTCTAAATTGGTCCACCCCTTCTGGAGAGACATCTGGATGTTACTATTAAAAGTTTTTAAAGTGTGCATTCCTTTCAATGGAATAAATCCATGTCGATGGATGAACACTGAATGAATTATCAGAAAGGTTTGCAATGGCTTTTGTATGGTAATGCTCATAGCAGCAATATTTCTAATAGAATAAGGAAGAAAAATGTAAATGCCCTGAAATTCAAGAAGGGAAACTGGTTATATAATTGTACAATAAATTTATATAAGGGAATACCAGAGAGCTGTTAAAATAATGATTTTGAAGAATATTTAATATCATAGAATGCTTATGATATAACGTATAAATGCAACAAGAAGCTTAGGAAATTGTATGGTTAGTATGAGTCCAATTCTGGGAGGAAATAACGTAGAAAAAGAGCTTCCCTGATGTCTCAACAGGTAAAGAAGCTGCTCTCAAGGCAGGAGACAGGATACACAGGTTCGATCTCTGGGTTGGGAAGATACCCTGGAGGAGGAGGGCATGGCAACCCACTCCAGTATTCTTGCCTGGAGAATCCCATGGACTCAGGAGCCTGGTGGGCTACAGCCCAAAGGGTCGGAAAGAGTCAGACACAACTGAGCAACTATACATACATGCAGCATAGAAAAAATACTGAAAGGAAATACATACACACTCTTTAATGTAAGTTTTATCTACGAGTGAAATAATTTGAGCATCATTTTGTACTTCCTGTATTTCCTAAATTTTCTACAAGGAATATATATTACTTTATATTCAAAAGTATTTCTAAAATTACACCATGGAAGCCTAATGGATGTTTTTATATTTTCCTTTTTTTAATATATTCTCATAGCTGATATTTATAAGAATTTTCTCTTAAGATATCAAATAAGCCATACTTAAAAAAAGAGTAAATTCTGGGAGTTGGTGATGGACAGGGAGGCCGGGTGTGCTGCGGTTCATGGGGTCACAAAGAGTCGGACATGACCAAGCAACTGAACTGAACTGAACTGAAAAAAGAAATCTAGTATACATTCTAAAATTAAGCAGAGCTCAAAAACCTTTTTAAAGAGAGACTTGGACCCACTTCTCCCTCATGTGTAAGATGGGAATAACATCTCAATGGGTTTTGAGGAGAACTGAATTAGATATACCATATGAAGTACATGGTATATTTTAAGTACTTGTGAGTGTTGGTTGTAATTAACTAGGATATTGGCATTTGTATTATGTTAATCATTCTTCTAGCATCATTCCCCACTAAGAACTCAGTCCACCAGGACCAGCTAATCAACTGAACAAATACAACTCTTGACTTGAAGAATCTGCCCTGGGTTCCAAATCAATATTGCCTCCCCAGCCCCAAATAGCTTCAGGTGCAATGAGCAGTTTCCATGTCAGCAGTGAGCCCTGCTGACATGGAGCCCATCTGAGATATTAAAACTGAGTCTTATGTGGTCTTCCCAGCGCCTGGGCTGCAGCCTCAGGGCACCAACAGTGACTCCACAGGAAGAGGAACTTACATCTCATACTGACTCTGCAAGCCACAGATGGCTCGGTGCTTGCTGTAGAAGCGGTTCTCCAGGTCAATCCTGGTCTCACCAATGAGGTCGTCCGTCCCAATCAAGTCATGGTCGTAGATCAGCACAGAGAGCAAGGACTCCTTTGGGAACGTGGCCTGGATCTCAAATGACCTGCCGTCCAAGCAGAGGCTTTAGGAATCAACAGCATTTGGTGCTGCAGAGAACTTTTTCCTGTTTCACTTTTAGCTCACCTACAGTCCATTGTTGCTGTTCACTCACTAAGTCATGTCCAGCTCTTTGTGACTCCATGGACTGCAGCACGCCAGGTTCCCCTGTCCCTCACTATCTCCTGGAGCCTGCTCAAACTCATATCCATTGAGTGGGTGATGCTATCCAACCATCTCATCCTCTGCTGCCCCCTTCTCCTCCTGCCTTCAATCTTTCCCAGCATCAGGGTCTTTTCCAATGCGTTGGCTCTTTGCATCAAGTGGTTAAGTATAGGCCTACGGTCCGTAGGAACTCACTAGACACTGAGAAACCCAATTACTACTTAATGGATATTTATGTAGTTTAATTTTTCATTGAGATGCAAACAATTTCCAACCCTTTTGTCAATTTCCAGTAGCCAATCATCTACTCTCTCATGGGTCACATCTTATAGTCTCAACTAGGGTGACAGCAAGAGGAAAAGCAAAGTCCTTAGATTTTGGTCTCAAACAGGACTGATTTCTAATCTTGATTTTGAATCAGCTACTTCCTGGTTGTAAAACATTGGGAAAGTTATTTCAACTCTTTTGGGCTCTTTACATGTACACGAGGATAAATAATACGTCTTCTTTATAATATAGCATAGTGGTTAAATGGGATCTTGTTTATACAAAACACAGATTTTACTTCCAGGCATTCAACTGGTGCCCAATAAACTGCCATTTCCTCTCCCCTCCATTGTGGATTCATCAGGGAATATCAGCTGCGTTTATTTGAGATGAAAATCCTATTGACAATGGAAAACCATTAAAACATAGACGTGCAGGACTGGATGTGTCTATACAAGATTCTGAGCCCCTTGTGAACAGAGAGACTTGCCCTCCTCATCTCTGCATTGTTGGAGCTTGTACTTCAGCTGCAGAAAGCAGACACAATAAATGTTTCTTTGAATTGTGCAGGATCTCAGAAATCATCATATCCAATCTTTTCCTTTTACAGCTAAGGAAACTGAAGTCCAGAGAACACAGAGGACTGGCCTAAGATCACAGATCATGTCAAACTAAGATAAGTATCAGTTTCCTTCTAATTCCATGCTCCCTCCACAATTCCACCCTAATGCAGTGTTGAGAGGAATAGGCATGATGTCAGATTTACTGTAACAATGTGTTATCTGTTCTACTGAGCATTAGAGAAGGTGATTAAGAATTAAATTGGGAATGTAGGCCTGCATTTTAGGCAAATGTGTTCTTAAAACACCAATGTTTCTCCAGCTGTTCCTGACTCTGCTCTGGGACAACACGGGGAGGGCTGGTCTGGGAGCAAGGGACAGAGAGGAGGCAGGGAGGAGAGGAGACTAGAGGGCCCATTATTTCCCCAGTTGTCCTCAGGCCTGTCTGGGCTGTGGCCTTCAAGGTCAGGCCCACTTAACCCGACTCTCACTCTCCAGAGTGGTAGGGAGAGCAATCACAGCATAGCCCAGAGCCAATTAACCCTCCCCAGAGAGAAAAATGCAGAGATGCTGGACAGCTCCTTGCCTGTAACTGACTGAGGCAGCCCTAGCAGGCCAGGAATACAGCTGTGCAGAAAATGAGTTCATTTCTTCCACCTGAAGTCATAGTATTACCTCCCTGGGTTTCCAAGATTTGTATTTAAAGCTGTAATGGATATTCTAGAGGCATCTCACCAGAAAGCCCCCAGCCACCTCTGAGCTTGGCCATCACCAAGCTGCTGCCACCAAGGAAAGACTTAAGTGTTTAACTGCCCCTGGCAACCATGACAGAGGACAGAGGGCTCAAATGCTCTGATCCGTCTTTCAGGATGGTGTGCTGTGTGCTCACTGGTTCACCTCTCCTGAATTTTCATTAGTGCTGTCCTTAGGAAAACCACCAAAAGCAGCTTGCCATGACTGGATCTCCAGTCACTCAGGGGGAAAATTAGACTTATACGAACTTGGGTGTCAATGTGATATGACCTCTGGATACAACGTTGGTGTGAGAAAAGAGAATGCATCATGAAATGGGTAAAACCTGAGTCTTATAGAAACATTCAGTACTGTGAACCTTTGGAGAAAAGATGTCCCATTGTTTCTTTGTCCAATTATTACTTCTTTTTTGATTCATTTGTTCATTTGACATTTATGAGACATCATAATATGTGTCATGTGTATCAGGCACTGTGGTTACTAAGAAAATGAGGAACCTCCAACTCTTCAGATGTGTACACCCTCAGGATAATGGGGTTCCCTGAAATCCCACTGAAAAATTACCGAAGGATTGTTTCCCCATTGTACATTCATTCGTTTATTCTATAATTCTGCAGATACTCAAAGAGCATCTGCTCTGTGCTATGCCCTGTCTGAGGCACTAGGGTCACAGCAAGGTACAGGGTACAGGGTACTTGATCAAGTCCCCATTGGAATGGAGCTCACATTCTAGTGGGGAGATGGGAAACAACCATAAACACACGATAAACACACCAATTCATGCTAGAGGTTATGAAGAAAACTAAGGCAGGTCTGGGCCAGGGCATCAGGGGAGGAGCCTGTGACATCCTCTTATAAAGGTCTCAAAGAGGGGTTCCCCAGACCCCAGTCCAGGCACAAGAGCCCTCCATGGCCCCTGCTAGAATTTTTCAAGACTGAGCCAGCAGTATCTTTCCCTGAGTAACAATTAAATACACATCCACAAAGCATCCACACCTGGAAGGCTTCTGGAAGAGGCTCTGAAGTGCCAGAGGCAGGAAGGAATATCCCAGCAGCCTCTCTTTTGTTTACCATGGTCATAAGTGGAGGTTATAAAACCAGTCTAATTCATGGCATTATGGAGAGAGCAGCTCATAAAAAGTGACTACAAAGCGCTTGGCAAAAAGAAGTGCTGGTTACATAAACGGCAGGTAATGATAAAAGTCATCTCCGATCAGGGAAGCAAGGGTACATTTCCCTAGCACATCCTTTTAATCATTCTCTTTAATCGGAACAAGCAAGATTGTTTATTGTCTTATTTCCTGGGGAGCAATAACATGTACAGGAGGCCTGGCATGCTGCAGTTCACGGGGTCGCAAAGAGTCGGACACAACTGAGCGACTGAACTGAACTGAATCACATGTAAGAGGCTGGTTCTGATCAAATGTCAGAAGTTCCAAAGCGACCACAATTGTGTAAATGAATTTAAATGAGGTGGATAGAGATTTCATCCCATGGTCCTTGGGACTCTGGGAAAAAAGGAATTAGATATACTTAAGATTTGTACATTGCTAAAATGATTATCAAGGTGGAGAGGAAGGAAGCTAATGCATTTTGAGTAGCTACTACGCAATGTCATAGACAATGCTGGGTGCTTATCATACTTAATCTTCTGAAGGCGTATGAGGGTCAAGTGTCACTGTTACTGCTACAGATCAGAGAGGTTAAGCCATCTGCATGATGTGGCAAAGTGAAACCCAGGTGTGCTTGACTCCAGAGTTAATGGCAGTCAGGCTCACAAACACAACCCTTTTAGAAGATAAATGGGGTGATAAGGTTGCTGAAGGGCTTCCCTGGTGGCTAAGCCAGTAAAGAATCCACCTGCAATGTGGGAGACCTGGGTTCGATCCATGGGTTGGGAAGATCCCCTGGAGAAAGCAAAGGATACTCACTCCAGTATTCTGGGGGAGGGTTGCTGAGAACTGGAGAATCCCTGGCTCACCTAAAATATGCAAATGCAATGTCTTGTAAACACTTTGCAGGAACACTGGGGGTGCAATTCAACTTTTTGCCTGCAGTGTGCTACATGCTACATCACTTCAGTCCTGTCCGACTCTTTGCAACCCTATGGACCATAGCTCACCAGGCTCCTCTGTCCATGGGATTCTCCAGGTAAGAATACTGGGGTGGGTTGCCTTGCCCTCCTCCAGAGGATCTTCCCAACCTAGGGATTGAACCCACGTCTCTGACATGTATCTCACTTGCAGGCAGGTTCTTTACCACTAGTGCCACCTGGGAAGCCCTAAGGAACTGAAAAATGATACGAAGCAAAAATCCCTTTGGTAACAGATGAAGACTAAACATCTGGCTCCTTCTCTTCTACTTATGAGTGGTGTGAACTAGAACAAATTTCTAAACCTCTGGGCCTCGATTATCTGGTCTGTAAAAATGGACTCTCTCCAAGGCAGGAGGGGGAACCTTATGACTGTTCAAGGGGCCTCTTACATTTGAGATCTGGGAAAATCATTATTGGAAAACCATGGGCATGAAGATCATGCACAACCAAACTGCTAAAGAGACCAAGGAAAGAATCCGGCCCTTCCCCATGAATATTGACTTGATTGGCTGTTATCATGAGCAGGAGCCAGCATTTAATCTGCACTGTGTACTCAGACCCACACAGCTCTACACACCAACCCCCTCCTCAAAGAAACACCACAGGAGCAAACACAGAGAGGACAGTGCAGTGAGACTCAGATGGCCACTGACCTTCCAAATACTGGGTTCAGCTGTTTAGGGATGTATTTGTCCCGGTCTTTGATTTCAGTTTTGCCAAGCTTGATCACAATGTAGGGATCCGATTTGCCATCTGGATCAGCTGGACTAAGATTAAATGCCTGGAGAAGAGGGAGGAAAAAAAAAATCCTTCAGTCCAGTGGTTCTCAACACTGGGCACAGGGACCATCTGGTAATTTTAAAGAATACTGATGCCTGAATTCTATCCTAAAGAATTGATGCTTTTGAACTGTGGTGTTGGAGAAGACTCTTGAGAGTCCCTTGGACTGCAAGGAGATCCAACCAGTTCATCCTAAAGGAAATCAGTCCTGAATATTCATTGGAAGGACTGATGCTGAAGCTGAAACTCAATACTTTGGCCACCTGATGTGAAGAACTGACTCATTTGAAAAGACTCTGATGCTGGAAAAGATTGAGGGCAGGAGGAGAAGGGGACAACAGAGGATGAGATGATTGGATGGCATCACCGACTCAATGGACACAAATTTGAGTAAACTCCAGGAGTTGGTGATGGACAGGGAGGCCTGGCATGCTGCAGTCCATGGGGTCGCAAAGAGTCGGACATGACTAAGTGACTGAACTGAACTGAGTTCTATCCCCAGATATTTAATTGTTCCTGGACTTTGTGATTTTTTTAGACGCTTCCTAGATGATTCAGCCAAGTTTAAAAACCACTGTTCTAGCCTTTCCATTCGGCTGTTAAAAGTTACCAGCTTTGCTCAAGTCCTGCTTTCTCTGGAGTTGTCTCCCCAGTGGGAAGCACTGGTTGGGACAGAGTAAAGAGGAACCTGCTGGACGAGGAGGCAAAAGGCATGAATCTGAGTTCCAGTTCTAAGTAGTCATGTGATCTTGGACAAAACAAGTCATCTCTTTGAGATTCATCTGTAATATTATGGGCTACACATAAAAGCTTCTCCTAAAACCAGTTGGCTTTGAAATGCATGAGCCCATCAGTCTTGCATTGAGTGCTGGTCAGCTAAGTAACAACCCATTTCCATCAGGGAGGACCAGGGTAGGGAGATGGTGAGGAAAGATATGGAAAAGATGGAGAAAGTGCAGAGTTGAGAGCTGGATAAGAAACAGTCTTATTTTTAGAACTCTATCCTACAGACACAAAGCTATATTTTCAAGGTTGTTCATTAGAATATCGTTTAATAACTAAAAATTGTGAACAACTTACATGTCAATTACTTTGGAAGAAACAATTCAAAATTGGCCCTTTCCCATTTACTCTCATCACATCGCCAAATTAATTTTTGTTGAAGTATAGTTGATTACATCACCAATTTTAATTCTTTATGTGGCAGTTATCTCTAACATTTATCTTGCTTATTTATGTCTGTGGTTATTTTTATACCCTCCTAATCCTCATATCATCTCCAACTAGTTATTATCTCCATGAGAGCAAGAGAGTACTATCTGTCTTGTTCATTACATTATCTCCAGGTCTTAAGATAGGGTCTTCCCAATTTTGATGAGTGAATGAATGAATGGATACTATGTTAATTCAGTAAAACACTAGGTGGTTACTAAGAGGAATGAAAAAGACCTGTATGAAGCGATCTAGAAAAATGTCCAAGGTACATTACTAACGCAAGAAAGAAAATAGAAGATCAACATGTAATGCATGAAGTGGGACTCCATTAAAATATATATCTGGATGTAGTTGTAGACAAGTGTAAATAGAGATGTGTTTGCATAAAAAGAGTATATATACATAAGAAGGGTAAGCTATTTCTGGGGATGGAATTGCAGAATTGAGGGGATTTGATTTCTTTCTCCATGCAACTTTTGAGTAGTATAATTTTTTACTTCTTTGGTATTTTTATCAAATTAAGAGATTTCAAGATTTCAATTATTTAGTTAATTAAATCAGTGTGAGAAAGCAAACCACACATAATCACTGGTACTAGAAATGTCAAGGAAAAACATTGGCTATCCACAGTCTATCCTAAACCCTAAAACTCAGGGCTGATATTCTCTGACTCTTCATTTGTTCAAGACCTGCCTGTGTTCAAGTTTCAGTCCCAGTCCTCCTTCCTTCATGCTGTTTCCTGAGCAGGAACCTGATCTGCATTCTAGAGGGTGCTGCTGCTGCTGCTAAGTCGCTTCAGTTATGTCCGACTCTGTGCGACCCCATAGACGGCAGCCCACCAGGCTCCCCTGTCCCTGGGATTCTCCAGGCAAGAACACTGGAGTGGGTTGCCATTTCCTTCTCCAATGCATGAAAGTGAAAAGTGAAAGGGAAGTCGCTCAGTCGTGTCCGACTCTAGCAACCCCATGGACTGCAGCCTACCAGGCTCCTCCGTCCATGGGATTTTCCAGGCAAAAGTACTGGAGTGGGGTGCCATTGCCTATTCTAGAGGGCACCTGTATACAAATATAGATATATGCATACACATATACACATATGTATGTATAAATATAAAAGTGTGCTGCAGGTATTTGCTAAATGAATACACAAATCATAATCCTTCTCTAGTCTCTCCTTCCTCCTATACAGATCCTATGTTCTATTTGATTCATGAAAAAGATGGCAGGGTTTTCTGTAGGGAGGAAAAATAGGTGTGGGCAATAAGGTTTGAAAATGCTGTTAAAGAATCAAGCTGTTAAATCAGTTTCTTTGCTTCTGGAATTCTCAGAGCATTCAGCATGCTAATGAACTTTATGTATCTCAGGGGTTGGACAAGGAAAAGAATTATTATACGCACAACATTTCCTCAAATTTATTTGAACACATGGTCTATTTCCTGAAGAATGCACATTAATTATCTCTCCCAAGACATGAGTGACCTCTTGAACAAAATTTTGAGATTTATCTAAATTCTCCTGTGGCTGAGTGTTTAATATAGACCACTGGCATTGCCAGTAACACTTTACAAGTACTTCTCATCTTTCCAACTAGATTGTGACTTCCTTGAAGGCAAGGACTGTTTTGGTTTTTTTTCCCATCACAACATCTTTAGTGATTAGAACATGCCTTGCACGTGGTGGTCATGGTGATGATGGCATTGCTACTAATAATGAGGGGAGCATGAGAACTGCATGCTGGAAAGGGGACATTTCATTCTACCTTAGCATTAAAGAATAATTCATCTTTGTTTTATGTTTCATTTCAGTTTCTTAAAAATATTTTATGCAATGTAATCAAAAAGTTAATATGCAATAATATGGCTATAAATCAACTTCAAGGTCAAAATACAAATACATGAACCATGAAAGTCGAGCACATGGTCACTTTGATCAAGCAGCAAATTTGGCCCCAAGCTTCCTGGCAATCGGGCTAAGAAGTTTCACAATGAAAGATCAGTGCCCTCACTGTCAGAAAGGAAGCCTAGGGCAGATAATAGTTTTCTTGGGAATGTACTGGAAATGAAACGTCTGACTGCAGCAGAGCAGAGGCATAGCTGGGTGGGAGCGGGAGGCTTGAGCAGCAGCGGCTGCCCTGTTCTGCCCTGGCTCTTTTCACTGGCTGGCTTGCCTGGGAGCTGCCTGCTTCAGTGCTGCTTGGTTCTCTGCTCAGCTAGCAGCCAACCACAGAGAGCAAACAGAGCTACACACAGTGGTCCTGGCAGCTTGGGAATATTTTCGCTGAGTGAAAAGCCAGCAAATGTCCGTGTTACCAAGCAAACTCTATTGTTCTTTAGTTGCTAAGTCACATCCAACTCTAAGTCACATCCATGGACTGCAACCCACCAGGCTCCTCTGTCTGTGGGATTTCCCAGGCAAGAATACTGGAGTAGGTTGCCATTTCCTTCTCCAGGGGATTTTCCCAACCCATGGATTGAACCCGCATCATCTGCATTGCAGGTAGATCTTTTACCTGTTGAGCCATTAGGGAAGCCCAACCAAACTTTATACCCCTTATTAAGAACTGCGTTATGTTTTCTCAAAATTTCTGTGTCAAAGCTGTAACCCCCGATGTGGTTGTATTTGGAGACAGGGCTTTTACGGAGCTAATTAAGGTTAAACGAGGTCCCAAGCCAGGCTTCAGCAATACGTGAACCGTGAACTTCCAGATGTTCAAGCTGGTTTTAAAAAAGGCAGAGGAACCAGAGATCAAATTGCCAACATCCACTGGATCATCAAAAAAGCAAGAGAGTTCCAGAAAAACATCTATTTCTGCTTTATTGACTATGCCAAAGCCTTTGACTGTGTGGATCACAATAAACTGTGGAAAATTCTGAAAGACATGGGAATACCAGACCACCTGACCTGCCTCTTGAGAAATTTGTATGCAGGTCAGGAAGCAACAGTTAGAACTGGACATGGAACAACAGACTGGTTCCAAATAGGAACAGGAGTACGTCAAGGCTGTATATTGTCGCCCTGCTTATTTAACTTATATGCAGAGTACATCATGAGAAACGCTGGACTGGAAAAAGAACAAGCTGGAATCAAGATTGCTGGGAGAAATATCAATACCCTCAGATATGCAGATGACACCACCCTTATGGCAGAAAGTGAAGAGGAACTAAAAAGCCTCTTGATGAAAGTGAAAGACGAGAGTGAAAAAGTTGGCTTAGAGCTCAACATTCAGAAAATGAAGATCATGGCATCTGGTCCCATCACTTCATGGGAAATAGATGGGGAAACAGTGTCAGACTTTATTTTTTTGGGCTCCAAAATCACTGCAGATGGTGACTGCAGCCATGAAATTAAAAGACACTTACTCCTTGGAAGGAAAGTTATGACCAACCTAGATAGCATATTCAAAAGCAGAGACATTACTTTGCCAACAAAGGCTCGTCTAGTCAAGGCTATGGTTTTTCCAGTGGTCGTGTATGGATGTGAGAGTTGGACTGTGAAGAAAGCTGAACGCCAAAGAATTGATGCTTTTGAACTGTGGTATTGGAGAAGACTCTTGAGAGTCCCTTGGACTGCAAGGAGATCCAACCAGTCCATTCTGAAGGAGATCAGCCCTGGGATTTCTTTGGAGGGAATTATGCTAAAGCTGAAACTCCAGTACTTTGGCCACCTGATGTGAAGAATTGACTCATTGGAAAAGACTCTGATGCTGGAAGGGATTGAGGGCAGGAGGAAAAGGGGACGACAGAGGATGAGATGGCTGGATGGCATCACTGACTCGATGGATGTGAGTCTGAGTGAACTCTGGGAGTTGGTGATGGACAGGGAGGGCCTGGTGTGCTGCGGTTCATGGGGTCGCAAAGAGTCAGACACAACTGAGCGACTGAACTGAACTGAAGTGAACTAAGGGTGATGTCCTAAACTGATAGAACCAGTGACCTTACAAGAAGAGGAAGACAACATATCTCCTCTCCTCTCTCTGTCTCTCTCCTTCTGTGTGTGTGTGTGTCTCTTTCTCCCTCACAAACACATACACACACACACACACAACACACACACAAAGGAAAGGCTTGTGAGGACACAGCCAGAGGGTAGCCATCTACAAGCCAGGAAGATGCATCTCACCAGAAACCAGCTCTGGTGGCACCTTGATCATGGACCTCCAGCTTCCAGAACTGGAGAAAAGGAACGCTGTTTATGTCACCCAGTCTATAATACTTTGTTGTGGCAGCTCTTGGTGATACCGACAACCCCTCAGGGTAAACGAGGATGGCTCACCGCAACAATGTACACCCTGATCAGGACTTTGATGGGGTGGTTTGGTGGAATCCCTTGCTGGATTCTCAGCTGCCCACTGTCCTCGATGCTGGAATCCTCCAGGCTTTTGTAGATGCAGAAGGAGCCCTGGAACCACAAAGCACCACCCGTTGAAACAAGATGATGATATGCTCCACTGAAAACCGTATAGGGCATAGCTCTGGGAAGCAACCACAGCTTGGGACCCAACAGGACCTGAGGCAGCCCTACCCTTGCCCCTGGGTGTCCTTGGGCAGTTCATATAATCTGCCTGCAATCTGTACTTCTTCATGGTACCTCAGTGAATCAGTGTTGGTACAGCAACACCCTCCTCAGTGGGCTGTTACATGAGAAACATGAATAGGAGCATCAGATGGGATCCTGAGTGCCTTGTACATGTGAGGTGCTGAGCTAGCATTTTCTCCCATTATCTCATTCCATTCTGACTGCAGTATTTCTATTTTTAGATGCTGCAATCAAGGCTCAGGAAGGTCAAGTACTGCTCAAGATCATGAAGCTGGATGGTATCACAATGAGGATTTAAAATTCAGATTGGCAAGCTGCAATGCCCATGTGATTTCCAACACGTCTCTTTCATATAAAGGGCCCAGGTGTGCAGTAGGTTCATAGCAAGTGTCACCTATTACTTTGTGAGGCTGACACCATAAGTCTGCCAGATGAAGGGCTTGTGTTGTTTGATCAGTTTAATCATTCAGCTGGTAGGTTTGTGTCAATCAAATGTTTGGGAGGCCAGGGGTGGGGAAAGAAGAGTAAAACTCAGTGATCTTTTAAGGTAATGACTCTGGTTCCTCATGTTCCACAGATTGAGCTCCAATCTACTTTACTGGCCACAAATCAAATACTTTAAAAGACAAGGGCTTGGTCTTGTGGAATTCTAGAAAGGGAGGGTCTTGCATAGAGATCAAGGATTTTCCTTACCCACACTGCACACCACAGTCCCACAGAATTAAGTCATATCTGATATTTATAGACAGGAGAGCCAAATAAAAGAGTTAACTTTGGAACCTGCCTTAAACTTTCCTACGACTCGGTCTCCATCGAGGCCTTGGTCATCTTCCATAGACTTGCCTCTGAGCAGGTCAAAGGTTTTCACCCAGTCTTCAAAATTGTTGAATTCACTCTCGAGATCCCCATCATATATCTTTAGGAAGAAGGGAGGAGAGAGTGCTTAGAGGAAGGAAAGCCCAGGATTGATTTAATGAAAAAATGCCGAGATTCCCCAAAACCAGTCTTCCTATACAACTCTTGGGAAAGTATAAGAGGGAGTATTAATTTATCTTTAGCAAAATAAGAAATATGGTTGACTTGACATTCCTAGAACTAGCTACCACTTTGAAATGTATAAAACATTTCTGATAAACTTTCAAATTCTAAGAAGCATAGCTAAACCAAAGTTTTTAAAAAATGTAATATATAAGTATAAATGTGGCTAACCTTTTTATAGCTAATTGATGTCACTGATTGTCAGATACAGACTGACATACTTTGAGGATATTCAAATTAAAAACTGTTCATTAAACATTAAATTCTTAATGTATATAAAGTGATGGAATATTTGCTTTTATTATAATGCATATAGCTGTGAATTTTCCAAGTAGAAAAGTACACGTATATTTTAGAAATGGAAAACTGAGTTTTTGGTTTAGTAATATAATTAGATCACTTCTTCAAATTTCCCATCAAAATAACTTAGCTAAATTCAGTATCTAGGGACATAATTTTCATACTCCCAATTTTCGTATCCGTCAATTTGCCTCTAGCTAACAACCTCTGGCTAATATTAGGATTGGTCTATGGAGCTGACTTTAGTAAGAGCTAAAACTCTTGCTATTTCGAGTCTGTGCACATCTGCATGATGATGTCAAGCCCCAAGAAGTGATCCCAGGGGAACTCACACACTAAATTACGTTGCTGCATCCAGGCTAGCCAATAGAAAGTATGCCCCTTCTCAATATGGGCATGCAGAAAATGGAAAAAGAACAAGCTCTACTGTCTTGGCTTGCATTCTTGTCAGTTTGTTGCTTTGAATCAGTGATGATAACAAAGACAAAGCAAGTTAGTTCAGACAAAGGCATTCTGAAGTTGACTGAAGGACTAAAACAACCCCCTTCTGAGTTTCCCGCCCTAACCATGGCCAAGATGGCTGTGTCCACACACCTGCAAGACGGCCAGGTTGGGAATTTCATCTTCTTTGGGTTTCTTCTTCAGTATTTTGTCTTTCTTCTTCTTCGGGCTGTCTATATTTACCACTACCTCATCTGGTTTTGCCTCTGTGGATATTTAGTGGAAATGATTAGATTTCTTACGGCTGTTTAGATGAGAAGAGACAAGGTCAAGCTCCCTCTTTTCCTTTGCTCTGGCATGTGTCATGACCCTTCTTTTAAAAAAGGAATAGAGAGACTCCCCTGGTGGCCCAGTGGTTAAACAGGGGGCACAGGTTCCATCCCTGGTTGGAGAACTAAGATTTCCCCATGTTCTATGGCACAGCAAAAAAAGAAGAAATTATAACATTTCATAGTAGGATTTCTGCCCTGAGTCCTACAGACCATGCACTGCAGGAGCAGAGGAGATTCCACTCAAGGAGCAGGGCAATGTCAGCAGATGCCTGGGGCTAGCAACGTGCAGGCCTTCCTGCGATATGTGAGAACTCTTTATACTAGGCACAGAGAGAGTGAGTAATTTGCCCAGTCACCCAGCTAGTAAAGAACAGACCCAGGATAAAGTGACACTAAAGCTTGAGATCCATTCCCCCTCAGATCTCTTTAGGATCTTGAGAACTGTCTAGTTCAACAACCTCAGTCTTGGGACTTCTCTGGTGGTACAGTGTCTAAGACTGCTCTCCAGTGCGGGCGGCTTGGGTTTGATCCCTGGTTGGGGAACTAGATCCTGTACGCTACAACTTAAAAAAATAGCCCACATGCCAGAACGAAGCCCAAAGATCCTGCATGCTGCAACTAAGACCTGGTGCAGCCTAATAAATAAATAAAGATCATAAATATTAAAAAAATATCTTCAAACTCAAATAGGTTAATAGTCTTAAACAAAGTCACAAATGTACTTTGAGAGATTATTTGGTAATTTTTTAGGAGCAGGTTCTGGAGAAAAACCACCTGAGACAGACTTCTAGCTCTGATATTTTCTAGCCAGATAAACTTCCGCAAGTTACACAACCTCTTTGTACTTCGGTTTTACTATCTGCAAACCAAGATACTACTGTTTATGTCCTGGGGTTGGTCTTAGAATTAAATATGCTAACAGGAGTGGCCTGAGGAACTGAACTTGACTCTGGTCTTCTTACTTTTGTGTTACCTGAAACAGCACTTGGTGTTCCCCTTGTTTTAAGCCAAGACCTACTGCTGGCTTACATCAAGTTTGAGGTCATTTCAAATCCCAGGGCTCTTTCGTTTGAGCTTCTGCCAAACCGGCTCTATCCAATCCTTGTCAACCGAGTTTTGGAACCTAAATCCAGGTCACCTGTATTAAAGTTTACCATGTTGGTTTCGGCCTGCCATCCCAGTTTGTTCCTATTTTTACTCTGCTGTTTCTACATTAATACTTTAGGGTAGAGATTTGAGTCAGTGGGTCGACTTCAGTACTGAACTGAGCTCAGGAGACCTGGGCTCCTGGGATCTGGTTCCTGTCCAGCTCAAATCAGCTACACAATCTCTTTAAGGTGCTGTCATCTTCCTAGGATTATTTCCTCACTTGGGAAATGAGGGCGTTGGGTTCCAAGGTTGCTCTCGTGGCTCCTGTTTTATCATTTTCTCACTCAAATGGCTTTATGCTGCATTTACAAGTCCCCAGAACAGCTACTCACCTGTGTTGCCTTTTTGTTCCTTGGAATTGCTCTCCTTTTCCTTTGAGAAAAGAGGGAAACAAGATGATGACACTCTCACATCTCATTTATTAACCCAGGTTGCTAACAGTTCTCATTGAATTACCTCAGCCCTCAGCATTTTAAAAGAATATGCAAACAGTCCTTGCTGCTGCTGCTAAGTCGCTTCAGTCGTGTCCGACTCTGTGCGACCCCAGAGACAGCAGCCCACCAGGCTCCCTCGTCCCTGGGATTCTCCAGGCAAGAACACTGGAGTGGGTTACCATTTCCTTCTCCAATGCATGAAAGTGAAAAGTGAAAGTGAAGTCTCTCAGTCGTGTCCGACTCTTAGCGACCCCATGGACTGCAGCCCACCAGGCTCCTCTGTCCATGGGATTTTCCAGGCAAGAGTACTAGAGTGGGTTGCCACTGCCTTCTCTGAAACAGTCCTTGGTAGCTCCCAAAGGAAGCCTTGCTGTAAAGGCCTAGGACTAAAGTGTAGGGATATGCCCTGCCTTAGAGAAGAGGTGCCCACACATCCAGGACCAGGGCCACCAAGCTTGTCGACGTCCTTGTCCTCTAGGTGCAGTCTCCTCTCAGCCGCTGGAAAAGCAACCCCTCTCTCTGCTGTTCCTCCACATCCCTGGAGCATCATCCCGATTTGCATCTGTGAGTATCCCCGCTGACTTTTTGGGCTGCTGGGTTTGTGCTGGAATTGTGGAGCTTAACAGAGAAAGAGGAAAGGGCTGCACACTCACCCAAAGTGCTAGTGCCCACTCCAGCAGAGGAGGGAGCTTAGAGACAGGGACTAACACTTGGTTGTTTATTTATTTAACTGTATATCAATATTCATGGATAGTCCTAGATGGAGAAACTACGGTCCATGTGTCTTTTTGAGTTAAGTTGTTCTTAAGGTATATGTCCCATAGTGGAACTTCTATGCAGTTTGCAGTTCTGGACCCTGATCATAAGGTAGTTGTATGCTTAGTTTTTTTAAGGACCCTCCATACCATTGCAACACTATTTACAATAGCCAGGACATGGCTAACTGTCCATCGACAGATGAATGGATAGAGAAGACATGGTACATATATACAACGGGATATTAGTCATAAAAAGGAATGAAATTGAGTCAGTTGAAGTGATGTAGATGAACCTAGAATCTGTCATACAGAGTGAAGTAAGTCAGAAAGAGAAAAAAAAAATCATATATTAATGTATATATATGGGCTTCCCTGGTGGCTCAGATGGTAAAGAATCCACCTGCAATGCAGGAGATATGGGTTACACCACTGGATTAGGAAGATCTCCGGGAGAAGGGAATAACTACCGACTCCAGTGTTCTGGCCTAGAGATTTCCATGGGCTGTATAATCCAAGGGGTTGCAAAGAGTTAAACACGACATAGTCCAAGGGGTTGCAAAGAGTTAAACACGACTATATATATATATATATATATGAGTCTTCCCTGGTGGCTCAGATGGTAAAGTGTCTGCCTGCAATGCGGGAGACCCGGGTTTGATCCCTGGGTTGGGAAGATCTCCTGGAGAAGCAAACAGCAACCCACTCCAGTACTCTTGCCTGGAGAATCCCATGGATGGAGGAGCCTGGTAGGCTACAGTCCATGGGGTCGCAAAGAGTCGGACATGACTGGGGGACTTCACTTCACTTCACTTCACTTCATATATATATATAAGACTTCTCTGCAGGCTCAGCGGTAAAGAGCCTGCCTGCCAATGCCGGACATGCAGCTTTGGTCCCTGGGTCAGGAAGATCCCCTGAAGAAGGAAATAGCAACCCACTCCAGTATTCTTGCCTGGGAAAGCCCGTGGACAGAGGTGTCTGGTGGGCTACAGTCCATAAGGTCGCAAGAGTCGGACATAACTTAGTGACAAAACAACATCAACCCATACAAATGGAATCTAGAAAAATGGTACTGATGAACCTATTTGCAGGGCAGGGATACAGGCTCAGACATAGAAAATGGACTTGTAGACACAGTGCAGGAAGTTGTGGGGGGACAAACTGAGAGAGTAGCATTAACATATGTACACTAGCAGGAAGCTGCTGCGTTACACAGGGAGCTCAGCTGGCTGCTTTGTGATAACCTACACACAAAGGGGGAGGGTGGGAGGGAGGTTCAGGAGGGAGGGAATATATGTATACATATAGCTGATTAAGCAAGTTTGAGCAAGCTCCAGGAGATGGTGAAGGACAGGGAAGCCTGGTGTGCTGCAGTCCATGGGGCTGCAAAGAGCTGGATGTGACTGAGCGACTGAATGACAACAACATAGCTGATTGACGTTGTTGTATAGCAGAAACTAATACGAAGTTTAAAGCAATTATACTCTAATTAAAAAAAGTGGGAAAAAAAGAAATACAGTCTTTCCAAATAAAGAACAGAAGAGTTCCTATTCAATAGAATATGATAATAACATCAGAATTTCCTTTCCATTTTAACTCAAGGATGAGAAGTCTTACCAAACTCAGCCATTGAGCTTTTCCATAAATCTCCAGACCCACTCCCCACTGGTTCTCTGACTTTATAACTCAATTCCTTTCTTATTCCAGGAGCATGAGGATCTGCTGATTATTGCCATTTGCTAAGGCCAAGACCCTAGCCTTTACTTTGATAGTTTCCCCTTTGAACTTAGAATTCAGCTGGAGAACACTTGAACTTGGGTGTCTCCATGTAAACCTGAAGCTCCCTTCACTGATGCCCACCTGTCTAGAGACCCCATTTCTCCTGGCTGGACCTCCCTGAGGTGGGCAGATTCTCTGGATGCCAAGATAGACATCACATCCTGCCAGCATTTACAGCAGAGCCTGTGTCCTAGGGCCAGCTCCAGCCAGACAGTAAGGAGTTTGCAGTTCTGGACCCTGGTCCTTCCAGGCTTGTAGCCTTCAGCAGTTAATGGAACCACACCCAGGTAGAGCCTACCTAGAGTGGAACCATAAAGAGGGACTAATGCAGCATTTTAGAGGGGGTGGTAAAGGGTGTTGTGTGTTTATCAAGGCACGTGACTGTCACAGCCAAGAAAGAACCTACCTTCTGTGCTTTCTTCAGGGAGGCATAATATTTTGACCACCAGTCAATGACGTTTTCAGCCGATTCATCAGCTATGGTCCTCTTTCTCCTTTTAGTAGACCTCCGGGAAGGTTTCCTGGAGTCCTGTCAAGGAATGAGGGATGGATTATTAGTTTGGTGGCAAGAATCTGCGTGCTGGTGGCTGAGCAGTTTACTAAGGAAGAGGATACATGGGTACCCTCAGGAGATGGGTGGAGGCGTTGGCAGGTTTTGTTATTACAGCTCCCCATTCTCCTTAATAAATAAAAGTTTAATAATGTGTCATCCATTCATTTGGCATTTATTGAGTAGTTATGACATATATATCATGGTTGATATGGGAATCTAAGGGTTAGACACAATCCCCACCTTTGAGAAGTTTTGACTTGAGTGGAAGAGACAAGCAATCTATATGATACAACGTGGTATAGTAGAAAGTGAATGAACTTCTAAACACAATATAAACAAAAATAGAAATTTTGTGATTCTCGGTCTCCTCAGCTAGGAACAATGATACCTGCTTGCCAGGGTCCAGCCCCGCTGATCCAGGGAGTTTGAAGAGGGCACAGCGTTGGCGAGGATCAGGATACAATAGCTTCAATTAGATATTAATTAGAGGTATAAAGAGTAATGGAATGAGGATAGCTCAGTAGGAAAATTCAGTGGAGAAAAGGGGCTGAGTAGCTTGGTTTACGCGGGAGACCAATAAAACTTCAAGACAAGAAGTTTGCACCACTTACGGAGGCCGCAGGCGTCCTTCCGTTCTCCCGAAGGAGAGGAAACACAGGCCTCCCCGGTCGGATCTTAGAAGCCCAGGCATAATTAGTAAGCATGGCGGATTCCGTGCTCCAGAAGGAGACTCAGCCAGAATTTGAGAGAGAGAAAGACATGGGGAGACCAGTCTTTCGAGGAACTGATCCCAATTCTTTATTTCCCGTGGTCTACTTTTATACACTGAGATGTTATGCAAAAGTCACGCGGGGTCAGCAGTCCTGACTTTTATCAAAGTCAGGTGCTTCATACAAATGTATACAGAGGTCTTAGGGGTGTTACATCATCTTCTGGCCAGGGGGCCTGCTGACAATTTATGACCCTCTCCTTGTGACAGCGGTTGTCAACCAGGACCGCTTATTTCTCCAGGGGTGATTATTCTTAAAACAGACGCCGCCCAAATAAAGTTACATTCCTATAGGGTGAGGGTGTAGTGGGTTTTAGATAAGGAAAGAATTTACTTAGCCTAAGGTCTAATGTGATTAATATCAAAGGTTAATACTTATTTCTTCTTTATGTTAATTAATGTGTGTAAGGGCAGGGGATGTGGAGACTTAGCAACAAACACAGGCTCAACAAATGAAAAACCCTTCACCAATACAATTTCTAATCAGCCCATTATACTTATACTAATAGTTTTCTAACTTTTCTAAGGAACCTGTTTTTAGAAGGTTTAAAGCATCTCATGCCTCTCACGGTTGGGAGGCTGTGAGCAATCACATGTGGCCGGACAAGCCTGTCAGGCAGGCTAGAGGACCTTCAGAGAAGTTTGTAGGTTAAAACACTCTTGTCACGCCCAGGAATTATTATTAACTGGAGCTCTAAGTTAACTCATTCTCCAAAAGAGGTGGTGGGGGACAGCTCCCTGTAAAGTCAGAGGTGTAGGTGAGAGCACAAAGTAGCAAAGTAGGCAGGCTCTGGTTATGGGGGTAGACGCTCGAGGATTTCCAGGGGGACTCCTGAGGCTCGATCTCGCCTTTGCGTATGTCGAGCCTCCTTCCTCATGACCTTTGCCACGGGCGGAGTGCCTCACGCTGGCCCCCAACACCTGCTCACTTCACTGTCATGAGGATTAAGTGGCATAATGTAGAAAATCCCCCTTTAGCATCATATCTGATTGGAACTGGTGCAAATAAATGAGACTGACAACACCAAGTGACTGGGAGATGGGGAGGCAGTGTGATGTATATACGGCAGAAAGCAGGCATTTAGGGAGAAGACAGTTAGCTGTGTCCTGACAGATTCCTCATGACCTTGTGTGCATCATTTGTTTGTTCTCATCTCCTGGCTACCTATGATGTGGCAGGCATTCTATCTGGTACAGCGGATCCAAAGATATATATAGTTTTTTAATTTATTTTTCATTGCAAGATAATTGCTTTAAAGAATTTTGTTGTTTTCTGTCAAACCTCAACATGATAGAGATCTTTTTTTAAATCATCTTTGAACTGGTGAAACCCACAGTTTTATGGTAGCAAAAACACTTCAACTGAGATTTGTAACACCAAGCCGCAGTTACATTGCTGGTGGGACAGAGAGAAACCTGTGGGTTGTCAGAGAGTCACACTGAGCCTGGATGAGATGGGAAGAGCCCGAGAAAATATTGATTCATCTATCTCACTCTGCCTCTTATTTCGGCTTTTACCATTTGCTGGGCAGGTCCTCTCTTAGGACTTTCTCAAAACTGCTTTCTTCTTTGAGTCAACTGGTAGGTACACAAGGATTTTGCATTCAAAATTATGACTTAAAAGATTACTCCTGCCCCCGTTTTATGATCTTGTATACTTATCCATCTCCCCTTACAGAATCTCAGCCAAATCTTTTTGGTCCCACAAGATGTTATACAAAGTAGGTTGTAGGTTCAAAATATTTGTGGAATAAGCCTAGATGAGGAAATCATTTTTCCAAGCCAATGAGTAGAGAAGTATTTCTGTTCCATTAAATATGATGTCACATTTGACTAACACTTTAATTCCATTTACACTGACATCTGATTCTACGGCAATGCTGTGAAGTGGGTATCAGTGTCCCCATTTTACATATGAAGAAACTAGTGCTCAGAAATGTGAAGTTTCTTGCTGTGCTCACACAACTAATGGGAGGATTAGTATCAGAACCTTGTTGGCAAACTCTAATGTGCCTTGTAAATATGAAGATGGATGACATTCTAACCTTAGCTTTTCCATCTTTTGGTGGCTCCTGGGCTGCAGGTTTGTGTTCTGGCTCCAGCATCGGGGACGAGTCAGGGATGTCAATCAGGTTGGCTGCCTGAGCCTGGGCTGAGTCAGGTACCACTGTGGGAGGAGGCTCAATATCCACAAAGACATGATCTTTCGGTTCCTCCTGAACGGAGCTGAGGGTCTCAGAGGGCTCAGTGGCAACCGATGAATCTGAAATATCTGAAATGAAAGGACATTGGATCAGGCAACTGGGCTACAATCAATACAGGGCGATCATTTCGAGGACCCAGTACTGGAGATCAGACAGATCAGAATTCAAATATGACAAGTTCCTAACAACACTGAGCCTCACTTTCCATATTTATAAAAGGACAGTAAAAATATCCATGTCTTTGGGAAATAAATGAGATCATGATGTAAGGTGTCTGGGGCATAACTGGTCATCAACAAATGATTGTACTTATTGATCCCTCAGAGTAATTTTAAATAACTGTGGTTGTAGGAGTCATGTTTATCAAGATTTAGTGAACAGATCCTCTGTGTTGATTGCCCTCCCTCACTGTGTTTACCAGGGGAAACCTTAGAAACTCCAGAGGTCTGTGAACTCCCAAAGTGTTGGCAGAACTCCGGCCACATGAGTCCATGTGCATAACAGGGAGCCTGAAATAGACTGCTGTATACTTGAATAGGTTGGCACAGACTAGTGTAGACTGATGTCAACCAGTACTGCTCTCTGCAGCACACTCTGGAAGTACTTAATAAAATTACATGTATTCATCTCCTGGGAGCCAGTAATCTCACCACTACCCAGGATTCTCCCTCAGTGAACACACACAGGATGTTCATCACAACATTGCAGAAGTGGGGAGCTGGAGGCAGCCCAGTGGTCCAGTATGAGGGGATAATGAAACCAATGTAGGGTAGATGCACCAGATCGGGGGAACGAGTGAAGGTAACCATAGCAACACGGACAGATCTTAAAACATAGCTTTGAGTGAGGAAAGTGGAAAACCAAGTGAATATTATAGTATCATATATGTTAATCAAATAGATTTAGATTTTACAAGCATCAGCAGTGGGAGGCATGCGGTGGGGAAACTAGGACTAAAGCATGGAGAGGCCGGTGAATATAATAAGACCGCAGTCTTGCAGAGACAAGTGATGACTGTGCAGCAAGAGCCACGTCACCCAATGAACTCGATCCTGCACCTGGATCCCAAGCAGAGAAATTCCAGTAACATCAAGCAAGGAGAATGTCAGGGGGTAGGGGCAGGAGGGGAGGAGGGCATGGCAATGCACTCTAGTCTTCCTGCCTGGAAAACCCCATGGACAGAGGAGCCTGGTGGGCTACAGTCCATGGGGTTGCAAAGAGTTGGACACTACTGAAGTGACTTAGCATTCACGCAAGCAGGGGCAGAATGGAGCTCCAGTCACAAAGAACCCTTCTTAGAAGAGTTGACCCTGATGTCAGGCTTCAGGTCACAACCTGGCAGCTAAGAAGCAAAGGGGACCGCAGGAGCAAATTCTTCAGAAAGATCCATTTGACCTTGGGGCATTTGTTTTGTGCTGGGGTCCCGAGTGGACACCTGCAGGTACCACAACTTCATAGCCCACAGCTCCAAGATCTAGAATCTTCCTACCTTTCCCAACTTGGGCTCCGCCCACCTGTGAGGTGAGGCTGAGGGGCTCCCTGGATTTACACAAAAACTGTTTCAAGCAGTTGATGGTGTAAGTGCCCACCAGGGTGCTCCTCCCGAAGGCTCTCCAGTCCACCACACAGATGCTCAGGGGTGGGTGCAGAAGCTCGTTCTCAGGCAGTTCCTGCAGGGAGAAATGAGGATGGAGTGGGGTATGACCTGAGCTGACCTGTCTGCGAGCAGGACCAAAGCCAACCAGGCATCCATCCTTCCTCTGAGCCTGCCTTGCCCTATCCCTCTGGGTCACGCCTGCAGCTGGCCAGTCTGGAGCACTGTCTTCTCAAGTCAGGGAGTCATCATGCAACATATGAGGGATGGCACTAACAATTCAACCCACAAATAAACTGCAAAAATCACACACTCCCCAAGTCGTCTTCAATCTTCTTATTTTGTCATTATCTATCCAAACCCTCATCTCAGAGAAACACAGATCCAGGATATAAAACAGATGAGAGTTGGGCCACTTAAGATGGAACTGAGGGCCAGCACCCCATCCATTTCTTTACCCTGGTGACCTCCCCCACCCCAAGCTCAACAAAGCCTGGTGTGGAAGCTTTGCAAACACAGTACATATTCTTTAATTCTAGTCGTGACTCAGACAGTAAAGAATCTGCCTGTAATGCGGGAGACCTGGGTTCGATCCCTGGGTCAGGAAGATCCCCAGGAGAAGGGGACAGCTACCTACTCCAGTATTCTTTCCTGGAGAATTCCATGGACAGAGGAGCCTGGGGGGTTACAGTCCATGGGGTTGCAAAGAGTTATATATGACTGAGAGACTAACACTTTGCTGATAGAAAATCTGTGTCTGTTGGAGCTGACTGGGCTGGACAAAGCAAACTTTGATTTCATAGTTAGTTCCAAATCAGAGCATAAAACAGTACTGAAATAAAGAAAAAGCACAGGTATCAAACATCACTTTAGAAGCATAAGTTCAAATGCAAACTGCTGAGATGCTATGTACAAATAATTTTTAAAACATCTGACCATTAGTTTTTTGACAGTATCTTCCAGGCCAGTGGTTCTCAAACATCAGTGTGTATCAGAGTCTCCTACACAGCTTGTTAAACCAGAGGTGTCTGGGCCCCAGCTCACCCCTAACAGACTGATTCAGTAGTCCTGGGGCAGGACCTGAGAATCTGCATTTATAATAAGTTCCTGGGTGATGGTGATGAATTGGGGGCCACACTTCAGGAACCACTGTCAACCTGCTTTGATTTACTAAATGATCTTCACCTGGAAGCTTCAAAAACAAAACAAAAGTCTGTCTCATTCTGACATTCTGGCTCTTCACTGAATTAGACTGCTCTTTCTTGTGAGTAGTGGACACCTGAAACTCTAAAACATCCCCCCAAATTCATGAAGGAGTGAGTTACATCTTAGGGAATGAAGGGAATGAGCATGTAGGGCCTGAGGGTAGGAGGGGGGGACCCGCACCACTTCAAAAGCATCTGCCTGGACGTTGAAGTTTGGGTTGTTCTTGTAGCTCTGGATCACACAGGACTTGACGCCCCGTCCCGCACACTCGATGAGGACCTGGGGACGATCCACCGAGAGGAGCTGCACCTTCTTCATTTCTCGGACACCCCAGAAGAGAACCTGAAGAGAGAACAGGTAGGGCTATCGCTCAAAGGCCCTGGGGAGGAGGCAGCAGGTGTGGCTCAGGGGTGGGAACATCAGGTGCCCCAGCCTGGGAACTACGGTATGTTCTTCCAGGAAGGGATGGTGCGCTCCTCGAGGGCTACCTCTGAGCAACTGTGTCTCCCCCAGGACCCCACCAGTCCCCTCACACAACCCAGCTGCGATCGCAATGCACCAGTGCCCTTAGTCCGAAAGAACAGCCCAATCCTTCCCGGCCCCCTACCTCCACGCGGTATTTACTCAGCACTGGCCGGATGCTGGCAGGAACAGGGTAGATCTGGGTGACATCAGGTGGGTCGAAGGGAGGGAGCCCTTGCAGCCCAGACGCAGGGACCTACCACACAGATTGAAGCTGGTTAGAAATCAGAAGAGGCAAGGAAAATGAAGGCTGCCACACAATCTCACCTCATGGGAAAGACTGCCACTGTTTTAACCCAGGAATGTTTCCAGCTTAAAATGTAAATCAAGACGATGCATTTTTATCACAGTTTCTTAATCAACAAACACATTCATTCATGAGGGTAATCCAACATTAGTGAGCGCTTACAATGTGTCAGGAGTTAATAGGTTCATAAGCTTTCAGTGAGCTCACAGTAGAGAGGGGAGGGAAAAAAGACAAGTAGATGGAGCTTCACAACCTCATCAAATGGCATGGCAACTCCAGCTGTGGAATGGCAGAGGGACTCTGATAGGATTCCAACCTCTGAGACTTCACTATTCCCCTAGTATGCGCTACAGGAGATTCAGTCAACCACACAGACACTACATCGTAATCAGTGAAACAGAAAATGAAGTCTTTTGAAGGCAGACCTCTGGGATGAAAGGTGTCATTTCCTGTGCCTTTGGAGTGAATGACACTGCAGGAAGGCAATCACTGTGCTTTACTGAACTCTCACACAAAGGAATTAGAAAGTCTCCTATGGAAAGGGCCTTCTCCCTGGGTGAACCACCGTGCATTACCTTCAAGACCCAGCTCAGCACGCACATCTTTTACGAAGCCGCCGCTGCCACGGGGACTTCCCAGGTGGCATTAGTGGTAAAGAACCTGCCTGCCAACGCAGGGGACCTAAGAGACGTGGGTTTGATCCCTGGGTCAGGGAGATCCCCTGGAGTAGGAAATGGCAACCCACTCCAGTATCCTTGCCTGGAGAATCCGATGGACAGAGGAGCCTGGTGGGCTACAGTCCATGGGGTCACCAAGAATCGGACACTACTGAAGGGACTTAGCACACGGCATACACACTGAGCCATTCTACTCTTCAGTCCTTGGCACAGTGTGTCTTCTCAGCAGGCTCAGTGCAGACTTTAGTGGACTGAGCCCAGAAAACCAGGCTGTGCTGTGTGGCCCTGCATGAGTCCTTTTCCTTCTCTGGGCCTCAGATGTTGGACCAGCTGACCCTCGCTTTGGAGCTGGAAGTTTTCCTCATGGGGGAGTTTGTCAGACTTGGCCAAGAGGAAGCCTTTGTTTACTGCATTTCCTTCTCAGACCCTCAAGTGATGCTCCATCTCCAATGGATTCTTGATAAATGTTTATTGGCTGACTGACACATTAGCTCCGTATGCTCGAAAAAGTCTAATTGCTCATCAAAACCTGCAAAGTACAAACATATCATCGTTTCTTTTTTGCAGACATATTCTAGCTGGCAACAGCAGATGCGGTTCAGTTAATTAGAAAGAAGCCCGGAAAAAGAAGACAGCAGGCACTGGGAATGCCAAATAGACTCAAGACAATGAAGCTGCAGAATGAGCCAGACCAGAAAAAGAAGCTTGGAAAAGATGAGGTGAACACTGCCTGGTGATGAGCTATCCAGGCTGCAAAACATCACCTCTCTGAGAAAGCTAATTGCTCCTGTGGTTCCAAAGATAAAGCCACAGAACAGCTGTGATGGTGGCATAGGATGGTGCTGCTACATGCGCTTTAAAAAGTACCACGTGTCTGCTCATCTTGGGGCTGCTGAGATGTCAGCCTGGGAAATGCCCTAAACAAGCTCATTCCAGAAGCGCCTCAAAAATGCCCTTAAGAGTTTAAGCTGCCCTGCTGGCTCAGATAGTAAAAAAACCGCCTGCAATGCAGGAGACACAGTTTCGATGCCTGGGTCGGGAAGATCCCCTGGAAAAGGGAATGGCAACCCACTCCAGTATTTTTGCCTGGAGAATCCCATGGACATAGGAGCCTGGTGGGCTACAGTCCATGGGGTCACAAAGAGTCAGACATGATTGAGCAGCTAAAACTTTGAAGGATCCCACGGCATGGTGGAGGTTGAGTGATTTTGCTCCCAGCTTTTTCAGAGTGAAATGGGTTGGCTGCAGGCCTATAAAACCACATAGTGTACGGTTACTCAGTAGGGTATGATATGGAATTGTTATGAAGGCAAAGTGTGAAGGATCAGGATAAGTTGGTCCAAAAGCCTGACTGCTTTAATATCCCAGGACATATCTAACCTAACAGGACCTCGAAGGAGTTCCAGCGGCAGGACAGGACAGGGGACCCAGGCACAGACTTTAAGGGGGTGCCACACTTGGAGTCGTGTAGGACCCTAGTCTCAGTTCCTGCCCATCTGAAAAATCACTGATGCTCAGAAGCCTTGTTCCTTTCTCTGTCTCCCCCAGCCCATCATCCACACCTCCATTATCCCTCATTCAGTATAATAGGTGGATACCAGTTTTGCGCTTCATCACTTAGTAGCTGTGGAATTTGAAATAGTCACACAGTGTCACTGAGTCTCAGTTCTGTTATATGTAAAGATAATGATATCTGATTCATGAATTGCTGTGAAGAATGGATGAGGCAGCATGCAAAGCACTTGGCAACACTTCTTGGCACATAGTAAGTTCCCTAGGAATAAGAGTAAACTGGAAATTGACAGACCTGTGCAATGATTAAGGCTCAACTTTCACTCATCTTAGTCTCCAATGGGACACAGGTGCTCAAGGACTGCTAGTTCCTGAAACTATCCCAGAAGCATATTTAAATCCCCTTTCAGGTCTTGACTTAAATGCCACTTCCTCAGGGAGCCTTCCCTGGATGCCTAAAGTGTTAAGTCTGCCCCCTCCCACAACACCCACACCTGCTTCATATTTCACGTGCTTTCCCTTTCTCTTCAGTATTTACCACACTGCTGCTATGTTACAATTTACATAGTGCTGTCCATTATCTTCCCTTCCCTAGAATACAAGTCCCATGAGGTCAGGGAGTTTGTTTTATCACTGATGAATTCTTAGGAATATTCTGGGACAAAATAAACACGGGATAATATTTACTTAAGTGCATGAACGAATGAATGAGGTCTGAGAATTCAGAATATCTGCTGTAAAGAGGCCACAGTATGTGCAGAGTGACTGTACTGACATGTGAGACTGAAAAAGCAGTCTGAAGATAAATGAATTTGGGGAGAGGTTAAATGCCAAGCTACGGACACCTGACGTTCTCCTAGGGGCTACATTTTCTTTTCATGAAATACTAAGAGTTGTCATGCAAAAAAAAAAAAAAAATTGTACTCAAAAACATTGGGGAAATGTTGAATTTCAAAAAAGAATTTCAAAAGTTTCTTTGTAGTTGACTTCTCAGAGTCTTTACTATGGTAATGGGCATTTCAAGGCTCCAAGAGGGATATATAAAACAATGAATTTCTCAAACTTTCTTTTAACCATAGATCCCCTGGAGGAGGCTATGGCAACCCACTGCAGTATTCTTGCCTGGAGAATCCCATGGATAGAGGAGCCTGGCGGGCTAGGGTCCATAGGATCACAAAGAGTCAGACATGACTTAGCAGCAGCAGCAGAGGAACTCATGTTCCAAAAATACAGTCTTCAGGAAAGTTTCTTGGAGGTGAGACGCAGACAGACACTGATCATTTCTTAAGAGGAGAGTAGTATAGAGAATTGTCTTCTGGGAGGAACTCGGAGAATTGAGTGAACAAGAAAAGAGGAGTAGGTTAGAGTAGGTTAGACCAGAAAAGAGGCAGGTGGAACAATCCTGATGAAACGAGGGTCTATGGGAACAAGGGACGATCATCTGGCTAGAACAATTGGCCTAGCCATGGATATAGACCCAGAGTGAAGAACTACATTTGAGTCTGAATTCTCAAGGCAGAGAGTGGGAGAATGGGGTGGGAGGCAGGAGTGGGCCAGGACTGGAAGGACAGGGGGCAGCTAGCTGGGTAGAGGAGGAAAATGGAGATAAGGAATTCAGCCTGGAGCATCGAAGAACCCAGGTACCAAACCCTTCTTCTGAGACAGGGCAGCATTTCAGTAATGGAGAAGGAGAGGTCGAAGGTAAACCACTCACAGACAGAAGCTTTGAGCCACAGGTGACAATGAAGGAATTTTCCAGCTCCTGCCTGCTCGACTTGTATGAGATCCACCCGCTGAGACAGTTGTGTTGATGATCAAATTACTTTTTGGACAAGGAATCAGCTGAGAGGAAGTCCTAATGAAACCCTAATGAATTGTGTTGCTTAGGTTGCTTGCCTCTGACAAGGCTGCCTCCATCCACCCTGCTGTTAGGAAGCAGGAGGATCTTGCGTTAGTCCACCCGGCTCATCGCAGAGGGATGGAAGGAGGATCAGAGGTGGGACCATGGCATTGGGAGAAAGCCCAGCCTTCAGAGAGCCTGTCGGGATCCGCTGGTCCAGCCCTCACTGATGGATTAGGGCAGCGGTCCCCAACATTTTTGGCACAAGGGACAATTTTACCATGGGTGGGGGGGTGGTTTGGGGATGATTCAAGTGCATTACTTTCATTGTGCACTTTATTTCTAATCTAATGCCACCGCTGATCTGACAGGAGGTACTAGTCTATGGTCTGGAAGATTGGGGCCCCCTAGATTGGCAAAAGCCACTGGCCATCAATGGAAAGTAACTTGAAAAAGAAAACCAATGAAAAAAAAAAATGTTATTAGAATAGGTCATGTGTAGCATTTCTCATTTCTTAAACTTTCTTTTCACTCTGTCTGGAGGGGCTGGTGTTCAAAAAAGTAGACTCAGAGAAATGTTCCTGTAGCTAATATCGATATTTTTTTTTTTTGAGGCATTGAAACTGAAGCCTGTGCTTCCTTAAAAAGGAAGGTTGCAAGTTGAAAGAGGGATTATACACAGATGGGCATGAGACTTTCTTCTAAAAGTAGCTAGAAGGATCAAAACAGGCAAAATTCCATTTGCAACAACATGGACAGACCCTGAGAGCACAATGGTAAGTGAGGTAAGTCAAAGACAAAGACAGGTACTGTACGACATCACTTATATGTGGAACCTGAAAAGTGAAAAGCCATATAAACAGAGAGTAGATTGGTAGATTGACAGGGGTGGGGAGGTGGGGAAAGTGAGCAAGGGTGGCCTAAGGGCACAAACTTGCAGTTGGAAGATGAGTAATTTCTGGGGATCTAATGCACAGCATGGTGACTACGGTTACAATACTGTGCTGTACACTTGAAAATTGCTATGAGAGTAGATCTTAAAAGTTCTCTCTCTCTCGCTCTTTCACACACACGCAAGTTAAATGTGTGAAGTGATGGCTGTGTTCATTAACTTTATTGTGGTAATCATTCTGTAATACATACATATATCAAATTACCATATTGTCTACCTTAAAGCTCAACATTCAGAAAACTAAGATCATGGCATCCGGTCCCATCACTTCATGGGAAATAGATGGGGAAACAGTGGAAACAGTGTCAGACTTTATTTTTCTGGGCTCCAAAATCACTGCAGATGGTGATTGCAGCCATGAAATTAAAAGACGCTTACTCCTTGGAAGGAAAGTTATGACCAACCTAGATAGCATATTCAAAAGCAGAGACATTACTTTGCCAACAAAGGTTTGTCTAGTCAAGGCTATGGTTTTTCCTGTGGTCATGTATGGATGTGAGAGTTGGACTGTGAAGAAAGCTGAGAGCTGAAGAATTGATGCTTTTGAACTGTGGTGTTGGGGAAGACCATTGAAAGTCCCTTGGACTGCAAGAAGATCCAACCAGTCTATCCTAAATGAGATCAGTCCTGGGTGTTCATTGGTAGGACTGATTTTAAAGCTGCAACTCCAGTACTTTGGCCACCTGATGCAAAGAGCTGACTCATTTGAAAAGACCCTGATGCTAGGAAAGATTGCAGGCAGGAGGAGAAGGGGACAACAGAGGATGAGATGGTTGGATGGCATCACTGACTCAATGGACATGGGTTTGGGTGGACTCCGAGAGTTGGTAATAGACAGGGAGGCCTGGCGTGCTGCAGTTCATGGGGTCACAAAGAGTTGGACATGACTGAGCGACTGAACTGAACTGAACTACCTTAAACTTACACAAAGTTATATGTCAATTATATCTTAAAAGACCTGGGTGGGCGGTGGGGAGGGGAAGCAAAACTCCACCAATATCAATTCAATATTACTTAATACTTTACCCAATTTTGACCTAAAATCACTCATGGACAGCCTAAAATCACCTGGACCCTCACTTGAGGAAAGACTGGACCAGCTGGTTTTGAAGGTCACTCTTTCAGTGCTAAGAGTTCACGTTTCTATGCAGCACACATCTATCTGCTGAGAGCTGGTTCTATTTAACTTTCACCTGATTGGGCATCCTGGAATCCTAGAACTTAAGATTTGTAAGACAAAGATTTCACCAGTTCTCTTCTCCCCTCCTAGACTACAGTCGCCACAGAACTGAAGCCGATGCCTGGGTTTCTGCTACTCTGACCCTTTAAGAGCTCATCCTGCTTCAGTTCCCCTGACAGATAGATTGTTCTTTCTCTAAGGCAGCCATTCCAGCATTAAAAAGTTCATCCTTAAATGGAGCAAAAACCAGACCACAATCAAAGTCTGATTAGCTGTACTTCAGAGCTCATCTCTCGGAGAAGGCAATGGCACCCCACTCCAGTACTCTTGCCTGGAAAATCCCATGGACAGAGGAGCCTGGTGGGCTGCCATCTACAGGGTCGCACAGAGTCAGACACGACTGAAGCGACTTAGCAGCAGCAGCAGCAGCAGCAGCAGAGCTCATCTCTAATAGTCTTAAGCAACTCCCAAGCTACACATGTGGGCAGTTTGGATTTGAGTACAAGTGTATCTAACTCAGTAGCTGTTCCCTTCCTCTTATACTCTCCAGTCTCTCCAGCTCTTGGGGGAATTGGTATACATGAATTCTAGGCTCCAAGCTGCCATATCAAGTAAGCCATTGCCTTTCTATCCAGCTCAGTTTCTTCACCTGAAATAGATGGGACTAGACTAGGTCCGTCTAGTCAAAGCTATGGTTTTTCCAGTGGTCATGTATGGATGTGAGAGTTGGACTATAAGGAAAGCTGAGCGCCGAAGAATTGATGCTTTTGAACTGTGGTGTTGGAGAAGACTCTTGAGAGTCCCTTGGACTGCAAGGAGATCCAACCAGTCCATCCTAAAGGAAATCAGTCCTGAATATTCATTGGAAGGACTGATGCTGAAGCTGAATGTCTAATACTCGGCCACCTGTGATATGAAGAACTGACCCTTGGAAAAGACTCTGATGCTGGGAAGGATTGAAGGCGGGAGGATAAGGGGATGACAGAGGATAAGATGATTGGATGGCATCACTGACTCAATGAACATGAGTTTGAGTAAACTCTGGGAGCTGATGATGGGCAGGGGGGCCTGGTGTGCTGCAGTCCATGGGGCCGAAAAGAGTCGGACATGACTGAGTGACTGAACTGACTGAGATATCCTGCTTTAGTATTTCATGGTATAATACTACTACTAATAATAAGTAGCATTTGTTGCATGTTGATTTCATGCCAGGAACTTTAGGGAGATTAATTATCATCTCCAGTTTTGCAGGTTAAACAGAGAGAGACTAAGTGGCTAACCCAAGGTCGCACACTAGTAAGTGATGGGAACAAGATCCATACCCATGGGATCCACCTCTAACACCCTCCCTCTTACTCGCTTGCTGTGTCTTAGGATTGCTTGCTTCCTAGTTTCTGTACCAGGTGAGATTTTTCTAAAACTGGGATTTTTGGAAAACAGGCTTTCCTAGAGAGGATTGATCTGACCCAAAGGGCAGGTGCCCTCTGCCCCCAGTGAATGGGATGGTCAGGGAGAGAAACCTCTCTGATGCAGGCCCACCAGGTCATTTCTTCCCTCTGTCCCATTTGGTCCTTGATGATTCAACCAGACTCAGCTTCCCTCCTCAAGTATCCTGCCTTTGCTTTCTGAGAAGTTCTTCCTAGACGTATGTCCCTAAATTCCCCAAAGTCTTAGTAGGACAGATTAGGAACTCGAGGTCTTTGGGAAACTTTGTAATACAGTGTAAGGAGCAGAAGGTTTAAAGGTCTTAAGTTCAGCTCTCAGTTCAACCACCGACTAGCAGCCTGATGAGGGAAGTCAATCAATTACATTAATCCTCAGTTTACCATCCATAAAATGGGAATCATAATCCGTACCTCATCAGGATTGAGGGAGATTTCAGTGTGATGAGAGGGGATGTGAGGCAGCAACCACAACACGGGGCACGTGGGAGTGTCCACAAACGTTTTCTCCCTTCCCCTTTCATATCCTCTAATGGTTTGTATGGAGCATGCTATGCTATGCTATGCTAAGTCGCTTCAGTCGTGTCCAACTCTGTGTGACCCCATAGACGGCAGCCCATCAGGCTCCTCTGTCCCTGGGATTCTCCAGGCAAGAATACTGGAGTGGGTTGTCATTTCCTTCTCCAATGCATGAAAGAGAAAAGTGAAAGTGAAGTTGCTCAGTCGTGTCCACTCTTAGCGACCCCATGGACTGCAGCCTACCAGGCTCCTCCGTCCATGGGATTTTCCAGGCAAGAGTACTGGAGTGGGGTGCCATTGCCTTCTCCGTGTATGGAGCATAGCGCTGCTCAAGCTTTGCTGGCCAAATCCATAAGGACCTTTCATCCTGGGACTGTGACTTGCAGCACAGGGGCTCTGGGAATAGCTGGTCACCTGAGTTCTTAAATGGTATCTCCCAGGTCCCCAGAAGGAGCCATCTCCAGACACAGGACAGCGGTGAGGGACCAGGCACAGAGTGATGGATGTGCACCTCCTGTGAGGCTGCTTCTCTGGCCGGGTAGACTAGATGGACGGCTAGTGCAGCTGTCGCTTCCAGTCCACTTACCTGCAGGAGTTCAAATACAGCAAGGAGGTCCCCTCCAGAGAGGTTCCCACAAAAGATGGGGTGATAGCACAGCCTGGGGGGCTCGTAGTCCTGGTCAGCTAGTTTCACCACAGGAGCAGCCACAGTGGCACCCAAATATTCTGGCTTTCCCTAGGGCAGAAAAGATAAGAATTTTTGTTCCTTGTGGTCACCTACCTTGTGTCTCAGTGTGATTTTGTAATTAACCTTCACAAAACCATCAGCCTCATGTCTCCCTCCTACTACTGTCTACATGCCTCACTGTCTTCTTCTGCTAAGCCCCTCTAGTCCTTTTCCATAGGCTCGGGGAGCAATAGAATCTATCTGGGCTCCCAGGGAAAACTCTAAGGTCATCTCAGGGGCTTCCTGGCTGAAGACCACCTTAGGGGTTATCTCTTTTTTTCAGTGTATTGAGCTCAGTGGAATGAAGATAATCACCCCGGGTAGACTTGAAAGGGAAAAGGAAAATAAAGTGATAGCACACATTCTGAACGATCTCCAGGGCAGGGCACCACTGTGGCTGAGACACAAGTTTGGAGTCCAGGCAAGCATGAGTTGGAGACGCCAAATCTACTACTTTCTAGATCTCTGGTCTTGGACCATTTACTCAACCATTTTGATCCTCATGCTTAAAAAGGGGTTAAAAGTACATTGTTTTGAGAGCAAAAGTAGGGTACTGCGCATGTCCCCTGCACACAACATCACCTAAGGCGGGGCAAACCACCTAAGGACAGTGTTACCCTCTCCCCATATAAGGAACAAGTTTGCTCCTCCTTCTCAGGGAGCAAGTCAGCAAGGGAACCTGTCGATTCTCATTCCCCCACTGCTGCAGCAGGGGCCCCAGTAAAGCCTTGGGTGAATTTCTTTTTTAAAAAAAGGTACATTGTTTACAGGGCCATGATGATTAATGTAATAATGTATGTGCTTTGCACAACAGCTGGTAAACAGTAAGTGCTCAGTGGCAATCCACTCCAGTATTCTTGTCTGGAGAATCCCCATGGACAGAGGAGCCTGGTGGGGTACAGTCCATGGGGTCACAAAGAGCTGGACACGACTGAGTGACTAAGCACAGCACACGCATAGTAATATGATGGTGATTAAGATCAGCATGTTTAAGTAATAGAGCAATTCTGCCCAACTGTTCTTGGCAGTAAAAGAGTATTAGAATGGCTTTGTTTGTAAGTTTCTTGAAGAACTACTTGATGGTATATCTTCTGCCTTTTCCTAGTGCCTGCTCCCAGTTCTGGTTCCACCCCAAGCAGCCTGGGGCTGGAGCCTGGGGCTGCTTTGCTGTTTATCTCAAGAACAGCTGTGATGTAAGTCCCAGGCAGGCAGGCAGGATTACCTATTTTATTCACTGTTACGTCCTCTTGGCACAGGGCAGGCACTCATCCAAGCTCTTGTTGATCCAAGAGTAAAAGAGCTTTCACTTATCTGGATAAGTGACCTCCAAGTCCAAGGACAGGGCCCATACTCTCTTTGGCTGAGGCTGGGTTTTAACACCTGTGCTGCTTCATTGCCTTTGGACTCATGAACCAGCATTTGCATTCCCGGCTGTAAAAGGAAGCTTGGCGAGGGGGAAAACAAACAAACGAAGCTGCCTGCTGATATCCAGTGGCACCATCAGACCTGTTCCGGGGATGAGTGGAGTTAGGGCAGCTGGATATGAAATGAATGATCTGCTGCATAATTATTTTGTCCATAATCCTAGCTCAGAAAAATTAACTTAAAACGAGCCCTGGAAACAAAAGAGTAAACATAAACTGAAGCAACCTGCGTGCCAAATGTAAACTAATTTCTTACAGAGCCGGCAGACTTGAATGAGGGCACAGGCACCGTGTAACGAGAGAAAGCTAGAGACTGGAAGCTGGGTCCTGCAGAGTCAGAATCTAAAATTTGATCATCACCATGGGATTGTGATGGCGGCAGCCCACGGGTGTGAACAGAATCTTTTGCACATCAACACGTATCTCAAGGAAGAAAGTGCAAAAAAAAGTTCATATTTTCTTTCTCTCCTACATTTTCTTTTCCTTTAGATGTGAGAATGTAGGCTTTCTTTTCTGGACAGAGTTTGGCTTGGGGAGGGGCCCAGGAAGGCAATCAATGAATGGAGATCTAGAAGAGGGTCTGAAAAGCAAACAGACAAAGGGAAATCCACTGTAGTCCAGTGGGTGGGTCTCAGTTTTTAATGATGACTGATTGCTGTTGTGTATATTTGTGTGTGTGTGTGTGTGTGTGTGCGCGCGCGCGCGTGCTAAGTTGTGGCCAACTCTTTGCAACCCCATGGGCTGTAACCCGCCAGACTCCTCTCTTTGCCCATGGAAATTTTCCAGGCAAGAATACTGGAGTGGGTTGCCGTTTCCTCCTCCAGGGGAGCCTCCCGCTCCAGGGGAGCCTCCCGCCCCAGGGGAGCCTCCCGCCCCAGGGATTGAACCTGCACTTCCTGTGTCTCCTGCATTGCAGGCAGACTCTTTACTGATGAGCTACCTGGGCAGCCCTTGATTGTTGTTATTGGTTGTCAAATAAAAATACTTAAGATTGGAATCATATTGTTATGGACTCTATTAAAAAGGTGTTTATTTTGTGACCTTCTTTACAGAAAGTCTATATTCTAGGCACAGCAGTAGAACACACATCTACTGGAGTAGGTTGCCGTACCCTCCTCCAGGGGATCTTCCTGACCTAGGGATTGAACCCACGTCTCCTGAGGCTCCTGCATTGTAGGAGGATTCTTTACCACTGACCCACTGGGGGAGCCCATAAATATACCACTTAGCCCAAATTTACAGATGGGGGAATGGAGTCCAGAGAGTGACAAGGAGAAGCTGAATATGTATGTCTAAAGGGAGACAGTCACAATGGCCACTCCACTTGTGCAGGGAAAAGTGGACACAGGAGGCTAAATTCAAGTTCTGGCTGTGCCTCCAGCCAGCTGTGACCTTGAACAAGGCATTTGACCTTTCTGGGCTTCTGTTTCCTCTTCTCCAAAGCCAGAAGGGGCTTCATGCTCTCCAGTTCTCCCATCCAAATTTCCTCCTGACCTTGGCTGAAGGTCGGAGCTGCCAGGCTGCTCTGAGGAGGTGAGGAGGCTTTAGGAAGTTTTCTTACAACAACTCTTGTACTTAGTATTATTTGTGCTTCTACAATCTCCAAAGGAGGTAAAGACATTAAAGAAAACATTAAAACAAGCCTTTGCCTTTCCCTTTAGACTTCTTAGTTTAAAAAAGAAAAAGATTTGTTTCAGTGATTAAAAAAAAAATCCTCCAGTAAGCTTTAGAATTGGCCCAGCATTTCAGAACACAGACATCTTTGGAGAGGAAGCAGTCTGGCTAACATCATAACAGAAATGAGATGGAGATAAATGCATTGTTTCAGGGCTTGGAAGCAACAACCAAAATAAGAAGATCCAGTTACAAGACTGAATCGGTGACAATACATCCATTTGCTTCCAGCCAGGGAGATCAGTAAAGACCTTCTGTTTTCAAAAGGCATGGACTTTTTTTACTAGCAGCAATAGAATATAGAGCCCGCTGGGGACTGGGGACAACTATGGGTGGCCTTAATAATTATATTCCTAAAGAAGTGAATGTTGATTGAACTTTTGTGAATCAGATCCTATTTTAATTGCAATCTAAAGGGTAATCTAAGCAAAAAAAAAAAAAAAAAACAACCCATTAGTAAAACAAATGATCTTCACTGATTTCCCTAGTTCTGTAAAATCAGCGTTTTTCCCAGGTGAGAACTGCGTCCAGGCACCGTCCCAGGCTGGATAAAGAAAGGAAGGTGGCTGAAAACAGAGTGTTTTTGGTGAAGCCCGGTCAGCGCAGCCCTGAGACACTCACCACCGCGTCACTGTCATACAGCTCCACCACCACTAAGGGTGGGGATTCTGCCAGCTCCTTCTGGTCTCCATGCAGCACCAGGTCATTGAACAGGAGCATCTGGTTCCAGGTGGGGGAGAGGGTCTCAGGAATGACCTGTAAGGTGGGGCCAAGAGAAAAGCCAACACTCACTCGATCAAGTTGGAGGGGGCTCTGGGAAGGGTAAAGAGGACACATCCTTAACATCATTGCTCACTTGATCAACATTCAAGCAACAAAGGAAATTAATATACTACTAAGTACCGGATGCTAGGCATGCAGACTCCCTGCCCTGGAGGAGCTTACCTAAGTTTCATGAGTAGTACCCCACCTGATTGCCACCCTATTTACAAACACGAGTGTAAAAGTGAAAGTCACTCAGTTGTGTCTGACTCTTTTGTGACCCCATGGACTGGAGCCCGCCAGGCTCCTCTGTCCTTGGAATTCTCCAGGCAAGAATACTGGAGTGGGTTGCCATTTCCTTCTCCAGGGCATCTTCTCTACCCAGGGATTGAACCTGGGTCCCTGCTTTGGAGGAGGACTCTTTACCATCTGAGCCACCAGGGAAGGCATTTGCAAGCATAATTCCAGCTTAATCCTCGCAGTGGTGCTTCCATCATGACACCAGCTACCCTTCACTGAGCACGTACTGTGTGTTGGTTGCGGTGCGTCACATACACTGTCTCGCTCAAACTTCCCAACAATTCTGGGAGGTGGAAGCATAAGCCAATGCTCACTTGTCCAGAGTGAGCACGTGGCAGAACCAGGATTTAACCTGGATCCTTTGGCCCAAACTGCTAACTTCATCCATCCTCACCAAGTAGATGCTAATATTATCTCCATTTGGTTGTTCTTGTTGTGCTGTCATGTCCAACTCTTTGTAACCCCATGTCCACCAGGCTCCTCTGTCCATGGAATTTTCCAAGCAATACAGAAGTGGGTTGCCATTTCCTCCTGCAGGGCATCTTCCCAACTCAGGGATCTCTTGCATCTCCTGCATTGGCAGGCAGATACTTTTACCTGGGAAGCCCAGTGAAAGGCTAAACTGAGGATGAGGGAGATTTAGTGATTCTTCATTTGTTAACAAATAAAATTGTGTCATCAAATACTCAAAAGAAGATTCTCAAGTTAATATTCCTGTGGAATTCTACTGCTGTTGGCTACTTAATCTGACTGTATTGAACTGACTAGGGTCTTCAAAATAATCCTTACCATTTTGCATGACATCATTCTTTCCTCCATAGCAAATTGTGACAGTGGAAATTAGCTGCACACATTATGCAGATGGGAAACCAAAGGACAACCAAACTACATAATTTGTCCAGAACCATGAATGTCTCACCAGAAGTGGCTCAGCGCTCCCTGCCAGGCCATTCAAGCAGTACCTTTAGAAGCTAAGGTGTGATGGACTTGCATCCTCTATTTTACTGGATGTTTGGAAACATGCCATTTTTACAGAGCTAGAAGCTAGGCCTGCTTGCAGGATGGGTGGACTTTGCAACTAGGCAAAAACTGTTGCATTCATACGTGAGTACTGGAAACAGGCCACAGTCACAGCCTCCCAGACAGTGCAGGCAAATGGACGATTTCACAGCATAATGCAGACCACACAGCAGCTGCTGGATCCTGAGGAAATTTCCACTGCGCACCACTCTCTCTAGGAGGGATTAGAGAGAGCCTCTGGCCTGAACTAACTAACTGCTTAGGCTCCAAGGTCCAAATAAAACTGTCATCTCAGAGTTTTACATCAAGAGCCATTTCAAGTCACGGCCTTAAATCATTTGCACTGTGATCACGAAATAATATTTTTATTGCTTTTTATGTGAGCCATAAAAATATCGCACATTCCACAACTTCCTTCCTTGCTTTTTTGCCTTTGGAGTATTTTATGCCTCTCACACAGTGAGGTTTTGAACATTATGTTCCAGAGAAAATCTTAATTCTTTGGACAGGAAAAGAATGGCTTCCACCAACTCACGAACAGAAGTTACAGCGTTGCAATGCTAAGTTCCCCTGTGAAGGTGACTGACATCACAATAAACATGTGTTTTCAGGTTGCTTTTGAAAATAAAAATGTGATCATTTTTGCAGGCTGCCCCCAAGAGTGTAATACCAAAGCAATTTATAATTCTCACAGCATCTTTCCTACAGAAATGTTCTGATGGCTTCCTTGGCACTTGGGGCTATAATTGCTGCTTGGTAAGATTCCAGAGGCTAGCATTCAATCTTTCGTTCATTATATATCTATTCCTTCAAAGTGCTGGCACAGTGTCCAGTATCACATGGCATCCTGTGCTGAGCGGGTGTTTGATAGCTACTTGCATGAAGTAATGAGTGGGTATTGGCTTGTCCCATGAGTGAAAGCACATGTGGCCACCTTTGAGAGGTACTGAAAGGCTCACCCGAGCAAAAGTACATTCTCCCACTTTGTAACCGGGAAGGGTTAAATTTAAATTTACACTGGATCTGCTTCTTTGACTTTAACCCTTTTTTGTTATTATAAACATACACAATGGCTTGCTTCAGGGACGTAACCTGAGCCCTGCACCTGGCAAGGACTCTAAGGTAATGAAACTAACACACCCCCTATCTGAGACTTGCCATTCTAGGGGATATTTGCAAGGACTGAATAGTCTTTTTACTTTGTTTCCTCGCCTCTCCCCATCTCTGATCCATAAAAGCACCTGGCAACCAGGCCCTGACAAGATGGTTATTTTGAGGTGATAGCTGCCATCTTCTCATCAGCTGGCTCATCGATTAAAGTCTCTTCCATTCCTCAACCCCTCGTCTCTAGGATTCACTGGCCTGTCATGCAGCGAGCAGAGCCAGCTTGGATTCCATAACAACTTCTTTGCCAAGGTGAGCACAACTCACCTCACTTTCTCAGAGCTTCCTTCAGAGGTTATGCTTGTAAAAACTGGTTCAATGACATTGCTGGAGAGATTCAATAACACTGAAGTTTAACGCAGAAGGAGAAGGGGACAACAGAGGATGAGATGGTTGGATGGCATCACTGACTCGATGGACATGAGTCTGAGCAAGCTCTGGGAGCTGGCGATGGACAGGGAAGCCTGGCGTGCTGCAGTCCACGGGGTCGCAAAGAGTCGGACATGACTAAGCAACTGAACTGAACTGAAGTTTAACTCTTTGAAGAAGGAGTGAGATGGCATGGATGGCGTGTGGCTTTAGTCTCAGAGATACCCCTGGAATACAGCCCTGGTTTCACCATCCCCTATGTCCTACTTGACCAGGTGATTCAGCCCCTCTGAACCTTAGTCTTACTCACTTCAATGGAGTTAGTACCTACCTTGTAGAATTGTTATGACCATGGTTTAAGATAAAGCATATTAAGTGTCTGGCATACAGTAGGTACTCAATAAGTGCTTACTGCCCACCCTAATCAACCCCAGCCACACACATTTATAAATGAGTGAACATTTATTGACTACCTACTGCATGCCAGTCTTGGTCACTGGGTAACTCGTGTCTTAATAAGAGAACACCTGTTCCTCAGGACTCAGCATCCACCTGTTTGAAATCTCAGCTTCCACGCTCCCCACCTGCTAAGATCCCTGTCCTTCTCCTCGAAGCTCCATCTTAGCCACACAGTCTCCCTCCCCTTCTATCCCCAAAGTCTTTCTCTTTGGGAGCTGTCTCTCATTCCCTTTACTCTATCACCACAAGATTTCCAAGTTCCACATCCTTGGTGGTGTCTGGAATAGCTGGATTTCCAGTCTGAATTATTTTGTACCATTAAGTCACATATAAGGGGCTTCCCATGTGGCGCAGTGGTAAAAAATCAGCCTCCCATTGCAGGAGATGTAAGAGATGTGAGTTTGATCCCTGGGTTGGGAAGGTCACTTATAAAGGACTTGCTGCAGAACCCACCCTTCAGAGTCAGTTTTCCTTGAGCAACACATTCAGACACGTGCTTATAGGTGAATGGTGGACCAGCTCAGCTATGACTGTAGAGCCCCCAGCTCAGCCTTCTCCACCTTGAAGAATGCATGAGCTGGGCATGTCACACAAAGACTAGTCCCACGGAGGCAGCACACACTGCAACAGGAGAGGGAATCTAGAACCCTTTCTTTTTTTTTTTTTTTTAGTTTTCTTTTTTAAAAATATGAATTTATTTATTTTAATTGGAGGCTAATTACTTTACAATATTGGATTGGTTTTGCCATACATTGACATGAATCCGCCACAGGTGTACAGATGTTCCCCATCCTGAACCTGCCTCCCACCTCCCTCCCCATACCCGTACCCCATATCATCCCTCTGGGTCATCCCAGTGCACCAGCCCCAGGCATCTTGTCTCATGCATAGAACCTGGACTGGCGATTCATTTCACATATGATATTATATATGTTTCAATGCCATTCTCCCAAATCATCCCACCCTTGCCCTCTCCCACAGAGTCCAAAAGAGTGTTCTATACATCTCTGTCTCTTTCGCTGTCTCTCATACAGGGTTATCATTATCATCTTTTTAAATTCCATATATATGTTATTATACTGTATTGGTCCAAAATGGAAGCAGAGTGGTTAAGCAAAATGACTTTGGAATTAGACCAACATGGGTATCCATCCTAGCTCCACAGGTGTTAGTCACTCAGTCGTGTCCAACTCTTTGCAATCCCATGGACTGTAGCCCACCAGGCTCCTTTGTCCATGGGATTCTCCAGGTAAGAATACTGGAGTGGGTTGCCATGCCCTTCTCCAGGAGATCTTACCAACCCAGGGATCAAACCCAGGTCTACCGCATTTCGGGCACACACTTTACCGTCTGAACCACCTGGGAAGGCAACATGAAAGCTGCTCAGTTGTGTCCGACTCTTTGTGACCCCATGGGCTACCTAGACCCAGGGATCAAACCCAGGTCTCCCGCATTGCAGGCAAATTCTTTACCAGTTGAGCTCCCAGCATAATTTGGCTCTACCACCTTCTATTAATAATTAAAGCGTCTCCAAGCCTTACCTTCCCCATCTGCAGACTGAGGACACTAGTTCAGTTAGTCAGTCAGTTCAGTCGCTCAGTCGTGTCCGACTCTTTGCAATCCCATGAATTGCAGCACGCCAGGCCTCCCTGTCCATCACCAACTCCCAGAGTTCACTCAAACGTCCATCGAGTCTGTGATGCCATCCGGCCATCTCATCCTCTGTTGTCCCCTTTTCCTCTTGCTCCCAATCCCTCCCAGCATCAGAGTCTTTTCCAATGAGTCAACTCTTCGCATGAGGTGGCCAAAGTACTGGAGTTTCAGCTTTAGCATCATTCCTTCCAAAGAACACCCAGGACTGATCTCCTTTAGAATGTACTGGTTGGATCTCCTTGCAGTCCAAGGGACTCTCAAGAGTCTTCTCCAACACCACAGTTCAAAAGCATCAAATCTCTGGTGCTCAGATTTCTTCACAGTCCAACTCTCACATCCATACATGACCACAGGAAAAACCATAGTCTTGACTAGACAGACCTTTGTTGGCAAAGTAATGTCTCTGCTTTTGAATATGCTATCTAGGTTGGTCATAACTTTCCTTCTAAGGAGTAAGCATCTTTTAATTTCATGGCTGCAATCACCATTTGCAGTGATTTTGGAGCCCCAAAAAATAAAGTCTGACACTGTTTCCACTGTTTCCCCATCATGAAGTGATGGGACCAGATGCCATGATCTTCGTTTTCTGAATGTTGAGCTTTAAGTCAACTTTTCCACTCTCCTCCTTTACTCTCATCAAGAGGCTTTTTAGTTCCTCTTCACTTTCTGCCATAAGGGTGGTGTCATCTACATATCTGAGGCTATTGATATTTCTCCCAGCAATCTTGATTCCAGCTTGTGCTTCTTCCAGCCCAGTGTTTCTCATGATGTACTCTGCATAGAAGTTAAATAAACAGGGTAACAATATACAGCCTTGACATACTCCTTTTCCTATTCGGAACCAGTCTGTTATTCCATGTCCAGTTCTAACTGTTGCTTCCTGACCTGCATAACAGTTTCTCAAGAGGCAGGTCAGGTGGTCTGGTATTCCCATGTCTTTCAGAATTTTCCACAGTTTATTGTGATCCACACAGTCAAAGGCTTTGACATAGTCAATAAAGCAGAAATAGATGTTTTTCTGGAACTCTCTTGCTTTTTCCATGATCCAGCGGATGTTGGCAATTTGATATCTGGTTCCTCTGCCTTTTCTAAAACCAGCTTGAACATCTGGAAGTTCATGGTTCACATATTGCTGAAGCCTGGCTTAGAGAATTTTGAGCATTACTTTACTAGCATGTGAGATGAGTGCAATTGTGTGGTAGTTTGAGCATTCTTTGGCATTGCCTTTCTTTGGGATTGGAATGAAAACTGACCTTTTCCAGTCCTGTGGCCACTGCTGAGTTTTCCAAATTTGCTGGCATATTGAGTGCAGCATGTTCACAGCATCATCTTTCAGGATTTGAAATAGCTCCACTGGAATTCCATCACCTCCACTAGCTTTGTTCGTAGTGATGCTTTCTAAGACCCACTTGACTTCACATTCCTGGATGTCTGGCTCTAGGTGAGTGATCATACCATCGTGATTATCTGGATCATGAAGATCTTTTTTGTACAGTTCTTCTGTGTATTCTTGCCACCTCTTCTTAACATCTTCTGCTTCTGTTAGGTCCATACCATTTCTGTCCTTTATCGAGCCCATCTTTGCATGAAATGTTCCCTTGGTATCTCTAATTTTTTTCAAGAGATCTCTAGTCTTTCCCATTCTGTTGTTTTCCTCTATTTCTTTGCATCGATCGCTGAGGAAGGCTTTCTTATCTCTTCTTGCTATTCTTTGGAACTCTGCATTCAGATGCTTATATCTTTCCTTTTCTCCTTTGCTTTTCGCTTCTCTTCTTTTCAGAGCTGTTTGTAAGACCTCCCCAGACAGCCATTTTGCTTTTTTGCATTTCTTTTCCATGGAGATGGTCTTGATCCCTGTCTCCTGTACAATGTCACGAACCTCCATCCATAGTTCATCAGGCACTCTATCTATCAGATCTAGTCCCTTAAATCTATTTCTCACTTCCACTGTATAATCATAAGGGATTTGATTTAGGTCATACCTGAATGGTCTAGTGGTTTTCCCTACTTTCTTCAATTTAAGTCTGAATTTGGCAATAAGGAGTTCATGATCTGAGCCACAGTCAGCTCCTGGTCTTCTTTTTGCTGACTATATAGAGCTTCTCCATCTTTGGCTGCAAAGAATATAATCAATCTGATTTTGGTGTTGACCATCTGGTGAGGTCCATGTGTAGAGTCTTCTCTTGTGTTGTTGGAAGAGGGTGTTTGCTATGACCAGTGCGTTCTCTTGGCAAAACTCTATTAGCCTTTGCCCTGCTTCATTCCGTATTCTAAGGCCAAATTTGCCTGTTACTCCAGGTGTTTCTTGACTTCCTACTTTTGCATTCCAGTCCCCTGTAATGAAAGGGACATCTTTTTGGGGTGTTAGTTCTAAACGGTCTTCATAGAATCATTCTACTTCAGCTTCTTCAGCGTTACTGCTGGGGCATAGGCTTGGATTACTGTGATATTGAATGGTTTGCCTTGGAAACGAACAGAGATCATTCTGTTTATCCTAAACCTTTGGGCTGCAGTTAGATATAGACAAAAATGCATATAAAAAGCTTAGCATTGTGTTTGGCACAGATGTAGTTTTCAATAAATGACAGCTAATATTATTATTAATAAAAATTAGGTACTTGGTTCAAAAGTATGAAGTATCCAGGATTCAACAGAACTTGTTTCCCTTTCAAATGATTATTTGATAAACAAATGTCATCTGTCCCTTTGGGAAAAGAAGTGAAAGTGTTAGTGACTCAGTCATATCCAACTCTTTGTGACCCCATGGACTGTAGCCTGCCAGGCTCCTCTGTCCATGGGGATTCTCAGGCAAGAATACTGGAGTGGGTAGACACTTCCTACCCCAGGGGATCTTCCTGACCCAGGATTTGAACCTGTGTCTCCTGCATTGCAGGCAGATTCTTTACTATCTGAGCCACCAGGGAAGCTTTTTGAGATGTGAGTCTAAATCAAATGAAGAAACCATACAGAGATGAAAGATAGAAGGAGAATTACACATCAGCTGAGGGAACTCACTCAAACTCCCTGTCCCTCCTCCACCCTCCAGCCCTGAGATCACCTCTGAGGACCTGGAACTCCAAGCTGTGCAGGCAGAGAAGGCTTCCAGGGGTCCCCCTTTTGAGAGTCTCCCTTGCTTCTGGTGGCAAGCCTCAATGGCAATATTAACAATCAGTTACCCAGGAGCTGTTATAAGCAAGACACTGTCCTGGGTGATGCATCCTCTTGGAGGCAGATACAATACCACCATCCCTATTTTACAGAAGCAAATACAGAAATGAATAAACTGAGGACAAAGAGGATTTTGCTTAAGGTCACACAGCTCATAAATGGAAGGGCTCAGGCTTGAACCCAGGCACTAGGGCTCTCAGTTCAGTTGCTTGGTCGTGTCTGACTCTTTGTGACCCCATGGACTGCAGTATGTATGTCAGGCTTCCCGTCCATCACCAACTCCTGGAGCTTGCTCAAACTCATGTCCATTGAGTCAGTGATGCCATCCAACCATCTCATCCTCTGTTGTCCCCTTCTCCTGCTTTTAATCAAGGGCTCTAGATTCTATACTCCTAATTGCTATACTATGTAATGCCTCTCAAAACACAGGGAAGAGAAAGGAGTCTGAAATCTTCAGGTTTTCATGATTATTCGCTAAATGAGGATGAAGTCACCTTCCTTCTGAGGTCTCTCCTGACTTTCCTCCCAGGCAGAGCCAACCCTTCTCTCCATGTGGCTCTTGGGGTCCAGTACGATGGGGTTTAGCATAGTGCAGCCAGCTCATCTGCCAAAGAACTGCCCAGCCCCACCCAGATCCTACACTGTGCAAGCTCAGAGTCTGGTGCCCCAGCTCCTCTGAGCCCAGCCTAGGAGCTGGCACAGAGCAAGCACTCCTCACTCCTCCTGAGCTGGTGAAATGGACAAGATGCGCTGGTGAAATGGACAAGATGCTAGTTCAGAGGATGATCTCAATCTGTGCTGTAAATCAAAACAGTCTCCCAGGTTACGGCCTCAATTTGGAGAGAAATGTCAGCCCTCTTAATATAAGCCAAGGGAATGGCCACTACTTATCAATCTCTTTGTACACTTAACTTTTTGATTCTTCTCAACAATCCTATTTTAAGAGGATAAATGGAGGTTTAGTGAATAAAGGCAGCTGGAGAGTAGATGAAATAGAATGTAAGCTCAGGGCTCTCTGTGTCCTAATTCTGTCTTAACTCCCAGAGTTAGGCAAAGCCTTTACTGAGCTCCCCTCCGTCAAAACACTGAATCCTCAGAGAACAGAGTAAACCCTTACAGAACACGATTTCACAAGAAAGGCAGCCCGTTGGGCATGTGCTGATTAGGGCCTCTTTTCACATGTCAGTGCTCAGCGCACAGGAAAGGAGGAAACCAGAGGAAACAGGCATAGATCCATCTCCTTGAATCCTCATAGCATACATCAGCAAGCAGTATTTTCTAGAGACACTGAATTGCAGAGGGGTTAAAAGTGTGCTAAGACCCCCAGCTGGAAATACAGAGTCTAGGGCTTCCTGACAACAAAGCAGGAAAGCTTTCCTCCCCACCGAGACCCCTCAGTAGAAACTACAGCACAAGCCTCATGCTGATTGTGCTGTTTTCTCGTTCATTCGTTTTCCCACTGTGATGGGCATTGTGCCCATCACTGAAGGAGGAGCTGAGGATGCCAGCTTCCATCCCTCCTCATCCCTCCTTCCTTCCCCAATCTGCCTTTGCTTTGGGTACTTGACCTCTTGGCTTCAGGACAGCAGATCATATAGGATCAGTAGACCTTCTCCACATCTGTCCTTCCTTGCATCCATGTTTTTGGGTCTAAAATACCTACACATCTAGAGACACAAGTATTTGCAATGTGCCCTGTTTTTTTTTTTTTTCCTCCCTTTTCTTTCCTGGGGCCTGCTGTGGCTCAGCAGTGGGCTGCAAGGAGAAAGCAGGTGGGCTTCCCTGGTTACCTTTGTGGTCTGGCAGTGGGAAAGGAACGTGACCTTAGCAAAAGGGTCTGACAGTCCATTGCTATCGGCTGCGATGAGGCCCCGGGCTTGGTACACGTGAGCTCTCAGCTGAAAGACGTGACGATCTGTGGACAAATAATGGGAAGGGGTGTGTATTAGCGGGCTTCTTAGGAATGGTGAGTGTGAGTGGGTGGGTGCCTGTGTGTGCTGTGTGTCTGTGGGTGCATCCAGAGACAGATGAGGGAGACCACGAGCACTGACAGCCGCTGAGACCAAAATGGTCACAGGGCAGATGGGGGAAGAGGTCGTGGTCATGGGTACTTTGGCGACGGGCATTCTCCTTGCTGCTTTCACCACATTTTGGGTTTTAATCTTCATAACAACTCGTGAAATATACATCAGTATCGTCATTTTCTACATGAGGGAAATGGCTCACAAAGAGGCTAAGATACATTTCCAAGATTGCACAGCTAATGCCAGAGCCCGGATTTCATTTCTCTCAGGTTACAAAGTCCAAATCTCTTTCTGAAATATCATGGTGTTTTGAATCTATATGCAAAATGGAAACAGATTCACAGATATATTAATAGAAAACAAACTTGTGGTTACCAAAGAGGAGAGGGACAGAGGGAGGGACAAATAAGGGCCATGGGATGAACCAATACAAGCTACTATGTATAAAATAGATAAGCAACAGGATATATTGTGCAGCACAAAGAATTATAGCCATGTTATTTTATAATAACATAATGGAATATAATTCCGCAAAAATACTGAATCATTATTCTGTACACCTAATGAGATAATATTGTAAATCAACTATACTTCAACTAAAAAATAAAGTACCATATTTTATCTCTTAGTAATTCTCCTGTTTCTGGTGTGTGTGTGTGTGTGTGTGTGTGTGTGTGTATAAGAAAGGGATGGTTCCACAAATTATCTTTGCTTCCATAAACTCAATAAGGGAGGGGAATTCGGGGGAGAATGGATACATATGTGTGGCTGAATCCCTTTGCTGTCCACCTGAAACTATCACAGCATTGTTAACTGGCTGTATGTGAATGGCTGCTAAGCTGCCTTAATCGTGTCCGACTCCTTGTGAACCTATAGACTGTAGCTCACCAGGCTCCTCTGTGCATGGGATTCTCCAGGTAAGAATACTGGAGTGGGTTGCCATGCCCTCTTCCAGGGCATCTTCCCGACCCAAGGACCGAACCCATGTCTCTTATGTCTCCCGCCACTGGCAGGCAGGTTCCTTACCACTAGTGCCACCTGGGAAGCCCAATAGTCCAATATAAAATAAAAAGCTGTTAAAAAATAAACTCAATGAAGTCTTGAGCCATCCATCCCCCCATTCAGCCAGCCAATAGCATTTGGAGTGCCCATAGTGTACCAGGTGCAGTTCTGGCCTCTGAGGATTCTGAAGCAGCTAAAAGGTCCCCCACCCTTAAGGAGCTCCAGGGAGGAGACAGATGATAAGCCAAGCACGTCAATTCATGACAGGAGCTGGGGCTGAGTGTCCTGCAGGAGATATAGGCAGAGGACATGGGAGGTGAAAGGCAGGAGTGAGCACAGCTGCTCGATGGGCTGGGCAGCAGAGAGAGGGCTGTGGGCAGCGGCGGGCGGAGCAGGGGATGGTGGGGACCCCAAGGAGGGGGTGACTTAATTATATTCCTTGGTCCATGGACTTAGTGATCCTTGGCGCATGGCCTCTCTTGTTTTTTATATTCATTTGTTGCCTTTAACTCTCTTACACAACAGAACTCCTTAAAAGGGACGGTAAACAAAGAAATGTTCAGCGGATGGTTTAGGAATTTCCTGACTGGGGTATGTCAAGAGAGAGCCCACGTGTTCCTTAATAGGCTACATCAGTGGCACATCTCTCAGCTGGGAGGGAACTTGAGAATGGCTCATCCCCTGAGATTGCCCACCAGCTCCCCCCGAAGTGCCTAAACCCCAGAATGTTAGCAGAGCCCCCAGTGCAGCCACGTAGACAGGACCCTGCACAACTTCAGGAGGCGACATGGACTTAGGCTAGGTTTTTGTTTTCCTGAAACCTTGAGTCTTACCAGCTCTGTTCCTTAGACTAGTAAAGTGGCTTCCTCTTAGCTTTCATGCTTAGTCCACCTCTGGGCTATGGCTCATTTTCCACGTGTGGTTATTAAAGACACGTCTGATGGCCCCCTCAGAGGGCCAGGATCAGCTCTCACTTGGCTCTACAAGCCCTCACTAGTTTTCCCGCTGTGCCTTCCATATGCAGGGGCAAACTAATTATTGGTATTATTGGTTGAATGGATATGTTCTGAAGCATTAAATGAATGAAGAGACCAAATTCTCCAGGAGGTGTGGAAGGTGGCCAAAGCCATCAATGTCAAGGCACAGCAGAAAGAGTTTATTAGGTCACCCTGTGAAAAGAACATGCTTCAGAGGATCAGAAAGCTTTGGGAAAAATCTCTCCTCTCCTCTGAATTTTGAATAGCTGGGACAGCAAATATGTCCAGGTACTTTGGGTCTCTAGAGATAGTGTCTATAAAAATAAAAAGATAACTTGATGTGGATGTTTTCACCCAAAGATGAAAACTCTCTAAAGACAAGATGGGAAGCAATGGAAAGAAAGAAGAGTTTGGAGATAGTTTACTAGCTGGGTAAAGTGAAAATGTTACTCACTCAGTCATGTCCAACTCTTTGCAACCCCGTGAACTACAGCCCGCCATGCTCCTCTGTCCATGGGATTTTCCAGGCAAGAATACTGGAGTGGGTTGCTATTTCCTCCTCCAGGGGATCTTACCAACCCACGGGTTGAACCCCTGTCTCCTGTGTGTCCTACGTTGGTGGCAGATTCCTTACTTCTGAGCCACCTGGGAAGCCCTTGCCACTGAACTGTACAGTTAAATATGATAAAAAGAGTGTGTTTTATATTATGTGACTTTCACCACAATAAAAAAATAGAAGAATTATGTGAAAATGTAAACATGATGGCACTCATTGAAAATATCTGTATAGAAAAAGGGATTACATAGACCATGCTGAATTTCTAAAAGTAGCCAAGTAAAGAACCAAAGAAACACGAGTGACCCCAGTGATATCAGTTCCTATTGGGTCATTACTGGAAGACATAAACGCCTGCTCTTTTTGGGTCAAAACCCCAATGCCATGTAAAAGAAAATCTGCTTCAATTCCACAGATCCTATGAGCACAAGAACTTACTGATATTTCTTTAAAAGACATCTTTTGCTTAAAATACAAGCTCAATCTATATCATCCACCTACAAAGAAACTCATTACACTCTATTAACAGAAAAGTGTGTACTCTAGATATGCTTAATGACTTCATTCTTTTTAAATGGACATCGGAAGGTCAGAAGGAAAATTTAGATATTGTATTAAGAGAGGCAAATAAGTTGATCCTGTGCAAGTAACTCACGCATTTTACCTCTCCTTACTGTCTTCTCAGAAGCCCACCAGAGACAGCTCATGACCCTCTTGGCCCAGTGGGCATCATACCTTGGTAGAGCAGGTTGGCTGGTGGGTGATGGGTGCCAGCCGCTTTGGAGGACATTTCTGCTTCATAGCCTGCTGGCAAGTTGCTCAAAATGGTGCTAGAGTGTTTGGTGGAGCCCAGCCACAGGTACACGTCGATTTTTGCTTGTACTGACCAACCAGCCGGCCGTTTTCCAGGAAGCTGGGGAAAGGTTACAAGGAAGATTGTCTCATTAGTAGGAACCATATGGGCCTCACTCTTTGAGCTCCTTCCCTGGGGCTTGTATAAAAATGAGACCAATGACCCTAGTTGGCACAACACATGATTTTAGAGAAGGACCCAGGTTTAATGGGCCCTGAAGCTTGAACAGGCCTTGCATGAAGCACTTCCAAGCCCTAGATCATTTAAACTTAACAGGCAATGGCACCCCACTCCAGTACTCTTGCCTGGAAAATCCCATGGACGGAAGAGCCTGGTAGGCTGCAGTCCATGGGGTCGCTAAGAGTCAGACACGACTGAGCGACTTCACTTTCACTTTTCACTTTCATGCATTGGAGAAGGAAATGGCAACCCACTCCAGTGTTCTTGCCTGGAGAATCCCAGGGATGGGGGAGCCTGGTGAGATGCCGTCTATGGCGTCGCACCGAGTCAGACACGACTGAATCGACTTAGCAGCAGCAGCAGCAACAGGTAAGTGTGGTTATTGCCTTTATTTTAGAGAGAAGAAAACTCGGGCTCAGAAAGGCTAACTATAATAAGTTCCTAAGATAATATAGCTCTTCTTTTTTTTAACTGAAAGTGTTCATTTTACTGAAAATCTTCAATGTCTTATACACCAAATATCAACAGGCTTAGCAAAGCTTTTTGTATCCATCATTGGCTTATGCATCATTCATGAAGAAAGTGTCCTGGATCCAATTAACTGACTAGCTGATCCGAATCTTTTGGGTTACTCAGGTAAGCCATTTCTAGTGGCTGAGATCACTCAGCTTTTCAGGGACAGAGCCAGGACTTGAATCAGGGGAGATGAAATCAGATCTGGGCTCTGGACCGTGAACCCACACAGCCTGCCTCTCCCCACACTGAGCTGAAATCTCCCTTCCCAGAGCTTCCAATAGCCTAGAGTTTCAGCCATAGCCTCTGCCTCTTTGCTTCATTCAGAAAAACTCAGATGCTCCTCCCATAGGTCAGGCCCCTGTGGGCTTGTAGGAACCTACCTGCCTTATCACATCCTTTCTACCTGGCTGGACACCTCTCCTTCCTTCATCCTTTCTTCACACAGTGTGATTTCAAATTCCCTCACTGCCCTGTTTTCCCCTCTTTGAATGCACTCAGATTTGAATTTGTATGTTTATGTGTGTGCCAGTTTGAGTGCTGTGTATACACAACATACATGTTGTGCATGGGTGCACGCGTGCTCAACATGTGAAGGACACAGCTCACTGTAGAGTGGCTCCTTTATTTCCACCGGGATTGGGGGATTCCTTGGGTCGGGGACCCCCTTGAGAAAGAAATGGCAACCCCCCTCTAGCATTCCTGCCTGTAGAATCCCATGGACAGAGGAGCCTGTGGGCTACAGTCCATGAGGCGGCAAAGAGTCAGCCAAGACTGAGTGACTAAACCATCACCAACATCCCATCTAGGGAGTCCCAGGCCCCAGACTCGGCCGTCTTCAGTACTTCCGGCCAGGCTTGCATTCTGAAAGTGGCCACCTCTCCAGGCTGTTGACTCTTCTAAAGTGCCTCTTCTGTTTCTCAGACGTTCCCATCAATACACAATTCCTCTTTCTTCTGCACCACTTCTTTCCCCTCGAGAGTCACAAAATCCCGCTAGGAGAGGCTACCACTTGCTCTGACAATTTCGCAGGCACTTGTGGAAAGCCCCAGAACCCAAATCGCACCTGGTTGTACGCCTGCCTTCCTATCTTTCTCTGTGAGTTCCCCAGGAAGATTCTAAGCAACCCAATTCAGCAACTGCCACCAGGTGTCACCAGACCTTGCAGAGGGAACAGAGCCAGAAGGGCGTCTCAAGGACTAGAGACAGTCCTGGGTCTCTTCCAAGAGCTCACATCTAGACAAGGAGGCTGACCTGCATTCACTTACTCAAAGTCAAGTGTAAGAGAGAAGATGCCATTGGACCAGAGAAGAAGCAGCAGGCATTTCCACCCTTTCTTTGACTCTCATATTCCATATCTTTGTACGGTGACATATCATAACCAGACTTAGCATAGTGACCATTTTGAAATGTACAGAAATATCAAATCATTACGTTGTGTAACAGAGGCGAGCATAGTATAGTAGGTCAATTATACTTCAAAAACAGAGAAAAAGAGATTAGGACTTCCCTGGTGGCGCAGTGGATAAGAATCTGCCTGCCAATGCAGGGGACACAGGTTCGATCCCTGGTCTGGGAGGATTCCACATGCCTCAGAGCAACTGAGTGCATGAGCCACAACTACTGAGCCCGCGTGCTGTAACTCCTGAAGCCCACGTGCCTAGAGCCTGTGCTCCACAGCACGAGACACCACTTCACTGAGAAGCCTGTGCAAAGCAACGAAGACCCTGCACAGTCAAATAAATACATATGTACATAATAAAAAAGAAAAGAGAGACCAGATTTATGGTTACCAGAGGTAGGGGGTATGCAAGGGGGATTGGATGAAGGTGAAAGGGTACAAACTTCCAGTTAAAGATAAATAAATACTACGGATGTAATGTACAACATGATAAATACAATGAACACTGATGTTACATATGAAAAAGTTAAAATAAATCATAAGAATTCTCATCACAGAAATAAACTTTTTTATTTCTTTAACTCTGTATCTATATGAGGTGATGGATGTTCACTAAATTTATTGTGATAGTCATTTCAAGATATATGTAAGCCAAATCATTATGCTGTATGCCTTAAACTTGTACAGTGTTCTATGTCAATTATAGCTCAATAAAACTGGAAGGAAAAAAAAGACTCACATATTCCAGTGGGTTTTAATAAGTACTTTGGGGTTGGATAATAGAGAAGGCATCCCAGGAAGAGGAAAGTGCCTGAACTTGTAGTTCCTACAAGAGCAGGAACTAAAGTGGTGCTAAGGACTGACGTTTACTGAATGCTTACGCTATGCCAGGGATGGATCTGCTGAAAGCTTTCAGCAAAGAAAGAGCTGAAACAGAGAAAGACACAGACGAGGCTGTAGAATCCTGCTGAGTATATGGAGGAGTTTAGATTTTATTCTTGAGGGAGTAGGACGTCATTGTTTATTCAGCTTTAAAAAGACGAATAAGGTCATTTTGCTGTTAGTAAGAGAACCATAATTGCAACTCAGGATTTTTAAAACTATAAGATAAATAACTCTCCATTCATCACTTCTACAATAATAATTGTTATTGTTGTTTGACTCTTTGCGACCCCATGGTCTGTAGCCCGCCAGGCTCCTCTATTCATGGAATTTCCCAGGCAAGAATACGGGAGTGGGCTGTCATTTCCTTCTCCAGGGGATCTTCCTGACCCAGGGATCAAACCTGCATCTCTTACAGAGCAGGCGGATTCTTTACCACTGAGCCACCAGGGAAGCCCATGGTAATAATGGTAATAGTTAAAATGTGCTAAGCACTTGTTCAATTTAACAAATAGCTATTGAGAGCCTATGGTTATTTTGTTGTGATAAAAAAAAAAAAAATCTGCCATTTGGATCCATCACAGGCCTTCAGTTCACAACAGTAGGATTTTTGTCATATCACAGTGATGTCCTCAATGCCTAAAAGAGTACTTCGTACCCGGGAAGCACTCAGTAAATATTTGTTGAATTTTCTGTTTCTTGGTCTAATGATAATATTTTACATGTGCTGAGCACTTACATTGTCCCAGGCCCTGGTCGAATGTCCCTACACACAGAAGGTCCTATTCAGTTCAGTTCAGTTGCTCAGTCGTGTTCGATTCTTTGTGACCCCATGAATCGCAGCACGCCAGGCCTCCCTGTCCATCACCAACTCCCGGAGTTCACCCAAACTCATGTCCATCGAGTTGGTGATGCCATCCAGCCGTCTCATCCTCTGTCGTCCCCTTCTCATCCTGCCCCCAATCCCTCCCAGCATCAGAGTCTTTTCCAATGAGTCAACTCTTTGCATGAGGTGGCCAAAGTACTGGAGTTTCAGCTTCAGCATCAGTCCTTCCAATGAACACCCAGGACTGATCTCCTTCAGAATGGACTGGTTGGATGTCCTTGCAGTCCAGAAGGTCCTATCACTTGCATACTATTAACAAGCCATAGGCTATCATTCATCTTCATGATAACTATAAAACAAATTCTTTCATGCTGTGTATTTTAAAGATGAGGAAGTGGAGGTTCAGAGAGGTTAAGACAATTGTCCAACATCACAGAGCAAGGCAGGAATAGAGCCAAGACGTAACCCTGCTCCACCTGGCTCCAGAGCCCATCCTCTTAGGCCTCCTCACATACTGATATGTGTATCCATGCATGTGAGTTGCCTGGAGATCTGGTAGAATGCAAATTCTGACTCTGAAGGTGTGGGGTAGGATTTGAGATTCTGCATTCTCCCTATTAGTGCTGATCCTGCTGACCTAAGGACCACTATTTCAATGAGTGGCAAGACTCTTCATTTACTGTATTGCATTGCCTCAAGCCAGACTGATATCCCTTGCTTAAAACAAAACCACAAAACATCCTACATCTCTGCTGCTCTGAAAACAACCTGTATGTGTGAATCATGGTTAAAACCTAACACTCGGCTAATATCTTGTGCTGTTATACAAGGACCATGGCCGCGTGCCTAAACTTTGTAGGTTACACATCTTTTTAAAAATTCCCTGGTGGCTCAGTGGTAAAGAATCCGCCTGCCAATCCAGGAGACAAGGGTTTAGTCCCTGGTCTGGGAAGATCCCACATGTCATGGAGCAACTGTGCCTGCGCTCCACAACTACTGAGCCAGTGCTCTGGAGCCCAAGAGCCACAATTACCAGAACTACGGAAGGCCATTGGTAATGCCCTAAAGCCTATGCCCTGCACCAAGAGAAGCCACCATGATGAGAAGGCGGCACACCATAACTAGAGAGAAGCCCTGTTCTCTGCAACTAGAGAAAAGCTCATGCAGCAACAAAGACTTCTCTGGTGGCTCAGATGGTCAAGAATTCACCTGCAGTGTGGGAGACCTGGGTCCGATTCCTGGGTTGGGAAGATCCTCTGGAGAAAGAAATGGCAACCCACTCCAGTATTCTTGCTTGTATGACCCCAAGGACAAAGGAGCCTGGCAGGCTACAGTTCATGGAGTTGCAAAGAGTCAGACACAACTTAGCACAAAATGACCCAGCGAAGCCAAAAACTAACTAAATAAATTTTAAAAAATACACACATTGAACTTGCAAGACAGTGCAGTCTCTCACTTAGGAATCCAAGCTGTAACTCACGCAACATCATTGAACGCCTTCTGAGGTACTCATAGAAGCAACACCCCACGTTTAATTTCATGTTCATTTCCAGCCTGGGCTGTGTCTTCCCTGCTCCCCCTTCCCCAATCTCTTTTCTCTCATGTGCTCCCGAAGCCTGACCAACCAGAGCAACTTCTTTCCTTTTATGAATAGCATGGCAAGGCAGGGAGGGAAAAAAAAAAAAAAAAACAACCGAAAAATATTAAAGAATGCAAATCTGCATCAAAAAACTATGATCACCAATGTGTACAAGTTTTGCAAGACAGAATGCTAAAGTCTGAGCTTCTCCCATAACCCACCCACCTCCCTCCACGGTCCTGGTGAAATGCCAACTGGCTTACAAAGAAGGGTAATCATGGCCAGTCAGAAAAAGGAAAGAAAGATGGTCATTCACACAAACTGTGTTGAAGTTAGCCCATCAGTATTAGGAAGAGAAAGAAGTGTTTGCTTTGTAGAGACTTCACTCTGTGGCAGGACCTGGAAGGATGTCTGCAGCTACCACTTTCTGCTGCATCCTGGGAAAAGCATCACCAGGAGATGGTGAAGGACAGGGAATCCTGGCATGCTGCAGTCCATGGGGTCACAAACAGTCTGACACAACTGAGAGGCTGAACAACAATAAAAGAAAAGCTAAATGGAAAGCTAAAGGCCTGAAAAGAAGAGATGAGACTCAGGGCTGTGGAGCAGAAGCCAGGATAGAGGTGGAAACGAGACTGAGAAGGGGTGGACTCAGCATTGACACGTGTCCCAGGGAGAAAAGAAAAAGAAGATTGGGCGCCCCCCTCTGGCAAGTGCAGCCAGCTCCTCTCAGGAAGAGCTTGCTTTGGGTAATGGGTGTCCTTTTCTGAGACTGAAGCTGGAGAACTCTGCTTCAGAACACAACTCTGGGTGGTGGATTGGGCTGAGCTCTGCAAATTCTGTTCCAGCATTTTTAATAGCGTTGTGAATATTAAATTAGGGAGAAAGAAAAATCTTGGAACAGGAACCATGGAACCCTGACTGCCTTTCCAGATTTACTATTCCCTAGCCATGTCTTCAGATGATGTAGTTTTGTTTCCTCTAGATTAATATTCCCCTAATCTGGGATCAGGGCTTCCCAGGTGGCTCAGTGGTAAAGAACCCGCTTGCCAAAGCAATAGATGCAAGAAATGCAGGTTTGATCCCTGGGTCGGGAAGATCCCCTGGAGAAGCAGGTGACAACCCACTATGGTATTCTTGCCTAGAAAATCCCATGGACAGAAGAGCCTGGAGGGCTACATCCATGGGGTTGCAAAGAGTTGAACACAACTAAAGCGACTTGGCATGCATGCACACAAGCTTTTGGGACCACTCCTTCTCCATGTTTGCTCAAGGCCACTTCTGGGATAGAAATTTCTTTGTAGTAGAACTAAAATACCCAAGATCTCCAGGAAAGGCTTAAATCTTGATTTAAAGACAGTAGATTCTATCCAGAGATTGTGCCTATAACCCACAAAGGGTGCAGGGAGCCAAGATGAAAAGACTATCATATACCTACAATGTAAAGTCATCAGGACTCCTGAACTAGTTCTGTGGAATATCAGCCTCTCCTCTTGTAATTTTCTTTGCAATCTAGTTTAAAGATATAGATGAACTTGTGAGATGATGCCATGATACATTACCCAAGAGAAAAGGTAGAGAGGAAAATAATAGAAAAATGTTCGTCCTCCCCAATAATCAAAGAAGTAAAATTTAAAATAACCTTAGGGTACATCCACTAGATTTTAAAAAAAAGGAAAAATGGAAAATATTAGGATGGTCTACTTAAACATAACTTGAATCAAGAGCGGGCAAGATGTTCTAGTTGTCCCTGGATTTTTGACAGTCTTGGGGTTGAGTCATAAATCTGGACACATACTAGGAATTCTGTGTAACCCAGGAAAAACAGAGATTTCCTGTCTTTGAGTCAAAAATAGCACAGACTTACTTTGAGGAAATGAGTTTTGATCTTCCCGCAGTGTTGACCCATCTGGTCCCTGACGGGGGAGTAAAGCAGGTCCTTGGCGGCGATGCGGGCATATGCCACCCTCTTGTTGTTGCTCAGCATCCAGATGAAGACGTCAGGGATGGTGTGCTGTGGCTGTCGGGGCAGAACGGGGGATGTGATAGGTGGGCATTTACACAGGCATTTCCAGGGTTCTCCTATCCCGAAACAACCCCCTTCTGCAAAAGTTCTGTGACTTAAACCGTCTGGGTACTGAGACAGCTGTGCAACCAAGCAAGTTAAGTACAGCTTCTTTAAGAAAGTCTTAGGTCATGGAAACCCCATACACCAAACTCTCATCACACTTTGACGATACACAAGTCAGACCCATGACTTGGCATCTTTGCTCGCCTACTTTTCTCCATCTGCAGAACAAACATTTTCTACACTTTCCAATGCAATTTTTTTCTTTGCACTCTTGTAAGCACAATTTAGTTTCAAGCAGTAGACCTCCTAGGAGCCTGGTAACATTTCCAGAATGTTTAGATGAAAAAACAAAAGTCCATTAATGTCCTTGGATGTCTTTCCATCTTCAGGAAGGAAAAACAATTTTACAAGGGACTTTATACCTAAAATATGATTGTTAAGTATTTTCACTCCATTTTAGGTGTTCGTTCAGGAGAAACTGCATTAAATTGCGTGGAAAATTAGACTTTAAAATTGAGCTAATCAAGATAAGAATTGCAGAATTCCCTGCCAAGAGACCCATTACACAGTATTTGAAATGCACATTTCTGAGCCAACATAGCTTCCAAAACTAAAGGGAGGTGTATTGGCATAAACTAGCTTTTGACATCCTTGGACTGTAAGCAGATGCTCTTTCTAACCCCATAACCCTTGAGTGTAACTAGTACCCTTCCTCTCTTGACACGGAAACAGGGACACTCATGGGAAGGGTTTCCAGCCATAGGGTTGGTTAGTCACAGACCTGTTTCAAACGTTCTGGGTGCTTATTAAAATTCCTGCATTCCAAAATGACTGTCTCAGGGTTTTTTATGCTTCCAGGGAATGACTGATTTGCAACAAGAAAAACAACTTTCAAGAACAACAGAAGCCGTAGACCTGCACCTCTCCCTGAAACCTTCCCACAGGAAACCTGGTTTTTATAACAGAAGTAAATATGAGGACTTTATAAAGCTCATTCTGGTTGTCACCAGAAGATATTACTTACAACTAATTTTTTCCCCCCTTTTCCTGCTCTTCTTGTTTTTTTCTTTTTTTAAGCTTAAACTTTTTTTGGTATTGGGGTACAGATGATTAACAATGGCTTACAACTAACTTTAAAATGAGAAAATTTGTTTTAACTTTTACTGAACATGAGCTTCAATTTCAGTTTTCTTAGTTAAAAATCTATCAAAGTTCTTGTGCTTATTTTGACTTTTCTTGAGCCTACTAAGAAGTGTGTTTTTTTTCTGTTTGTTTTTGTTTTAGAAATGTGCTTTTTATTTCTGCTGACTACTCAGGCTTCGTTAAAAAAAAAAATCCATAAAGTCATACATGTTTGACTTAATTTAAAAACGTCCCTTCTCACCCTTCAAATGAATACTGCCTCCTCAGCTCAGCAGAACTTGAGAGAAAACACAGCTCCATCTTTCATCCTTAGCAAACATTCAAACCCCCCAGGAAGTCATATTCAGGTTAATCTTTCAAATGAGCTTTACCCATGGAGTTGATTACCTCATCCACAAGAAAGCGGATTTTTTCCACAAAGTTTTGGGCTGTCTGGATCATTTCTTCAAGAGATAACTTTTTCTTCTGCTGCTGAGTGAGCCCCTTGGCTTCCTTGGCTATTGCCTCCTAAAACAAAACAAGAGTCAGTGTAGATCTTTCTAGAAATCTGGTTAAGAAGCATAGTCAAAGTGCTTGTAAGCTCCACACTGAGCCATCATGAGGGCAGTTTCAGGGTCTGCACGCTGCCTGTTAAAAGAAGGTGGCTCAGATGGTAAAGAATCTGCCTACAATGCAAGAGACCTGGTTTTGATCCCTGGGTTGGGAAGACCCCGTGGAGGAGGGCATGGCAACCCACTCCAGTATTCTTGCCTGGAGAACCCATGGACAGAGTCTGGCAGGCTACAGTCCATGGGGTTGCAGAGTCAGACTTGACTGAGCACTTTCACTTTCACTTCAGGAAGATGGAAAGAGTGAATATTATTTCACCTTCATTTGACAGTTGAGAAGCTGAGGCCAAGAGAAGTCAGTGTCTGGTGGGGTTCCTGGCACGTGGCAGGTGTTAAATACATGTTTATGGAGTGAACAGATGAGTCAATATACTGGGGACAAGCACCAAGTACCTACAGCCTCGTGCTCCCTGCACCCAGGGCCTGGCACCTGGGAAGCCCCTGATCAGAGAACCTGAATGCCTGCTGTGGACCAGGCGCTCCCAGGAGCCAAGGCCTTGGGCAGGGGAAGGACACAGTTTTCCCTTCCCTGAGGCTTTGACAGTCGGTGAGGTGAAAGCAATACATGCAAATAACTAAACCGTGTAAAACACCAGGAGACTAGAGGGGCCAAAGCCAGGTTTTATGAATAATGCTAAATATGATATTTTAGCTGAATCTTTAAAAATACATTCAATTCATCAGAGGATAAGAAAAAGGACAGTCCAGATGGAAGGAACAACTACCTATGAAGATACCTAATCAGTAGGGGTTCAAAATCATTGCTGCTTAGATATATAGGAAGGGAGAAATGGGAGCTAAGATTGGGAGACTAGGCTGGGCCCAGATGCTGAGCAGCTCTGTATGTCATGCACAAAGGAATTTGGCCTTTATCTTTTGAACAATTGCACTGTTTTTGTTGTTCAGTCCCTGAGTCACGTCTTACTCTTTGTGACCCCATGGACCGTAACCCACCCCAGGCTCCTCTGTCCTCCACTATCTCCCAGAGTTCGCTCAAATTCATGTTCATCAACATGGTGATGCTATCTAACCATCTCCTCCTCTGCTGCCCCCTTCTCCTTTTGCCCTCAGTCTTTCCCAGCATCAGGGTCTTTTCCAGTGAGTCAGCTCTTCACATCAAGTGGCCAAAGTATTGGAGCAATTGAGAGACCCCAGTGATATTTTCATGAAGACCGATCTAAGCAGGTTAGTGTTTTGGAGACCATTCTGGAAGGTGGACTGGAGGAAGATGACTGCAATAGTCCAGGCCAGAGATGCTAAGGCACTCAGGTTAGGCAGCGGTTCAGGGGATAAAGAATAGAGTAAGGGCCAGAGTCTTTAAAGGCCAGGTCGTGTGCCTGGCCTGGGGTCAAACTGACCATTTAGGGTGAGGTATAGGGTTCAACTACTGTTGCCTGGAAAATTCCATGGATGGAGGAGCCTGGTAGGCTGCAGTCCATGGGGTCGCTAAGAGTCGGACATGACTGAGCGACTTCACTTTCACTTTCCACTTTCATGCATTGGAGAAGGAAATGGCAACCCACTCCAGTGTTCTTGCCTGGAGAATCCCATGGACGGAGAAGCCTAGTAGGCTGAAGTCCATGGGGTCGCACAGAGTCGGACACAACTGAAGCGACTTAGCAGCAGCAGCAGCAGCATAGGGTTCAAACTTGATTCTTAGGCTTCTGACTAGAGCAACAGGGAAGGCTGGTGATACCAATACAGGATGGGGAATAAGCTTAGGTGGGAAGATAATGGGCTGAGTTGGGTATGTTGGGTCAGAGGGGCAATGAGGCAGCAGTTGACGTGTCCACTCAGAGGCTGGAAACACAGGCCTGGAGGTGGGGAAAGAGCCGAGCCACCAAAAGGTACTGACATGGTGGGCTTGTTCAGGACAAGGACTGCTGGACACAGAAAACAAGAGAGCTCGGCGGGTGATACATAGGGGATGGCTATTCCAGAGGCAGGGAGGGGCAGTCACAGGAGCTGAGGAAGAAATGAGTAGGAAGAAGATTTTATATATGGTGGGAGTCTGGTCTCCCCAGGAGTAGGGGAGAACACAAACCATTTATTATTCTGGAAAGATGGATGAGTCAAGTGTTCAGAGACTCAAGCTTTAGTCTCTGGAGTATACTTAACTAGCTATGACCTTAAAAAAAAAGTGGTTCATCTCTCCAGGCCCCATTCACATCTTTAAAATGTCCCTGGCCAAACAGAGTCGGGTTTTTTGTAAACTGGAGGATAACTGCTTTGCAATGTTGTATTAGTTTCTGCTATACAACAGCGAGAATCATCCGTATGTATACATGTATCTCTTGCCTCTTGAACCTCTCTCCCACCCCATTCCACCCCTCTAGGTCATCATAAAGCACCAAACTGAGCTCCCTGACACTGAGGAATTTCATTTTGCAGAATTATCATGACTTCATACAAGACACTCCTTGCTGCCACAGCTGGAGCTGAAGTTTCAAGCAGAAATAATCAGGGTCTGACTCGGCCTGGCAGTTCCCAGTTGTCACTCATTCAACAGTGACCGAGTGACTCCCAGGCACCCAGCACTGTGCAGGGTTCACAGGACGCAGAGAGGGACCAGCCACCGCCCAACCCTGCCCTCAGGCAGGGCTCACAGCCTTTCATACATCGTAAAGGGAGGACATGGAGGGGAGAAAGCCTAGTTATTTCTTTTTGTCTCTCAGCTCAGGAGGCAGAAGGTTAGGTGCAAGAGTCCACAGCCTCTGACAAGATACAAATGCCAAAAAATGAACAAGCCCTACATCAGAATAGAATGTAGCGCTGGTGGGCTTCTAGCTCAATCTTACATTCAATACATGCTAGCTCTTCTCCAGCGCATTCATCTGCTTATTCCCTTTCCACTCATTCCTCTATATCACACAAACATATAACCCTTAGAACCTTATCCTCATGTGGTCTATGACCTATGCTTCATCTACGAGGCTTATTTTTAAAGCACATGTTTTAGTGCTTCCCAAGTATAAATAGATTTTCACATACCAGCTCCTGCCAACAGAGCGTAAGTCGTTTCTTATCTAAATTGCTTTGGTTCAACATCTTAGGCTTCTTTTCTGCTTCAGAAATAAAGGCACTAGAAGAGAAGAAAAACAATTTTCAAACCTAGTGAAAATTCATTTCTAAAATTCCAGAGATTTGCAAGTATACTTTCTACAATGCAGTGGGAAAGCTGATGAAGCCACGGAGCCAAGGTTTTTTTAACTAGGATTAAGCAATGATGCACTAACGTTTCTTTTCTTTATTTAAAAGAGTTAGTTATTTATTTGGCTGTGCTGGGTCTTAGTTGTGGCATATGGGATCTAGTTCCCTGACCAGGGATCAAACCTGGGTGCCCTACATTGGGAGTTTGGAGTCTTAACCACCGGACCACCAGGGAAGTCCCTGTACTGTTTCTGAGAGACAAATGAGAATGGGAATTGATGTCCAGGTCCCATAATGATTTGGGGAATGCGTGTTTTTCCACTTTCTTTTGGTATATGCCTAATGTGATGGCTGAAACTCAGCAGTGGCCACAGGACTGCAAAAGGTCAGTTTTCATTCCAATCCCAAAGGCAATGCCAAAGAATGCTCAAACTACCACACAATTGCACTCATCTCACAGGCTAATAAAGTAATGCTTAAAATTCTCTAAGCCAGGCTTCAGCAATACATGAACCGTGAACTTCCAGATGTTCAAGCTGGTTTTAGAAAAGGCAGAGGAACCAGAGATCAAATTGCCAACATCCACTGGATCATCAAAAAAGCGAGAGAGTTCCAGAAAAATATCTATTTCTGCTTTATTGACTATGCCAAAGCCTTTGACTGTGTGGATCACAAGAAACTGTGGAAAATTCTGAAAGACATGGGAATACCAGACCACCTGATCTGCCTCTTGAGAAATTTGTATGCAGGTCAGGAAGCAACAGTTAGAACTAGACATGGAACAACAGACTGGTTCCAAATAGGAAAAGGAATACGTCAAAGCTGTATATTGTCACCCTGCTTATTTAACTTCTATGCAGAGTACATCATGAGAAATGCTGGACTGGAAGAAACACAAGCTGGAATCAAGATTGCCAGGAGAAATGTCAATACCCTCAGATATGCAGATGACACCACCCTTATGGCAGAAAGTGAAGAGGAACTAAAAAGCCTCTTGATGAAAGTGAAAGAGGAGAGTGAAAAAGTTGGCTTAAAGCTCAACATTAGGAAAACGAAGATCATGGCATCCAGTCCCATCACTTCATGACAAATAGATGGGGAAACAGTGGAAACTGTCAGACTTTATTTTGGGGGGCTCCAAAATCACTGCAGATGGTGACTGCAGCCATGAAATTAAAAGACGCTTACTCCTTGGAAGAAAAGTTATGACCAACCTAGACAGCATAATAAAAAGCAGAGACATTACTTTGCCAACAAAGGTCTGTCTAGTCAAGGCTATGGTTTTTCCAGTGGTCATGTATGGATGTGAGAGTTGGACTATAAAGAAGGCTGAGCATGAAGAATTGAACTGTGGTGTTGGAGAAGACTCTTGAGAGTACCTCGGACTGCAAGAAGATCCAGCCAGTCCATCGTAAAGGAGATCAGTCCTGGGTGTTCATTGGAGGGACTGATGTTGAAGCTGAAACTCCAATATTTTGGCCATCTGATAAGAAGAGCTGACTCATTTGAAAAGACCCTGATGCTGGAAGGGATTGAAGGCAGGAGGAGAAGGGGATGACAGAGGATGAGATGGTTGGATTGCATCACCGACTCAATGGACATGGGTTTGGGTGGACTCTGGGAGTTGGTGATGGACAGGGAGGCCTGCCATGCTGCGGTTCATGGGATCGCAAAGAGTCAGACATGACTGAGCAACTGAACTGAACTGAACTGATACAAGTTCATAAGAGCAAACCCAAAATAATGCAGTTATTTTGCAATTCCTTTATTTTACAAATTTAACACACACCAAAAGGTTCCTAAAAAGTTGTATGTCAAGCAAATATTTTAGTTTCAAAACTGAGCTATGTCCTTATATTTTTTAAAATATACAAAGGACTGAACAGTAACACTTTGAAAGATGAAGTTTAAAATGTGCTCAGTAGAAAAAGGTTATGAGTGCGATGAACTAGAAATGGCTTTAAACGTGGAAAATAAGATATTGCCCTCACCAGCAATAATTTAAATGCAAATTAAAATTGATGCCATTTTCACTTATTAAAAACTGGATAGTATTCAAGATTGAAAATATTCGAGAGGGAAAAGTCACTCTCTTCTATTACGATAGAAGAGTGTTAATTATTATAATGTTTAGGAGGTAATTTGATAGCACTTATCAATATATAAATGTCCATATAATTTGATCCAAAAATTATACTAGAATTCTATCCTTTAAAAATAACTGAAAGTTCTTGCAAAAAAAGATGTTTATACAGTAATGCTTATTGTAGCACCATTTATAGTAGCAAAATAAATCAGAACAAAAATATCAGGGGCTAGTTAAATATTACATGATACATATCACATAACTAAACAGTGGGGTCAACCATTAGTTACCACTGTAGAAAGATGCTGGTGATACATTGTTGAGTGAAAAAGCAAGCTGCTGAACAAAGTGCAATATTTGTAAAGAAATAGAGCATTCTTATGAATGTGTATGTTTGCAAATGCACAGGAAAAAAACCCAGAAAGACCAATCAAACTCTGCTCTCTGAGTGGGATTGAAGAGAGAACTGAGAACATTTTTACCCTACCCATCCTGCGTTTTGTTGTCGTTGTGAGATGAGCCTGTAGTACTTTTGTGATGAAAAGAATCAGTTACAAAGGAACAAAACGGGGTTAAGATGCCAAACCTCCCAGCTCGGGGTCCCACACAGAAGCTCTGCCTGGTGGCAGTTGAAGCTTCGCCAGAGATTCTCTTTGGGCCTACTAGTCATTGCATTTTCTCTTAGTTTTTAAAAATAAAAGGATTCTATTTTGAGGAAGGCGTCTTGTCACATGTCTACCTTTCTTTCCTAGAGGCAGAAGGAATCTGTTCCACTCCCAGGATGGATCAGCTCTAAGAAACATGATGAACGCTTCTAATCTCTCTCCCTTCCGCACAGGGGGAGAAATAGCTTATTTCCCCCTCAGAATGGGGTAGATAGATGACTTTGGCTCCTGACTCTGATCATTCTTCATCTTTTAGACCCGCCAACTGTGGGCTGTGGGCAGGCTCCTCACTTCCACATGGCAGGTGGTCTGGTCCTTCTAGGGAAGCCCCAAAGTCAAGCTGCTCAACTGCCAACAGGTTGGGGGAACCACAAAGTGTCCTCGACCTCAGGTCCAAACTGCTTTCTTAAATCCCTATTTACCAAATAGAAAACAAATGTCTGACCCTCATGTATGTTTTTCAGTTGGTTTAAAACTTGCAGAAAAGAAAGGAATGATTATCACATCAAGCAACCTCCTAGTAAAGAAAAATTTTCCAGCTATTAATTTGCCCACAATTTCTAAAAATGATCATGAAGCTTTTAAAAGATACTTCAAGGGAATTGCAGGTGGCACTTAACTCACAGCAGGAGTAGCACTGATTCATATTGCTTCTGTGAAAAACAGAACAGAAATCAAGATAGAAAAAACACATATTTATCTCTCCGCTTTCTTCCTTTTTTAAAAAAGTAAAAATACTCGGGTAGTTGAGAGATTAGAAAAGACAAAACTTGCAAGACAAAACTTGCAAAGCAGAACACAGGAATTTAGCTATCTGCTGTCTATTTGTTTTTTTCTTTCCATCAAATGAAATGCCACTCCTTTTCCATTCGTTCTATCATGACAAATTCTCACTGTTTGCTCGAGTATTGACTGATTCATTTCAAGAGTTAATCCAAGGTGTTTCCTTTAAGGGAGGCAGCCTCTAAGATGGCCCCCACGATCCCCGCCTCCTGCTGTTCTTGCCATCATATGATTCCTCCCCTTTGAATATACATTAGTCCCAGGGATTGGTTTCTGACAGAACCCATCAAGACTGATGGGCTGTCACGTCCAAGATTAGATAATAAAAGACCATGATGTCCAGCTTACTGGCATGTCCTCTCTGACTCTTCTGTCTCACACACTCTGATGAAGTCAGTTGCCATGTTGTGAGAGGTGGTGTGGAGAGGCCCATATGGCAAGGAATTGAGGATGACCTCCAAACAACAGCTGGCAGGGAGCTGCAGTTCTCAATCCTCCTCAATCCAACAGTTTATAAAGAACTGAATTCTGCAAATGACCACGTGAGTGATCTGGGAAGTGAGTCCTTCCCAGAGGAGCCCCAAGGTAACTCTAGCCTCAGACAATGCCTTGAGTGCAGCCTGGGATAGGTTCTGAGCAGAGGACCCAACTAAGCCACATCTACATTCTTGACCCAAGAAACTGTGAAATAATAAATATGTTTTAGTCACTTAAATTTGAGGGTTATTTGTTACTCTGCAATTGGTAACTGACATACCCTACTCATTTTTTTATTATATTGTCTACCTCCTGGAGTAAGAGTCATTAATTGGTGCTTATTAATGTAGTGTACAAAAACTTCTGTTAAGTAGCATTTGATACAATTTATCCATCTAACTGGGAATCCCTGGTTGGTCAGCAGTAAAGAATCCATCTGCAGTGCAGGAGATGCAGGTTCAATCTCTGGGTCAGGAAGATCCCCTGGAGAAGGAAATGGCAACCCACTCCAGGATTCTTGCCTGAGAAATCCCATGGACAGAGGAGCCTGATGGGCTGCCGTCTATAGGGTCACAAAATTCAAGTATAACTTAACAACTAAATACCCACCACCAGCAGCCAATTGCCAAATAGTTGTTGCATGTGTGCTAACTTGCTTCAGTCGTGTCCAACTCTCCGGACTAGCCCACCAGGCCCCTCTGTCCATGGGATTTTCCAGGCAAGCATACTGAAGTGAGTTGCCATGCCCTCCTCTAAGGAACCTTCCTGAGCCAGGTTATGAATCCACATCTCTTAAGTCTCCTGCATTGGCAGGTGGATTCTTTCTTACTAGTGCCACCTGGGAAGCCCAAATAGTTGCTGCTGCTGCTGCTACTGCTGCTGCTAAGTCGCTTCAGTCGTGTCCGACTCTGTGCGACCCCATAGACGGCAGGCCACCAGGCTCCCCTGTCCCTGGGATTCTCCAGGCAAGAACACTGGAGTGGGTTGCCATTTCCTTCTCCAATGCACGAAAGTGAAAAGTGAAAGTGAAGTCGCTCAGTCATGTCCGACCCTCAGCGACCCCATGGACTGCAGCCTTCCAAACTCCTCCGTCCATGGGATTTTCCAGGCAAGGGTACTGGAGTGGGGTGCTGTTGCCTTCTCCGAAATAGTTGCTGAGTACCTACCAAATGCAAAGAAGCATGCCAGACACTAACACTGCTAGCAATTTTCTTGTTTCAAAAAGAATCTCTGCAGTAAGTCTTTCTTTTCTTCCCTTTTCCTTTTTTTTTCCTTTGCTTTATGTTTTAGTAAAGTATCAAAAAGCAATAGTGAGCCCACAGCAGCTAAATTACTGAACAAAAGAAGATGGATGTAACACAACTCAATGTTCATTTGACTGCATGTGAAATTGACTATTTTCTAAGGTAAGTAAAAGCTGATTCCATACAGCTCAGCTCCCCAGATGCCAGCTGTCCCTCCAGTACCTGCTTTGACTGATAAAGTCACTGAGCACCATCTTCATTTTCTCTTCTGGGGCTTCCTCTGAAATCTTAATCAGTTCTTTTACTTCCTCTATACCTTCTTCCTGAAAACAAACCACGGAGGTGGAGGGATGAGAGATGGGAATGAAACTGTCGTGGAGACACTGATTCTAACATTCACAGAAATTATATTCAGCTCATATTTTGTTTTGAAAAGGAAAGAGGCAAGAGATGACACTGTCCGTGAGTTATGTGAGCTGGAAAGGGATATGTGAGAGGAATCACAAAGGGAAGGTGCAAGATGCCAAAGCAGCATGTTCCCTGGTTTTCTTTACCCCCGGGGGCTTGGGTGGGACAGCGTACATTTATTGCACGTAGGTACTATTTTAAATGGGCTTCCCAGGTGGCTCACTGGTAAAGAATCTGCCTGCCAATGCAGGAGACAGGAGTTCGATCCCTGGGCCAGGAAGATATCTGGAGGAGGAAATGGCAACCCATTTCAGTATTCTTGCCTGGAGAATCCCACGGACAGAGGGGTCTGGTGGGCTACCATGGGGTCACAAAGAGCTGGACACAACTTAGCAACTGAGCACGCATGCACACTGTTTTGAATACTTTCACACATTCAATTCCTCAAAGAATTCTGAAGGAAAAGAACAAGATATGATAGGAGAGGGTAAGAGGAAACATCAAAAAGCTTCTCTGAGGAAGTGCTTGAACCTGAGCTATGGAGGCTGACTGGGCTTCCTTGGAGAAACAAGATGAGGAAAAGCAGCCCAGGCAGAGGGAAGAGCATGGAGGTGGCTAGCTTGGTTTCTTTGAGACACTTGAAAGGAGACCACTGTGCTTGGAATAAAGTAAGGAAGAGGAGCCTGTGAGAGACAGGACCAGAGAGGTAGCAGGGCTTGACTTTGGAGGGAATTGTCTACTGTTAGGAGAAGGCAATGGCACCCCACTCCAATATTCTTGCCTGGAGAATCCCATGGACAGAGGAGCCTGGTAGGCTGCAGTTCATGAGATCAGTAAGAGTCGGACACGACTGAGCGACTTCCCTTTCACTTTTCACTTTCATGTATTGGTAGACTTAGGATTTTGTACTAGTTGAAGTTAAGATCTGTCAACTTTGTGAGAATGCTGTCCATCCCCTGACCTTTGGAGATGAGGAAAATGGTCTATCCTTAGGTTCTATGGGCCTTCCAGGTGGTACTCACGGTAAAGAGCCCACCTGACAATGCAGGAGACTTAAGAGAGGTGAGTTCTATCCCTGGATTGGGAAGATCCCCTGGAGGAAGGCATGGCAACCCACTCCAGTATTCTTGCCTGGAGAATCCCATGGACAGAGGCGCCTGGTGGGTTTCAGTCCACAGGGTCACAAAGAGTCAAACACGACTGAAATGACTTAGCATGGATCATACTAGGTACTATAACAGGTAGAAGCAGAGCAGGGATTTGAATTTGGAGAGCTTGATTTAAAGGTGAGGAATTTTGCAAAATGTATTCTCATTTCCCTGGGTTCACATGGCAGGAGCCATGCGTCATCCAAATGCAGAGGCCTCAATTCTTTGGTATTTGAACTGAGGCCAAGACCCTCTTCTGAGTGGGAAAAGATCCCCTTTGCCTCCAGCTTCCCAATATTTGAATCCATCACCCATCAGAGTCACCTACCAGGAGGTCTGCCATCTTCTCCAGCATGTTGGACCAATGCAGCCTAAACGTCTGGTCTCCCCAAGAACTGACAAAGTAGACACAGGGCTTCTTGGCCTCAAATGGCAAATAGTTGTAATTCCTGGGAAAATACATTAGGTCTGGAAGTTAGTTGGCAATCAGTGTTTTTCAGGCAATTCCGGTCACATGTTCATGTTTCATACATCCTGGGTGGACTGGAGAAAGGATGGTGATAAAATAGTCACATTAGTAATGCCACCCTTAGCCTCTATCTGGGGACCTATGAACACTAAGCAATGAACAGCCATATGGCTACAATGAAGAGGTAGTAATGGCTACCACTCTGACCCAGGGCAAAGCTTAGAATGATCACCAGAAGGCAGGATTCAATTGGCAAGCCCTCTTCAAGGAAAAATTCTCTTTCTAATTGAGAGAAGGGAGAAAAACTAACATTTTCCTTTCCCTTTAAATCTATATACTAAGAACTGACTGTGTAAGGATCAACTGAGATAACAGAGGTGAATGTATTTTATAAACTGAAATCACTAGAGAATTGTAAGAAGGTAAAATAATATTAATGAGGATGAAGTCATGTGCTTCAAACTCAACTCCAACATTCCATGGCTGCCATCCATCCATCCATCCATCCATCCAATGTTGGTTGTTGCTGGGCATTAGTGCCAATAATATATTGATCGGTGACCCACTTGACTAAGAAAGGACCAGAGAGATAGCAAAGTAGCTGGAAGGGGAGACATGGAGCCAAAGAGAATGGTTGATGGTGATGGTTGGATATGCTTAAATGATGGTGAGAAAAAGATAGTTCAGAGGATGAGACTGAAGACAGAAAAGAAGGGACTAACTGGGAGAATTCAGTTCCCAAGAATGTGGATGTGGAAGCAGGTAAGATGGGAGAGATGTAGCCTAAGGTTGAAGTTCCCTGCCTAATGACAGCTATATTCATTATAGCTAGCTCTTACCTAGCTCTGCCCCCAGCCCCCTGAAATTTTCCCACAAACATCTGGGTGTGAAGAGAAACATGTAATGCAGGCAAGAGCACATTTCTTGTCATGGGCATTGCTTGGACAGGGGCCCTAATAAATGTGGACAGTGTTAGGAGTCATGAGCTTCTAGAGGTTGGGGTGGGGGGAAAGTGAAAGAGAGAGCTTTGTTTTCATTCCAAAAGCTACAGAGGACTTCAGCCTGAAAGAACGCATGGTTGTTCTTTTTAGCTCTCCAACCTAAGTTTCTTCTAGAGGCCATAAAGTTAGCAAAGATGCTCTGTGGTCTGTTCTGCAGAGAAAACAAACCAGCAGGCAACCATTCAGAAGAGAAGCCAAATAAGTCCTTGGCAGAAACTGAGGTTACGATTACAGCATGGAAACAAAATAAAACTTAACAAATAAGGAAGGTCAGAAACTGCTCTTTCCTTTATCTTGTTAAAAATGATGGCACTGAGAAAAACAAATGTCGTATAATAGGGCTCATATGTGGAGTCTAGAATTGACAGAGATGAATATATTTGCAAAGCAGAAATAGACACAAACGTAGAGAACAAACTCCTGGATACTGATGAGGGAAGCAGGGGTGGGATGAACCGGGAGACTGGGACCGACATATATACACTATTTTGTACAAAATAGGTAATTGATCACAACTTACCGAATAGCACAGGGAACTCTACTCAGTGCTCTGTGATGACACAAGTAGGAAAGAAATCTTTATTTTTCCTTTTGAACTTTTTATTTTGTATTGGCGGCACTAGTGGTAGAGAACCCGCCTGCCAATGCAGGAGATGTAAGAGACAAGGGTTCGATCCCTGGGTCGGGAAGACCCCTGGGGGAGGGCATGGCAACCCACTCCAGTATTCTTGCCCGGAGAGTTGCACGGACAGAGGAGCCTGGAGGCCACAGTCCACAGAGCTGCAAGGAGTTGGACACAACTGAAATAACTTAGCACAAAGCAATTAACAAAGTTGTGATAGTTTCAGGTGAACAGTGAAGGGACTCAGTCACACATATACATGGATCCATTCTCCCCCCAACCCCTGTCTCATCCAGGCTGCCACATCACATTGAGCAGAGTGGGAGGAAATCTTAAAAGGAGAAGATATATGTATACGTATAACTAATTTACTTTTCTACATGGAAGAAACTAACCCAACATTGTAAAGCAACTACGTGTGTGTGAAGTCGCTTCTGCTAAGTCGCTTCAGTTGTGTCCAACTCTGTGCGACTCCATAGACGGCAGCCCACCAGGCCCCGCTGTCCCTGGGATTCTCCAGGCAAGAACACTGGAGTGGGTTGCCATTTCCTCCTCCAATGCATGAAAGTGAAAAGTGAAAGTGAAGTTGCTCAGTCGTGTCCAACTCTTAGCAATCCCATGGACTGCAGCCCACCAGGCTCCTCAGTCCATGGGATTTTCCAGGCAAGAGTACTGGAGTGGGGTGCCATTGCCTTCTCATGTCCAACTCTCTGTGACCCATGGACTGTAGCCCACCAGGCTTCTCTGTCCATGGGAGTCTCCAGGCAAAGTAATTATACTCAAATAAAAATTAAAAACAGATTATGGCACTGAGAATCCTGCAACTAAATAAATTCCTACTTGATGTTGTGCTCTGTCCCAAGGTTTCTTTGCTCTGGATGATTCTGTGCTAACGGTGTTCAAAGCCTCTGTGTCTTTGGCTCCCAGGTCCTCCAGATCTTACTGGATCTACAGGGCTCAGGATGCAGTATTTTTCTCAGGCAAATGACCGTGCAGATGGAGAGCAGCAGATGGGAGGGTACCACATTGCCAGCAGGAAGAGACGTCTAACAGTTTGAATGGCTGCACTGATGTGCCATCAGCCTTGTGACTCGGGGCAAGGGTAGGCCTGGAACCCTGAGAATCAAATGGTAATCTGACTCTGGGCTTGTGCTCCAGTCTCATTCTTGCACTCCAGCCCCATATGTAAATTATATGCAAATGCACGTGCTTTAGAAAACTGGAAAGCCCAGAGCAAACCCAAGGTGATGTTTCAAGTGTCAGGCTAAACCACTCCTTATAAGGTGGTATTTCAATGGAGGCAACAGACAAATAAGTTGTATGTGTGTGTTTGTACATGTGTGTATGTGTGCTCATGGGTGTGGACACTGTGAGTGCATAGGCATATGTGTGTGTGAGCATGCCCAAGTGTGTTGGGGTATATTCTATTATAAAACCTTCTAATTCAGATGCTGCCATTCTTGGCTTACCACTATGTGGACAGAGCTTCAATATAGTGACAGGAATATACAGAAAACCCCCAAACATCAGCATGACTTATTTTGGTCTCTTTGAGTGAGCCAGTTAGTACTGATGTGTGGCCCGCTGAAGGATTCTGTAGCACTCTCATCTCCTTTAAACCCTCCCCATACTACATCTCCTGATATTACCATCACTATCAGCAATGGGCTAGTCTAACAAGGTGGGGATGTTTTCACTGCCTGGTCCCAGAGAAGGATGCAGAGTACCACTGAGAGCCTCAGAAAAGCCTCCCAGAGCTGCAGATCCTGCTCAGTGATGTCCTCAGGTTTGACACTGGACAGAAAAACCATTAAAGGATGGGGAAGTTTGGGGTCCTTTTTGGTGCATGTAAGGGAGGATGGGCCATCAAGCATGGCTGCCAGGGGGCCAAAAAAGACCCCAAAGAAGGTGGTCCATGGGAGGGACAGGATTTAGAAAATGTGCAGCCATGCCCAGAAATGAGAGGACATGCATCCAGGGTTATTTTCACTTACTCCTTCCTACTTTGTCCCAGACAATCGCTTCCCATCCTTAAACTCATCCTCGCTCTTTAGGGTGTCACCCTTTTGTGACCTTTGCCAACTCTTCACCTCCTCCCCTCCCACTCTCTTCCCCCATGGTATCTGGTACCCAACTAGGTTATAGCACTTCCTTAGCTCATTCAAAAACAGGTACGAGTATCTACTACATGCCTGGTGCGGAGATGAGCAGATACAAAGGTGAGCAAGACACAGTCCTTTGCCCTCTGACTGCTCACCATCTGATAGAGAGACAGACGAATAAAAACAGGTGAATGCAGCGTGAACAGTGTTTGATGGAGCTGAGTGGAGAAGTCCAAATCAGCCTTGGGATTCAGGGAAGGGAACTTGAATTTACTCTTGAAAGGTAATGGGAGCTAGCCATTCTGAGGATGGCGCTTATTGCCTGGCAGAGGCAAGAGCATGTTCCAAGGTCCACATGGAGCAAACAGCAGGATTCATCTGGGGAATGGCACTGGAGAACTGGTGGAATTTGGGGAATGGCTGGAGTTTATGGTAAAGAAGTGGATGGGGATCAAATCAACAAAATATGGCCCCTGAGATTAAGCCTGAAAGGCATAGGCAGGACTTCCCTGGTGGTCCAATGGTTAGGAATCTGCCTGCCAATGAAGGGGGCACAGGTTTGATGCCTGGTCTGGGAAGATTTCACATGCCACCAGGCAACCGAGCCCACGTGAGACAACTACTGAGTCCACACTCTAGAAGCTTCGAGTCACAACTAATGAAGCCCACACGCCCTAGAGCCTATACTCCACAACAAGAGAAGCCACTGCAACCAGAAGCCCTCAAACCTCAACTAGAGAGCAAAGCCTGCTTGTTGCAACTAGAGAAAGCCTGTGTACAGCAACAAAAGACCCAGCAATGCCAAAAATTAATTATTTATTTATTTTTTAAAAACCACAAGCAGCCAATGGATAATGTCAAACTGGGAAGTGGGGAGTTCAGATGGATAGTTTGGTGATTTCCTTGATGCAGGTCCAAGCCAAGTAAGAGGTGTTTAAAATAACTTACGCCAAAGATACCAATTGACTAAATTAAAGAAATGGCAGTAGGGAACACACTTGAGAACTAGAATTAACCAGACTTCATCACTGACTGGATGTGGGTAGGAAGGGAAAAGAGAACAATTGACAGATTTCCAATTTGTGGTTGAGAATGCAGTGAGTGGCAGGACCAGTCTCTGAGATGGGAAAGACAGGAAAAGGGGAAAAGTTGCCTGTGAAGACAATGAGTCTGATGACTAGCTTGGGGACCCCCAAGTAGAGGTGTTTGGATCTGCTGCTCAGGAAGGCCATCTGGGAAAATAGATGTGAGAGTTCTTGTGATTCTAACAGTGGTCACTAAGCCATGGGTTCACGCCCAGAGACACTGTCTAGATTGAGAAGAGTAGACTAATGAGAACTAGCAATGTGATTTCAATCCCTTGACATGTAATGAGCAATCTTCTCTTACGACAATCCCGTGAGATCATATTTTTTTTACTCCTAGCACAAAGCTCAGAACACAGAAGACTCTCACTGCATGCGGCTTTCCTTTCTCATAAGCCACTTGGTTGACATCACTGTCTTAAGACAAAGTTCTATAATTTCACTTCTCTTTGCATGTTGAAATGTCATGTGGGTTAAAGATCGGTAAGGGTGCATGTAGGAGCCCCAGTTGTTTTCTGAAATGGTCTTTTTTCATGGCTAAGAATCATTTCTGAGTTCTTCAGTTTGCGCCCAAAATAAGATAAGAAATGATGTAATTAATATTTCCACCAAGTTGAATTTACATTGTGTTCAAATGACTATAAAAACTGTTGATAGGATTTTGGGGTGGAAATTTAACTTCTGACCTTCCTATATTGTTATGCTTCAAAGTTATAGGATAAAGGGAGCTTCAGATATGGTCATAAGAACCATCGTCATCACTCTGTCCTTGAATGAATTAACTGGATGTGTCATTTGGAGAGTTGTCAACATGAGAATTCAGGAGAGTGGCAGTTATCCTGTCGGTCTAGCCTGTACCTTGCACCCATAACTAAGATACAGAATATTTCTAGTTTTAGGGAAGAACTGAATCAAACGGTCATGGAAATGGGTCACATTTCCACAGTCAGAAATCCTGGCTACTCTCGCCTCCTGGGGCTCCTGTGCGTGTGTGCTCAGTCACTTCAGTCGTGTCCAACTCTCTGCGACCCCCTGGACTGTAACCCAGCAAGCTCCTCTGTCCATGAAATTCTCTAGGTAAGAATATTGGAGTGGGTTGCCATTCCCTTCTGCAGGGGATCTTCCCAACCCAGGGATCAAACCTACATCTCCTGCATTGCATTTACTTTCTGAGCCATCAGGGAAGCTGCGTCTCCTACCTGTTCCCTTCTGTCACGAGTGGCTTCTCTGGGTGAGTGGTAGAGACCAGGGGAATGGCGGCATCATGGGCTGCGTCCCCTTCTCCTTCGTGCAGCAGTGGCAGAGTGTCTTCTTCAGCTGAGTCTGCTGACTTCTTCCTACTCCTGTGATGCAACCCTCCATCAATCAGGTTCCCAAAATTACCTGTAGAGCCAGTAGCAAGGGGAGAAGGGCCAGATGTCAATAAGTAGAATCAGGCTGCTTGGCAGAAAGGATCCAAGCTTATGTCTTCCCAGGGCAGAGTAATAAGCTCTCAGTATGAAGGCAGGATGATGGTCAGATCAAAGAAATAAGATTAGCAATGATACAAAGCCATCATCAGCTTCCATCTTAAGGTCTTTTTTTTTTTTTTTTTAATGACTTAAGTTTCAGATTAACTGGATTCCTTCTCCATTTTTTTCTGCTCCAAAACTTCCCAAATGTAAATCAAGACCTTCTCTGATGGAATGCTCTTTCTTGGAGTGGTTTTCCCAGGTGCACATCAGTCCAGGAAGACTGCTGGAAGTTACAACAACAGCATCTATTATACGCACAGCATGCCATGTGCATTAATTCATTAAACTCTTGCCATAGCTTCATAAGGAATTATCACTATTCCCATTTTATAGATGAAGAAACCAAGACCAAGAGAAATTAAGTGATCCTAGGGTCAGGGAACCAGGATTAGTAGTCCAAGTCTGTCTGAATGCAAACTATACTCTCAATCTTTTTATTTTAACTTTTTTTAATTGGAAGATAATTGCTTTACAATATTGGGTTAATTTCTGCCATACGTCAACAAGAATCAGCCATAGGTATGCATTTAAAAATTTTTTATTATTTTTAATTTATATATATATTTTTAATTAAAACTATGAAAACAAATCTATCCCTTACATATTGAGTCTAGAGTGGACAAGGAGTTATTCATTTCTTCCTGAGGTGCAAACCTCCAACAGAATGCTACCATCTGCATGTAAGGCATTGATTCATTCAAGAAAGAGGTATAAAGTTCATGCCATGTGCCAGACACTGTGCTTGTCTGCACTTACCAATAGAAACTTCAAAGCTAATGGGTTTATCTCCGATCCTCCGGTCTATCATGGTAGCTTCGAAAAATGCTCCAAAGAGTAAAAATTCCTCATGTTTTTCTGGTACAATCTATAGAAAGAAAAAAAAAATACATTAGACGGCCCTGGATCTTTTTATAGTAGGAGGAAACTGAATCAGTGAGGCCAACCTGGTCCAGGGTGATTTATAGAAACCTGAGTCTTGGTATCAGCCTGATAGGGTACATCACTTCCACTCTAATCAGACTGGCAGGAACCAGGACCTACGCACTGCAAATCCCAGTTCAGCCATTCGCAATGATGTAGTCTCAACCTTACAATCAAATCTCCTTTCATTTTAAAGGTAAGCTTGGTATATGTATCTTGTTAAGAGAGTGATGGTTCCAGAAACCAGGTGACACATTACATTTCTGAGTGAGGAGGCTGAATGAGCTGGAGCTTTCATGCTGTGCTTTCCGGCTTTACCCTTGGATTTATTGAGCCCAACGGAAACAGCAGTAAGGTTCATTGAAGGAAATACAGCAGCTGTAGTTTCAGAGGCTAAGAGCCCCATTCAATCAAGAGCTCTTAACTCTGTCTCTTTCTCTCTCTCTCTCTTTTTTTCCGGCCACGAGGGATCTTGGTCCCCCAATCAGGGATCGAAGCCATGCGTCCTGCATTGGGAGCAGAGTCTTAAGCACTGGACTACCAGGGAAGTCCCCTTCTCTCTTTTTGAGACTCTTTCTTCACACACAAGCCCCCTGTGCTGCTGGCATCAGCAGGAAATGTTTCTATTGACCAGAAAGTGTGGGACAGGGTGGGGCCAGATGCTGACTCTTAGTCACAGCACGTGCCGCTCCCGCCTGCCACCACTGTGTCCCTTGGCTGTAAGCCAGCCCCTTATCACGCCTTCCTGAGGCCAAGTTTACTCTCTGGGAGGAGGTTAAAAATCACTCAGAGACCCAAAGGGAATGGAGGCCACGGAGCCTGGAAGAGGGACTGCAGGTTCCAAGGCCAGGTGATCCCCTCTTTAAATCCCAACTCTGCTGCTTCCTAGCCGTTGACTGGGCAAGCCGTGTCTGCTATCCAGGTATCATGTTCCTTGTCTGTGAAATGAGCATCATAGCAGGACCTACATGGGGAAGGAATGAGATCACCCATGTGCAGTACCTAGGATAAAGCCTACACACGCCAATGCCATAAGTGAAGTCACCATAAGTATTTCAACAGGTTATAATTCATGTCTTAATCCCATCCACCCTTCAAAGTCCAATCCAGAAGAAGCCTCTTCTTCTGGAAGCCTCCCCTGATGCCCTGAGCTAGAAAAACGATGATGGTAGTGTTTACAGAACTCTTATTGTGTGTCAGATATGGAGAGAGTAGCATATTTTACACTCCCATATGTAAAATAGATAGCCAGTGGGACATGGGGAGCTCAACTGGTGCTCTCGACAACCTAGAGGGGTGGGATGGAGTGGGAGGTGGGAGAAGGTTCAAGAGGACGGGGACACATGTATACCTGTGGCTGATTCATGTTGATGTATGGAAGAGACCAACATAACATTGTAAAGCAATTATCTTTCATTCAAAATTTCTGGATCACTATGCTATACAACTGAAAATAACATGGTATTGTAAATCAACTATACCTCAATAATTGTTTTCACTTTAAATAAACAAGTTTTAAAAAAAGAATTTTACCTGTATTATCTCATGTAATTCTTGTAACTATCCTATGAGAGGGATCTTTCTATTCTATCCATTTAAAGGTGAGAAGCTGTAGTTTCATGAAAGAGTAAGATATCTGTTCATAGTTACTAAACATGATTAATAGTAATTGAGCATTTACTATGTGTCAGGCTCTTTTCTAATAAGCACTTTGTTGTATTAATTCATTAAATCATCATTATAAGCCTATGAAGTAGAGGTTATTATTGGAAATAAACCTAGGAGCTTAAATCACTTGCCCAAAGACTCAAACAGATACTTGTCCAGAGACCAGACAGTAACCATTGCACAATACTGCCACATCTTAAACCCAACTCTCTTATTTGGGAGCCCAATATTTTAATCCTTACACTGCACTCACCCCAGGAGATAATATGACTTTATCTTTACCTGCTTAAGGCACTTTATCACATTCTACTTCCTATGCATTTATTTTGTAGGTCTTATCTCCCCTTCTTTACCATAAATTTCATGCAGTCAGACTCTATTTTTATTCCTACCAATGCTGAGGATTTAAAAAGGAACACAGGGCAGGAATAGAGATGCGGATATAGAGAATGGACTTCTGGACATGGGAGAAGAGGAGGATGAGACAAAGTGAGAGAGTAGCACTGACACATATATATACTACCATGTGCAGAATAGCTAGCAAGCAGGAAGCAGTTGTAGAGCACAGGGGGCTCAGCTCTGCGCTCTGTGATGACCTAGAGGGGTGGGATGGGCAAGAATGGGAGGGAGGCTCGAGAGGGAGGAGATTATATGTATCCTTACAGCTGATTCATAATGTTGTACAGTAGAAACTAACACACTGTAAAGCAGTTATATACCAAGAAAAAATAAAAATAAATTTGAAAAATAATAAAGATGAACACAAGGTTTGACAGAAGGGAGATAAGCTTTGATGGTGATGATGACAATGAGTTTAAAAAGCCAGCATTATAGGACCTCATTTGTCCAGATTCACAATGAGAGCAAGGCTGCAGCAAGGGAAATTAGAGCTGCGGGAACCTGGAGAGCTGAACAAGAAGATGCTACAAAAAAATAGATATTATCATGTTAGTAAGGGCAAGCTCTGAGCTACTGAGGCTCTGGGGAAGGCAGAAGCTGTAGTGTGGTAGTTTTAAGTTATGTCCACAAATTCTTGGAAAAGCCTCCCCTTAAAAGGTGAAGCCTCATTCATTCCCCAACCCTATTTCAATGTGGGCTGGACATGTGGCTCATTTCTAACAGTTAGAATGTGGCATAAATATCTGTGTGATTTCCATGGATTTGGGCAAAAAAGACATTGCAGTCTCTGCCTTGCTCTCTTTTGGATCATCCACTCTGGCAGAAGCCAGATTTATTAAATCCCAGCAGTAAAATTAAGTGGCTCTTCCAAGGCTAAGTTGACCCACATACTAAAAATCCTTCTGTGTGTTCTAGTCTCTACCGGGAATGGACAGCTCTGGGAGACCAGGCACCCCATCCCTTCCTCATCTGAAATTAGAGTCTGGCTGACCTGAGAAACACCCTCCCAGAGGCAGAATCAAGCTATAATCTACCCACCAAAATATAAAATGCCTTCATTTGCAGTCACAAAGCACTATTACTGAACTTAAAGACTGAGAGCTTAGTCACGGTTTATGTTCCTCTTGGGGTCCCAAACCTCTCACCCCTAACACAGAACTGGGCCAGAAGACGCTACTCTGCTGTTTGCTGAGTCACAAGCAATGATAACCATTCCCTCCAGTGGTGACTTCCCCACATGCGTGGGGCCGGGGAACAGGTGTCTCGGTTCCTTGTGTCCCTGCTTGTCACCCACTCTTCCTCCTCTTCATCCCTCATCCCACATTATCTCATCCAGAATGCATGCTGAGCTAACAAAGCTAAACACAATTAGGCCCCACACAGAGTTCAGTCCATCACCTGCCCACCCACTCCCAACAGCTCCTCCAGAGTGCTTTAATTTTATTTTACTTTGGTGTCCATGGGAATCTGTGTTTGGTGGGGGATGCAGACAGAATGCAACATGAGCAGATGGCTATGTTGTGAGCAGGAAAAGGCAGAGGATCAGCCCCGAAATATAGGGCTGAGTCAAGACACATTTTGCAGGGGGCGCAACACCTCTGTGGGTCTCTGGGGACCCATGGCAGATGCTGTCTCTGCGCTGGGCTCAGGGCACAGTCTCAGTGGAAGCGCGCTCAGACTTACTTCTGGGGGCACGTCGAAAGGCTCCACCTCGACCTCTGTTGAGTTGGTTTTGTCTGAAGCCTGCTGGGGTTTGCCATCGTCAGTTTTGTCGCCCTTGTCTTTACTCGCGCCTTTGGAAGATTTGCCATCTTTGTCCTTCGGAGACAACTTGAACTCCTTGAGCGCCTTGGAGAATTTAGACTCCTGTGCCCCTCCCGAGAGGATCTCCACAGCAATCTCCACCAAGATCCTGCCCCGGTATGACACGCCTTCTCCGAAGCCTTCATTCAGTTCCTGGTAGTCATCCATCAGACTGTGGTTCCTGGGTGAGCCATACAGGTTAATCCAGGCAGGTCCAAACGTGGGCAGGAAGCCTAGAAAGAGCCCAAGCTTTAGTTGCCTGGTTATGCTTTCAAGCTGGTTACTGCTTGATGAGAGTTGTGCACATTTGTTTAGAAATGTAAAGTATAAAGAAAAGACAAGAGAAAATATTTACAGACTATCCCATCATGGGGAGTTCCCTGGTGGCCTCCTGGTTGGGATTCTGGGCTTTTGCTGCCATGGTCCAGGTTCAATCCCTGGTTGGGAAACTGAGATCCCACAAGTCATGAGGCTCGGTCAAAAAACAAAACAAAACAGGACATCCCGGACTTACCTGGTGATACGGTGGATAGGAATCCACCTTGCAATGCAGGGGACACTGGTTCGATCCCTGGTCTGGGAAGATTCCACATGCCACAGAACAACTGAGCCCATGCACCACAACCTTTGAGCCCACGTGCTATTGTGCTATAGCACAATGTGCCTAGAGCCTGTGCTCAGCCAAGAGAAGCCACTGCAATGAGAAGCCCATGCACCGCAACTACAGAATAGCCCCTGCTCTCCAAAACTAGAGAAAAGCCCATGCATGGTAACCAAAAATAGAATAAAATTAAAGAAAGAAAGACATGCTACCACAATTGGCATTTTGCTATGTTTCTTTCTAGTCATTCTTCCATGTATATGTTTAGACTTGTCCATAATTTCAGCAAGACTATGCTGACATGCATTTTCATTCATCAAACTTTTATGGACTCCTAACACGTGCCAGGCATCATTTTAGAGACGAAACATGGAGCCCAATGGAGATTAAATCAGATACAAACATGAAACAAATATTCACATTACAAATGCTATGAAGGAGCTATATCTTGTGCTGCAAGGACAAAAAACAGGCTGCTGTGGCATGAAGAGGAATCAGGCAGAGAGAGGAGGGTTCTGGGCAGAGGAGAGAGCATATGGCATTGGAAAGGAGCTTGGAGGCAGAAGGAACTGGAAGAGAAAGCCAGTGCGGCTGGAGTCCAGAGAGGGAGCGGGTGAGAAGAATGTGGAGAAGCGAGTGGGTCTGTCTTTATCCTAGAGATTATGGGACTATTCTAGAGGAGTTTGAGGAAGGATGTGACCTACTCAGATGTGTGTTTTTAAATTCACTCTGGCTGCCATGTGAAGGGTTCTAAGAATGGATGTGAGCACACTGGTTCAAGGACTCCTTCAACATTAAAATTCAAGACATGGATAGCCTGGACCAGTGTGATGGTAGTGGAGATTGAGAGAAGTAAATGTTCTGAAATGTGCTCTAAACGTAGAACTGAAAAGACCTGGTGATTTTAACTTACTCTTGGCATAAATTGTTTCCTTTCTTGATCCATAGCATCTGGGAAAATGTAAGTGTCTATGCAAACATCTCTTTGGCAACTGACTGTTCCTTTTGTTTTCTTTTCTGCAGCATGTAGGATCTTCATTCCTGGACCAGGGATCGAACCTGGGACCCCTGCAGTGGAAGCTCGGAGTCTTAATCGCTGGACCTCCAGGGAAATTCCCAGAATGTTCCATTTTGACTGGCAGTACAGGATGGTGGCCCTGAGCATGACTTCCTGGGTTCAGATCTCAAGTCTCAGCTCTGCCATTTTCAAGCTGTGTGACCTTGGAGAAGTCTTTTAACTTTCTGATGCCTCAGTATCCTCAACTGTAAAATGGGGATGCTAATAGTACCTATCTCAGGATTATCTATTGGGATAATCTAATCTATCAAGATTAAAAGAGATAATATTAAGTGCTTCACTGAAGTCTTTAGGAAATGCTCTAAAATATTAGCTGTTACTCTTAATAAGTGATTGTGTGCTAAATCTCTTCAGTCTTGTCCAACTTTTTGTGGCCCTATGGACTGTAGCCCTCCAGGCTCCTCTGTCCAAGAGATTTTCCAGGCAAGAATACTGGAGTGGGTTGCCAAAACCTCCTCCAGGAGATCTTCCTGACCTAGGAATCAATATGTATCATAATTTGCTTAACAATTCTTGTTGACAAAAAGTTGCCATATGCTTTATTGTTATCAATAATTCTAATACCTGAAAGCTTCCTCTCTCCATCCCCTCACCCACTGCTCTATTCCTCCATGGACTAGATTCTATCCTGCCTTTAATAAATTCTATGAAGTAGTGCTATTGTTTTAAAAGAGGTAGGAAGATTCTATAACCCATGATATCTACTTTTTACTATCGCTATACATCTCCCCAAACCCAACAGAGTGACTCTGAAAAGTTGTGGGTAAAACACGTCTTTGCCTGGTTGAGAAATCCTATAGATGGGCAGAATGTGCTTTCTCCATAAAGCAACCTGGGGCAAACATTTCCATAACATGGAAAGTTAAATGGTATATATTTATTAAGGCCTTTCTATGATGACACTCTTGTGCAGGGAACAAAAATGTGTAAAAGTTGTTCTCTGCATAAGCCAAGCCTTTTACAGTATAATGTGTATACACACATATCCACAAATACATACATTAATTAACATAAATTTGTAGTGCAGAGAAAGATTCTCTTGAGATTTAAATAAAGGGAAGGTGGGTTGGGATATGTAGAGAATTATCAGCTATTAATTTAGATTTTGCTAATAGAGTAAGTCCCCTACATATGAACATGTAAGTTGCAAACTTTCAAAAAGTTGCAAATGTGTGCCAACCCTTGTATGCCAGCTGTTGTACTGCACTACTGTACTTTTCAAGGCACTGTACAGTAAGATTAAAAATGTTTTATTTTTTGTGTTTGTTTTTTATGTATGTATGATGTGCAGGAAAAGTATTATAAACCTATTATAGTACAGTACTGTATAGTTGATTGTGTTAGCTAGGTACTTAGGCTAGCTTTTTGGACTTACCAACAAATTGGACTTATGAACACACACTTGGAATGGAACTCATTTGTATGTAGGGGAATTACTATAAAGAGCTTTATCCAGGGTGAAAATTCTTTGGACTGACTCAATGAATTAGCTGGGACTCTCCATTCTTTCCCTGGCTCTCTGCAGTCAGCTCATGCTCATCAGTAGTTGAGGGAACTATATTTTTTGAACCATTTAAACACAGTAAAACCATTCTAAGCTTGTGAGCCATACATAGATACATGGTAGTTCAGCTGTGGTCCATGAACCACAGTTTGCCAACCTCTGATCCAATCTAAAGTCTTCATTTTCCAGTTAGGAAGCATAAAGCCCAGAGAAAGCGAGTGACTTCCTCAAGAACACACAGCAGTGTTCCTGGAAGACCTGGGCCAGGGAACAAGCCTCATGGTTCCTAGAGTCTGGCTCTGTCCACTACCCTAAACCAACCCAAGCCACAGACCACACAGAGATGGAAAGTGCCTAACACATCGCCTGCTCCTCTGGCTTTGAAGATGAGGCTCTAAATGAATCATTTCGAGACCCTACCTTGAAGTCAGACATGTGAGGCCTTACCTTTATCTCCATCCTGTTCATTGGAGATCTTCTTCAAGTCAATGAAGTGGGTTGCCAGCACTATATCATTCATGCTGCCTTCATCCCACACCTGGATTTTTACCCTCCGACACAACGGAGGGAACATTTCCTTGAAGACCACCTGTTCATGCCACACAGGATCGGCACAGTTCTTCTGCACCGTGGTTCGCCCCTAAACACAAAGCCAGGAGGATGTGAACCACTGAAGGAAATGAAAGAGGCCTTTGACCAACTAAAGAAAACTCTTCACACCAGCTGGAGATATAAAGTAAGTTGCCAAATTAATGAACCTGTTTCCACGAGGCACCCATGAAAATCAGTTACATCCCATGAACATAACCAGTGTCCTGCTCTGTGCCAGACACCGTGCTGGGCATCTGGGACAAAAGGAGGGTTGTCACAGGTCCTCCCCCAGAAAGTTCTCATCATCACACTGGGTTGAGGTGAAACTGACACCTGTGTTATTAAGGCATTCCATGCATTTCCGGGAAGACAGCAGATACAATTAGACCCTGAGTTTGCGTCATAAAAGTAGGACCAGGGATTTCCCTGGTGGTCCAGTGGCTAAAACTCCATGCTCCTGATGCAGGGAGTCTGGGTTCGATCCCTGGTCAGGGAACTAGATCCCACATGCTGCAACTGAAAGAGCCTGTGTGCCATAATGAAGATGAACGATCTCACATGCCTCAATGACGATCCAGTGCAACCAAATAAATAAATATCTTTTAAAATTAGGACCCGGTACAAATCCCTTCCCCAGTCTAGACCTCAGTTTCCTCATCATACAATGGAGGTGATATCCTATTTGCGGGTTATATATGTCCTATATATGCCAATGGGACCCAAGACAAAAGTAGTCCAAGGTCCACCCTGCCAAAGGGAGGAGCTGGGTAGACACACGTGTGTTGGCTGAAGCTTCCAAGTCCAACTAATCAGGATTAAGCTCTGACCATGTGCCCAGGCCCTGGCACTTCCAATGGCTCTTGAGCAGGGAACAGCTGGACACAAGGATGTCCAGGCTTACATACGATAAGGACAAGCTGGGTAGATTGTGGAGCAGATTGAAGGGGAGGTGGTAATTCTCTGGGAATTGAGGACTGGCCAATAGCTCAGAGAAGGAGCCAGAGGTGAGGAAGGAGGCCTGCCTGCCTGGGTCCTGAATGGTGGTTCCCCCCGCCAGTTTTTCTCTATGAATCTTCCAGGAAGGTGAAGGCGAGAGGAAGTAGGTGACTCTCCCCTACTTTCCTGCCACGTGCAAGGCCTTCTGGCGACAAGCCTTCTCTCTCCAGGCATGTTTTGATTTTGATTTTAATGTCCTTTACCCAGCAATGTCCTGGGGTAAAGAGCAGAATTCCGGCCCAGGTCTGCCGGGATCGCAACAATGGACACTCACCGTCTGCCCAGCGAAGGAGACCTCCACGAAGGGATCCACGAGGTCCTTACTGTCACCCACAAATGCTTTGGTGACATTCGCCATGATGCTGGAGTTCACCTTGGGCAACCCTTCGGCTTTGTAGAGTCTCACGTAGAACCTGGCCCAGGGCCTCTCTGATGGAAACCCTTGAGGGATCAAGAGGTTCCTTGAGGGGGACAAAAATGAAACATAAAAGAACTGTTTCACTTGAAAGAATAGAAAGAAGAGGAAGAGGCAATTTGGAGGCAGAAAGGAGCATCCTGATACAGGAGAAAATATCAGGATGCATCACTAAAATGAGTTTTCTTCCTGGCGTGAATGACAGCGCAGGGCATGAATAGAATGAATGTGATAAACTGGTTCAGGTTCCAGAATTACAGAATAAACACCTAAAAGAGGTGCATTAAACCTTTCCATTTCATAAGCCAGTGGCTGAAATTATTCTCCCTTCAAAGAAAAATCAGCTCAGTTCAGATCCATAGGATAAGCTTGGGAATAGCTTATCCATTGTGGGTTGGTATAGGAAGACAGGCTGTTCTTGTTCTAGAAGCTGCCCTCCCAAAGGATAGTGGTGCCTTTGGTAGGACATCTCATGGCGCCCCTGACAGAGCAGAGTCTGGGGGGGACAGGCCTCTAACTTGGCAGTTCTCAAGAACCCATAAGGAAGGGGAGAGGGGAAAGACACGGAAATGGGGACATGTCATTTCTCTTGCACGGTCCTCCATGGGCCTGTCTCACTTTTCTATTTGCTCCTCGGCATCGGAGGTTTTGGGGTTGGGCTTTAAGACATCTCCTTTTCCAGTCACGCTGATGTCACACTTCAGGTACCCCTTCGTGCCAGTCCTGATGTCGCCAGGATCCGTGAGCAGGGCCCACTTGTCACAGAACTGATGACCTGCAAGACATCCCGACAGCTCAGATACCCTGCACAGATGCACCCAGATGCTCCACCCACTTCCTTCCAACACAAACCTCCCCACCCTCTGCTCCCCAGGAGGGGCTCGCTCATTACAGTTAATTCCAAGTCTCATGCTGCCCCTCTCTCCTCCTTCCCCTCCTCTCCTCTCTCCCCAACCACTTCTCCATCTTTTTCCCCAACCTGCCACAGGGATTTGGGAAGCCCTTAACCAAGTGGAGAATGCCTGGACTAGAGTCTAGCTTTGACCGGAGAGAAGGACACGAATGCAGTGTAGAAGCCATGCCTGAGGGCCTTCCCTGGGGGTCCAGTGGCTAAGACTCTGTGCTTGCACTGCAGGGACCACTGGGTGGGAAACTAGCATCCCTTATGCTGCACGGTGTAGCCAAAACAGAAGAAGCCACACGTAATTCCACAGGCCACAAGTCCCACTCATGGATCTTTTTTCTTGGCCTACACAGTGAGCCCAAACTTCAAAGGCTCTCACAAAATCTAGACTTTAAGCTTATCTTTAAAAAAAAAACCAAACACCTGTTAGATCTGGCAGTACATAGTCCACATTGCCACACGGTGGCAGGTAGGAAAGGAGCTGAGTAGATGCTATTCCTTCCATGGCGCTATGTGCCCAGCCTCCATCCCCCCAGCCTCCCTCATTTCCCACGGCGTTAAACCCAGTCCACTGCACTCAGTGACGCCCACTGCCTGGCCCCTGTGGTCATGTGAGTTGGAATCACTGTTGAAGAGAAAGAACCTTTGATTATAAGACCTATGTTTGCTGTTGGTTCTGTTACTGATTAACTCTTGACCTTGGACAATCTGCCTAGCGCCTCTGAAAAATCAGGGATAATAGTAATAATTAATACAGCAAACCCATGTGTGACTTATCAGAGTCATTGTTTTGTGCTAGATCCTATGAAGTGCTTGTGCATATATGCTTATGTATATATTCACTTACATATATATTTACTTAATCCTCCAACAACTCTATGGAGGAGGTGCTATCATATCCCAATTTTTACAAATAAGGAAATTGTAGCACAGACAAGTCAAGTTATTAACCCAAGGTTGCACAGCTAAGAAAGAGCAGAGTAGAATTTGAAGCCAGGCAAATCTGGCCCCAGAGTCCACATTCTTAACTTCCACATTTCCTTCTTGTGTCTCACAGCAATAAATTGGACAGACTTTGGGAAAATATTTTTAAAAACTGATCAGAAGTATTCCCGGATTGGGAAGATCCCCTGGAGGAGGGCATGGCAACCCACTCCAGTATTCTTGCCTGGAGAATCTCCATGGACAAAGGAGACTGGCAGACAACGGTCTATGGGGTCGCAAAGAGTCGAACACGACTGAGCGACTAAGCACACAGCATATGGACACATAAGACAGCTTTATCATTAGACTGAAAACTTGGAAGAAGAGATCCAAGAGTTACACACAGTTATACCACTTTGCTTAACTGATGCTCAATGTATTGAATGAATGGATAAGTGGATAAAGGGATAACTGAATTGACTCCTAGGTGTCAGAAGAAGAGAAGAAGAGCAAGAGAGACTGGGAGGCAAATTTTTCTCACCAGGTTGGTTGTACACGGTCCCCAGGTCCACTTTGAAGGAGCCGATCAGTACACTTCCTATCAGCTTGTGGTGAAAGACCTGGGAGAGACGGAGCAGTGAGTCTGGCAACATTAGATTTCTCTTTGAGGCTAAATCTGCGAAAAGGGCTCAAGACAAACCCATCAAAGAGGATTCTAGGCCTTGAACCTTGTCTGGCCTTCACTCTTATCTGGGGCACACTGACATTTGGTTATCGAACCTCAGGGATGGCTGTAAGGGTGGGCAAAGAATCACAGCTTTACCTCACTCTCTAGCAGGATTTTAGCTAAATGTCCTTTCAGGGACACCCATCAAATCTCACCACCTAAAAGGTTTTTGTTTTTTGTTTGTTTGTAGCCAAAATGAACTCTAGAGTAGCCCAATATTCAAATCTACCTCTGCGTTTAGAAACTCTACCCAACCTTTTTTTTTTTTGGCTTTGTCATGGGGTCTTAGCTGTGGCATGCAGGATCTTCCTTGCACCATGAGGGATCTTCTGTTGTAGCACATGGGCTCTACAGTTGTGGCACATAGGCTCAGTAATTGCAGCACTCAGACTTAGTAGCTCCACAGCATATGGGATCTTAGTTCCCTGACCAGGCATCAAACCCATGTCCCCTGTATTGCAAGGTAGATTCTTAACCACTAGGCCACCAGGGAAGTCCCAACTCTACCCATCTTTAAATGCCAAGAGCAAACGTTGCCTCCTTCCAACAGCCCTGCCTGATCCTTCACAACTAAACATGTTCCCTTTCTCTCCTAAAATCTCACAATGCTTTGCTCACAACTTTCCCATCCCTACTGTCTTGAGAAGTTTTGGACATGTACAGTAGGCAGGACAAAAGAGGCTGTCATCCTCAATATTTTGTCTGATAAGTCAGTAGACTGCTGGCTGTTTACAGCAGAACATTTTTCATTCTAAATGCAATTAAGATCAAAAAGTTCTACAGGAAGCTGGCAGAGCTGGGCCTGGGTCCAGAAGCCACAAAACTCCTGAAGAATCAAGACTAGTTTAACCTTTAACCCAGAAAAGAGAAAACTGAGGGTGTGGATGAAGGGTGATAGTAACTCAGGTGCCTTCCACTCTTGAAAATACTGCCATCTAAAAGCAGGTAAGGGTACCTTTGCAGTTCTCAAGCTGCAGGAAGAGAGATTTCGGCTTACTAAATGGATAATTGTTATAACAGAACTCTCCAGCAATGGAATGGGCCTCTCTAGAAGTACTGACCTCCCCATCACTGGATATAATCAAGTAGTACCCAAGAACCCCATGTCATATGTCATGGAAGTGGTGGAGAAGTATTCTTGTACTGGCTGGAAGTTGAACTACGTGGCCTCTGAGCTTCCTTCTAACAATAAAATTCTATGAGATCCTTGATTCAAGGACAGTTTTCTACCTTCTTCTTCCAAGTTAGAGAAACAGAGATAGGCAATACCAGCTTTGATCCTCTGCTAAAAATCTACTTGCCCCACAGAGAGTCATGACCCTTGTCTATGATGCTGCATAAAACCTAACTATTAACTGTTCCTCTGAACTCTACACAGTCCCCTCAGAGCCTGCAATAAAGCTGATCCCACAAACAGGTGGTTGTCTGAGTGATGCAATGAGACAACATCTGGGCAATGTCCCAGGTCCCGAAATATCTTCTCACCACCTGTCAGCATGCCTGAAATTCACATGTGAAGAATATTTGGCACCTGGTGACTTCTCATTCTTCAAGAGTCACATTCTTTAAGTACCCCCAAGCACGATTCCACTATTACCTAAACCTTAATGCAGAACTTATGTATAACATAATATAATATAGATTGAATGGGTGAAGAAGATAGGCAAGGAAGTCTTCAAGACTTCCCAAAGCCTAGAATCTCTCCCACCTCCATCACCATCACCACCAATGATATACTTACTGAGATTTTGATGATCTTGTCAAAAAGATGCAATTGGGGCCCAATGAAGTCGAAGACAAAGTACTGTAAAACAAAGTTCATTCTGCATGTAAGAACTTTCATGTAAGAACTCTGTTCTTCAATACTTCTAATTCTGCATTGTTCTAATGAATTGCTGCAAGGTTCCCAATGGCATAACTCTATCATCAATTAATTGACTTGTTTAATTTGTTTGATTTGTTTTCACTGAAACTTGTTTAATGTTTTCTTTTTTTTCAAATAGGAAAAAAAAAAACACCAATTACATCTTTTCACAATATATACATAAGCTTTCCTCTAAAATGGACATGAGAATTGGAATTATTGGATCATAGCTTGTGTGCATGTAAATTTTTAGTAGCTAGCATAATTTTTTTCCAAAGGTGCTAAAACATTTTACATTCCCACTGGCAGCATATGAAAACAGCCATTTCTCCATTCCCTTGCTAACCCCTGAATTGTCGGTTTTCTTATATATTCATTTTTATTGCTTATATATAATGATGACTGAAAATATATCTCATTGTGGTTTTAATTTAGAGTAAACTTGATTAAAATTTCATTTTCTTAGGATTTTTCAGCTTCAAACATCCTTGTGGAATTCCCAAGACTGACCAGGAAAATAATAAAAAGAAATTATGGGGAAGGAAGATTTCTAATTTGAAAAAAGTGATTGAATTTTAGAGTTGAAGAAAATATATAGAGTAGTTTCCATATTCTACATATAAAGATTGAAGGTGAGAAAATTTAAAAGACACGCCTGGAGTCATACAGCTAGTTATTGCTGAGCCAGGGACCAAAGTTGAGTTCCCCTAAAGTTATCATAAAAGGAATTCAAGTGCTAGATGTTTCACCATCGGAATTTTGTCAAGTTCCCGAAGTGAGGTAGGATGCTCCTCATGCAGAAAGCTGGAGTAGTGCTTTGTTACAGCCTGTGTGTTTTAAGGACTGAAAGTGGAAGCCGAGTCAAAACTAGGAAGTTGTTTCTTGGATTGTTTGGTATTTGAGCTGCAAGATGGAGGAATGACACCAAGACATTAGAGCTGAACAGGACAGCAGTGGGAAAGGGAGAAGGGGTCACCAACAGCTTGCTTTTAAAGGCAGAACAGAAAAGCCAAAACATGGAAGGAAAACCAAAGATGTCATCAAACACTAGAATAAGAGACCTTCAAAATGGCAGTCCTGCAGTATCAATGAAAAGCTACATTAAGGTTATATTATGTTCAGTGTCTCCTGGTTAAGAGAACAGGAAGCTATGTATAAGATTTCAGGAAATTTTTCATATATATGTTCAAACTTTTCAAGAGTTTTGGTGTTCAGAAAATCTTTTCTGTGCAAAGCTCATTTGCGTGAAGTTCTTCATTCTCTGGTATATGAGCTGCTGTGGGTTCCTTTGGACCAGTAAATTAGTTCTAAAATGTATTGCCTTCCACTGAGTTTCACATGTTTCAGACTCAACTGTCTCACAGAGGGTCCCTGGACCTCTGAAGCCACACACATTTTTCAAGCTGGGAAAGATTCCCCAGCCTCTACTAACTGATTCCTTCAACATCTGATGAACTTCAGGCTTGAAAATTAGAGTCCAAGTCTGTAACAAAGATTTTTAATTCAGCTTTTGTTTTCACTTGATTTCCCAATGATTACGTTTAGCCCAATGGAATGTCACTTAGATGCAAGACTTGTTTGCATAAAGCAAATACTTATTCTCATTAACAAGTCTGTAGAGTTTTGCAGTTTTAAAACACTTCCACACACGTTATTTCATATCGCATTCACGCTGAAAGATGTTATGGAGGTGGGGAGAAGAACAGGAAGGAGAACACTGCCACTTTAACTCATGGTAAAAGGCTCTAAGGCAGGAGTGATAAAGAGGAAAGGAGTTAACAGCTCAAAGGTTCTGGAGGCGGGGAGTAGAACAGGAAGGAGACATTGCCACTCTAATAGTTTTAGTTAACAGCTCAAATGGGATTTGGGAATTTTCTGTTGATTTTATTATGCATACTCCCCCGACTTCCTTTTCAATTTCCACTCTCATTAAAACATTAATTAAGAGTTGACTGCACTTTTTGACAATTCATGGTGTTGAAGTGTCTGGGAGGAACAAGCACTCTTGCACATAGTTGGAATGTAAATCATTACCTCTTTGGAGGGCAATGTGGTGATATCAAAATTTAAATACATACACTCTTCACCCCAATTATGCCATTTACATATCATTATAAGTAGTATCCAAAGGCTGAAAAAAAGTTTTAATATCTATCAATGAGAGACTGACTGGTTTAGTAAATTATAATAAGTACATGCAATGGAAAACTCTACAGCAAAGAAGGGAAAATAAGGTTGAACTAGATGTCTTGATACAGACTAATCTCCAGGATACATCATTTTGTGAAAAGCCCAAGGTCCAGGACAGTCTGTGTAGAACACTACCATTTGGCTACAATATTTGTTCACATTCTTATGCACACCTGGAATATTTCTGGAAAGATACACAAAAGCCTGGTGAGAAAGTCTGCCTCCAGGGAGGAGGACTTAGAGATCAAAGATCAGGGGAAACACATATACTGTATATATTTTCTCATAAACCATTTTATACTTTTTGCATCTTTGACAGTTTTTAAAAACTGTGTAATCTTTTTATTTAGAAATGAGAAATTAGTGTGTATAAACTTAGAAGATCTATGTCTCTCTTTGATGTTTTCCTTTACAATTTTTATGCTGCTTAGAAAAATACCACTGCTTTACTTTCCAAATCAGTATGACTATGTCAAAATTAATAATTAAATTTTCAGTGTTTCTGCTCTGCAAATGAATGTTTATCTTCTTACTAGCCAACACATTTATTGAATATATACTCAGAACTTATGATGGATGAAGATGAGTTTATAAGAAATTGGTACAACCAATATGGAAAACAGTATGAAGGTTCCTCAAAAAATTAAAAACAGAACTACTATACGATCCAGCAATTCTGAGTGTTTATCTGAATAAAACACAAATTCGAAAGGATATGTGCCTCCCTGTGTTCAGTACTATTTATAATAGCCAAGATATGGAAGAAACTTTGTCCATCAACAGATGTATGTATAAAGAAGATGTGATATATATACACAATGGAATATTTCTCAACCATAAAAAAACAACAATGAAATACTGCCATTTGCGACAGCATGGACAGAGCTGGAGGGTAACATTCTGAGCAAAATAAATCAGACAGAGAAAGATAAATACCAGATGATTTCACTTACATGTGGAATCTAAAAAAGAAAACAAATCAGCTAACTTAACTAAACTCCTGGATACAGAGAACAAACTGATGGTTGCTAGAGGGGAGGGGTGTTGAGGGGATGAGTGAAAGGGAGCAAGAGGTGTGAACTACCAGTTATAAAGTAAATAAGCCATGGAGATGTAAATTAGAGCACAGAAAATATAGTCAAGAGTATTATAATAACTTTGTGTGGTGGCAGATGGTAACCAGATTTACCACGGTGATCATTTCATAATACATTAAAAAACGTCATTACTAAGTTGTAAGACAACTAAGACTATCTAAGACTAATATAATATTGTAAGTCAGTTATACTCTAATGATATTTTTTAAGTAATAAGAAAATGGGTCTATTGAAAACAGCAATGAATTTAAAATCAGGAGGAATTCCTTGCCTCGGACTGCCCATTGTCTGTTAAGTTCTGTTGGTAAGGAGGCTCAGGGAGTTTGCCTCGGGCTCAGATGAGGGATGGGAAGCAGTCAGGAGGAGCACAGATTTTCTGTTTGGCTTAAGAATGCTGCCATGTGGTGAAGAGCATGTTGGTGGAGGGGAAGCTGGTGACCCCATGACTTACTTCGTTGTAAAATGGGCTGTTGGTTCCTTCCTTCACTGTGCTTTGCTTCTTCTCATCCCCGACCTCGATGATCACAACCGGATCTATGTTCTCACCCACCAGCTGGCGGGCCTCCGTGATGGTTATGGCGATCTATAACACAAAGCAGCGTGCACACACTCGGCCTGGCTGCTCAGTCACACAGGACGAGCTGGGGGAGGGCTCCCCTGGTGACTCAGTAATAAAGAATCCGCCTGCCGATGCAGGAGACACACGTTCGATCGATCCCTGGTCTGGGGAGATTCCTACCGAGGAGCAACTAAGCCCATGCACCGCAACTACCGAGCCTGTGCTCTAGAGCCTGAGAGCCACAACTACTGAAGCCCCTGGGACGCAAGTACTGAAGCCCTTACACCCTAGAGCCCATGCTCCGCAGCAAGAGAAGTCACTACAGTGAAAGGCTCCTGCACCTCGCCTAGAGAGTAGCCCCCGCTCACCACAACTAGAGAAAAGCCTGTACAGCAGCGAAGACCTAGCACAGCCAACAATAAATGAATAAATAAAACTTTTTTAAAAAAAGAAGAAGAGCTGGCAGAGGCTGGGTAGGAAGGACTCATCACTTACTTGGTAATTTTGGGATCTGACCTCCCCATCGTGGATCTTAGTCAACAGTTTTGATCTATTGAAAAAAGTTTAACACATATGTTTCATTAAGTAAAAACCTACCTGTGGAATCTAGAAAAATGAACCTATTTCCAGGGCAGGAATAGAGATACAGATGTAGAGAATGGACGAATTGACTGAGCAACTTCACTTTCTTTAGAGTTACCTGGTGGCTCAGATGGTAAAGAGTTTGCCTGCAACGCAGGAGACCTGAGTTCGATCCCTGGGTCGGGAAGATTCCCTGGAGAAGGAAATGGCAACCCACTCCAGTATTCTTGCCTGGAGAATCCCATGGATGGAGGAACCTGGTGGGCTACAGTCCATAGGGTCGCAAAGAGTCAGACAGGACTGAGCGACTTCACCTTCACTCTCACAGGGATGGGGTAGGGAGGGTGGGACAAACTGAGAGTAGCACTGACATAGGTACCATGTGCGCAAGAGCTAGTGGGAGCTGCTGCATAGCACAGGGCGCTCAGGTCCGTGCTCCGCAATGACCTAGAGGGGTAGGGGAGGGGGGCCCAAAGGGAAGGACATATGCATACACAGGGCTGATTCACTTCATTGCACAGCAGAAACTAATACACAGTTGTAAAACAATTATACTGCAAAAAAAACACACATAAATGTTTCTTCAAAACTATTCTCTAAAAAAATAAATAAAAGAACCTACCTTAAATCCATAAGCCACGCTAATATTTTCCCAGGTATTTCTAAGTGCTTTTATTTATACTAGATATCCTCTCCCCATCTCTGGAGTAGATAAATGTAAATGGACACGTAACTTAACCTCTCTAGGACTCAGTTTTCCCGTCTTAAAAAATGGAGCTAATAATAACCCATATACATGGAGTGTATACAATTAAAAGATGTAACATATATAAAGATTTAAATTAGCATATGGCAAGATTAAATGTCAACTCTTATTGTGAGTATGATTATCAGTAGCACTTATTTCTTATTTTACAGAACGAGAACCTGAGATGCCCCAGCAAATCAGTGGCAGACCTGAGTCTAAATAAGAATCTTCTTTCTCTGCTGTCTGGTCCTAGCCAGATGACCACTTTGCCATTTCTCACCTATACAGCAATTCTGGGTTTCATGATTGCTTTTAGGAGGAAAAAAAAAAACAAGCGGTTAAAAAAAAAAAAAGAAAGAAAATTGGAAGGAACAACCAGCCATCTTAGTGAGATTTCACTTTCAGGGGACTTCATTTGTCTGGACTGTCATGAGTAATTGAAAACAGATGTGCAATACCTGGGCATTTAGAGATTGGATAATAATAGAAAGATATGAGGAATCCCTGTTGTCACAGAAGCACAATGGGTGGGGAAAAATACAGCTCGAGTTTCTATAGAATTTTATTCTCTTGCCTTCTAGCAACACTGCATCTGATTTCATTCTATTTCTGCTGATTGTAACTGACTCTAGTAGAGAATAACCTAGTAAGAATCTCAAGGCTTTGGAGTCAGACTGATCTGAATTAGAATATCTGTTTTCCCCAGTTTTGTGACATTAACCTTAATTTCTTCATCTAAAAATAGAAATAATTTCTACTGCATAGGGTTGCTCTATGGATTAAAAGAAATATTGCATGTAGGAAAAGATAGATATTAAAGGGTATCTGTTCTTTAATAAAATGGCAAACGTGTACCGAGCATTTACTATGTGAAAACTCTGTATTAGTCTCAGGGAGAAAACATGAAGAAGTCATCATCTTGGTCCTTGCAGAGCTAGCAATCTATCCAAGGGAGAGAGGACCAGAATATATAAAGAGAACTATTAAGTACAAAATGTGTCATAGGGAAAGAGTGTAACAGAAGTTCAGAGAAGAGAAATATTCGTGAGAGCCAAACTAAGCAATAAAGATGTCACTACAGAGGTCAAGTTTGAATTGAGCACTGGTGGATGGGTAGAATTTTAATTGATGGAAAATCCACTGACCAAGGAGAAAGGAAGAGGCTAGTTACTTCTCTTTCACCTGCCTTTCTCCACCAATGCAGTACTATTATCCTAGTAAAATAAATGTCAAAGGATCCATTAAAGGATATTAAAAATAATTGAAATCCTGATTCTGGAGTTTGATGGGGGTAGGTGTCAAGGTGCAGTGTAGGGGGGAAGGAGATATTACAGTGAGTATGAGCATACAAATGTCATGCCTTCTGTTAAGAGTCAATCTCTGAGCTATCACCTTTTCTGATTTCCATCTCTCTCTGCCCCCCAACCCGACCCTTACACACATATACTGTGCATCCTGTCACAGTCCAGTAATAACAACTCAGGATCTTCCTGCCACCCAGGGAAGCACTAATTTGCTCTACTGATAGTAATAATCCTGAGTGGAAAAGGAAAGGATGGCATGAGGAATTATCATAAATAAGAAATGGACACAAATCAAAGGGCATCTAGCCCCAATTATTGGCTTCCCCATATCCAGACTGTTTACTCTGAAAACTGTAGTCTGCTCTTGCTGTGACATGGGTTGGACTTGTGACTTGCACTGGCCAACAGAATGCAGCAGAAGTGACTTTTGCCAATTTCAAGCCTAGGTTCAAGAGATCTTGTGTACACTTCCACTCTTTCTTTCAGAACTCTGGCATTAGCCCCACTGGAAAAAGTTTGGGAGGAATTCCCTGGTGGTCCAGTGGTTAGGACTCCCCACTTTCCCTGCAGGGGGTGTGGGTTCAGTACCTGGTCAGGGAATTAATATCCCACAAACTGTGTCGCAAAAAAAAAAAAAAAAAAAAGCCTAGCTTGCTAGAGAATGCAATACTATAGTGAGAAAAGCCCCATAGCCCCAGATAAAGAAATCCTAGGCCAGCGCACAATGGACCAACCCTCAAACTAAAATCAACAGAGCTGCGAAACGATGAGAAAAACATGAGTGATGTACTTGTGACAATCCGGAACCAGTAAAGACTAACCAACTAACCCGTAGACTCATGAGCAATAATGAATTCTTACATTAAGCCTTGGGATTATTTGTTACACACCGATAGCTAACTGAAAGAGCAGATTGCATGCAGAAGGTCAGTTTGTTCTGACTTTTTGTTGGGTAGTAAAAGAACCACTTTCTCATTTGGGACAAACACAAAGCTAAGACATCTAGCATCTCGATGACTTACAGAACAGGTGAGGGACAGCTCCTGATTCTGTCTCCTGCGGCTGTTGTCATTCCTGAACAATGAGGGACATGAAGATTGAAAACTAGAAGCTGGTAGAGCCGGGGCCCTGGCCAGCACTGCCATAGAGAAAGTGAAGGGGACACAGCACGCTGGCTTCCTGCCTCCGACCTTCAGCTCCTTGTACACAGGGACTGGTGTTATTCTCCCAGAGCCTGCAGGGTACCTGGCACAAGGGAGGTGCTCAGTAGGAGTAGGCTGCTTGCCTGTGCAACACTGTACCTTCTCTTTGGAGGAGATGAGGGGACAGGAGTGATGGAAGTATTGTCGGAAATCAAATCTCCTCCCAGGCCTTCCTGGTGAGAAGGTCCCTCCTGTGGTGTTTCTGCTTCAGCTTGATCATCTAGAGAAGCAAACAAAGAGAACAGTCTGTTAAATACGCCACACAGTGGCAATCTGAGCCTCGACTCTGTCCAGCGCTATGCCAGTCACCACAAACACACAAGGAGACCAGAAGACAGTCCTTGACCTCATGGACCTTAACATTTTAGTGGCAGAAAGGCCAGACACATGCTATGCATCTTCTGTTTCCAAAAAAAGGGTAGATTTGTATGCTGGTGTTGTGGGGTGATGGCTTATGAATTTAAAGATGCGCTTTCAAGTCACAACCTTGCCACATTTAGACTTTAGACAACTAACTTATTACCTCTGCGTCTCATTAGCAAAATGTCATGTGCATAAAAATTACCTGTGAAGCTGTTAAAATGCAGATTCTGACTCAGTAGGTTCAGGGTAGGGCCCAAGACTCTGCATTTCTAAAAGCAAGGTCCCTGGTGAGGTCATTCCTGCTGTCTGAGGGCTAGTTTTGAGTAACAAGGTGCAATAGCTTGAATAATGTTCCCCAAAGAGATCAGATCTCGGTCCATTTTCATATATGTAATTTTGTACAGAACCTCAATATACAACACAAGTCTGTTGACACCAAGCTATTCTGTGTGTCATGAGGTGGAATGTAGGGCAGTGACCTTCTTCCAGCCTCACCATCACCCTCTTCAGCAACCCCTGAAGCCATTTCTTAGAACCCTGGGCTCTCTGGGAAACTGGTAAGCTTCTAAACCCCTTCCAGCTTTGATATATATTGATTCTCTGATTTGAATTAGTGAACCAACAAAACAGAACCGAGTCAGAAGACAGAATAACGCAGCCCATGCTGCCACAGGGGCTCATGGACACAGACCTCATAGGTGTCCAGTAGTTACAGAAAGGATGACTGAGCTCATCTGCTCTGACTCTTCTGTCACTTGGGAAACAAAAGTCCAGCCTGCAGAGACCCTAGAGTAATGCCAGTACCCAACTGTGCGACATGAAGTGTGAAGATAAACTTTATTGCTCCCCATCTTGACCACAGGGCCTCAGGAATGAGGAGCAACTGTTACAGAGTCAGGTTTCCAGTGAACATTCTTAGGAACCTTACACATGCCGGAATCTGGGCTATGTTAGATGTGCAAGATGGAGAAATTAGCAAAACATGGACCCCTCTCTGTAGGGGTTTATATGCAGGAGGGTGAGACCAACCTGGAGGTGGGAAGGCAGTCAGCTGAAGCTTCATCCATAGCCAACATTCATTCACTCATTCATTCACTCACTCAGTCATCCATTCATTCACTCCCTCATTCATTCATTCACTCACTCATTCATTCAGTCACTGAAATACTGTGTCCTACCAATCAAGTAACCAAGCAGCATCCACTGTAACCTTCTTTAAAAAAAAAAAAAGATTATGTTTCTCTTTTGAAAACCCCTCTTTTGAAAAATTGCACTTAGAATACGTCTGAAGTCCGCTGCTGCTGCTGCTGCTAAGTCGCTTCAGTCGTGTCCGACTCTGTGTGACCCCACAGACGGCAGCCCACCAGGCTCCCATGTCCCTGGGATTCTCCAGGCAAGAACACTGGAGTGGGTTGCCATTTCTTTCTCCAATGCGTGAAAGTGAAAAATGAAAGGGAAGTCTCTCAGTTGTGTCCGACTCTTCGAGACCCCATGGACTGCAGCCCACCAGGCTCCTCCGCCCATGGGATTTTCCAGGCAAGAGTACTGGAGTTGGGTGCCATTGACTCTAATTCCCTACCTACCTGACTGCCATCTCCTCCTGGCCCACCTGCTCCTCTGCTCCTGCCCTCATTGCTTTCTAGTTACTCACTCCCATCCCTTCTAACAAGCCACCTCCTGCTTGGAGTTTTTCTTCACAGGCTGCTCCACCTGAGTTGCTCTCACTGCCCTGGCGGGCTCCCACTCATCCTCGATGATGTAACTTAAATATTTCCCCCGCCGATGGAGCCCCTCTCGAACCACACTAAAAGAAATCCTCCAATAGACTCCCCTTAAGCACACGGTCTGTTTTCTTTCCAGCACTTTTCTCCACTTGTAATACAGTTTTCTCCTCAGGGCCCCCATGGATAACAGATGGCCCAACCAGGACAGGATGTTCTGAGGACTTTTTACAAAGGTGTGGGTGTAGAAAAACCGCAAAGGGTTGTAGAGTTATCTGGAGCTCATGGTGGCCAAGCTGATGCCACTCGGAGACCCTCCAGATGAGGAGAGAGAATAGTTACTAGGACCTGAGAAGAGAGGAGGTCGGGTCCCATGGGCTGCCCTAGAAGGGGGTCGACCATCATCCAGTTGGGGACACGTCCTGACCTCCCTCTCCCAGACCTCGTGCTGGGGTGCACCACTGGGAAAGCGACCTGGGTGGTGCATCCAGGGGGCTCAGCCTCCTAGGACAGAGAACAGACGAACAAGGGTGGAGAATAGATCTGGAGGGACAAACGGAGAGTCCCCCACAGGACTGTCCTCCCTCTAACCTATCCAGTGTCACCATCGTATACCCAGAAACTGGCACAACACCCAACACTTAGAAGACATGCCATTAATATTTGTTAAATGAATGATGATGGTGGAAGGTACCCAACAACTACTCATTGGGTAACTAATTAATGGGTACGTGCTTATGTTACAAGCTCAGTTGTGTCCCTGCTCTTTGAGACCCCATGGATTGCAGCCTTCCAGGCTCCTCTCTCCATGGGATTTCGCAGGTAAGAGTACTGGAGAGGGTAGTCATTTCCTCTTCCAGGGGATCTTCTGACCCGGGGATCAGATCCAGGTCTCTTATGTCTCCTCCATTGGCAGGCAGGTTCTTTACCACTGAGCCACCTGGGAAGCCCAGGTAACTGGTATTTTACAAAATTAAGGCATAGCCATTAGGTCTCAAAATACACAGATGTAAGAGCCACAGACTGAGAATCTCTAAACGTTTCACCCAGAGAAGCCCTAACTTCCCCAGTCATGCCAAGAAAGAAAGACCAACTTGTACTCAGTTCCGTAGCCTCTGTTTTGTCAATCTGCAGGGTGAGGCCCTGGTCAGCGGGATGGACACTATTTACTTTCCAGGAGAGGCCTGATTCCTCTTTGCCCTGTTTGCTTTGTGGGTTGAAGACTCTAATTAGAATGAGCCATGGGAGCCAGGTCCTCTGAAATGCCTGTGGTCAGCTGCCCTAAATCTCCACCAGCTTATTCTTTCCCTGCTGCACAGTCAGTGAGGGCTCCTCACTGGAGGCTGACCCGGGGGGTAGGAAAGCCTGGGCTCTGGTGTAAGACGAACCCAGCCTCAGAAGCCAGTTTCTCCATCTATTGGTTGTGTAACCTTGAGCAAGCACTTACCCTCTCTGAACCCCTTCTAAAACAGGGGCAAAAGAACCTACATTTCAGAGTCATGAATAATGTATGTCAAATCAAAAGCAGAAGGGGCTTATTCAATGTGTCAGAGATATTATTTTTCATAAGGTCCTTGAAGAAAGGAACTATTTGTTTTTCAACCTTGTACCTCCAGGACTACTGCAGGGTCCTACTTAGGATTGTAATTTCAAGGATATCAAGAAGGACCCTAGAGTCTTTTCTACCCACTCCCTGATACCTTCTATTTCACCCAATAGGCAAGTACTTCTCTTGAGCTTTAAACCTTGTCTTCAATTAAAATGTGATGCCTCTCCTGTCCCATCCAAGGATGACTTAATCATTATTATTATTAGCACTTCAGTATGATGAATTCCCATATTTTTCTTTAGTAAGATTGGGTTTTACATGGGAGTGAGGAGTGGAGTTGGGGTTGGGAAGGGCAGAGATAAGGCTACAGGACACCTACAGGACACAGCAGTGAAGGGTAAATGGTGGATCCCTCCAAGGAGACAAGGAGGGTGAAAATAAAACAGACCCATATGGGTTTAGAAACGGTCCAGAAAGCTGGCTTTGGACTGGCTGTTGTCAGGGCCACCCAGCAAAAGTCTCCAGGCATCACCCTAGACCTGTCCACTGGAAGCAGTTGATCCTCTTTGATTTAATACACTTGACTGTCTCCCTGATTGGGGCCTGGCCTCCACCACCACGGGTCACCTTGTAACTTGGGATTTTCTGCTTTTGGAAAAGGAAGTAGCCCATTCTAAGTGTAGAATATCTGAGAGTCTGGATTTGTATCCCAATGCCGTTGCTTCCTGGCTCTGTGCCGCCCCACCCCCCGCCCCCCTCAAGGCCGGCTTCAAGGGTCTGTGCAGCCCGCTGAGCCCTGTGATTAGAAGGATTTCGCTGTCCTTGGCTTAGTGCTCTGCAGTCACCATCCAGCTATTCTTAATGAGTTCTTGACAATGGCTTTGCATTTTGGTTTTTCCACTGAGCCCTGCAATCCTGCAGCTGGTCTTTTCCACACTTCAAGTCCTCTCACTGCATCTCTGTGACCTCATTTGTGAAACTGGGATGACTGCGCCTTCTGGCAGGATGATGGAGGGGTTAAATGAGTCCGTGGATGGAAAGCCTCCCCCAGAGCAGCTGCTGCCCTCCCACTGATTTTCATCATCTCACTTGCTTTCCCCATGCCCCTCATGGTCAGCTGAGCCCACACTCCAAACACTTATCAAAGGGAGAAGCTGGGACTTGGAGGTGCTGAGTGGTTTATCCTGGGGCACAGAGCAAATCAGAACAGAGCCGGGAGCCTGAGCTCTTCTGTCACTGCCTCCTTGTGGGGGCCTTTCATGGCCCAGCAGGTGTCCACCCACCCACCTGGCTCAGCGACCAGATGACCCAGCACCGGTGGGGATCGCCATGGGTGCACACTTGGGGTTGGCAGGGTTTGAAGACCCAGACACAGTTCCCACCTCACTCCCACAGAGAGTGAACTCCCTTCTCAGCCAAGTAGGGGTCAGTCAACTCTGGAGACCCGCAGGCCCCAGGGTAGTAGTCCCTCCCCAAATCCCAAAAGCCTCACCTTGGGCACCTTTGTTGGCTAGGATTAACCCCTTCTCTGCTTTATTCTTCTTCTTCTTCAGCTTTAGCCCAAACATCCCTTTTCTGGGGGGAAAAAAAAAGAAGAAGAAAAACTAAAAAATACAATAATAGCAACTTTGGCTCATTCAGACACGTTAAGAGAAAATAAACACACACACACACACACACACACACACTGAGTTTTTCTGGAAGCTGACCATCCTCCTCATCCACACTGGAAGGGCATCAAAAGACAAGTGTCAAGGGAATTCCCAGTGGTTCAGTGGTTAAGACTCAGCACTGTCACTACTGGGGCCCAGGTCCAATCCTTGGTTGGGGAACTAAGATCCAACAAGCTGGGCAGCACAACCAAAAAAATAAAACCCACAAGTGTCAGGATGACCCAACACATTCTCCAGATAGGTCTGCTTTTGCAGAAACCACGAAATACCACCTGAACAGAAATCATGAGATCCACCCAGAACCATAGTTAAAAGATAGCACTAGCTGTTTTTACCTCCATTTCTCTTTTCTCACCTATGCCAGGCACTCAAAACAAATGATATCATTTAATCAACACAGCAACCCTCTCCTACCCATCTTACAGATGAACAACCAAGGCTCAGAGAGAGTAGATAATGTTTCCAAGGTCACACAGCCCCTAAGTATCAGAGCTACCCCTGGAGCCGGGTCTGCTTGGTTTCACAGCCCAGACTCTAACCACTGAGAAGCCTGAGCCTGCTGATTCCCCTGAGCAGAATAAATCACCCTTTCCACAGCCAAGCTCTCAGACCATCTCCAAGGGCGAGCAGCCCTGGGATTTACTGAGGTCACGGCACAAGTGCACAGCTCAGCTGACATATGGTATATGCCCCAAATGTCAGCCACTATCATCATTATTATTAGCCAAGAGCAGGAATCCATTGGGGCCTCCTTCTCAACTCAGGGCTTCCCTGGTGGCTCAGCCAGTAAAGAATCTTCCTGCAATGAGGGAGACTTGGGTTCAATCCCTGGGTCAGGAAGATCCCCTGGAGAAGTGAATGGCTACCCACTCAAGTATCCTTGCCTAAGAATTCCATAGAGAGAGGAGTCTGACAGGCTGCTACAGTCCATGGGGTCACAAAGAGTCAGACACGACTAAGTGACTAACACTTACACTTTTCTCAGCCCAGGAAAGGGCCCAGTCTGCTATCTACGGCTGATATCAGGAGCATCGCTGGCCTTCTGAGAGAACCCCTCTCTGGAGCTGCGTGGAAGGGTGGCAAGTCAGAAAAAGTCCTGGCCTTGCGTCGGGCAGCCTGATGGGGCGGCCCATAGAAGAGGGAAGAAGAGGAACAGGGACAGAAGGGAGGAGAGAGCAGCAAAGCTCAGACCCTTTCAGGGAGCATCCTGCAGTCCTGGAGCAACACAAGGACAGTGAAGGAACCAAGGAAGCTTTCCCTTTCGCTGACATATTTAGGACTCACGAGGGGGTGAACTGCAGTAGCTAACTTTAGGGCCTCCACAGCCAGACTCCCTGGGTTCTAAACCCATCTCTGCCTCCTTGAACAGGTCACTTAACCTCTCTATACTCCTGAGTCCTCATGTGTAAATGAGATAACAAACGTAAAGCATTTAGCCCAGTACCTGGAACATACTAGTTGCTCAATAAATGTTAGTTATTCTCATGATTTGAAATGATAAAGTTAAGACCAATGAGAAGAAGCAACTAGGAGACAGATGTCCCCTCCATTCACTTATTTGCTTATTTATTCTTTTACATCCTGCTTTGATCCAGATGAGGAATTAAGGAGCCTTCCTTGTTGGTGCTGTCTGAACAGTGAATGAACTGCACTGGGTGGGAGTGAGCTCCCTGTTCCTGGATGTGTGCAAGCAGATACCTGAGAGCCACTAGTAGGGGGGCTGTAGAGAGGGCAAACACTGAAATTCAGTGAGGGGGGACTGGCCTAAGGGACCTGGGGGTGGGGACGGTAAGCCTTCGAGACCCTGAAATACAGTAAAATGGAAATAATAGGCTCCAGAACCACCCAGATATGGGTGGATTGGACAAGTCACGGCAATTCTTGGAGCCAGTTTCCCCCAGGGTACAATGGAGATAAATAACAAGGTACATTCTTCACAGGATTGTTCTAAGAATAAAAAGGAGCAAGTAAGCAAAATACCTAGGACAGTGTCCAGGATATAGAGAGTATTAAAACATACCCTTTTGGGAGGTAGTATTTTTCCCACTTTGATTTGCCATCAGCTGTGACAAGAATACCCGTTTATGTCTCCCAGGAATCTTAGCAACACCAGGGAAATCCCTCTTTCCTGAAAGTCTTGAAGAAAATGTCCAATAATAGTTTTTCCTTTCCTGTTTTCAAAGAAGAGTTACCCAACAGAGGTACCACGGCCAGTGCCTTCCAAACCCTGAATTGCCCCTGTGGTCCCCAAGGGCTCACTGCCTGTGATCATTTCACGGAGGCAGAAGCAATGTTCCTGGGAACCTGGCCAGCGAGCTCTCGGATAACTTGAGAAGACTGAGCTATTTCCATTCAGTAACAGGAAGTTGCTACCAATACATAAGAGTACCTACCAGAGGGAGACTGAATACACCTTTAGGGAGCAGAAGTGTTCATCACAGATGGCCTTAGCATTCTGAACTCTCCCATGGGGCAGCTGGGAACTGAGGCATCGGGGCACGCCTTAGGCTGCTGTCGCGGGCACGGGAGGAGGGAGAGGTGTCTAAGGTGCCTCTTAGAAGAGGCAATCCATGTGGCAGACTTCACTGTTGTCTTATATTAAAGAAATTGCCACAGTCTCCCCAACCTTGAGCAACCGCCAACCTGACAGAGCAGTCAGCAGCCATCAACATCGAGACAAGACTCTCCACCAGAAAAAAAAGATTACCACTCACTGAATGCTCAGCATCTTTTTTCAGCAATAAACTATTATTTTTAGCAATAAAGTATTTTTAAATTAAGGTACATACATTCTTCAAGACATAATGCTTTTGCACACTACAGTATAGTATAAACACCCCCCAACCCCACTTTGGTTTTTGGCTGCACCACGCAGCTTGCTGGATTTTATTTGCTTGACCAGGGATTGAATGCAGACCCTTGGCAATGAGAGTCATGAGCCCTAACCACTGGACCACCAGAGAATTCCTTGAATACCTTTTAGATGCATCAGAAAACTGAAAAATCCATGCAATCCATTTAATTATAATATCCAATTTAGGGCTTTCCTGATGGCTCAGTGGTAAAGAATCTGCCTGAGACAGGCACCCCTACCCCTTAAAACCAAGAGCTCTTAACTCTGCTGTCTATTAGACACCCCTAGGAGGTTTGAAATATGCCAACATCTGGAACCACCCTCAGAGATTTTTAATTGATTTGGGGAAAGAATCAGTTTTGAGAAGATCACAGCTCAGACCCCGTGCAGAGGAAGCCAGAACCCTTCTAGTAATGCCCAAGGAATTGACAATCCACTCTGCTCTCTGGAAGGGGGCTGATGTTTGTTTCACAAACACACAAGGTTGTTTGCCTGGAACCCTGAGTCAGTCCTCAAGGATACTCCCAGCATGATGCCCAGTGTGAAAAGGCTTCTTGATGAAAGTTGATTTCTCCTCCTCAGCCACATGACATCCACAGTAGAGAGAGGACACAGCTCACCAACCCAGAAAGATCAAGTCACTGGCAAATCAGGCAGCAGAGGGTAAATTGGAGACACAGAACCCAGCTCAGGACCCAGCTTGACCCCACCTGTTAGCTCCAGAATCTGGGCCTGGATGCTTAACTCAGATGAGCTCGTTTCATTCACATATAGCACAATATTTCTTATCTAACCACAGGGTGATGTTTAAAAAGGACACAATGCTTAGACAATGCAAAATGTGCCATGAAATGAAGTGAAAGGTGCTCAGTCATGTCCAACTCTGCGACCCCATGGACTATAGAGTCCATGGAATTCTCCAGGCCAGAATATTGGAGTGGGTAGCCTTTCCCTTTTCCAAGGGATCATCCCAATCCAGGGATTGAACCCAGGTCTCCAGCATTGCAGGCAGATTCTTTACCAGCTTAGCCACAAGGGAAGCCCAAGAATAAGGAAGTGCGTAGCCTATCCCTTCTCCAGTGGATCTTCCCGATCCAGGAATCGAACCAGGGTCTCCCACATTGCAGGCGGATTCTTTACCAACTGAGCTATCAGGGAAGCCCTAAACGTGCTATAGATTATTATTATTTTCTTGATGACAAGAAAACATGCTACAATATTCCCCTGAGTTTAAAATTTTTTAAACGTACTTTGACACTCACCATGTTCCATGAAATATCAGGTTATACACATTAGTTCTTTGGATCCTCGAAATACACTATGCATGAGACAGATGCTATTATTACCTATTTTTACAAACAAGAGGTTGTCAGGGGCCTCGAGGGGTGGGATTCAGGGAGGGAGACTCAAGAGGAAGGGGAAATATGTATACATACAGTTGATGCATGTTGTAGAGCGGAAACTAACACAACATTGTAAAGCAAGTATACTTCAAGTTAAGAGATATATTTATAACACAAATAAAATTACATTTTAAAAAAAGAGGATGCCAGTGGTTTCCAGTCAATATATTGGGATCAGCCAGTAACTCAGGAAGAATTGCCTGGTAAGTCTTCAAGGCAGCTGCCATCACCCACCCACCTCCAGTGTGCCAAGGTTTCCATCATGGGAACCCCACCACATACACTTCTAAAAAAGGATGAGGGCCTCTGGCTTAGGGTCTATTGAATCTCCCACCAGGGCCACCCAAAGATAAGTCAAGAGACACACAGAAATGTCTGTACCCACCTGGTCTCCTCAGGGTGAAAGCTACCATGGCTCTGATATCTGAGTCCAAACAACGAGAGCATTAAACAGTGTGTGTGTTTTACACGCTTCTGCTCATCTGTTCAAGGTGATGTCGCTCCACGTAGACCCCAGGGCTCACGCAGGCAGGGAGGCAGCCAGCCCAGCACACAGAAAGAGGAGCTGGGCTACTGGAGTTTGGGTCTCATCTATGTCACTTTCTGACTATGTCTCTGGGGCCGGCCATGGGACTTTGAGCTCTAGGCTCCTCTTCTGCAGGAAGTGGTGATAAAGTTCACTTTGCTTTTCTCATGGGGGTGCTGTGTGTGTGACCTCCTTGAACCCTCAGGCTGCACTGTTAAAAGTTCTACAAATAACTACTTTATGGTCATGTCCACAGCTCAGGGGAGCTGGGATTAGAAAATGGCTCACAACCATGGTCTCTATGTGGTTTTCCATTCGTGTCACCAGATTCCTCTTCTAGAATCATCTTTTCTACCTTCAGTGCAGAATAGAAGAAGCTCAGGCCAAGAGGCCAAACACTAAGTTAATTGCATCAATGGGTGTGACCAGTCCAGGCCCCTCCCACTCTCCTTCCCATCTAAGAGGACTCAGGTCACCTCTGCACCTCACCCTCCAAACACAATCATAACATCCAGTGTAGAAAAAAATTTTTTTTGATTTGTGAGTTTCTATATATGATAACTCTTGAAAATATTTTAAAATATATATTTGAAAAATATATTACATTTAATATATTAATGTTTAATAAAATTCCTTTATCAAAAGAATGGATTTGCAGGTAATCAGGTCTATCTTAAAAAACAAAACAAAACCAAGCTTCATCACCATTTTGAGGTTATCATAGAGCCTTGAGTAAGTTTCTAGCTGACTGTTGGAAATACCTTCTTGGGTAAATGCTCTCTGTATACTCATCTTACTTCTAAGATGTGCATAGATTTATTAAAGGCAAGCCAGCAAACACAGAAATAGCTATAATGTGGGTTTTGACAGAAGACTGTGAAAATATAAATTCACATGACGTCCTGCCTTGTCAAGACTCTGAAATGTTTCTTCCCCTCTCCCTATGATCTGCCCATTACTATTCTCCTGATCATATCCTATTTGTTCAGAGCAATGATGATCAACTTTGGTTGTACATCGGGTTCTTGTTGAAGAGCCTTCTAAAACTCTTTCACACACTGTGGCCAGATCCCATCCCAGACAGCCTGATTTCATTGGTCAGAGTGGGGCCAAGGCACAGTAGTTTTTTAAGTTCCCCAGGTGATTCTGAAGTGCAGCAGGGTTTCAAACTCTTATGGCTAAATTATCAGTGCTGATGAGCTGTGTTCTCAGAGACAAGGTTTATATGTTTTAAGGAAGTTCAAAGATAATTTTTTAACCAGCAGGAACAATACCATTTAGGAAATTCAAAGTACTTAGTGAATTTATTTGGGTAGGCTGGGTGAATTTTATTGTCCAATCTCAACTCCTCTTCCACTCAACCTTCATCCCAACAATTAGCCCATAGAATTGGTTGTCCTCTCTAATTCTGCATGGGATTAGCTCAGTCTTGATGAAACCGAGTCCTTCGGTTTGAGAGAAGGGTCAGTCCTCTATTGGGTCTGAGGTGTCCCAGGCAATGAACTGAGTAGATGCAGTGTGTTCTTGCCTGCTAAGTTGCTACAGTTCAGTTCAGTTCAGATCAGATCAGTCGCTCAGTCGTGTCCGACTCTTTGCGACCCCATGAATCGCAGCACGCCAGGCCTCCCTGTCTATCACCAACTCCCGGAGTTCACTCAGACTCACGTCCATCAAGTCAGTGATGCCATCTAGCCATCTCATCCTCTGTCATCCCCTTCTCCTCCTGCTCCCAATCCCTCCCAGCATCAGAGTCTTTTCCAATGAGTCAACTCTTCACATCAGGTGGCCAAAGTACTGGAGTTTCAGCTTTAGCATCATTCCTTCCAAAGAAATCCCAGGGCTGATCTCCTTTAGAATGGACTGGTTGGATCTCCTTGCAGTCCAAAGGACTCTCAAGAGTCTTCTCTAACACCACAGTTCAAAAGCATCAAGTCACTTCAGTTGTGTCCAACTCTTTGCAACCCCATGGACTATAGCCCAGCAGGCTCCTTTGTCCATGGGATTCTCCAGGCAAGAATTCTGGAATGGGTTGCCATGCCCTCTTTCAGGGGATCTTCCTGAGCCATGGATCGAACTCCATGTCTCATGTCTCCTGCATTGGAAAGCAGGTTCTTTACCACTAGCGCCACCTGGGAAGCCTGAGTAGATGGAGAACTGATTCCCAGTCTGGTGGGAAACACTCCATTTTTGCCTACTGTAATATAGAATCTCCCACCTTGTTGAGGTAAACGGATGTTTCTCTGGTAGGTCCTCATTTTGTATATTCCAGCCCCATCAGCCATCACAGTGAGATTCAGATATCACCAGCTCAGCAGATTGTCACTGAAAACCTTGCTAGTTCACTTGCCAGAGTCTAGGAAATGCACCTCCAAGGATGCTAATGAATCCTCCCTCCTGTGGTTTCTCTGAGCCAAGGGTGACTCTGGAATAATCTGGCATCACATTGGGTAGAACCATCCTGGGTTAAGCCAGTCTCTGACAGTCCTTCAGAAACCCTTGCCAAAAACTCAAGGGCATAGTGGTAGGAGGTGTTGTTGTAGGTCTGTTTCGGGAAAATGGAGACTTTTTCCTCGCATGCCTCTCACCCACCCTGCAGCACACCAAGAGCGCCCACTACTGAAGCCATCTTCCAAGGGTAGGAGGAACCTTTTTAACCCATGGTCACTAGCCTCCATCCTCTCCTGTTCCTCCTCCTCTCTAGCTAAGATCAGTGTATGACCGGGTTGGCTGGAGAGCAAGGAAAATAGAGAAACAAATTTGGCAGGTCATGTCATTGACTCAGCATACTTAGGGCTGCTGGACTCCCCTGGCCCCAAGCTTTCTCTTTCCTGGGTCCCTAAGAAAATGTTCATTTTTATTTCATCCTCTTTATATGCTGGCTAATCAGAGCCCTGATCTCTGTTCTAAAGATAAAAGGATCAATCTCTACGTCCCAAATAGACTTATTTAGAACAAGCATCTCTCTCTCCCTATGTTCCAGCATAAATCAGTCTTCAAGTTTCCACCCTTTTGAGAATTCCATCTTTTCTTTACTCCCCCAAATTTCTTTTTCACATCTATTCCCTGAGTATCTTTTGGCACAATGATAACATTATGACATCCACTGGTTGGCATGTTTCTCTCAGGTCATGTTAAAGGTTTCTGTTCCCATGTGGTCTTCCCCTCTTTGAGTCAGCTTTCCTGCAGAACATTTGTATTCTGCTTTCTGCTCCTACTACAGGTCACTGTAGTGATTACAAGTCACTGAGGCAGAGATTCTTATCCCCGCGTGCAGCTGGGTGGGTGAGTCCCCCAGAGTCACAGTGAAGTATATGAAAATTGATCTGGACTCCAATCCATTCAGCTTCCTCCAATCTACCTTTGCCAGAAATAAAGGTGATATGTTGATCCCAATTTTCCACATGGGTCTATTTCTCAATGGTTTTGAACATAACAGGGAAAGAGAAAGATACAGTTATAACCTTAAGAAAACCAACAGACTGACATATAAAGATTTTGTTATAGATGAGTATCAGTCAACTCAATAAAGGGTAAAGAGAGGATCTCTAAAATTCCTTTTGAGTCTCATTTTATTGGTGTAATGGACATCAAAGACAGAAGGATGGGTGCTATATTAAATTAAATAATTAAATTAAATCCTCCCTTTGTAGGATTCTCCGAGCCTTTAATATGCTGACCTTCATCATGACTTTCCAAAGAGAGCGATAGAGTATTCAGATTTTTCTAAATGGATTGGACCACATCTTCATCACAAAACAGCTAATAATAAACAGCACCATTGGGACACCCAGAGAAAGGAACTCTGGCAATTTGTAGTGTTCTTTTCTCTTTTGAAATTTTTATGAGATGAGCAGTTACCACATAAGAGCCTTTGAGGAGGAAGAGAACCCAGAGCATCCCTCTCTCACATTCCCTCCTTGCAGCCACCCTGCTCCAACTCTCATACAGACCTCACTCTAACTTGGCCTTTCTGGATCCATTCTTTCTCCTTCCTGCAAACTAGTCTCCATTTGCAAAGCAGAAGAGCATAGAACTTCCTTAATATGGTAAAGAATATCTACCTAAATCCTAGAGTTAATATCACATCAATGATAAATACTAAAAGACTTTCTCTAAGATTTTTAAAAAAGGATGCAAAGATGTTTGCTATCAAGACACAGAGAACAGACTTGTGAACACAGCAGTGGAGGAAGAGGGTGGGACAGATTGAGACAGTAGTGCTTAAACATACACTACCATATACAAAATAGCCAGCTAGTAGGAAGTTTCTGTACAACACAGGGAGCTCATGACAACCTAGACAGGTGGGGTGGGGCAGGGTGGGAGGGAGGGAGGTTCAAGAGGGAGGGGACATATGTATGCTGCTGCTACTGCTGCTAAGACACTTCAGTCATGTCCAACTCTGTGCGACCCCATAGACGGCAGCCCACCAGGCTCCCCCGTCCCTGGGATTCTCCAGGCAAGAACACTGGAGTGGGTTGCCATTTCCTTCTCCAATGCATGCAAGTGAAAAGTGAGAGTGAAGTCGCTCAGTCGTGTCCGACTCTTAGCGACCCCATGGACTGCAGCCCACCAGGCCCCTCCATCCATGGGATTTTCCAGGCAAGAGGACTGGAGTGGGGTGCCATTGCCTTCTCCGGGACATATGTATACTTATGGCTGATTCACATTGTTGTAAGGCAGAAACCAACACACCTTTTAAGGCAATTTTCCTCCAATTAAAAAAAAGATGTTTGCTATCAGCCCTTCTATCCAACACTGTACTTGAAGCCCTCTCTTAACAGTTCAATAAAGTTTGATTAGTTGAATTAATAAGTGAAGGATTTCCTTGAAGTCCAGTGGTTAGGACTCCTTGCTTTCAAGGCTGAGGGCCTAGTCAGGGAACTAAGATCCCACAAACCACGTAGCCAGTCAAAAAATAAATAAATAAAGTTTGATTTGTTGAATTAGTAAGTGAGTTCAGTAGGTCATCTAGAAACAAGGTCAATTTTTTAAAAATCTATTATACATTTCTATATCAACAACAAGGAGATTCTCTCATAGCTCAGTTGGTAAAGAATCTGCCTGCAGTGCAGGAGACCTGGGTTCGATTCCTACATGCGAAAGATCCCCTGGAGAAGGAAACAGCAACCCACTCCAGTATTCTTGCCTAGAAAATCCCATGGACAGAGGAGTCTGGAGGGTTACAGTTCTTGGGGTCGCAAGAGTTGGACACGACTTAGCAAGTAAACCACCACCACCACACCAATAATAAACTATTAAGTAAAATTATAAATAAAAGATATCATAAGAGCATCAAAAAATTTAAAAACCTGGGAATAAACCTAAGAAATATGAGCAAGATTTCTATACCAGAAATTTCAAAATAAGATCAGTGAAGGGATACTCCATGCTCTTAGATGTAAAAATGCAATATTGGAAAGATGTAAAACCTCCCTAACTTAATAGAGATTACTATTTACTCTATCCACTTATGAAATTTTTCAAGTCTTATATTTATAATTTGTGTGTGTATTTTATGTGTATATGTCAAGCGTCAGGAAGATCATCTGGTGAAGAAAATGAAAACCCACTCCAGTACTCTCGCCTGGAAAATCCCATGGACAGAGGATCCTGGTGGGCTCCAGTTCATAGGACTGCATAACTGGACACAACTTAGCAGCTAAAGAACAATAATATGCTTCAACAAAATGCTTCATTTTTTAGAAACATAGATTTTGGGATCCAAAGTCTTGGATTTGATTATCAGCTCAGCCACCTGCTAATTATGGGAACTTGAACAAATCTTTAAGCTTTCTGCACCTCAGTTTCTTTTTCTTTTTAGATCCTGTTGTTGGTTTGTTTTTTTTTTTTTTTGATGTGGACCATTTTTAAAGTCTTTATTGAATTTATTACAACATTGCTTTTATGTTTAGTTTGTTTGTTTGTCTGTCTTGGCTTTTGGGCCCTGAGGCAGGTGGGGTCTCGGCTCCCCAGCCAGGGATCAGACACACACCCCTTGCACTGGAAGGTGAGGTGTAACCCCTGGACTGCCAGGGAAGTCTCTGCACCTGTTTCTTCATCTATAAATTAGAGGATAAGTTATGCCTCTCTTAGATAGCTGTCATGAAGATCAAATGATATAAAACATACAACATTCTATTTGTAAACACTGAAGTGCTATATTGTATGGCTATGGCTGTTTAGTGGCTAAGTTGTGTCCAACTCTTTGCAATCCTATGGACCGTAGCCCACCAGGCTCCTTTGTCCCTGAGATTTCCCAGACAAGAATGCTGGAGTGGGTTGCCATCTCCTTCTCCAGGGGATCTTCCCGACCCAGGGATAGAACCCACATCTCCTGCATTGGCAGGCAGATTCATTACCACTGAACCACTAGGGAAGCCCACCATATCCTAAACATGTTAATTAAAAGAAAAAACTGGATCGACATTCTACGAATGTCCCTTAGGGCTCTCCACATTATATGCTCAGCTCACTAATCTGGTATTTGACTTCCCATACTCTGTTCTCCAGTCCAGTGGACAGCTCTTCCTAAACTCATCACACGCTTCTGTCCATGAACCTAATCTCACTCCAGGGCCTCCACTGAAGGTAACATCTCCCGTCTCTACTGTCAACACCCACATCTTTCTTCTAGGAAAGTTCGGCCACCTCCTTTTATGTGAACACTTCTTAGTTTCGTAAGGAGGAATCAAGTCACTCTTTCCTCTGGATTCCACTGGCCCTTTGTCCTTATTTCTATAATATGAAATCATTTGTTATAGGGATCATAAGAGTTCCTTGAAAATATCATTCTCTTTTGTTAGATGCTGAACTTTTGAAGGCAGTAACCATTACTATTGTTATGTCTGTACCTCCATAATGCCTGGCATAGGCTCAGTGACTGTAGGACACACAGACAGATAGATGGGCAGATAGAGCACACACAGAGAAAGAGCCGCAAGAATTCATTGGAAGCTCTCTGTCTCTATTTAAAAATGTAAAGTATCAGGGGCTTCCGTGGTGGTCCAGTGGTTAAGAATCCACCTTGCAATGCAAGGGACACTAGCTCTTCCCTGATCCGGGAAGATCCCACACGCCACAGGGCAGCTAGGCCCATGCATCATAAGTACTGAGTCCACACCCTAGAGCCCATGCTCCACAAGAGAAGTCACCATGACGAGAAGCCCTTGTACCGCAATGAAGAATAGCCCCTGCTCGTCACAACTAGAGACAGCCTGCGTGCAGCAACAAAGACCCTTCCCAGGCGAAAAATTAAAACATGTATTTTAAAAAATCTATCATATCAGACAGAAAAGAGTTAAGACCATAATCAGAGCAGAGCATAATCAGAGAAGAGAACAATCTCAAAAGTCAGTGGCTAAGCCTTATCCTAATACTCACCTTGGAGCTGGGGAGTTCTCTGTTAAATGGTGCATTTGTTCTCTGTTAAATGGTGCATCACCCCTGGCTGTCACCCAGCCTCGGTCTTCATCCATTTCTTAAAATCATTCCCTTTTTCAATGCATCTCTTTTTTTCTCTCTCTTTATCATGCCTGAACATCTTTTGTCGGTTGGTTCTTTCTCTACTACTTGGGGATGATTGAAGGTGATTGAACAAAAGGTCATGGATTTTGTTTGTGGCCCAGGCCCTGTGGTAGGCGCTGCTGTACAAAGATAAATCCAACAGGGTTCTTAGCCTTAGAGGCACTGAAGCGTGGCTGGAACTGCAGATGCCTGGGGGGTTCATGATGAGGATGACTGAATCTAGATTGTTGACCAATGCCCAACACCAAGACTAGAAAGTCATGAGGAAGGCCAGTGCTGGCCCAGGACGTGGCTGAAGCTGGAAGCCCGTCCCAGTTCAGTGGCCGTGATCTGAAATGGGTAAGCATCCACATACACCCCAGAGTGTTACTGTCTCAGGAAGTCCTGGGACATCTTTTATCACAGAAGGATTCCTTTTCAGTAGAAATACAGTTGAGAGTGATGGGAGCAAAATCTAAGACTGTAAGTAAAATTATCTCTTTGCTTAATATTTAAAAACAGCCTTCCTTGGTGGCAGTGGAAAAGAATCCTCCTGCCAACACAGGAGACATGGGTTCGACCCAGGTCCGGGAGGATTCCACATGCCGTGGAGCCACTGAGCCTGAGCATCACAGCTACTGAGCCTGTGCTCTAAAGCCCTTGAGCTGCAACTGCTGAGCCTCTGTGCCACAAGTACTGAAGCCCACATGCCTAAAACCTGTGCTCTGCAACAAGAGAAGCCACTGCAGTGAGAACCCTGTGCACTGCAACTAGAGGGTAGGCCCTGATCTCTGCAACTAGAGACAGTCTGCATGCAGCAATGAAGAACTGTTTTAGCCATAAATAAGTAAATAAAGCAGTGTGTACATGTCAAAAACATTTTTTTAAAGGTACAAAATATTTAAAAGCAAACCTGTGCTTTATGCTCCCAGGGAAACAAGAGTAGGAAGGCTTGTCTTTACCAAAGACAAATTGACCACTCTTCAAACCTATTAAAGCAATGACTTTGAACGATAAAAGACAGTGTGACTTATTTGTAACCTATAAAGAAAGCTGAGCACAGAAGAATTGATGCTTTTGAACTGTGGTATTGAAGAAGACTCTTGAAAGTCCCTTGGGCTGCAAGGAGGTCCAACCAGTCCATCCTAAAGGAGATCAGTCCTGGGTGTTCATTGGAAGGACTGATGATGAAGCTGAAACTCCAATATTTTGGCCACGTGATACAAAGAGTTGACTCATTTGAAAAGACCCTGATGTTGGAAAATAATGAAGGCAGGAGGAGAAGGGGACAACAGAGGATGAGATGGTTAGATGGCATCACTGACTCAATGGACATGAGTTTGGGTAAACTCTGGAGTTGGTGATGGACAGGGAGGTCTGGCGTGCTGCGGTTCATGGGGTCGCAAAGAGTCAGACACGATTGAGCAACTGAGCTGAACTGAACTGAAGCTGGTAAAGCCAGTCATTCCCTTACGAATTGTTTATATGTATGTCCATCCTCCCCATTAGGCAAGGTTGGGGCACACGTGTGTGCTTTGCATATACTAGGTCCTCAAGAGGTATTTGTTTGATAAAATAGTTAATAAAAAAGGCTTTCAGCTGACAAGCCAACCCTAGCCTCAAAGACTACAGTGATGAGGAGTTTACTACTTCACAAATTGATGACTACAAATACTTCCAAAACATACAAAGGGGAGATGGAAATTTACATGCATTCTTCCAAGACAGAATAGTTCAGTGATTTATAACAGGACTATCCAGTTTCAGTCAGGAAGAGATGAAATAATAAAGTCATTTTCACTTCTATCTTTGGGCAGAATGACTACAGTAAAGATGCTGAGTGAAAGGAGGGATTGGAAAAAGAATTCTAGATATTTGGTGGGAGGGGTTATCAATGATCTCAAGCCAGGGTGTCTACCCAGGGGGTCAAGGTAGGAGGAAGTAAGGAAAGATCAAGATGGCCCAGTCTGCCCTCTTCCCTCCACCCCTTCGATCTGAGGGGCTTCATCATCACCTGTTTTCTGTGTTAAGGAGTTCAAGGAATACATAAATAAACTTTTGAAGTTTGAAAACTGCTCTTCAAGACCAGCCTACTTATTCGACAGATAGGGAAACTAAGACCCAGGAAAAAGATCTAAGACCTAGGAACCAGACCAAGGTCATATTTGCTTATGGAAATTGCTGGGGCTTCTGGGTCCCCATTTATTCACATATTTACCCCCCAGGAATGCTAAGACTTCAGCAGGTGTGGACTTCCATAGCCCTTCCTCTCCAAACACAGGTGGGGCAGAGAGCTGATAACAGACCACACCTGCATTAAGTAGGTGACTAAGGAGAACCTACCGCACAGCACGGGGAGTTCTACTCAGTGCTCCGTGGTGACCTGAACAGGAAGGAAACCCAATAAAGAGGGGATGTATGTGTACGGAGAGCTGATTCACTCTGCTGCACAGCAGAAACGAACACAACATGGTAAAGCAACTATACTCCAATAAAAATTAACTTAAAATAAATAAATGGAAAAAGTGGCCTTTATTCTTCCACAGAGCTCTCCTTCAGAACTCCTGTGCATTACAGAAAATATTCCAGGGGGTCAACTACGATAACCTAACCACTTTCTTCTGTCTACTTAAAAAGTCAAATGAAAAGAATTTCACAACTGATGAAAGAAAAAGCAAATCAAGGCTGAAAATGAAAGGCTACAGCACTTCAGATACAACCTCCATAGGATCCCATCTCCTTCACACACTTGAATTCTTTAATGGCATCTGCAACCATGAGGAGGGAAAATCTACTTCACTCAAGCTGATGTGTTCCCAAAGTAGGGACTTTAATTAGAGCAGTCGAGTGAAGCTCTCTTGTCAGTTAAAACTTGAAATATAGTGAGGCAAGTCAATGCAATGACTCACAAACAGCTTCCAGTCAGCCAGACCCCGAACAGATCACAGAGGAAAAACAAATCCCCACCAGAAATTCATTGCTTTTCTTTTCACTGATATCCTGCATAAAAGGAAATGAATCTGAAGGGTCATCTATCAACTCATGCAACCAGACATAACATTGAAGGCATTTTGGAGAGGTTTTGTAGAACAGCTTGTCTCGAGGGAGTCTTGTGTGTGAGATTTACAGGGTCTCAGGAACAACAGAATGCCATCAACTGTCTCTCCGGCACTCAGCCAAGACGTTCTTGAAGGCTCTGCTGGGTTTCCTTTGAAATTACTTTTGCAAAAGCTGAAGTTTGAGCTTTTTGGCTGGGAAGAAAAAAAACCCTCCCCAGGACTAACTGTCCTTGGGGTTTCAGCCTCAGTTCAGGGTCCCAAACTGGGAGGGGCATCCCAGTCCTGTCCCTCCCAGGCTCCACCTAGAAACACTAATAGTAGAGGTCTAAACACTAATAGAAGAGGTATAAAGTTATATTGAGTCCTTGAGACTCTTAGTAAAGATTTTTCCATATAAACAATGATGAAAACCTCATTTACTTCCAATCCTCTCTAGGAGCAATATCAGAAGTGGAGATTATGTTGAACTCATATGCGCTTGCCAGTTGCTAAGTGTCTGTTTTTGACCCCATGGACTGTAACCCACCAGGCTCTTCTGTCCGTGGGATTTCCCAGGCAAGAATACTGGAGTGGGTTACCATTTTCTTCTCCAAGGGATCTTCCCAATGCAGGGATCATTGCACTGGCAGGTGAGTTCTTTACCACTGAGCTACCAGGGAAGCCTCTACTTACTCCTGTTTAACTCCTGCTTAAAATCCTAGTTTACACAGTAATGAATATCACACACATAAAACAAAGATGCAGTGGAGCCCAGACCTGAGGAGGTACATGGGGACTCTGGGTCCTACCTGGACCATACTCTTCCCTCCCCCCAAGCACTTTGTCACATGTGGGACCCTAACAGAAGCTCTGTGAGAGGACACAGCATGGCAGTCTTTCCATGGCATCCTGGGAAGAACACAGGCTCATATCTAACCTTGGCCTCTTCTTTATAATCCGTGCAACTGAAGCAAATGACATAACTCCTCTATGCCTCCATTTCCTCATCTGTAAAATAGGTATTAACAAATATCTACTTCACAAAGTAACAAGGATTGAGTTTATATATGAAAAGCCCTTAGATCAGCTCCTGGCAAATAAAAGAAAATAGCTACTATGATTCTTATTTCAAGTCAAGAAAATTGAGGCTCAGAGAGGTTAGGCAACTTGCTCAGTCACCCAGCTACAAACTGGCCAAGCTGGGGACAGAGTTGAGTCTCCCATGGCCAGCTGAATGCTTTTCCTTCTAGACCATGCTGGGATTAAACAGTTTCCATTGTACAGTGTTTAATTTACTCAATAGAGTCATCCATTTCATTATTGACTGTCATTATTCGAAGTGCTCCGGGGAAATCTTAATAGCTGCTGTTCATTAAGCTTGTGAAAGACTGAAGGCAGGAGAAGGGGACAACTGAGGATGAGATGTTGGATAACATCACCAACTCGATGGTCATGAGTTTCAGCAAGTTCCAGAAGCTGGTGATGAACCGGGAAGCCTAGCATGCTGCAGTCCATGGGGTCACAAAGAGTCAGACATGACTGAGCAACTGAACTGAGCTGATTAAGCATGTAGGATAAGTCAGGCATTGGCTTAAGGTCCTGCATACAGTTTTTTCATTTAGTTGTCCCAGTAACCATCTGACAGCAGTGTTCAATCCCTTTTACAAATGTGAAAACAAAAGTGTAAGAGGTTAAGTAACCTGCCTAAGATCCCACAGCTCTAAGCTGCAACCAAGCTCCATCAAACCTCTGCTCTATACCTCTTCCCAAATACCAATTAGAGCCACAGGTTTAACAAGAGTGCAATCCTCCCCAGAGGCTAAACCCCATAGCTCAGAGAGATGTGGAAACTTGCCTACAGCCACACAGTATCCATTGCTGAAGCCCAGCCCCTTTGCACTTTGAGACCTCACCCATCATGACTCAGGTCTCTAAGCACAAACAGAGGAGCCACATCCCAAAGGGCTCCCAACAGCCCAGTCTTTTTCTATGACTGAGTCCTGCTCAGTCATAAGAAAAAGAGCAACCGGTCTCACCTTGGCCACGGAGAGCTTCTGACCGTGCCTGGAAGTACTCGTGCTCACTATCTTCTTGGATTCAAAGCAGGGCCAGAGGCAGTGTCCAGAACTGGTCTTGGGAGGAGAAAGGCTCCCCTCTAGCATGGAGTGGGTCAATAGATTGCCTCTGGAGGGGCGGGTGTCTCCCCAGAAATGCCCTTTCTGCTGTGTCCACCTGGTAGCTCCCTATCTGAAACCCAGTGCCTGCTGCTTGGCTTGGCCGCCAGAGCCCAGGACGCTGATCCACAAACACAGCAGCTCAGAGCAGATCCTGAGGGGAGTGGCCACTGGCGTGCTTTATTCCAAGTCAGGTAGCCACAGGTGGATTGAGGCTCAAAGAAACCCCAGCTCCAGACAGTGCCAAAGCCCTGGATACTTTCTAGCCACCATCTAGCCATCCAAGTTAGTCGTTTTCACCATCCTCTACTGCTTTGTAATACGTTTTTTCACTTTCAGTTCAGTTCAGTTGCTCAGTCTTGTCCAACTCTTTGTGACCCCATGGACTGCAGCACGCCAGGCCTCCCTGTCCATCACCAACTCCTGGAGCTTGCTCAAACTCATGTCCATTGAGTCAGTGATGACATCCAAACCATCTCATCCTCTGTCGCCCCCTTCTCCCACATACTACCACACATACTCCCACAAGTAAAGTGTTTTCACTTTTCTTGAGGCCAGTTCTAGATACTTTAACAAGTATTATCCTATTTAAGTCCCACAACAGCCCTCAGAGGTAGGTACTGTTATTGTACCCAATTTATGAATGGTGAAACTGAGTCACAGAGGGGCTGGTAAGTGCTGGGGTTTGAACCAAGGCCACCTGTCCTGATTATTCATCAGAAGGACTGACGCTGAAGCTGAAGCTCCAGTACTTTGGCCACCTGAAGCGAAGAGACGACTCATTGGAAAAGACCCTGATGCTGGGTAAGATTGAGGACAGGAAGAGAAGGGGGCGACACAGGATGAGATGGTTGGATGGCATCACTGACACTGACTCAATGGACTTGAGTTTGAGCAAACTCCAGGAGACGGTGAAGGACAGGGAGGCCTGGCAGGCTACAGCCCATGGGGTCACAAAGATTCAGACACGACTTAGTGACTGAACACCACCACCACCTACCCTCAGAGCCTGTGCGCTCAGGCTCTCCAGCCTGCTGTCTCCTCTCTGGCATTTCATTGGAACTTGTAGTATGATGTTATTTCAAGAAGTCAAGTTTAGAAAGGAGAAAAATCAATAAAACGAAGGCATTTTGGTGGGTCAAATGTCTCAGAAGTCATGGCCTGTAGTGGAGTGAATGGTGGTGCCCCAAAAGATATTCTGAAAAATTCTGCACATTCTGAAAACTGTGAATGTGCCCTCATTTGCAAAAAAAAGAGAGGAATCTTTGAAGATGTAATTAAGTTCTAGATTACCCCCATGTTGTGTTGTGCTAAGTCTCTTGAGTTGTGTCTGACTCTTTGGGACCATATGGACCATAGCCCACCAAGCTCCTCTGTCCATGGGATTCTCCAGGCAAGAATATTGGAGTTGGTTACCATGCCCTTCTCCAGGGGATCTTCCCGACCCAGGGATTGAACCCACGTCTCTTGCATCTCCTGCACTGGCAGGTGGGTTCTTTACCACTAGTGTCACCTGAGAGTGGGGACTAAATCCAATGACAAGTGTCCTCACAAGAAACAGAAAAGGAGAAGACACACAGAGAAGGCCATGTGAAGAAGGAGAGATTGGAGCGATGTGGCCACAAGCCAAGGAACACCTAGAGATACCAGAAGCTGGAAGAGGAAGGATTCTCCCAGAGCCTTCAGAGGGAGCATGGTCCTCTCAGCACCTTGAATTCAGCCTTCTGGCCTCCAGACCTGGGAGAGGATACTTTTCTGTTGTTCTAAGCCTCCCAGTCTGTGGTCATTTGTATGGCAACCTCAAGGAACTGACCCACTACCCTTTGTTACTTTCTCTGGCACTTTCAGAAAAAATATTTATTTATTTGAGTTGTACTGGGTCTTAGTTGTAGTATGTGGGATCTAGTTTCCTGATCAGAGATGGAACCCAGGCCCCCTGTGTTGGGAGCTCAGAGTCTTACCCACTGGGAAGTCCCCTCTTGCACTTCCTGATGGCGCCACAGGAAAGGAGAAAAAAGTTGGGTTCTTTCTACTGATCCCTCATGGGGAAGGCTAGGAGGTTGATGCCTGTGGACTAGGCAGTGATGTAAGAGTCTCCAAGAGGCAGAACAGGAAGACAAGGGATAGGGAGAAGGTTTTGCAAGTGAGGACTGAGCAGGTTACATAGTAACTCACAAGGCAACCTCATTCAAGAGCCCCAGATGAGCCTTCACTGTCCCCAAAGAAATGGTCTGTGGCTCAGGGGTTCACAGATGGGGAACATTTTTCCTGATGCACGCCTTCTTCCCTTTTTAGTCATTGTGAATTTGACCCCAGTCAGAAGCAAATATGTCAGAGATCCCTGAGCCCCAACCTCAGGTGTTATGGATGGGGAAAGTGATGACTAAAAAGGTGATGTGGTCTGAGGTCACACAGCCAATCATGGAACCATCAGAGCTGGAACCTCGCCTCCAGATCCCTGATCCTTTCAAGGGAGCGAAACCTCCTCCCTTTGTCTGATCTGTTCTTCACAAAAGAAGATCTGTAGCAGCTCTTATCTGAACTCAATAGTCCCAGGGGCCCTCAACGGTTCTCTAGCTAAAACTCACATTTCTCCTCCTAGAATTTAAGTTTATTCCTCTTTATCTGCAGAATGAGTCTTGCTGTGCAGCTGTTATGTCTGACTCAGATATAAGTACACATCATAACAACAGAAGTCAGCTAGCTGCACGGTAGACAGCCATAAAGGTTTGTTGGTTGTTCATCACAGGGAAAACCCAGAGCTTTATTTCTCTGCTTTATCTCTGCTGCTTTCTCTCTCTGCTCTGACCACCTTCCTTCGGCAACTTGACTGGCACATGCCCCTCCCTCGGGGTCTCTGCACGTGGCCTTCTCTGTGCCTGGAATCCATATGCCCACACACACCTCTTCACCCTGTTGACTCCATCCTGCCCCTCAGAAGGATGCCACTTAACATTCCAGATACTCCCCGCCTCCTCCTCCTCAGCAGGTCCTCATGTTTCTCATGCTTTTTCTTTTCAACACTTATCATAGTTTGTCATTTTATTTTTACATAATTTTTTTTTTCACCAGCATCCCTTAAACCAAAAGTTCCATTAAGGTAGAAACTCTCTCTAGTTGATTCCTGCACCCAGCACATCTAATTCATTCATTAGTTCATTCAACAAACATTTGAATGCTGAAAATGCTGAGCTGGTGCAAAGCAGTGTAGAAAGAAGGAACAGATAAAACTGTGAGTTCTCAGGAAATAGAACCAAACAGATGAGCTATAGTCAGCTCCTTAAGAAATTACCCAGTCACACTTCACCCCCACTATCCACTTCCCTCATTCCTGTGCTTGCCCCTTAAACATTTTAGCCCCAACAGATTTTTCTTCAAAAGGAGGGAAGGATGAGTTGGTAAAACTCAAAGGGCTCAATAATGTAAATGATAGACAACTCTAGGAAATGAACTTCAGAGGAGTGATGCTGTAAAGTTATCTAAAAAGAAGATTGGGAATTGTCTTAATTCAGTTGGCTTCAGAATTATTTTAGAAATTCTCAAAAGAAAGGCTATATTGCAAAACAAGAAGGTTACAAAACTCTCTTCCAGCCTTCTCTGCTCTGGGAAGAATAATGCCCTTTGCACGAAGCTGCTACGTCAATTCCAAATCCAAGTGCAGACCATATCAACAAAAATCCTCCTCCACCCTCCCCCATGCTTTGCCTCCTGCCATGTGGCCTTCTGCCAGAGGGAATAAATTTCAGTGTCTACAATCATTATCCCACATACCGTCTCAGTCATGGAGTGTTTCCTTGCAGAACTCTCAAAAGTTGCTATCATGATTCAACAAACATTTACTCATTACTAATTAGATGCCCAGCACTGCAGTGGGCCTATGGGAAATACAGAGCAATTTGGGAAAGACAACGCATTGTGGTCAAGGAGCACAATGGCTTTTTAACAGCTACAACATTTGAAAGGCTTCGGTCACACCATCGTAACATTATTTTCTATTTCCAGAGTGCTTCATAGATTACAAAGAACTTTAACATACAAAGCTAGTGGAGATGATGGGATTTCCAGTTGAGCTATTCCAAATCCTGAAAGATGATGCTGTGAAAGTGCTGCACTCAATATGCCAGCAAATTTGGAAAACTCAGCTGTGGCCACAGGATTGGAAAAGGTCAGTTTTCATTCCAATCCCAAAGAAAGGCAATGCCAAAGAATGCTCAAACTACTGCACAATTTCACTCATCTCACACGCTAGTAAAGTAATGCTCAAAATTCTCCAAGCCAGGCTTCAGCAATGATGTTCAAGTTGGTTTTAGAAAAGGCAGAGGAACCAGAGATCAAATTGCCAACATGTGCTGGATCATGGAAAAAGCAAGAGTTCCAGAAAAACATCTATTTCTGCTTTATTGACTATGCCAAAGCCTTTGACTGTGTGGATCACAATAAACTGTGGAAAATTCTGAAAGACATGGGAATACCAGACCACCTGACCTGCCTCTTGAGAAATCTGTACACAGGTCAGGAAGCAACAGTTAGAACTGGACATGGAACAACAGACTGGTTCCAAATAGGAAAAGGAGTTCGTCAAGGCTGTATATTGTCGCCCTGCTTATTTAACTTATATGCAGAGTACATCATGAGAAATGCTGGACTGGAAGAAGCACAAGCTGGAATCAAGATTGCCAGGAGAAATGTCAATAACCTCAGATATGCAGATGACACCACCCTCATGGCAGAAAGTGAAGAGGAACTCAAAAGCCTCTTGATGAAAGTGAAAGGGGAGAGTGAAAAAGTTGGCTTAAAGCTCAACATTCAGAAAACGAAGATCATGGCATTTGGTCCCATCACGTCATGGGAAATAGATGGGGAAACAGTGGAAACAGTGTCAGACTTTATTTTTGGGGGCTCCAAAATCACTGCAGATGGTGACTGCAGCCATGAAATTAAAAGACGCTTACTCCTTGGAAGGAAAGTTACGACCAACCTAGACAGCATATTCAAAAGCAGAGACATTACTTTGCCAACAAAGGTTTGTCTAGTCAAGGCTATGGTTTTTCCTGTGGTCATGTATGGATGTGAGGGTTGGACTGTGAAGAAGGCTGAGTGCCGAAGAATTGATGCTTTTGAACTGTGGTGTTGGAGAAGACTCTTGAGAGTCCCTTGGACTGCAAGGAGATCCAACCAGTCCATTCTGAAGGAGATCAGCCCTGGGATTTCTTTGGAAGGAATGATGCTAAAGCTCAAACTCCAGTACTTTGGCCACCTGATGTGAAGAATTGACTCATTGGAAAAGACTCGGATGCTGGGAGGGATTGGGGGCAGGAGGAGAAGGGGACGACAGAGGATGAGATGGCTGGATGGCATCACTGACTCGATGGATGTGAGTCTGAGTGAATTCTGGGAGTTGGTGATGGACAGGGAGGCCTGGCGTGATGCGATTCATGGGGTCACAAAGAGTAGGACATGACTGAGCGACTGATCTGATCTGATCTGATGTGTCACAGCAGTTGTGTGACATAGAACGGTTTCCCTCTTCATTGATAGATTAACCATTTAGTTTCTGAGCCTGGAATGACTTACTCAAGTTTGCACAGTTAAAAATGGCCAAAACTGGAAACCATGGTAGTCATGAAAAAGTGCCACTCAGGTCTCTGGCTGCACGAAGCATAGTTCACTGACAGCCCTAGTTCCTGTACCTCTGATTCACTGCTGTGTCACACTGAGATCATGCTACCCAGCAAATGACTAAGCACTGCAAGTGAGCTAGTCCTATAAAACATGGTACTCTTCTAATGGATGACTTGAGTCACAAAAGTCCCTGTTGGCCTGGAGGAAAATTTTTTGGGAAGATTCTTCCTATCCAATTCCCCTTCCTTCCTGCTCTTCATCACAGGAGTCAGGTTTGCATCATAGTCTGAAAACTCTCTGCCTTCTGGTACTCCTTCCTCTTTATCCTTCCCATGAGTCAGTGCTAAGTTGATTCCAGTCGTGTCCGACTCTTTGCAACCCAGGGACTGTAGCCTGACAGGCTCCTCTGTCCATGGGATTCTCCAGGCAAGAATACTGGAGTGGGTTGCCATGCCCTCCTCCAGGGGATCTTCTTGATCAGGGATGAAACCTGTGTCTCTTACGACTCCTGCATTGGCAGGCATGTTCTTTGCCACTAGCGCCACCTGGGAAGCTCTATCTTTGCCATAAGTTTCCCAAATAAATGGGGTTTTTTGGACACACCAAGTGACATGCAAGATCTTAGTTCCCTGACCAGGGCTTGAACACCAGCCCCCTGCAGTGGAAGCTCAGAGTCCTAACCACTGGACCACCAGAGAATTCCCTTTCCAAATAAATCTTGATCACACAAATGCCATCTTGGAATCGACTCTTTGGAGGACCCACTCTCAGTTCAGTTCAGTTCAGTCGCTCGGTCATGTCTGACTCTTTGTGACTCCATGAACCACAGCATGCCAGGCCTCCCTGTCCATCACCAACTCCCGGAGTCTACCCAAACCCATGTTCATTGAGTTGGCGATGCCATCCAACCATCTCATCCTCTGTCATCCCCTTCTCCTCCTGCCCTCAATCTTTCCCAGCATCAGGGTCTTTTCCAATGAGTCAGCTCTTCACATCAGGTGGCCAAAGTATTGGAGTTTCAGCTTCCTCATCAGTCCTTCCAATGAACACCCAGGACTGCTCTCCTTTAGGATGGACTGGTTGGATCTCCTTGAAGTCCAAGGGACTCTCAAGAGTCTTCTCCAACACCACAGTTCAAAAGCATCAATTCTTCGGTGCTCAGATTTCTTTACAGTCCAACTCTCACATCCATACATGACCACTGGAAAAACCATAGCCTTGACTAGACAGACCTTTGTTGGCAAAGTAATGTCTCTGCTTTTGAATATGCTGTCTAGGTTGGTCATAACTTTCCTTCCAAGGAGTAAGCGTTTTTTCATTTCATGGCTGCAGTCAGCATTATTAAAAAGCCTCAAAATGATGGTTTGATATTCGCTTCTTTTGCTGTCCCCAAATGGATGACAAAAAGTGGGAGGAAAAAGCAAGGTACCCAGGAAAACCTCAAGCAATGCAATCTTCCCTGGAAGAGTAGGAAATTCATTATCTTTTATATTAAAGCTTTGCTCCTATTTTTAGCAAATGGTGTGATTTTGATCTCTTAAAATAGGTGTCTTCTTTAAGAGATGGGTGAACTGAGTAAAATAAGAAACATAAGCAGTGGATTCTTTTTTTATAACTTTCTTTTTTAAATTAGAATATAATTGCTTTACAATGTTGCGTTCGTTTCTGCGTACAAAGAAGTGAATCATCTATATGTGTACATATATCTCCTCCCTGTTGAGCCTCCTTCCCACCCCACCCTCCAGCATCCCACCCCTCTAGGTCATCACGGAGCACAGCGGTGAGCTCCCTGTGCTCGTGGCAGCTTCCCACGAGCTTTTTACACACAGCAGTGTAAATACATCAGTGCCACTCTCCGATTCGTCCCACCCTCCCCTTCCTCACGCATGGTTCTGCACATGTGTGTCTCTGTTTCTGCCCTGGAAAGCAATTCATTTGTACCATTTTTCTAGTTTCCACATATATGTGTTAATATGCAATTCTAAACTATCTATAGATCTTAATACTGGACCTATTATTGTGGGTATTACCCTGTTGTTTTAATTGATATCAAATGTTTCCACTCAAGGTTGAAAGTGGGTAATTGTACCTCAGCTCCCTTGTGGCTCAGCTGGGAAAGAATCTGCCTGCAGTGTGGGAGACCTGGGTTTGATCCCTGGGTTGGGAAGATCCCCTGGAGAAGGGAAAGGCTACCCACTCCAGTATTCTGGCCTGGAGAATTCCAAGGACTGTATAGCCCATTGGGTCGCAGAGTCTGACAAGACTGAGCGACTTTCACTTCACCCCTTCATGATTCCACAACTGAATGAAAAGGAAATAAATCCCCTGTTACAAATTGTGCTATAGTTCTGTAAACTTGCGGGCGATGCAGCCTCTCAGTACACTGGAAGCTTAGTAGGAAAAGATACTGATTTCTATGTACCAAGCAGGTGTTCCCTGTGTAAACAGGCAACAGTCATCTAAAAGGCACATTAGAGTCACCGAGGGACAAGAGGCCTGACATGAGTCTATGTGGGATTCAGCCTTCTTGAATTTTACGAGTGTTCCTTCTTCTCCCTTCTTGAGATGTACAGTAATGAAAAGAAAATGTTCTTGGCAAGACAGATAGGGGAAACCAACTAACTGCTTTTGATTACCTGTCATTGAAATAGGAAACAGAAACACAATTTTGAAACCTATGAGTCAACAGAAGTCACCAGGTGGAGGAATACAGGGAAATTAGCTCAGGGTAGCAGGAATTAGTTGAAGCAGAAAGGGAGTAGATGAGTCTACAAAGTGAAGGAGCCAGAAAGAGCCAGAGGAAACCTCCTAATGTCCAGAGGCTGATGGGAACCCTGAACAGCGCAACAGTTCCTGAGCAATGTTTGCATCCCTAAAGGGGCGGTGGCCGGGGGGGCGCTCTGTCAACATTTCTGCTCATCCACAAGGCTGCTTGCTGGAATCGACGCCACATGTAATAATAGTGATAAGAATAAGAATAAAAATAATGGCAGGACTTCTCTGGTAGTCCAGAGGTTAAGAAACCACCTGCCAATGCAGGTTACATGGGTTCAATCCCTGGTCCAGGAAGATCCCAAATGCCTCAGGGCAACTACTGAGCCTGTGCCCCTAGAACCTGTGCTCCGCAACAAGAGAAGCCATCACAATGAGAAGCCCGTGCACCGCAACTAAACAAAGGCCATGCACAGCCAAAAATAACGAGCTTAATTTCAAAAGTAATAATGGCTAGGACTTCCCTGGTGGGCCAGAGGTTAAGAATCTGGCTTGCAGTGCAGGGGAAGCTTGTTCAATACTTGGTCAGGGAACTAAGATCCCACGTGCCATGAAGCAAGTAAGCCCCCAGGGCCCAACTAGAGACCATGTGGTGCAATGAAAGATCCCACGTGACACAATGAATGAAGATCCTGTGGGCCAGTGCAGCAGGAAAAATAAATATTTAAGAGAAAAAATTTTAAATCATAATGGCAATTATGAATTTGAGCATTTTGATATGCCAGGAACTGTGGCAAACATCTTTATACTCTTATCTCATTTCATCCTCAGAACAACTCTGTAAAGGACCTACCACTGTCTCTATTTTACAGATAAAGAAACAGATATCAGAGAGCTTAAGCTGATGTGCCCAGGATCCACCATCCAGAAGATAGCCAAGACTTGACTGTGAACTTCTGCCCTTAAGGTCCACACTTCACTGCTTCCCTATCCCATATTCAATATATCCATAAGACACGTTCCACCACTGGGGGTAACCTGCATGTTATTGTGTTTTGTGCAATTAAAAAAACCCAAATCACAGTTAGACTGCACAGCACAGGGGAATCATAACCAAAACTGGCTAGAGGACAAGTGTCTTTCTGGAAAATACTATTACATTGTAAAAGATCCAGGGGAAACATACCATCCTCGTTCTACTACTGCCGTACCGTAAAAACTGGATGGCTCTGACTCCATGTAACTGTAAAATTCTCATAGGTTGAAAGTGCATTTGAGAACAGTTGCTGTCACCCTTGATTTCTTCCCAAGCATACTGAAAAGCTCTTAGAGGAGAGACAAGATACATTTCACTCTTCTTGCCCCCATCATCCCATCCATTGTAGGCATCCAACTAATATTATATAGAAAGTTATGAAACTCTGATAGATTATCTGTGTCTGCAAGAGGCAAGACAAAGGAGAACAGTAGTGTGTGTATTTGCTGACTCAACTCCTGAATATCCCCAGGAAGCTGACTTTCTAAAGCTTGAACACTACACATGTGTTTTAGTAATAGTCACTGTCTTCTCCTAACAATGGGAAGACCAGAAAATGCGAGGCGGTTGGGTCCAAGTGAATGGATGTCACAGCACCCTCATTTTGCTTAGAAAATTCACCACTGTTTATTGAAAAGATCAGGCTGCAATCAGCTTTTATTTAAAAATATCAATGCACTTTCCAGACTCAAAGGGCAACATCATAATTAACTAAGTCGATAATACTAAAGGGCTTTGAGCCTCTATGGTGAAAAAGTAGGGCACCATATTATGGGCTCAAAACTAGCTGGGCTTCTTCTCTTCCTCAGGACCTGGCCTTCTCATCGAACTTGAGGAGTGTGGGTCCACTTCTAAGCTTCTGTCCTTGAAACAACTGGTAGGGTTCAGAGCAATTTTGAAGCATGTGGGCAGTTGGCTTGGGACATCCCAACTGGCATACATCCTAGCGTAACATCAGGCCACTGGTGACACGGCCACTGGCTCCTTCCAACCAAGCGGCTAATCTTCTTCCCATCCTCATACACAGGTCTATCGCTTTCTTTCCACACATTCAACTGGCATTGCAAAGTTCTTTAAGGGATGCTTGCCAAGTAACACACAAACTGTCTAGAAGTCTCTGACCCAAAATGTCTCTGCTTTGATGAAACATTTTGACATTTGACTTTTTTTTTTTTGCATCAGCTGGTTTGGGAGACTTTTTTCACCTCATCATCTTCTCTAGTATCCTTTTACTGTCTCCCTTTACTGATGATCATCATCTCTACAGATATGAGAGTAGAAGACGTTTGTGTGATGAGTCGGTTCAGTTGTGTCCGACTCTTTGAGACCCTGTAGACTGTAGCCCGTCAGGCTCCTCTGTCCATGGGATCCTCCAGGCAAAAATACTGGAGTGAGTTGTCATGCCCTCCTCCAGGGGACCTTCCTGACCCAGGGATTGAATCCATATCTCATTATGTTTCCTGCATTGGCAGGCAGCTTCTTTACCATAGCACCTGTTTAAACTGGTGCAAAGCAAAGAGATAATTTTATAACTGGTTTGCTGCTCTCCTGGTGTCATCTGGGAAACAAGAGTTCAAATCCCTGAATGAACTTGTTTTCCTTGTGGGTTTAATTACCATATGCTTCCCATCTCCCATCACCATGGATACGTGCCAGGGGCCGTGTTGACCAGATGTCCATGAATCTGCACTTGCCTGAGCCCACAGGTCTGCCTATCACCAGCAGCATCTACACTCAGCTGCCTCTCACAGAAAACAGTGACTTTCCTAGGACCCATTTCTGGAGCTTCAGTGATCAATAGGACCAGTCCAGAACCTGCTAGGTCTTTGCCAAAGTTCTAGGATACGTTTGCCAGTGTTAAAGCTGGGAAATGATTTTTACCTTCCTGCTTTTCTAACATAATTACAAGAGGTTAGATAGGAACCTGGAAAGTCTCATTTCAGAAAGAAAGAAACTGCTAAAAAAAAAACTGATGGGGGCATGTGGAAAGGACACAGGAGCCAACCTGAAGGAGCTTTCTCTGGAAAAATAGGAGACAATTTGAGTATCAAAATCAATAACAGGAGTGGATTATAACACATTAGATAACAATTTGAAAACCCATATTAATACTGAAAAGGGGAAGGGCTAGATGAAGAAGAGAGAGGGGAAATCTCTTTTTATACTCAGAGTAATAATAGAAAATAAGATTTTCATCCCTAGTACGCATGCTCAGTTGCTCAGTCATGTCCAACTCTTTGAGACCCCATGGGCTATAGCCTGCCAGGCTCCTCTGTTCATAGACTTCTCCAGGCAAGAATACTGGAGTGGGTTACCATTCCCTTCTCCAGGGGGCCTTCCTGACCCAGGGATCAAGCCCACGTCTCCGCCTTGCAGGTAGTTTCTTTACAGTATGAGCCACCAGAGAAGTCTTTTCATCCTTAGAGTGAGCACTAGCTAAGAATCATCAGTGAGGGCTAAAACCTCTTCCCACGTCCCCTAAATTTATGCTTATCCCACCAGCCTACTGAATGTGCCCGTGTCTGTAATTAAGAAACAGTTCGCTACTCTCCTCTCCATAACTGCCCACACTTAATGGGTGAAGTCCCTGCTCTATTGAGATGGCAAGAATCTCTAAGGGGAGAAAAAGACAGTAATATTTCACAGCACACAATGAATTGTTGAGGACGCCATGTGAAATTTGTGGGTGGAAAGTGCTGGCCAAGGTGCTCTTCAAATTCATCCTTAAAAAAAATTGTCTCTGTGGCTCCTCAGACAGGCCTTTTCCTGTGGTGGCCTCTGGAAGTGGATTTGACAGTTGGCAAAGGGATTTGCAAAGGGTTTTTAACCCAAATCCTGCTCTACTAACTGCCTTTTGTCTTTGGAACACAAGATTTATTTTCTCACAGCAGGTGTGTACACAACAAAGGAATGTCAGTGGAACCAGGAGAGGTCTAGACACACTACCCACAGATCAGACCTGCAGTAAACACCTCTCTCAATCACATGAAGAGGAAGTGGATGAAAAGGGAGCTGATTCTCAGGAATAATTTCCTACAAGCCTCTTTGTTAGGAAGGAGGTCAGCCTGGGGTCAAACTCGTCCACTGACCATGTGTGCAAAGTGTAGGTGGGGCTTTTGCTACACAAAGCTCTGCTTATTCAGGAGAGCAGTGACTCAGGAAGTTCACAAATTCCCAGATTAAATGCTCATTAACAAATTGTTTTCTGGAACTTCGCTGGTGGTCAGGGGTTAGGAATCCTGCCTGCCAGTGCAGTGGGTCTCGGTTCAGTCCCTGGCGGGAGAATTAAGGTTCCACATGCCAACTAAGTGCCTCAACTAGAGAGCCTGTGCATCACAACTAGAGACCAGCCCAGGCACCACAACAGAAGATCTGCGTGCCGCAACTGAGCCCTGAAAAAGTCAAAACTAAAATTGAAAAAATTTAAAAATAAAAACAACCTTTAAAAAAACAACCTCCTCATAGAATGCATTTAAGAAGAGATGGGGAAAATGCCAGCAAGGCCTCAGGATCCTCAATGAGAGTGACCACCAGGGCAAGAACCAAGAACCACTGTCGGAGTGTTAAGGGTGGGTGTCGTCTGAGAACTATCTCCCACATCAGCCTCGAGGAGGAAGCTCAATCCACACCTCTTCACAAAGGCAGAATGAGACAGGACTTCAGTCCGGGTCACTGAAGGACCTTCTCAGATTGCTAAGTGAGACTAGTAAGAATGGCATCTGTTTGCTGAGGTGAGTCTCACCGCTTTCCTGGCACTCTTACACGTGCACCATTGCAGCTTGTTCCAAGTGACCTCTGAAGTGGGTACAATGTCCTTTCTGTTTTAAAGATGAGAAAACTGAGGGGGCCTAGAGATCTGCCTGGTGGGGATCACTCAGACAGTAAGTGGTGGAAAGGGAATTCAAACCCAGGCAGCCAGGCCTTCGTGGAGTCCATGTGCTTAGTCACTACGCCCTCCAGTCCAAGTCATGGGTGTCCCTCACTCACTGTGAAGCTCTGCCTCCTTCTCTGACTTCAAGGCCCTGCTCAAATGAATGGCTTCTTCCTCTCCTTCAGAGGACACATATAAATACAAACACAAATATAAATATAAACGTAATACAATCTCTTATGGCATTGTTAGTTCATTTATTCTTTTTTAAAAAATACTTTATTTCAGGAGTTGTTCAAATGTCCTTTTTTATGTTACTTTGTGTTGTGAGTTTTTTTTTAATTATTAGTTATTTATTTGGCTGCACCAGGTCTTGGCTGCGGCACACAGGAGTCTTGATCTTTAGCTGTGGCATGCAAACCCTTAGCTGCAGCATGTGAGACCTAGTTCCCTGACTAGGGATTGAACTCAAACCCTCTGCATTAGGAGTTCAGAGCCTTAGCCTCTGGATCACCAGGGAAGTCCCTTCATTGATTCTTTATAGATACCAAGGGTACACAAGACACAAAATATAAAACCAGGGAGGGCGGGAAATATGGTTATAAAAATATAAAAGGTCAGTACATGGGATCCTCATAGTGATGGATAGTTCTGTATCTTAACTGTGGTGTTAGATCCCAACCTAACACAGGTGATACAACTGTATAGAGTCAAACACACACTTCTACACACACACACACACACAAATGAGTACAAGTAAAACTTAGGAATGAGTACAATCAGTGGATTGTTTCAAAGTCGATGTACTAGTTGTGATATTGTACTATAGTTTTGCAAGATGTTACCTTTGGAGAAACTGGGTAAAGGGTGCATGAGATCTCTCTGTATTATTTCCCATAATCGCATGTTATCTTCACTTCTCAACAGCCTACAATTGTCTCAATAAAAATTTCAATTAAAAAAAAAGAGAAGGAAAATAATGCCACCTAGTAGGATACACATATGCACAGGCTTGAGGATAGAAATGACTCAGTGTGTACATGTTTTATCTTGCCCACTAGACTGTGGTATCAGGGAGGGTGGGACCACGTCTTCTATAAAGTCACAGCCCTAGGAAGAAATGGCTAAGTAGGTAGAGTTCCCTTTCTTGCCCTCCCTCTTTCTCTAGTTCTCACATTTGACTACATTTGAAGCTACCTGACCCTCATCCCAAAGATGTCTAATGTTTTCCCTTCCCTGAATATCACCCATCAAGGGCATCTCTCAATACTATGTTTATAATCAAGATATAAATGAGAGAGGCATCCTGGGGTAGTACAATTGCAGAGTGGAAGTAAGACCACAAGCCCTAGAAAGCGAGGTCCTGCCTCTATATTTACCAATTTAACCCTTCTCTGATTCAGACTTTCTTCCAAGAAAAGTATTATTTTCACACCTGTCTCTCACTGTTGATATGAACTCTAGCAGGTAAGGCGGGCTGGCATCCTGGAAAGAATGTAAGATTCTGGAACCAGAAGAATTGAATTTGATTCTCAGTTCTACTACTTACTGGCTATGTGTTGGTGGATAATTCATGTGACATCTCCAGTGTTCATCATCTTCAGTTATACTAAAGCTCATCGTCCTTCCCTCATGTGTATATGGAAACACTCTGAAACCCTGGAGCATCAAAATAAAGGCTTGTGTAGCTCTGCCTAGCTCACCACCATCTCCTTAACATTGATATTTTTGCATGTGCATGGTACAGAATGGATGCTTAATAAATATAGCTGGATGAATGGGTGGAAGAATTAAATCATGGGCCTCCAGTGAAACTATTCTTTATTTCAACCAACTCCTAATACCTCACAAGCTAAGAACCTGGAGCCTTTCCAGAATATCTCTATCCTTAATTTCTTCATAGTTCATCTTTTAAAGCCATTTCCTAAGGCCACTGGACATGACCTAGTGACTAAACAACAACAAAAAGGCCACTGTTGAGTCCCAAACTCACAGCCATTCATTGGTATTAAAACACCCTCTGTTTCCCTTAGAAACACCCAGTCTGGGTGTGCATCACTGTCTCTAGATTGCTGTTTTAAAACATTAATCAGTTGAAATAAATGAAGGCTACTATAAGAAAACCTGACAAAGAGTCTTGTTCTACTGATGTCTTTCAACAGCTGATATGAATCAGCTGTTGAAAGACATCAGCTGTTGAAACACATGTATATGAATACATGTGAAAGAATCCTATTTCCTTTTCTTTTTCCTCATATTGCAGTTGTATCAGTTGGATTTCTTAGTGGCAAGTTACAGAAACACTCCCTGGCTAGATTAACTAGAAAAGGAATGTGTTAAAGGATATGAGACAGTTTCAAATTCTCAAAAGTGAGACGCAAAAGTGAAGTCACTCAGTCGTGTCCAACTCTTTGCGACCCCATGGACTGTAGCCCATCAGGCTCCTTCATCCATGGGATCTTCCAGGCAATAATACTTGAGTGGGTTGCCATTTCCTTCTCCAAAGGATCTTCCTGGAGATCGAACCCAGGGATCAAACCCAGTCTCCCAGATTGCAGGCAGACTCTTTACCATCTGAGCCACAAGGGAAGCCCCAGATTCTCAGGGAAACTGGGAAGACCTTGAAGACTACAAAGCCAGGAGCAGTGCCTCACACATCACAGACAGCCCCTGGGTAGACCCCACCTCTGGGTACAGATACTTCAGTTTATCCACCACACTGGAAACCAGAGGTACTGCCAGAACCTCTGGTACTGCTCTCTGAGAAAATGGATATTTGGGGACTTCCCTGGTGGTCCAGTGGCTAAGACTCTGCACTCTCAATGCAAGGGACCAGGTTCAATCTCTGGTCTGAAAATAAAATCTCACATACTACAGTGAAGACCTGGTGCAGCCAAAAACAAATAAATAAATAAGAAAATAGGCTATTTGCCCTTCCCCACACCAAAATCATTCTATGCTCCACCTATTTATTTGTGTCACTAGCTTTCAATTCAAAATCTCAAGTGCACACATCTGACTGGTGCAGCTGGAGTCTAATGTCAGCATCCTAACTGCAAGGCAAGCAGGTTTATTATGGGTTTTACCTTGGGAAGAATTTACAGATGGGAAAGAAGATTAGAGGTGTAGAGCAGTTGGAAAGAAAAACTGTCTCATTCCACCAACAATAAATAACTTCAATAAGTCACCACCAGGCAGCAGTGATATTGGTTAATCCAAATATGATTTTTTGCTCTAAAAAATTGAACATGTTGAAATAATCATCAGTGAATTCATCTGTATCCTTTGTATGCAAAGGTGAGCATTTAATGAGAATTTATGGAGAAATTTTGATGAGAAGATTTTTTTCAAATTCCATTAGAAGGTAATTTACAAATCAATGAAACTTTGATTCATATTCAAGTATTAATAGAGAAATTAATATTCCTCTCTAACCCTTATCATCATTTGCAGCAATTACATAAGTAGAGCCCTGCATTATTCACAACATGAACTTTGCATACCTTTCCAGAAAGGGAAAAAGAAGCAGTGAGAAGAAATCTCATCAGACAACAACTTTAGAAACAGGGATATATAGAAGTGTAAGACAGCAGTCAGTAAAGCTTCATAAAGAACAAATCCTGTCAAACTGAAGTAACTCAGCTCTCTTGCCAAGCTAAGCTAAGTTAAGTCACGTCAGTCGTGTCTGACTCTGTGTGACCCCATAGATGGCAGCCCACCAGGCTCCCCCGTCCCTGGGATTCTCCAGGCAAGAACACTGGAGTGGGTTGCCATTTCCTTCTCCAAGGTAACTGCAGAACGTGGAGAAGAAGCGATAAATGTGATCTACGTTTATTTTGTCAGCCTTTGGGATTCTGCCTTGAATAAAGCAGGCATTAGTAAAGTAAGATAGTATCAGCCAGCCCACCCATCTACCAGCCAGAAGTACAACTTGTGAAGAAGCATTAAAATAAGATCTCTTCGGAAATGAACGCTTCGGAAATGAATGCTTCCACAAAAGCCAGTGTGAAGATTTTTAAAACATAGGATGCTTATTATAGTCAAAGCCAAAAATTCAGTTTCACAAATAAAAACTAGGTTGCCCTTCAGATATTTGAATAAAGAAATGTGACTTCTATCATTGAATCCTTACCACTCAGAGTTCACTTGGTTTTCCCAAAGGATTAATACAGATTTTATTTCCACTAACCAGTTCCAGTAGAGACCTAGAAAATTTTTTTTCATCAATCCTCTTATCTCACGAATAACTAGACTCATTATTATGATGACTAGCCCAATCTTTCAGCCAAGCCATGAGTTGAATCTTTTATTTTCCCCAAAATGAGATTGGTTGTTAAAGTCTCATTATTGACGTCTGACTCACTTCTGTGATATAAAACTAAGCTCCCAAGAAGCTTGTCTTTTTCACTGCCTGCCATTTACTGATTATCCATGACTCTAGGCAAATGGCAAAACTTCTCCAGACTCTCGCTTTCTTACCAGACATTTCCTCACCAGCTTTGGAATAAATCTTGGGGGCAAATCTCTCCATCACCATGTTGGAGTGATGATGGCCAAGAGCCACAACTCTTGGCTCAGAGAGTAGAAACTCATTGTGCAGCAGCCCCTCCCCAGGACAGGAAAAGACACAGTCGGAGGAGAACAAAGAGGGCAAGACAGGATGCGGGGGCAAGAGATCACAGCTGCTGTATTTTTGGAAACCAGAGCCAGGACACATGATTCAGAGGAAAAGAAGAGCTTTGGATGAGTCAGTCTGAGTTCAAGCTGACTCTACCACCATTTTTTTTTTTTTGAATACGGACCATTTTTCAAATCTGTATTGATTTAATTATAATATTGTGCTTCCATGTTTTGTTTTGGTTTTTTGACCACAAGGCATATGGGATCTTAGCTTCCCAAGCAGGGATCAAACCCACATCCCCCTGCATTGGAACATGCTAAGTTGCTTCAGTTGTATCTGACTCTTTGTGATCCTATGGGCTGTAGCCCTCCAGGCTCCTCTGTCCATGGAATTCTCCAGGCAAGAATACTGGAGTGGGTATCCATGCCCTCCTCCAGGGGATCTTCCCAGCCCAGAGATCAAACTTGTCTCTTTTATCTCCTGCATTGGCAGGCAGGTTCTTTTCCATAGTGCCACCTGCGAAGTATTAATCCCTGGTCCTCCAGGGAAGTCCCTCTGCCCTTCTTAGCTACAGAGTCTTCACCAGCATCTCTTAATATTTACCTCCCTGGGCTGCTGTAAGAGTCAGTGGGATTAAGTAGAATATAGAAAGATAATCACCATTGTATGAATGGTTTTTGGGGGGCTGGAGGAATTGTAGGGGGACACTAACATATAAATCATATACATCAATTATAAGATACAATGGAAGTTCAACATGTAGATCCAAAGTGACCCTTGGAATCTACAAGCATGGCAATTTCTTTTTGAAGTCGGGAGTAGGGTAGGGAAAGGGCATAGGGAGAAGGATTCCAGGCTCTCTTGAGTCCAGGCTCTGTGTCTCTTATGTCTCCTGCATTGGCAGGTGGGTTCTTTACTGATAGAGCCACCTGGTTACTCAGCCTTAAAAAAGAATGAAATCCTGTCACATCCTACAACATAGGTGAACCTTGAGGACATTATACTGAATGAAATAAACCAGTCACAAAAAGACAAATCCTATGTGATTCCACTCACATGAGGCATCAAAAGTAGTCAACATGTTGATGTATGGCAAACACAATAACAATATTGTAAAGTACCCTCCCATTAAAATAAATAAATAAAAAATTATTAAAGTAGTCAAACTCAGAATAGTGATTATCAGGGCAGGGGAGGAGGAAATTGGGAGCTGGTGTTTAGTGGGTTCAGAGTTTGTTTCAAAAGATGAAAAAGTTCTGGAGATTGTTTGCTCAACAATGTGCATATATTTAACACCCCTGAATACTCTTAAAAATGGTTAAGATGGTAAATATTATAGCATGCCTTTTCTATTTTAAATTCTATTTTAATTTTTAAGAAAACAGTCCCTCAGTGGCAGACACCTAACCTGATCTGTCTTTTGTCTCCAGTACCTAGAAGAGTACCTGGCATTTGAATTTGTTGAATGAGTAAACAAATGTATACTACATTGCTTAAAATTTTATTATGAAATCACGAAGTCCCAGAGTAGGAAGAAACCCCAAAGGTCAAATCAGCGTGTCTTCCTGTATAAAGCATGAATTCCCTACCCAACAGAAGCTATGTGGTCATTCAGACTCACCACGAGTGCTCCTTGCTCAATCCTGTCTCCCAGACAGAGCCGCCATGCCACCATCTCTCCTCCCAGCTCTGGGGGCCACGGAACTAGTCTAGTCTTGGTTCTTCATGACAACCCAGCGTTAACCTCCGAATCCTCGATTTTGAAGTGGATTACAACCCTCGGGGGCCAGACAGTGTGCCCATCCGTTTAAAGGAAGCCATAGAGTCACAGAAGGATCCAAGAACTGGCCGGAGCGCACCCACTCTGAGCTGCAGTTCACACTGGCCACGCTGTGTCCCCCATGGACTGACCGCCCCTGCTGCCCTGGCTTTGCCCCATGCCGCACACTGAAGGGGCACTCATGAAGTATTTGTTGAACAAAAAGAATCTATTCATCCAACTGCCTTTAAACAGAGCTCTCTAAGAGGTAACCTCAGTGATGAAGGTCCAGCTATTTTTAAGGACTCCAAAGCAAGATCATTTCACTCACTTTCTCTGAAACTGCTTCCAACATTCAGTGACCATTTCACGTAAAAGCATTCACTCCTCGGCTGTCTGCTTTCTGGACTGTTCTACGATTGTGCCATGAGTTTGAAGTCCCATCAACCCAGCTAAGCCTCGAGTTTCCACAACTTCTCTTGCCCCATAATAGCCCCTGATACAAATACAGGTTAAATTTTAAAAACCTTTGACCTCAGCCAGATTCTCATTTCTAGAAATTTATCCTGAGGATGAGATCATAAAACTTTACCAAGGAACAAAGTTGAATACACAAGGATGTTTATTATGGAATGATTACGTTAGCCGAATATGGGAAATAACTCAAATATTCATCAGCTGGAGGCTAATTAAATAAATGTATTTTGTATATACAGTGGAGTACCAGGTATTCATTAACAACGACAGGGTAATATGTACTCATTGAATTGAAAAAGAACCATACAAGACACAAGCACAAACTTGATTAGTTTAAGAAGAAAATGCAAGAAAAGGATTTAACTCTCACAGAATCTTGGTACGATATGGGAAAAGAAACCATAAAAGTCACAGTGCTTTTCAATATTAAACACTTCTTTTCAATCACCCACTGGATAATGGAATTTTCAGTGCATGTCGATAACATTCAGAGGAAAAGTAGGTTACAGAATGGCGTGTATAACACAATTCAGTCTATGTTTTTAAAAATGCATATCAGCATAGAAAGATGCCTGAAGGGATTTTTCATCAAAAAGATGAGTATTAATCTCTGGGAAGCAGGATTGGGGTAATTTTACTTTCATCTTTATACCTTTTAGGAGAAGGCAATGGCACCCCACTCCAGCACTCTTGCCTGGAAAATCCCATGGATGGAGGAGCCTGGTGGGCTGCAGTCCATGGGGTCGCAAAGAGTCGGACATGACTGAGCAATTTCACTTTCATGTGTTGGAGAAGGAAATGACAACCCACTCCAGTATTCTTGCCTGGAGAATCCCAGGGACTGGGGAGCCTGGTGGGCTGCTGTCTAAGGGGTCGCACAGAGTTGAACACGACTGAAACAACTTAGCAGCAGTTATACCTTTTACTGTGTGGTTTTACATTTTTATAAAAGTTGTGCATTATGTTTACAATCAGCAAAAATTGTAAGGTTCTTTTCATTTGGGGAAAGAAAACTGTATCTGGAACAAGAAGGCTCTTATCAAATACTAGTTAAATGGAAACTGACTCATAGTCTTTTGGTAGAGGCAGGATTCTACAAATGACATGAATAGATGAAGACCTAAAAGGCCTTCCTGACTGCTAAATTGCACCAAAATGCCCTAGTCTGCCTCCTGAGCCAACACCATGGAAGTAACGTTTCTACTGATGTGGTGAGGGCTCACCATAAGTGAAATCCTCCACTGTTTTGAAAGGCTTGTGCTTTCGACATCTCATTCAACCTTCAAAACTAGATTTGTGACCAGTTTCCCAAACTGAACTCCCTAAATATCTGTCTGGCCAGCATTAGGCAACATTTCCGGGTTGGGGATGCACAGTTGCTTGCTGGATGGATGAGCAGGTTGTTGGATGGATGGGTGGACGGATGGATAACAGGAATGAATTCTTTTCCCTCTTTTGCAGACAAGAAAACAGAGAAGCAGAGGTGAAGCAACATCCCTAGGGTGATACTGTTAGTCCATTATTAACTCGAGGGTTGGACTCATTCCTGTATAGGGTTTCCTAATCAGCTCTCTTTTATCAAAAGCCACTCCCACCCCAAATCTTTCTTTAGGAGGAAAGTCTTCACTATCACTGACAGACATATATCTGATAATCAGGGCTGATATTCAAAGCGGCGTGGGTACTGACCTGTCGAAATGGCACCGGTGCAGGACCCAGGAGACCCCCTGCCTTGATCAGCATTAACCCATTAATTGCCGGATGCCAGTGGATCCTGGGTGTCAGGACATTCATTGGGTTCAAGATAGGAGCCCACTCAGCCACTGGTTTAGAACTATTTCATTATTTTACCAATAAATGCAGCCAAACACATGCATAATGGTTGGATATGAACTCTGCCAAAAACCCTCCCTGACACACTGCAGTGTCACTCCCCAAGTGAGAAGCTCTACTCTCTCTCCACGCACAGCACGGCCCTTGCTCTGAGCACTATTTATAACTCCACTTGAAACCTTCATCCTGACACATCCAATTTGCATGCACAAATGAAATCAAATGTCGTTATCCTCTTCTGAAAATTTTCCTGAGCCTGGCCATAGCAGAGGATCAGGGCAGGTCTATAGAGGGAAAGAATGATTATAAAGGGAGAGAGGATGTGATAAAATCTCAAAAAAAGAACTTCCCAGTCCAGTGGTTAAGACTCCACTTAAGGGATGCACAGGTTCAGTCCTTGCTTGGGGAACTAAGATCCCACATGCCATGCAGCATGGCCAAAAAAATAAAATAAAATCTCAAGAAGTACAAGACAGCCCCATAGAAGGCCAGTCCTTGCTTGAGCACAGCTCTCCCTGGACACACATATGCTGTGCATGTGCAATTTTGTTCCAGGCACCAGGTAAAATTCTGGAAGACAGACTGTCCCTGACCTCAGTCTGCTCAGAGTTCCAGAAAGTAGCAAGAGAGACATTGGACGTAGCTGTTGTAAAATGGAAAGTGAGAGTGGACAAGAGCACTGTGGGAATTCAGAGGAGAGAGAGTTTCTTTCCCCCAGAGGAAATCTAGCAGGGCTGCCTGAGGAAGGCAACCCCCACCTGGGTCTTCTTGAGAAACTGTGACAGTAACCCTTGAGGAGGAAGGGAAATGTGCCATCAGAAATCAACTCAGGCCAGTCTGGAAGCAAACATTACCGTGTAAGGCATTTACCAGGAAAATATGCAGACAGACATGGCATGTGCCCTACTGAACTTGTCCTCTCAGAGCGATCATGCTTTCTCACCTCCCAGCTTTTACCCCTGCTGTGTCTTCTGCCTGGAACATTCTCTCACCTTCTCCACATTCAGGAATGTTTTTTTCCATTCACCCTCCACTTCTCAGCTTAGATGCACTTTTTCTGAAAAGCCTTCCTTGATCCTTCAAAATGGATGAAATTTCTCTTCCCACCCAGGTTCCTACTCCTATCATAATTTCACAGCACCCGCATCATAGTCATCTACTTTGCTATTCATCGATACCACTTCTCTGCAAGCGCTCTGAGAGAAGATCTGGGTGATCCGTGTGTGTGGACCCAGAACCTAGTAAAGAGCTGTACTCGTAACAGATATATTTAATAAATGATTGAGTTTTCAAAGATGATTCAGCAGCCCATTTGTATACCATTACCCCAGTCCTGTCCCCAGGCAGAGCTGACGATGTGCCCAGCTAATTCTACCAAGTTGCTTTGTAGATGAAACAATCAAATGTGCTTAGACCGCTTTTCATCATCCCACCCCTTTTCACCAGCCCCAAGCCAAATGAAGAGCGAAGGCTTGTTCTGGACACACGACTAACTTCCCCAAGGCCCTTGTGGCCATAGGGGTGCAGACTGAGCCCCAGCAAAACTCCCCAGGCAGGTCCAAGAATGAGACCATAGGACTAAAAAGACCCCACTTCTTATTTACAAAATGAGAGAAGAGACTTTGAAGCAAGAGATGGCCAGAGCAAGAAAAGAAACCACAAGTTTAAGCTGGCCTTATAGGTTAGTGCAATTACATCAGAAAAGGGCCTGGTTTCTGAAAATACAAAGCATTTAATGTTAACCCTTTATAACTCCCCAGTGGCTCAGACTGTAAAGAATCTGCCTGCAGTGTGGGAGATCCTGGTTCGATCCCTGGGTCAGGAAGATGCCCTGGCGAAGGAAATGGCAACCCATTCCAATATTCTTGCCTGGAGAATTCCATGGACAGAGGAGCCATGGGATCACAAAGAATCGAACAGGACTGAGCAGCTAACACTTTTGCTTTCATTTTTCACCTTATGGCTCAGTTGGGAGAGCTAAAGGAATTTTTTTAATGTTCAGAATATTAACAGTGGTTATCTCCAGTGATACTGTGAGTGATTTTTAAAGTCCTCATAGCTTCTATATTTTCCAAGTTTTCTACAATGAATATGATATATTTTCTCATCAGAAGGGGAAAATTCTGTCTCTTAGGTGCATGTATGTACTCAGTCATGTCCAACCCTTTGTGACCCCATGGACTGTCGCTTGCCAGGCTCCTCTGTCCATGGAATTCTCCAGGCAAGAATACTGGAGTGGGTTGCCATTCCCTTCTCCAGGAGATCTTCCTGACCCAGGGATCAAACCCACGTCTCCTGCATTGGCAGGTGGGTTCTTTACCACTTGAGCTGCCTGGGAAGCCCTTTAAGTGCATGGTCAGACCCAGCCGTCCTTTCTGGCCCATGAACTTTCCCTCCTAAGCTTTAAGTCTCAGTTAATCTTTAAGGATTTTTTGAAGGGAGGCCCTCCTTTCCCAGCTCCCGGCCCTTTGGCTCTGGCCACACCCAGAAACCTTGCTAGCAAAAGGAAATATATTACTTGGCTTTGGATGGCTTCTCCATTCTTCCTCTTCTTGGTGGCTCCTCTGGGCTAGTAACTGGCAAAATCCTGATGTCTGGCTTTCTCCAGATCCTGGGCACAGGCTTCTGAGTTTCATAGTCATCTGGTGGGTGAGGCTGTTTGGGGTGTGGCTGAATCAACACTCGCTGGCGTGCACGGCTATTCTCGAGCATCATGTTACCCAGTGTAATCAAAGGTGCAAAAAGAAACTGTCCCATGAAGAGTGGACCCATCCATCAGACACGCCTAGCAGCATGTGTCTTACTTCCCTTCAATGACAGAACCAAAGGCTAAGTGCCTTCAAGCCTCAAACTCATATTCTTCTAAGAATTATGTTTTAAGACCATGGTGGCTCAAGTGCTAAAGAATCCACCTGCCAACCCTGGAGATGCAGGTTCGATCCCTGACTTGGGAAGATCCACTGGGAGAGGAGATGGAACCCACTCCAGTATTCTTGCCTGGAGAATCCCATGGACAGAGGAGCCTGCTGCCGCTGCTGCTGCTAAGTCGCCTCAGTCGTGTCCGACTCTGTGCAACCCCATAGAGAGCAGCCTACCAGGCTCCCCTGTCCCTGGGATTCTCCAGGCAAGAACACTGGAGTGGGTTGCCATTTCCTTCTCAATGCATGAAAGTGAAAAGTGAAAGTGAAGGTGCTCAGTCGTGTCCGACTCTGTGCGACCCCATAGATAGCAGCCCACCAGGCTCCCCCCTCCATGGGATTTTCCAGGCAAGAGTACTGGAGTGGGGTGCCATTGCCTTCTCCACAGAGGAGCCTAGTGGGCTGTAATCCGTGGGGTTGCAAAGAGTTGGACACGGCTGAGTGTACACACGCACATATACCATCTCATTGCAAGGACAACATGTTATTACGATCACTCAGGGGATTCCCCAGTGGTCCAGTGTTTAGGACTTATCACTCTCACTGCTGAGATCCCTGGTTAGGGGACTAAAATCCCATAAGGTGCTCAGTAAGGCAAAAAAATAAATAAACCACTCAGTTCTCCAAGAAAAGGCTGTTTCTTCAACAATGAAATGTTTTATTACCAACACTGACCACTAACCCATGTGACTACTGAGAATTTGAAATGTGGCAAGTGCAACTGAGTACACTTTTTAAAATTAATTTAAATTTAAATGGCTACATGTGGCTTAATGGCCACTGTTTTGGCCACTGCAGTTTAGGATCCCAAAATGTTAGGCCTGGAAAGAACCCAATAAATCATCTGGACCTGTGATTCCCAACCTTTGCGTTTGGGAGACCCATTCCTAATATTAAAGATGCATTCAGACCTTCCTCATATTAACAGAATGTGTAGTATCTTTTGTTAAAAATATTGTAATAACCCAAATGAACAAAAGTTCAAGAACATTTTAAATTACATTTTAATTAAGAAAATCATGATGATCAAAATCAGTAAATATTCAATAACAAGTTTTAATGGCATTTTAATTAAGAAAAGCATAGTGGCCAAAATTAGTAAAATTACAGTAATACTTTAAATTGCATTTCATAATTTACAACAGCATCCTTATACACATATAATAGATATATGTAAGGCATGGTTTTGTTCAGCCTTCAAACTTGTCTAATGTACAGATTTCCAGATCTTACCCAATAAATCCATAGCTCGTGATGACCATTTCTGAGAGTGCACAATTCAATGTGCAAACCAGTGGTTTTATGTAGCCTTAGTTTGAGAGAGAGAGAGAAGATGGAGCCCAAAAAAGAAGACCTGCCCAAATCACATAGCTAACACCCAATGGCATTGGCCAGACAACTGTTATTTTCATTGTCACAAAGTCAGAAGAAAGGAAACTCACCAGGAAAATTGTTGCTGTTGTTAAGTCACTTCAGTCATGTCTGACTCTTTTGCAACTCCATGGACTGTAGCCCACCATGGGTTCTTCTGTCCATGGAATTTTCCAGGCAAGAATGCTGGAGTGGGTTGCCATTTCCTTCTCCAGGGGATCTTCCCAATCCAGGGATTGAATCACATCTCCTACACTGGCAGGTGGATTCTTTACCACTGAGCTACCAAGGAAGCCCTACTGGGGAAATATAGCTGGCCAAATTGAAAACAACTCTCTTCTTTTCCTTCTTTGAAGATTTTGAGGAATTAAAGAAGCAGACATTTGTAATACCAAAGAGAAATCAATTGATGAATAATTACCTAAGTATGCCTAAGAAAGGAATATGAGAAAAAATAGAACTAGCCTTATAACTTCGAGATTTCTATAAAGCTTTTACAAATTCTCCAGTCTTTGTGGGGCTTGTTAGTACCTATGGGTATCTTCCCAGACACAAGCAATAAAACAAAAAATATCTTAAAAATAAACCAGGTTTATGAACTCCTTACATGGCATCTGGTCCCATCACTTGATGGCAAATAGATGGAGAAACAATGGAAACTGGTAGACTTTGTTTTTTTGGGCTCCAAAATCACTGAAGATGGTGACTGCAGCCATGAAATTAAAAGACACTTACACCTTGGAAGAAAAGTTATGACTAACCTAGACAGCATGTTAAAAAGCAGAGACATTACTTTGCCAAAAGGTCTGTCTAGTCAAGGCTGTGGTTTTTTTTCAGTTGTCACGCATGGATGTGAGAGTTGGACTATAAAGAAAGCTGAGCACCAAAAAATTGATGCTTTTGAACTGTGGTGTTGGAGAAGACTCTTGAGAGTTCCTTGGACTGCAAGGAGATCCAACCAGTCCATCCTAAAGGAAATCAGTCCTGAATGTTCATTGGAAGGACTGATGTTGAAGCTGAAACTCCAATACTTTGGCCACCTGATGCGAAGAACTGACTCACTAGAAAAGACCTGATGCTGAGGAAGATTGAAGGCAGGAGGAGAAGGGGACGACAGAGGATGAGATGGTTGGATGGCATCACCGACTCAATGAACATGAGTTTGAGTGAACTCTGAGAGTTGGTGATGGACAGGGAGCCCTGGCATGCTGCAAAGAGTTGCAAAGAGTCGGACACGACTGAATGACTGAACTGACTGACTGATGAGCTCCTTTCAGTGACAGCAAGCAGGACACAGAAGAAAGAGCCAATGTATTCTTGGCTTACAACAGCCAAGTTACAATGGCTGCACAGTTCACCAGGAGGAAGAGAAGGGTCTCAAATTCAGAGCTCTGGCATCCATTCTCTTCCTGTTTTGATTACAACATGCTACCTCCAACACCATGCAATCCACTGCTCTTCAAGATCACTGAGGTTGGCAGGAAAAGCTATCAAAGTCATATAGATTCAAAGCATTTAGTGTAATCAAGTTTTCAAACCCACAGACTTCTCCTTTCAGATTCGCATTGCATTTCCTTTTTTTAACTTGACCATAGTAACTATGACCTTGGACTGAATCAAGACTCTAACACTTATAAACTATAAAGTTTGGTCATATGCTTTACCTCTCTCACTCATCTGTAAAATGCAGATAAAAATTCACTGAATAGCCATGTTAAAAAAAAATTAAAGGTGATTCTCATAAATCTCCTAGAAGAGGGCCTGGTAGAAAAAGTCAGCGCTCCCTCTGAGATAGCAAGTGCTTTAATTAATCATGCTTGTGCACTTGTGCATCCTATGTGAGACTATCAGTTTCATGAAGGCAAAACTTTGCCTTATTTCCCGACCACCCAGCATTCCCATGGGTACAAGTCCAGCACAGGTGTACGCAGTGATTACAAATCTCAACTTTGGCATCAAACATACCAGAGAATGAAGGCTATAACCTGGCTCAAGTACTCATGAGGCCTTTTTTTTTTTTCAACACTGACAAGTTTCTTAATGGCCTTGGTTCTCGGTTTCCTCATCTGTTAAATGGGTTTAATCGACTAACTGGTAGCCTATGACAATTAAAGGACCTTGATACCTGATGAGAACTCCACCCAAACTGGCTATTGTGAGCATATTAATGTGTCATTTCTGCTCCCTTCCAGGTGCAGTACCATGTAACATTCATGCTAGAAGTGGCTGATCCACAAGAATTGAGGGGTTGATTTTCAGTGAACTCCCTTATTTGTTTAATCTGGGCCACAGCTACCCACTGCCAGGAGAAGCCAGAGGCAAAACACCATAAACCCAGGGTGTGGGGCTGTTCCAGACAGCACAGCACGCATGCCAGCTGTTCCCTCAGGAAGGGTAAGTTTTCCCTGTAATTCTCAACAGCCTATCTGTGGAAGCACATGGAAATGCAGAATAGCTGCACACCAGAGATGTCACCTAGTACTGCTGTGAGAGTCAGAGGCCCAAGTCTGAGAATTTGATCTCGCCAATAATTAGCTGTGTGCCCTTGGGCAGGTCACTTCACTGCCCTGGACCTCAGATTCCTTTTCTCCAAAAAGAAAGGCCTAGAGTGGGCAATCTGCAAGGATCATAACAGCCCATCCATTTCAGCATCCTAGGATGAGCCAATCACCCATACAATGCAGAGCCCAAAAGACCTGGGTTTGAACCCCAAGCTCTTCAACTTTGATCAAGCCTCTTAATCCTTTTTCCCAACTTTCCTGCTGGGTCAGATGGTAACAAATCTGCCTGCTGTGTGGGAGACCCACTTTGGATCCCTGAGTCAGGAAGATCCCCTAAAGGAGGGCATGGCAACCCACTCCAGTATTCTTGCCTAGAGAATCCCATGGACGGAGGAGCCTAGCGGTACAGCAGTCTTAGCCACTTGACCACCAAGGAAGTCTCTAATTTCTTAATTTCACAATACTGATTAGTTTTATTTATAAGGAACTTTGCATAATTTATCTCATGGACTCCTATGACACCATCATTATCATCATTGTTGTTATAGAAGGGCCAACACCATCACATCTCCATTTTTCAACACCTGGGGTCCTGCATGACTGTGTGACTTACCTGCAACCTCAATGCCCACCCAACCAGGAAGTCATAGGACCTGGACTTCAAGTTAAGGCTTCTGACTGAAGCCCAGGATTATTCCACTCCACCATCAATTTCATGAGTTAATTCAGCCTTGTTTTCATCATCATTGACATGACTAGTCTTAAGACATCTTCCTTTTTTAAAGCAATGGCCCTTCTATAAAAGAGGAATTTGAAATAACAGCATTTTTCTAATGTTTAACCTAAACTTCTGAGTCTATCCAGTCACATACCATCTAACTTTACCATTTAAGCAAATTGTAGATGACCTCTGTTTTAAATTCAAACACCTCAAAAAAGATTGTTCTCAGTTCAGATGAATAGGCACAGTGTTTTTATATAGACTTTTGGTTTCAGGAGGCTTGGCTAACTCAAGTGAATGGTGAAGATTATTTTAAGGACTCCCACTGAATGGAATTATACAGAACAAAATAATGAAAGTTGACATGGCCTCGTGGAAAATACAGCAGAAGAGTGATTCTTGACCTAAAGTAACTCCAGAAATGCTGGAAGTAAAAGACCCTGGACCATCTCCCTAGTGTTCTACCATCTTCCTTCTACCATCACCCCCTTCTGCCATGTTACCCATCTACCGCATGGTCCTTATGCCACAGATGGGATGCTTTACTTTCTCATCCAAATTTCCTGTAGAAATTACCCTCCTGGCCCAGTTAATTACCATTGTTTCCATTTGGAAGAGTCTCTTTGACACAAGGCACATCTTAGACCACTGATGTATCTGCTGCTGCTGGGTCAGATGTAGCTTGGGGTATCAAATGCAGCTGCCTTGAATTGAGCCCTCAACTCAAGATAGTGGGTGGGTCCACTTTGCTTAGAAGTGGCTGTAAATGGACTTCCCTAGTGGTCCAGGGGCCAAAACTCCGTGTTCCCAATGCAAGCTGCCCAGGTTTGATCCCTGGTCAGGAAACTAGATCCCATATTCTGCAACTAAAAGAGCCCACACACGTCAATGAAGATCCCACCTGCTGCAAGAAAGATCAAGTACGAAGAAAAATGTTTTTAAAACAAGAAGCAGCTGTGAGACTCAGCATGTTCTGTGATTGTCACTACTCACAGCAACAGAGGAAGTTTCTCCTCTCCAGATGCTGCTATTGTTTCACATAAATTAAAAAAAAAAAATCATCATTCTTTTAAATAATGATTTTTCATGTTTCCTTATGTTTTTAAAATCCTAACTGATGTGGAATCCCATAACTGGCTAAAATTACACCAATAAAAATCACTTCCATGATAATTTTGTCCTTTTCTACACAGCCCATGCTTATAAATAAATTAGCATGCCCATCCTCATTTCAATTACCATGCGCATCTCCATATTCCCAGATCACTTCCACAGACACAGTCCTTTATAGTGATGGTTGCTCTTTCAGGCTCTCTGCTTCTCTGGATTGCTGCAGCATCCTGAGTTGACAGGACAGTTATCATTGTCACCATGTGGCAGAAGAAAAGCTAAAGTTTAAAAGGAATGATTGGCCCTAAGCCACAAAACTAGTTAGTGGTCTGTCTGTGACTTAGACCTCAGTATCCTAAATTAACTTTTCAACAAATGGGAAGAAACCTTTATTTTTAGCCAAACATGAATATTTTTTGACTGTTCATATATCTCGCTAGCCCTGTTTTAGTCCAGGTTCAGACCCTCATCAGTTTTCACCTTGAATCCCTGTAGCATCCTCATGTCACTGAGTTCAAACTCACCCTACTTGCTGCATGATAGGCCAATTAACTGAGAGATGAGGTGTTGAGGCAGGGCCTCCCAGGGGGCACTAGGGGTAAAGGACCCACCTGCAAATGCAAGAGACATAAGAGACCCAGATCCCTAGGAAGATCCCCTGGAAGACAGCATGACAACCCACTCCAGTATCCTTGCCTAGAGAATCCCATAAACAGAGGAGTCTGGCAGTCTACAGGAATACGACTTTGGAAAGTCTCAAAATAACCATCTTATCAGGGTCTAGAGGCCAAGTTATTTTATAGAACACAGATGGGGGAAGTGAGGAAGCAAAGTAAAAAGCCCATTAATAGATGGGGAAACAATGGAAACAGGGACAAACTATTTTCTTGGGCTCCAAAAGCACTGCAGATGGTGACTGCAATCATGAATTTAGAAGACACTTGCTCCTTGGAAGAAGAGCTATGACAAACCTAGACAGCGTAATAAAAATCAGAGACATTACTTTGCCAACCAAGATTCATATAGTCAAAGCTATGGTTTTTTCCAGCAGTCATGTACGGATGTGAGAGTTGGACCATAAAGAAGGCTGAGCACTGAAGAATTGATATTTTTGAACTGTGGTGTTGGAGAAGACTCTTGAGAGTCCCTTGGACTGCAAGGAGATCAAACCAGTCAATCCTAAAGGAAATCAATCCTGAATATTCATTGGAAGAACTGATGCTGAAGCTGAAGCTCCAAAAATTTGGCCTCCTGATGTGAAGAGCCAACTGATTTAAAAAACACCCTAATGCTGGGAAAGATTGAAGGCAGGAGAAGGGGATGACTGAGGATGAGATGGTTGGATGGCATCACTGACTCAATGGACATGAGTTTGAGCAAGCTCCAGGAGATGGTGAAGGACAGGGAAGCCTGGCGTGCTCCAGTCCATGGGGTCACAAAGAGTCAGACATGACTGAGTGACTAAACAACAACAACCAATTTTGCAAATATCCTCTGGAATGGCAAGTCTGGGGAGGGGGTGTGTTAATTTCTTTCTTCCTGTAGATATCCACAGTGGACAGGGTCCTGCACTTTGGTTTTCATATTCAGCCAGCGGGGCTGGTTCCCTGAGGCAAGTCATTATGCATGATTATAACAACAAAAGCAACAAAAAGCAAATCAAAGAACACATGCAACTTGGAGTGAGAATTGGATCTTCCCTGCAACACTCTTAACTCATTCTCTATCCTCAACTCAACAACCTTTTCCATTCCTTCCTCTAGGGGATCTTGTTGCTTTATAGAACAGAGTTTTCAACAAATCACCTCCATAATCACAGACTCCCCACAGTACACAGAATGGGGTCTGAACTCCTATAAGTAGATTCAGTTCTCAGGCTGTACAGCCCTATCCAGTTCTGTGTCTTATTGCCCCGGACTTGCAACCACTCATACCCACATACATTCCAGCAGTGTTCCTTCCCCAAGCACGGCTTGTATCCTTCTCTCTCTCCGTCTCTATGTCAGTCACCCTCTGCAGACAGATTTAGATAGGTTTGGATCCCATAATGTTACCGTGGTTGTTGTTTTATCTAATTCATTAGCAACATTTAAGAATGCAGGGATTCCCCTGGTGGTCCAGTGGTTAAGAATCCGCCTTGCATTGCAGGGGATGCAGGTTCGATCCCTGGTCAGGGAACTAAGATCCCGCATGCTGCAGAGCAACTAAGCCCACGAGCCGCAACTAGAGTCTGTGCCACAACGAAAGACACCGTGCACCACAACTAAGACCGAGGGCAGCCAAATAAATGAATAAATAGATGTTGGTGTTGGTGTTCAGTCACCGAGTTGTGTCTGACTCACTGCCACCCCATTGACTGCAGTCAACCAGGCTCCTCTGTCCGTGGGATCCTCTAGGCAAGAATACTGGAGTGGGTTGCCATTTCCTCCTCCAGGGGATCTTCCCAACCCAGGAATCTAACTCATGTCTTTTCCAAATAAATAAACAAAATATTTTTTAAAAAAGAGAAAGATTTCCAGATTTCCTTGAACCCAGAGCTTAGGAAACAGGTGGGATTAGAGACATAAACTTGAAAATCATCAGTACATAGACGGTGTTGAAAGCTGTTATTTTCTACCTAATACGGGTACTATTGTTACACAGTGAGAACCACAAATATAACTTAGGTTTTTAAAAAGGTAAAGCAAATCAGGGTAATATTCAAAAGCAAAGTGGGGAAGGGGGAAAGACATCAAGATAAAAGAAAAAAGATAGAAATTTTAAAGTGAGAAACTCATGACCTTTCAGGCAAAAAAGTTACAAATCCTAGCAAGAAAACATCCTTCCCAAATATTTCCAGATTCAAAGCACAAAGACAGATTCCTTGCAGGAGAGTCAAATCAGCACAGTTTCAGAGCTCTTGTGAATCACACAACATGTAACCACAATAACAAACAAACAAAAATTCCATGTGTTCTGCCTGATTTTACCTTTCTGCAGAGCAGAAGTAAGGAAGAAGCTAGGCTTTCTCAGGCTTTCTCAGATGTGCCAATTAGCAGCACATATTGGATTGGACAAAAGATTCATTTAGGTTTCTGCATAAGTTGTTAACGAGCTTTTCAGCCAACACAGTAAAATACCTCAGTACCTTTGCTTTGAAAGGGACTTAAAATCCTACTTGGAAGGAATAGCACATGAGGGTGAGTGTGTTGTTAGAACTGGAATCTGGAGGCCTTTGAGCTGAGCACGCTCCCCTCTTTTACCCAACAGCCCCTCAGCTCACTGTGGTACCCCTGGCTGGCTTCCCTCGTTTGCCACCTCCCAGGATGATGCCTTGTACCACCACCCCTTGCATCCCCCTCCCAGGACAGTACTTGCTTCTTCTAGTGTGGTTGCTTCCAGAACAAGCCCTCTTTTTATTTGGCCCCTTAGAATCCTGATTATGTTTTTTCCAGTCATATACAGATATGAAAGTTGGACTATAAAGAAGGCTGAGCACCAAACAATTGATGCTTTTGAACTGTGGTGTTGGAGAAGACTCTTGAGAGTCCATCCTAAAGGAGATCAACCCTGAATATTCATTGGAAGGACTGATACTGAAGCTAAAACTCCAACACTTTGGCCACCTGATGCAAAGAGCTGACTCACTGGAAAAGACCCTGATGCTGGGAAAGATTGAGGGCAGAAGAAGAAGGGGACAACATAGGATGAGACGGTTGGATGGCATCATTGACACAATGGAGATAAGTTTGAGCACGCTCAGGGAGCTAGTGGAGGACAGAGGAGCCTGGCGTGCTGTAGTCCGTGGGGTCTCAAAGAGTCAGACACGACTGAGCGACTGAGCAGCCCCCACTCTGTGGACTGCACCCCCAGGAGCCTGTGCTGTGTGTTCTCTAATCCTGCCCTCACTTTGAACCAGGCATGGAGAAGACTAAGAATCCTTCCTTATTCTCAGCTGTTTGTTTTGGTCTTCTCCTCTCTGTTTTCCAGCACCTAACAATAATAATGTGTTTCTTAAATTTGATCCTGCATATCTTATTACGTTGAGCTGAGCAGTGGGCAAGATCAGAGGTAGTATATCCTTAAGATTGATTTCATGGGTGAAATGAATGATTTTTCAAGGTTCCTCCCCTTCAACCCCATCAGGCCTCTGCTCAAATCCTTCGTTGCTCAGAGACATCATCTCTGACTACTCACTTCGGTGAAAACCTGGCCCCCTGCACGCCCTCCTTTGGTATTCTCCATTAGCATAGGTCACTCTCTGATCCACAATATACTTATCTCATTTGTTTGTTTATTATTTGTTTGTTGAGAGGAAGTACAGTGCAGTGGCAAAATCCCAGACTCCAGAACCTAGAGGATCCTGGCTCTTACTACCTACTAGCTGTGTGATCTTGGGCAAGCTACTTAACCTGTCTGAGCCTCAGCTGCCTCATCTGTAAATTAAGTTACTAACTCATGGGGCTGTTGTGAAGAGAAGATGAGTTCACGTGTGTAAGACATACAGAAACCGTGATCTAATCCTTAGACCAATATTGAACTTTGACCAGTTGTGTCAGGGCTGCCCTTCACAGCCAAAGGACCCAGGTCAGACTTACATATATTTCAGGAGAGTCTAATCCACACCTGGTCTTGGTGGCAATGTAATGATGGGAAGAAGGACAACACAATAAGAAGTACAGCCTGTCGCACAGAAGCTGTTAACTGACACTGGTGTCCACAGAGAAGCATCATGCAATGAGGGAGAGGGTCTGGGGAACCCAAGTGTCAACCAACAGTACATGCTTCCCACAGAGCTGGGAATGGTGAAGAAATTTACAAGTGCCCAAGGCAGGAGAGGTGTGAGGGTAAACCTCCATTTTTCCAAATGCATTTTTATTTTTTTGAAAATCGGGGCTGCACGAAGCTCTGTACTTGCTTATTTTTATACTTATTTAGTTTGGCTGCATTGGGTCTTCGTTGCCCTGCTCCAGCTTTCTCTAGTTGCAGTGAGCAGGGTCTACTCTCTAATTGTGCTGTTAGGGCTTGTCATTGCCGTGACTTCTCTTGTGGAGCACAGGCTGTAGAGCATGGGCTTCAAGAGTCACAGCTCACAGGCTTAGCTGCTCCGTGGCTTGCGGGATCTTCCCAGACCAGGGATTGAACCCATGTCCCCTGCATTGGCAGGGGGATTCTTAACCTCTGCACCACCAAGGAAGCCCCAAATACATATCTGAGTGTGTGAGTGAACTGCGTGTTTCCCTGGTGGTCCTGAAATTATTTTAGATGAGATTATATATTATATTGTGTATAGCAACAATATTATATACATTGTACAGGAGGCAGGGATCAAGACCATCCCTAAGAAAAAGAAATGCAAAAAGGCAAAACGGTTGTCTGAGGAGGCCCTACAAACAGCTGTGAGAAGAGAAGTGAAAGGCAAAGGAGAAAAGGAAAGATATACCCATTTGAATGCAGAGTTCCAAAGAATAAAAAGGAGAGATTAAAAAAAAAAAGCCTTCCTTAGTGATCAATGCAAAGAAATAGAGGAAAACAATAGAATGGGAAAGACTAGAAATGTTTTCAAGAAAATTAGAGATACCAAGGGAACATTTCATGCAAAGATGGGCACAATGAAGGATAGAAATGGTATGGACCTAACAGAAGCAGAAGATATTAAGAAGAGGTGGCACGAATACACAGAAGAATTATACAAAAAGATCTTAATGACCCAGATAACCATAATGGTGTGACAACTCACCTAGAGCCAGACATCCTGGAATGTGAAGTCAAGTGGGCCTTAGGAAGCATCACTATGAACAAAGCTAGTGGAGGTGATGGAATTCCAGTTGAGCTATTTCAAATCCTAAAAGATGATGCTATGAAAGTGCTGCACTCAATATGTCAGCAAACTGGGAAGACTCAGCAGTGGCCACAGGACTGGAAAAGGTCAGTTTTCATTCCAATCCCAAAGAAAGGCAATGTCAAAGAATGCTCAAACTACCACACAATTGCACTCATCTCACATGCTAGCAAAGTAATGCTCAAAATTCTCCAAGCCAGGCTTCAGCAGTACGTGAACTGTGAATTTCCAGATGTTCAAGCTGGATTTAGAAAAGGCAGAGGAACCAGAGATCAAATTGCTAAAATCCTTTGGATCATCAAAATAGCAAAAGAGTTCCAGAAAAAACATCTACTTCTGTTCTATTGACTATGCCAAAGCCTTTGACTGTGTGGATCACAACAAACTGTGGAAAATTCTGAAAGAGATGGGAATACTAGACCACCTGACCTGTCTCTTGAGAAACCTGTATGCAGGTCAGGAGGCAACAGTTAGAACTGGACATGGAACAACAGACTGGTTCCAAATAGGAAAAGGAGTACGTCAAGGCTATATATTGTCACCCTGCTTATTTAACTTATATGCAGAGTACATCATGAGAAATGCTGGGCTGGAGGAGGCACAAGCTGGAATCTAGATTGCCAGGAGAAAAATCAATAACCTTATATATGCAGATGACACCACCCTTATGGCAGAAAGCAAAGAACTCAAAAGCCTCTTGATGAAAGTGAAAGTGGAGAGTGAAAAATTTGGCTTAAAACTAAACATTCAGAAAACTAAGATCATGGCATCTGGTCGCATCACTTCATGGCAAATAGATGGGGAAACAGTGGAAACAGTGACAGACTTTATTTTTTGGGGCTCCAAAATTGCTGCAGATGGTGACTGCAGCCATGAAATTAAAAGATGCTTGCTCCCTGGAAGAAAAGTTATGACCAACCTAGACAGCATATTCAAAAGCAGAGACATTACTTTGTCAACAAAAGTCCATCTAGTCAAAGCTATGGTTTTTCCAGTAGTCATGTATGGATGTGAGAGTTGGACTATAAAGAAAGCTGAGCGCTGAAGAATTGATGCTTTTAAACTGTGGTGTTTGAGAAGACTCTTGACAGTCCCTTGGACTACAAGGAGCTCCAACCAGTCCATCCTAAATGAGATCAGTCCTGAATATTCATTCGAAGGACTGATGCTGAAGCTGAAACTCCAATACTTTGGCCACCTGATGCCAAGAACTGACTCATTTGAAAAGACCCTGATGTTGGGAAAGATTGAAAGCAGGACAAGAAGGGGACGACAGAGGATGAGATGGTTGGATGGCATCACCATCTCAATGGACGTGAGTTTGAGTAAGCTCCAGGAGTTGGTGATGCACAGGGAGGCTTGGTGTGCTGCGGTTCAGGGGGTTGCAAAGAGTCAGACACGACTGAACAACTGAACTGACTGATATATTATATAATGTATAGTAAAATGTATTATACATTATATAATAAAATTGTATATATAATGAAATATATACACAATAAATCTATATAATAATATAGTTTTTTATATAATGAAATGTACAATAAAATTATTACAACTCTCTTTCTCCCCTTGATCCTTGTGATTACAACAAAGGGTAAATTTCATTTTGGTGCTACTGTATGTTTTATGGCCAAGGCTTGGCAAATCTCACTTTTTAACAGAGAGAGAGAGGCCTCAAGCTCAGAGCCTGACTTAGGGCACAGAATATAACTAGAGTTTAATAACATTGTTTTGTTTTCCTCATTTTTATTTTTAGTTACCTTCTTTTTATAACATGGCCTTCCATTTTTATTAGTAACAAAGTTTCCTTTTAAAACAGATATTAAATATTTAATCAGAACATTAAATAAAATACTTTTTTTTGCTTTGTCAAATACTTTTTCTATTCATTTTCTATAAAACTTGTACATGTAACTAACTATATAAAACAGATATAGTTACATGTACAAGTTTTATAGAAAATGAATAGGAAAAAGTATTTGGACAAAGCCAAAAAAAAAGTATTTTATTTACTGTTCCAATTGTTCTTGCTACATGTCAAGCACTATGCCAAATGTTTCACAAACATTAACTCGTTTATCTCTAGGATGAGCCTAATGGGTGAAGTAACTTGCAGTCACGCAGCTAGTGCAGGTGAGGCTTGAAATGAAGAGCTCAGGGTGGGGTCCTGAGGCGTGGCTCCCACCCCCTGCCTCTCCCAGGAGCTCTGTCCCTGGGACAGAGGTCAGTAAACATTGCAGGGGAGGGTAGTGGCTCTCTGGGAGGTCGTAGGTTAAGGCTTGGGCAGTAATGATGAAAACCATGTCTTGATCAACTCTCCTGTATTTAACTTGGTTGTTTAGTCACTCAGTCATGTCCGACTCTTTGCGACCCCATGGACTATATAACCTGCCAGGCTCCTCTGTCCATGAAATTCTCCAGACAAGAATACTGGAGTGGGTTGCCATGTCCTCCTCCAGGGGATCTTTCTGACGCAGGGATTGAAACTGGGTCTCTGCTTTGAAGGCAGATTCTTTAACATTTGAGCCACAAGTGCTGAAATTCAGGTCTTGATCAACAGCCCTGTATTTAACTTACTCCCATCCAAAGACTGCTCCAGGCTCTCCTTATGACTTTGACTCCAGGAACTCAGCATACCCTTGACCATGTAAGGGTTAAAAAGTGGATTTGGGAGTACCGGTGAGTCTCCTGACTTCCCCTGCAGTCTTGACACAGTTAGCTTCTTCCTCTCTCTCATCTTTCCTGTTCTGGAACATATCATGTTATTCTATTTCACCCCAACCCCTTCTCCCAGCTGCTTTTAATTTTCTCTAAGACTTGTTCTCTGGGAAAGTGACGCAGGATAGCTCAGAAATCTTAAACCTGATTTCTTAAAGACGATGCTCCATTTTATTAAAAAAATAAATAAATAAAACAATTAGATAACTTTCCTAGTGGTATAGTGAGTAGGAATCCACCTTCCAAAGCAAGGGACACGGGTTCAATCCCTGGATCAGGAAGATTCCACATGCCACTGAGTACCACAACTACTGAGCCTGTGCTCTGCAGTGGAAGCCCACACAGCCTAGAGCCTGGCTCCACAACAAGAGAAGCCGCTGCAGTGAGAAGCCTGTGCACCATCACACCCCGCTCGTTGCAACTAGAGAAAGCCCACATCAGAACAAAGACCCAGCACAGCCAAAGATTAAATTAATTAATTAAAATATTAAAAATAAAATTAAAAAATTTAAAAGGTAGAAAAAATGTGTTCATAAAAAAAACAATTGGACCATCAAATTCTTTACAATACCAAAAAGATTTATGAAGAGCTAGCTTACTCTCTCTCCTGTACTTATAATGAAAAATGTGCTTAAGCAAAATAATAATAATTTGTTGGCCTCTATTACAGCTGGTAATTCTTTTTCGTGATGGTAACAACTTTTTTAGGAGGAATCAATCTCACCAGAGATAATAATTTCATTTTTCTTTGCAGGGGCAGGTAAAGAAAACAAAATTACAGGAGGCTCTTTTTTCACATGCATTTGCTAGAGGATTTTTTGCATAATATGTGATGGTGCTTCCTGTCATTGGAACAACCTGATGAAAATACTAATTCAAAGCCTGAGCGACGTAGGCTGAACAACACGAGGCCAGCAGGGAGAACACTCACAGAACAGGACCAGAAACTGCCTGTCACAGCGGCAGGATGACAACGGCCCTTATCGTGCCTGCCATTCTACAGGACTTTGCTGTTTCTCCCTACTTCATCTCATTTGATGCCAAACACGTCCAGCTGCTGGTGGCTGAACTCCCAAGCGTCCTGCTGAAACCCACATGAGCCAGAGAACTCAGGTGTGTAAACCCAGGATCCTCGCCAGTTTATACAAACAGCATCAATCAGTGAAAATTATAGTGCTATTTTGGGAGCTCAGAGGAAATGAGACATGGGAAAATATGCTAAATAGACAGAGGTTGGATAAAATCATGGCAGTGAACAAAAAGAAGGCTAGCAATTGCAGACAAGTCCAATACATCAACTGTAATTAAAAATTATATGAAAGAATGACTCTTGGGTGAGGGGATGCCCAGTTGCTTTCACATACATTTATATCATTCTGTCCCTCACTAAGCATTTCTATGTGCCAAGTGTTGTGGTAGGTGTCAGGGCTATGAAGCAGAGAAGGAAGAATTGGTCCATACCTAAGAAGAAAGTCTTACAATGATAAGAAACTCTATCACACATTATGCACAAAATCCCCTAGCATCTGTGTATAATATATAAAAGATTATATATGTGCATATATAAGATTATATATTAATATAAAAGATTATATATATATGCATCGAATATAAAATCTTTTATATATATATTCCCTTTGAATGAAGAGAGAGCCACTGGAGGGCTTTGAGAAGCAGAGAGACCAGATTTGAGCTACAATTTTCATGGACAGTTCTGGATTCTGAATGGAGACCAGACTATAGAGAACATGGGGGGAAAGCAGTGAGACTTCGTAAAACAGATAGGAGACAATACTAGCTTGGGTCAGTATGGGAGTGACAGAGGTGGGGCACAGGGGCTCGCATCACTCGGGCTCACCTGGCAGGTGACAGCAAACAACTCTCCTTCCCTGTCTGAGTCATTGATTAACCCACCGATGGCGCTTTCTGAAGAGCTATGCTCCTGATGTCTTCCTATCACACCTCTCTTGACATGTCTGACAACTCTTTGGTGACTTCCTGCCTTGTGAAACCGATAGCTCAGAATTTGTTTTGTAGCTCTGCTGGGTGAAAGATAGAGAAAAATGATTACCTCTATCTCCCGAAATTAAGCAGACAATGACTCCTACTAGAGTATAGAAATAAAGATGAATATCAATTCAAGTCAACAGACTTACTTCTTTATTGCACAAACACGCCAGCAAGTCCACAGAGCAGTGCTTAGGGAAAGAAGCAGTGTGCTGACGGGGGCCACCTCCCCAAACGTATGTAGGAAGCAGAGATCACTTCTGGGAATGAAAAACATGCGGTACTTAGAATGTGTTTTCATTATATAAAGAAATGAACCTCAGTTATGATATATAAAATCCCTCGGAAAAATTCCAGAAAGAGTGCCACTGAACAGATGTCTCATCTAGCAACTGGCCTGCGTTGAGTCATTGCCCCAGAACACATGCTTCATAAGTTTTTATTTATCATTACTCTTCTTTTTTGATCCCTTCCTCAAAGCCCAAATCACTAATTGGCTCTTCTGACCACACTTGGGACTCTTAAGTGCCGGGATTTTAACAAGGCAGCAAAGTTCACACAATCCCTTTAACTAATCTAAGCAGCAAGTTTTCCTCTTTAAAAATTTCCATTAAGTCACCCTCTCATATATTTTCCCTCTGTGCTGGCACTTTATTCTTTTCCAATAAACAGAGAGAGGGGGACAAGGGGGAGGTGGGGCAGAATGGAACTTACAGATACAATGTTGAGAGAATGAAGCCAGCACACACAAAAAGTACATGTGATAGGATTCCATTATACAAAGTATGAAAATAGACATGAAAGAATCGAAGCTGTTAGAATTTAGACTCACAGTTTGCTCTTTGTGGGGAGTAGTGACAGGTAGGGAACAAAAGCGGTTATATGAGTACCAGTGATATGTCCTGTGTATTAATCATGATGCTAGTTATGAGGATCAGTCCAGTTGGAAGAAATTCATTAATCTGCACACTTGTGATATGTGAGCTTTTTATTTGTTTGACTGTTTCATTGTGGCACACAGCATCTTTGTTTCCACTTGCAGGATCTTCATCGCAGCATGTGGGCTCTTAGCTGTGACTTGTGAACTCATGTGGGATCTAGTTCCCTGCTGCTAAGTCACTTCAGTCGTGTCCGACTCTATGTGACCCTATAGACGGCAGCCCACCAGGCTCCCCCGTCCCTGGGATTCTCCAGGCAAGAACACTGGAATGGGTTGCCATGACCAGGGATCAAACCTTCACCCCTGCACTGGGAGCACTCAGTCTTAACTGCTGGGCCACCTGGGAAGTCCCAGCTTGATAATAAACACTTTATACTTCATTAAAACTTTTTTAAAAAAGGAAAATACTAGCCATCTTCACGAGTATGAACCCCACTGGGGCTTCCCCAGTGGCTCAGACAGTAAGGAATCTGCCTGCAACTTTCCCTGTGTGCAGGTTCAATCCCTGGGTCAGGAAGATCCCCTGGACAAGGGATTGACAACCCACTCCAATAATCTTGCCTGGAGAAATCCATGGACAGAGGAGCCTGGCAGACTACAGTCCATGGGGTTGCAAAAAGTTGGACACTACTGAGTGACTAACATACAGCCATCTTCACAACAACAACCACATCCAAATACTGTGAGAAAGAGCTGGCACTCAACGTACAAAGTGCATCCCCATAGACCAGGCAGTTCTGAGCACACTGTGGGTAAATTAGCTCATTTTTATCCTCAGAAAACTACTCTGCAAGGCAAATACTAAGGTTATTCCCATTTTACAGATAAAGAAACTGAAGCTTGGATAAGTAACTTGCCCAGCATCACACAACTTGCCCAGAACACACTGGACTTTGGATTTGAACCCAGGTTATCGGAACTCCAGAGCTCATCCTCTTAAGAGCTGCACCTTATGTCAGAGAAGCAAGGGCACTGAAGCTAGAATGGGGCACTGGGATTCCTAGCTCATGTCGCCCCACATGACCCCAGACTAGCATCCTTTGCCTGGGCTTTAACGCCCTTGTAAAGTAAACAGGTGGAGCTAATCATTCTCTTGTGGGGCCGCACAGCACAGTCCAGGATGTTTATCATTCCTGTCCCCTGCCCACTGCAGGGTGGTAGTGAGCTGGTGATTGTCACAGTTAAGGCAGCACCACACTTGTCCACCTGTGTGGTTCCTAAGAAGATGGTGCCCTGCCCTGGTTGAAAACCACTGTGCCACATGGCGATTGTAACAAAACACCAGCCTTGTGTGGACATGGATAATGGGAGAAGTTACACTTGTGTGGATGGCAGGAGGTATATAGGACATCTCTGTACCAGCGACTCAATTTTGCTGTGAGCCTAAAACTACTAATAAACTCTATTAAAAAAAAAAAAAAAAAAACTAGAGACTTCTCTGGAGGTCCAGTAGTTAAGAATTTGCACTTCCACTGAAGGGGGAATGGGTTCGATCCCTGATTGGGGAACTAAGATCCGCATGCTGCATGGCACAATCAAAAAAATAAAACCAAAAACTAAGGCTACAAGCAAAAATATGGATCATGCAACAAATACATTGATGAGCAAAAGAAGCCCAATACAAAAGGGTACAAACTTCATGATTTCATGTATGTGAAGTTCAAGGTCACAGAAAAGTAAGGTGATAGAGGTCAGAATATTGGTTACCTCTGTGGGGCAGGTAATTAGCTTGGAAGGAGCAAGAGAATTTCCTACGGCTTTGGGAATGTTTATTTTGGATCACACACACACACTATATTTGAGTCTTTGGATTTCACAAAGAGGGCAGAGATGGAGAAGGGTCGAGGGGCTATTCCATAAAGACAGCCTAGCTGGAGCAATGATTTAGGGCTGGTAGAATCTAGACTGAGTCACTAGCCAAGGTTCTTTTAGTCTATCTTCTCTGTAACTTCTCAGTAGAAGCATATTTTATATTGATTCTAGGAAGACAATTTATTTTGTCAATTTCCTTAGCCTTTGAAATGGATTGAGCGAGCTCAGTTGGTACAAGTTAACTTGGAGGACTGTAACAGAGGGTATGTAATTATCTGCTCAGGTTTCAAGTTGCTCAAATCCCAAACATGGGCTTTCAGAGAGTCTCATAGATTTTGCTGTTTATATTCAAACCAGAGATGCTGGTGAGGCATCAGAACTGACTGGAGGATCTGTTTGAGCTGTGACCCATTCATGCCCCTGCAGTTCACATGAGGTCTGGAAAGTTGATTACTGCTCAGTTTCTAAAGAGAAATGATGTGTGACGGAAAGGCTGAATTCAAGAATCTTTTTTTATGAAGGAGAACAGTTTGGCAGGTGACACTGCAGCTGCAGAGGTAACGACAGTAACAGAATGTTGAGCGGTGTGTGTTTGGCAGGACTCCCTGAAGGTGATGATGCTCTGTTCAACTTCTAGATATCAGGAGCTTTCACTTTTTACCTCGTGTGGTCCTGGCATCAATCTTTGAAGTTAAGTCTTATTATTTCCATTTTTCAGATAAGGAAAGTAAAGCTCAGAATGATTAAGCAACCTTTACAAGTTCACTTAGCCAGTATCCTGAAAACCAGTGTCCCAGCCTCTGTTTTTAGAAAGCATGGTTCTAACATGTTTAGAAAGCCTCTGTTTTTAGAAAGCATCGGGGGAAACACAGAAGGGAAGGTCGCAGGAAGATGGAGGACTGGAGTGATGCAGTTACAAGCCAAGAAATTGCCCAGAGCCACCAGAAATAGGAAAAGACAAGAATGGATCCTGCCCTGCAACCTTGGGAGGGAGCATGGTCCTACTGATACCTCAATTTAGAACTTCTGACTTCCAGATCCATAAGAGAATTTTTTTTTAAAGTATGGTTCTGAGAACCATTACATTTTGGCTCCTAGTGGGGGCTGTTCCCCGCTGTGTCATCCACAGCATGAAAACTCAAGATGAGTGACAGCTGGAATGGAAAACTATAACAAAATGGAAAGAAATGCTCCAGCATGTAGACACAATCGTGAGTGATCCCCAGAGTCTGAAGAGCTCATTGAGGTTATGAGCTTCATTCAGTCCAATGAACAGTGAGACCCAAGAGTCTAAGTACTTTCATGGAATGGGAAACTTTACTTATCTAACTCCTTATAGTATACCCGCCCTTTTCAAGGGAAAGGACTATTCATCTGCTCACACAGTAAGGAGCAAAGGACTATTCCTAAGAATAAAAACATAAATTGGGCAAGGAAGGAGGAAACGTATTAGGTATCTTCATGTTGACCTTTCTGTTCACACTGTTTATTTAAATCTTTAACGCATCACGGTGGCTCAGAGGTAGAGACTCTGCCTGCAATGCAGGCGACTGGGGTTCCATCCCTGGGTGGGGAAGATCCCCTGGAGAAGAGAATGGCAACCCACTCCAGTATTCTTGTCTGGAGAATTCCACGGACAGAGGAGCCTGGTGGGCTACAGTCCATGGGGTCACAAAAGAATCGCACACAACTTAATGACGAAACAACAAAAAAAGGGAAAAGGTACATCTCTATTTCACAGAGAAGGAAGTCAAAGTTCAGAGAAGTGGTAGAATTTGCCCAAAGCCACGCTTCAGGGAAATGATTGAACTGGTATAACGGAGAGAAGTTTAGACAGCTCTGTGTGCAAATTCAACCCCAGTAATTCCTTGATCAGTGACATTGGATAACTTATCTCACTTATTTGCGCTTTGGTTTTCCAGTCTAATAAATAATTTATTATTTAGGATGTTTTGGGTTACATGGAATAGAAAACTCAAATCAAAATACCTTATAAGGTAAAGAAATTTTGGGACCTTCCTGGTGGTCACACAGTAAAGAATCCACCTTGCGATGCAGGGATTTGGATTCCATCCCTGGTTGGGGAACTAAGATCCCATAAGATTTATGGTGTGGCCAAAACAATTAATTAATTAATTTTTTAAAAGATAAGGAAACTTTATTATTTCATCTAAGAAGTTCCAAAGTGAGATATCAGGCTTAACTAATTCAGGGAATCAGTGACATCATTAGAGATTCAGGTTCTTCCCAATTCCCTGCTCTGCCACCTTCCAAAAGTTAGCTTTGTCCTCCAGTCTAGTCTGCCCTTGTGATGGTCTCGAGATTGCTGCCACTGCTCCAGGTGTCACATTTAGACAGGACAACATCCAGAGAAATGAAAGAGGTCAGTTCTTTTCATATGTTTCTTTCAATTAGCAAAGAAGCCTTTCCCAGAATCCCTACCCTAGTAGTGAAGTCGCCGTCCGACTCTTTGCGACCCCATGGACTGTAGCCTATCAGGCTCCTCCGTCCATGGGATTTTCCAGGCAAGAGTGCTGGAGTGGATTGCCATTTCCTTCTCCAGGGGATCTTCCCGACCCAGGAATCAAGCCTGGGTCTCCCGCATTGCAGGCAGACGTTTTACCATCTGAACCACCATTGTCAAGAATTGAACCATATACCACATCTAAACCAATCACTCTCAAGGAGAATGGAACTACTATGGCTCACTTAGACCAATCAGGATTAACTTCTGAAGTAAATCCACCTAAGAAGGAGTAGATTCCCAAACAAAATCAGGTCATTCAATGCCAGCAAAGAAAAAGTTTATTGGATAGGGTAACATGAAGTCTTCTAAATAGGCTCGCCAGGTAAAACACAAGATACCCAGTTAAATTTGAGTTTTTGGGTAAATGGAACATATACTTTTACCAACAATTTATTATTTATTTAAAATCAAACTTAACCAGACATTTTGTATTTTCATTTGCTAAATCTGGCAAACCTACTTCTATAATTACCAAGATTAAGAGGAGAGAAATGTATGGGGTATAAAATTTAATCTTCTGGTAGAAGTGGCCCTGGGTCTTGGTTTAAATTTGGTGAAAAGAATAACAGGGCTTTTGGACTTCCTTGGTGGCCCAGTGGTTAAGACTCCACATTGCAGGGGACACAGCTTCAATCCCTAGTGGGGGAACTAAGATCCCATATGCCATGCTTTGAGACCAAAAAAAAAAGAATAAGAGGGCTTTTATAAAACCCCAAAAATGTGAAGCAGGAACACTTATGCACAACTGGTGTGTCTTATAGATTGTTATCTCTGTTCTTTCCTCATTCTGATCTTAATTCAAAGAAAAACTTTCACTCACAGAAATAGTTTTTCTTCAGAAGGAATCAGATCTTTCACTTGAGTCATTTTCTGGGGCTAAGGCACTTTGGCTGTGTCCGACTCTTTGGGTGCCTACGGACTGTGGGCCCCCAGGCTGCTCTTCCCAACTACAGGCAGATTCTTTACCATCTGAGCCACCAGGGGAGCCCAGTCTGACCTGGTGTTCAGCTGGGTTCTTTACCACTAGTGCCACTTGGGAAGCTCTGTGTAATGAAACCTCCATAACAAAACCAAAGGACTGGTTTTGGGTGGCAAATATGGGGAGATGCGGAGACAGTGGTACAGAGAGAAACCAGGCTTGTCTCACCTGAATCAAAATTCCTAAACATAAATTTTACTGCCTTAGAGAGCCTGGAGTCCTTGGATCACGTGCCTTGTGAAGCATTTCTTTGGGCTTCTATACATTTAAGATTTGGAAGGATCATCACCATGACAAGAGTCAGTACTGGTATTTCTGCTTTGTTTTCTTGATGAGCCTTAGTGAGAGTGAGAGTCACTCCGTGGTGTTTGACTCTTTGAGACCCATGGACGATATAGTCCATGGAATCCTCCAGGCCAGAATACTGGAGTGGGTAGCCTTTCCCTTCTCCAGGGGATCTTCCCAGCCCAGGGATCAAGCTCAGGTCTCCTGCATTGCAGGCAGATTCTTTACCAGCTGAGGCACAGGGAAGCCCAAGAATACTGGAGTGGGTAGCCTATCCCTTCTCCAGCGGATCTTCCTGACCCAGAAACCAAACTGGGGTCTCCTGCATTACAGGCGGATTCTTTACCAGCTGAGCTACCAGGGAAGCCTTAATGAGCCTTAGACAAACACTAAATGCCTGATTTTCTTTTTCATTGGCTATTTTATATTCTTCTGGTCAGCCTCTTCTATGGTTGAGCCACAAATATCAAGTTTTTAAATTTTCTTTCTTGTACCTCCTGTGATTAAATTCAGACAAATAAAAATTCGGCAAGACTGTTTGGACTACTGTAGATGAACGACAATTGGCAAGATGTTTAAACTTAGAAAGTGTCCAAAACACTTTTATATAATTTAAATTTGTTGAAAGCCTCTGCAGGATGAAGCAGCAATTATAAATATAAATCTCTCTCTTAAAGACCAGAGGTTTTATTAAGCACACAAAGCAAATGATTTACCTCTAAACAGATAAAAAAAAAAAAAGAAAATTAGTTTCTTGTTGTACCAAATGTCCAGTTTCATTATTTAGATATAACTGAAGAGATTGACAATGGGTAGAATATAGTCACGATCGTTATCCCTTACACTAGGCTTGTTTTATGATTTTAACATCTGAATTCTTCTCCACAGACCTAGATTATCCATCAAGCAGAGAAGTTTACATTTCAGGGGGATAAGAGATGGACTCTGAAAGGAAACATTTGATGAGAGAATTGTTATCTCTTTAGAGAAAATGTCAGGGAAAATACAGAAGAAAATGATTTTTTTTTTTTTAAAGACCATGGTTGAGCTTAATTATAAGAACTTTGTCTTAAGTTGATTAATTCATAAAGTAGGTTTTTTGTGTAGCCTGCCTGGGTCCTTGCAGGAATCATGCAAGTCCAAAGAAAGAATATAGAACATAGAATCTCAAGACACAAAATACTTCTCTATCCAAGCCTTTTATTTCATTTTGCCTGTAATTAAAGAGGATTCCTGGGACCTCTGTGTCAGTCCAGTGGTTAAGACTCTGCTTCCAAATTAGGGGGTGCGAATTTAATCCCTGGTTGGGGAACTAAGATCCCACATGCCATTTGGCCAAAAAAAAAAAAAAAAGATATGATTCTCTTCTCCAAGAGACTCATACTTCCGATGTCATACTTTCCCTTTTCAGAGACAGGACTTACCATCTTTTTTGCTTTCACAGTCATCTACAGCGTTTGAATCAAGTCAACACCTGTATTTTGACCAGCAGTCATGTGTCATACCCACCATGAGCCCACACAACCTTAGAATGAGTAAGATTCATTTCAGGCTTACCTTCCAAGAGCTCAAAGAGCCATCTACCCACACTGTTTCCAGCTACCCGTGGGATGTCAAGATTTAAAGGCACAAGCCTCACCCAAAAACTTTGCCCTTAATCGGGTAATGTGAACAGAAAAACAACAAAGATTCTACTGACATTCAGAATACTTAGGTGACTCAGCTTATTTCCAGATGACCAGAGGCATTTAGCTTTCTCCTGATTGCAGAAAGCAATGTTCTCTTTATCCTTTTGTTATAGCACCGACCATGGTCATGCTCTACAAACACAGAGAACTTGCCATTACTTTAAAATGCTTAACACTGTCTTGCTCCTGTGTGTCCATTCATGCTAACCCCTCTGCATAGGATATACACTCCTGCAATCCCCGTCTGGCAAACTCCTATTCTTTTTTTTTCTTTTTTATTGGCCTTGAGGCATGTGAGATCTTAGTTTCTGAACCAGGGATCCAACTCACGTCCCCTGCATTGGAAGCACAGAGTCTTATCCACTGGACCGCCAGGGAAGCCCCACTCCAATTAAATTTTCACAGCAGCCTGTCATAAACCCCACCCTGACTCTCTTCTCCTTTCCTCTCAGCACAACACCCTCTTCTGTGCTCTGCACCTCTTTCTAAGTAGCCGTAGGATACCACCCTTCCTCGTTGTACTATGGTCAGCTCTGTGTGTACTTTCTCTGCTTGGCTGAACTCCTTTGGGAGCCCCATTCATCTCAGGGTCCTCTGCACATGTCATGGATAATGACCTTGTTTTTTATTAGTGGTCTTGCATTTATGTAATTCTCTACCTCTGGAAATTTAAGAAGTGTGTATTGTCCAATTATTGCACACATAAATGAAGGATAATTGCTCCATTTCTGGAAAAACCAAACCTGTATTTCTATCTATCCTCAGAAAAAAGACCTTGGTTTTCCCGGGCTAATAAGAGAATAATTCATTTATAAGAATTCTTTGAATGCCTTCACTGTGCCTAATGAGAGGAATCAAGAAAATTAGAAACCCTTCCTGCACAATACGAATAGTCATTGGTATGCCTGATACTTAACAATACAGTCATTAGTATTGTGTCAGATGTCCCCTGGCTCCAATCTAATCTGCTCACATTTGCCTACTAGAAGCTCACGGCTCATCCTCACCTTCCCCGCTTATACAGTCTTTGCAGGAGCACAGGCTTTTCTGGGGCTGTCTCACCATTTCCTCCCTTGCTCCCAGCTATGTGGTTTTGAAACGGAGCAGGGCTCTATGGTCCTTGCCCCCGACCGTGTCCTCGGCCTGCTTCTTGTCTGCGGAAAATTCTAGTCAAAGAAGTTTAACCAGAGAAATGAGAAATACAGAAATAAAGGAAAACAGTCAAAGGAGAATAAATAATAATACTTAGGACCTTTAGTTCTTTCTCAAGGACTATAGATAATATTCTGAGCCATATCCTGTGAGCTGTCTTACCGACACTAAAACACCAGTGGGGGAAGTTAACTACATGATGACCAGACTGCACCCAGGACATGAGCTGCCACAGTTCAGAGAACTGGCCTCAAAGAAATGGGAACAAATGGACCCTGGAACTGAAGAGTAACTGTACCTTAAGCAAGATGATGCTGGTCAGACCACTGATGACCAATGTGAAGATGACTGTTTGAGATGACTGTTGTTTCTGCATGTAGCCCCCCTCACTCTGTCTGTAAGAGCTCTCACCCTCTGCTTGTCAGTGGGGAGAGGGGGGCGGGAATCAGCCTTTGGACAAGATGTCTGCCACCCTCCCCATCCCCTAGTTGCCAGCATCTGAAATAAAGCACTTGAGAACTGGCCACAAAGAAATGGGAACATATGCACCCTGGAACTGAAGATTAACTATACCTGAGATCAAATCGAAAAAGCAAGAGAGTTCCAGAAAAACGTCTATTTCTGCTTTATTTACTACGCCAAAGCCTTTGACTGTGTGGATCACAATAAACTGTGGAAAATTCTGAAAGAGATGGGAATACCAGACCACCTGACCTGCCTCTTGAGAAACTGGTATGCAGGTCAGGAAGCAACAGTTAGAACTGGACATGGAACAACACACTGGTTCCAAATAGGAAAAGGAGTACATCAAGGCTGTATATTGTCACCCTGCTTATTTAACTTCTATGTAGAGTACATCATGAGAAACGCTGGGCTGGAAGAAGCACAAGCTGGAATCAAGATTGCCAGGAGAAATATCAATAACCTCAGATATGCAGATGACACCACCCTTATGGCAGAAAGTGGAGAAAAACTAAAGAGCCTCTTGATGAAAGTGAAAGAGGAGAGTGAAAAAGTTGGCTTAAAGCTCATCATTCAGAAAACTAAGATCATGGCATCTGGTCCCATCACTTCATGGGAAATAGATGGGGAAACAGTGGAAACAGTGTCAGACTTTATTTTTTTGGGCTCCAAAATCACTGCAGATGGTGACTGCAGCCATGAAATTAAAAGACGCTTACTCCTTGGAAGGAAAGTTATGACCAACCTGGATAACATATTAAAAAGCAGAGACATTACTTTGCCAACAAAGTCCGTCTAGTCAAGGCTATGGTTTTTCCTGTGGTCATGTATGGATGTGAGAGTTGGACTACGAAGAAAGCTGAGCACCGAAGAATTGATGCTTTTGAACTGTGGTGTTGGAGAAGATTCTTGAGAGTCCCTTGGACTGCAAGGACATCCAACCGGTCCATTCTAAATGAGGTCAGTCCTGGGTGTTCATTGAAAGGACTGATGCTTAAGCTGAAAGTCCAGTGCTTTGCCACCTTATGTGAAGAGTTGACTCATAGGAAAAGACCCTGATGCTGGGAGGGATTGGGGGCAGGAGGAGAAGGGGATGACAGAGGATGAGATGGCTGGATGGCATCACCGACTCGATGCACATGAGTTTGAGTGAACTCCGGGAGTTGGTGATGGACAGGGAGGCCTGGCGTGCTGCAATTCATGGGGTTGCAAAGAGTCGGACACGACTAAGCGACTGAACTGAACTGAACTGAAACCACCAAGATGATGACGGTCAGACCACTGATGACCAATCTGAAGATGACTGTTAGAGATGACTGCTTTTTCTGCATGTTGGTCCTTTCCACCAACCTGGCCTGTTTATTGGCTTTTAGGGGCGAGCAGCTGGAACTGCCCCCCGCCCCACCCCACACTCTTTTGGTAACAGATCTCCCACATTATCTTCCAAGCTTCACTAAATTCTTATTGCTCTCTTCTGACACTCTTATGAGGTCTCATGTTTATCAACCAAAATGACCTAACTTGAGGATGTAAACATGCCACCATTACACAATCACTAAGTATTAGACCTAGAAGGTCTCAGAAAAGCAATGAGACAGGATCCAAAGACCATGGATGGGGTTTCATTTCTCCTCATTGTTCAGTATTTTTTTCATATTTTCCCTTTGGGAGGGGTGCCCTCCCCAACAGACCTCCCATGCTGTTTCATCAGCCAGAATTAGGTCACACAGCCACTTAAGGACCAGTTACAGGACAATCAACCGGGAGGAGTAAGTCCTGATGTTTTCCAAGTAGTCATCCAAGCGAACTCAGTCCTTTAACAGGGCTGGAGGCAGTGGGTGACAAGGGGGCTGTAAATGAATTCCGCTTTCTTTGTTGTCCTCACGTAAGTTAAGTCCCCCAGAGAAAGGAGGATTAAAAAGTGAGACACTGCCACCCACTGGAAGAGAGAAGCCTGTACGCAAAGAAAGAAGCTACTGAAACCACTCCAGCCCTCAGAGGCCTGGACCCTGAGCTTTAAACACAACTCCCACTCTTTGCCCACAGGGACCTGGACAGTGACTTTTGAAATACCAGCAATAAAAACACTGAGAGATGAAGTTAAGGAAAGTTTAACTGGGCAGCTGCTCCCTTTGGGCATTCTCAATTTTCAGTGGCGTTCAAAAGATAGCAGGACAGGCCTAAACGTGGGTTTCAACTTGACTGTCCTGCCTGGCATTCAGCAGACGCCTGCCCGAAAAATGAAGGCCATGCATATGTATTTTTTCCTCATGAGCAAAACATACGAAAGCAGACTGCTGCCGTTCTCGCTCATGGTCCCCAACCTTCCTGGCACCATGTACTGGTTTCGTGGAGGACAGTTTTTCCAAGGACCAGGAAGTGAGTTGTGCTTGGTAGGGGAGGCGGGGGGAGGCAGGGGGAGGGATGGTTTCAGGATGATTCCAGCACATTCTATTTATTGCGCACTTTATTGCTATTATTATTACATCAGCTCTACCTCAGATCATCAGGTATTAGAATGTAGAGGCTGGGGGCCTCTGATATATCTAACACAATTTACCCTAGCTCCATTTACCCCAGTCCCATCATTTTTTTTTTTTTTTTGACATGCATGCCAGGCATGCCTCTACCAGTTAGCCTTTGCACAGACTATTTCTTCTCCCTGAACACTCTTCCCTAGATGTTTGGCCCACATTCTAAATCTTTGCTTAAATATCACCCTCTCATTAAGGTCTTCTCTGATCAGGTACTGATAAATATTAATTCCAATTCCTAATATTTCCCATCCTTTTTACTATTTTTTTCCTACAGCAATTACCACCTTCTAACCTGCTATGCCTAGTCAAGGCTATGGTTTTTCCAGTGGTCATGTATGGATGTGAGAGTTGGACTGTGAAGAAGGCTGAGTGCCGAAGAATTGATGCTTTTGAACTGTGGTGTTGGAGAAGATTCTTGAGAGTCCCTTGGACTACAAGGAGATCCGACCAGTACATTCTAAAGGATATCAGTCCTGAGTGTTCTTTGGAAGGAATGATGCTAAAGCTGAAACTCCAGTACTTTGGCCTCCTCATGCAAAGAGTTGACTCATTGGAAAAGACTCTGATGCTGGGAGGGATTGGGGACAGGAGGAGAAGGGGATGACAGAGGATGAGATGGCTGGATGGCATCACCGACTCGATGCATATGAGTTTGAGTGAACTCTGGGAGTTGGTGATGGACAGGGAGGCCTGGCGTGCTGCAATTCATGGGGTTGCAAAGAGTCGGACACGACTGAGCGACTGAACTGAACCTGCTATGCAATTTATTTTTACTGTCTCCACTAAAATGTAAACTCCACAAAGACCAGAATTTCTTATTCACTGATCCATCCCTTTCCTAAACTAGTATCATGTCTGCCATTTAGTAAATCTACAGGAAGTGATGAATGTGCACATGAAAGAGTATTATTTACCCTCTAAACAATAGTGGGCTAAGAGTGCTTCACTCCGTGTAATCATAACTCTCATACGGATTTTAGTCCTATTTTTTTTACTCTTCCAAATCTATTATTTTCATTCAGAAAAGAAATTTAAGGTTAATCAGCATCTTTACTTAGCATTCCTCTCATAAAAGACATTCCTTACGAAAAATTTTTCCTTTATTTTTTTAAGATTGATCTAATGATAAACTTGGTCTTTTTATATTTGAAAATGTCTTTTCCACACTTGTTTTTGAAAGATAGTTTTGCTGGATTCACAATAGTTAGGTCAACAGTCATTTTCTCTAAGTACTTTGACGATGTAATTGAATTGTTTTCTGAGTTCATTACTGATTAACACTATGGATAAATACTATGCACCAGATTCCTGTATCTCTGGATTCCCATCTTTCATCTGTTGTGGATCATTCCTGGCCATTTTCTCTTTGGAACTGATCCCACTTCATCTTTTTCATATTACCTCACAAGATAAAAGGACAGCAAGAGTACACTATGAAAAATAAATACCATCAAATTCAGTAACACAGAGGAAACAGACCGATTTTGTGAATGATACAAACCACCAAAACTCACTCAAGAAGACACAGATAACCTGAATACATCGATTACAGAAATTTAATTTGGAGCTCAAAACATTTCCAAAATAAAAAAGAAAGAAAGAAAATCTACAAAACAGTGACCCAACAAAAATCAGCAAAGTTATAGAGATTTGTTAGGAGGTCAGTTCTCTTCCATTTGATCTACAGAGTCAATATAATTTTGATTAAAATCTTTGCAGGCTTGTGTGTAGATGTTGAAAAGCTGATTCTAAAATTTATATGGAAAGGCAAAGGAACTGTAAGAGCCAAAATCAATTCAAAAAAAAAAAAAACCTGAAAATTTGGATGACTCACAGTATCCAATTTCAGCATGGTATTGAGAGGACAGACACAATGATCAATGAAACAGACTTGAGTGCTCAGAAATAGACCCAGACAAAAAAATGTCAATTGATTTCTTAAAACCACTTTACTGAAGTATAACTTACATGATAAAATTTACTTAAGTGTACAGTGCATTTTTTGAAAACTTGAGTTGAACCACCATCAATCGCCACAATCCACTTTATGGAATTTCCAGCACTCCAAGAAGATGCTTCGTGCCCATTTGCAGTCATTCATTTCCCCCGCAGGCAACTACTGATCTACTTTTGTCTCTATAGGTCTATCAACTCATTTTTTTGTTTCAATATTTATTTGGCTGAGCTTAGTTGTGGCATGTGGGATCTAGTTCCCTGATGAGGGATTAAACCCAGGGCCTCTGCTTTGGGAGCATGGAGTCTTAGCCACTGAACTACCAGAGGAATCCCCATCAACTGATTTTTGACAAAGGTGTTATGGTGATGCAGCAAAGAAAAGGATAAACATGTACCTCATACATTAAAATCAGCTCAAATGGGTCAAAGACCTAAACATAAAACTATACAACTTTGAGAAGAAAATGAAAATGCTGCATCTTGGGTTTGGTGATGAATTTTTAGATAACAGCATCAACAGCACAATCCATTAAAAAAAAACAAAACACTAACAAATCAGACACGGTCAAAATTTAAAACTTTTGTTCTTTACCTTAATAGACACTATTAAGAGAATGAATAGACAAGACAGAGTGGGAGAAAACACCTGCAAAGCATGTATCTGATAAAAGACTCGTACTCAAATATTTACTGAATTCATAAAACTCAGTACACCTAATTTTTAAAATATGAGGAACAGATCTGAACAGATACTTCACCAGAGAAGACACATGTATGGCAAATAAGCATATGAAAAGACACCCAACATAATTTTTCACTGGGAAAACGAATTATTTCAACTACTGTAAGATACCATTGCAATGGGAACCTTCATTCATCGCTGGCAGTAATGTAAAATGTCATAGTCGCTTTGGTGAGTTTGGCAGTTTCTTATAAAGTTAAATACACACTTACCAACAACTCAGCAATCCCATTCCTAGGTATTTACCCAAGCAAAATGAATTGTTTATATTAAAATTTGCACATGAATTTTAAATGACAAACATTGATATGTCCATACAACGAAGTATTCAGCAATAGAAACAGAGCTATTGACTCACACAACACATATGAATTTAAAACGCATTTTGTTATGCACAAGTGGCTAGGCTTAAAAGGTTACAAACTGTACAATTCCACCATTTATATGATATTCTGGGAAAAGCAAAATTATAGGAACAGGTAAGTGGTTGTGAGGTGTAGGGTGAGGGGCTGAGTACAAAGGGGAATTTTTAGGGTGACAGAACCATTCTGGATAGTACAGGGATGGTGGGTGAACACATGCCATGCATTTGTCAAAGACCTGGCAGAGTGAATTTTATTATGTGAAAAAAATATAAAACTTTCTGAAGAAAATGAAAACTCTGCACTTTGGGTTTGTGATGTTCAGGGATCCCAGAAGGAATGCAGAGTGTGACAAACGAATCTGTTTTGCAAATGTATCTTATAACTTCAATGAAGGGAACAATGAGCTGTACTAAGTTACTTTGGAAAATGTTTTGAGTGGATACTATTTAAGGTTAATGGAGAAGGCAATGGCACCCCACTCCAGTGCTCTTGCCTGGAAAATCCCATGGATGGAGGAGCCTGGTGGGCTGCAGTCCATGCGGTCGCTAAGAGTCGGACACGACTGAGCGACTTCACTTTCACTTTTCACTTTCATGCATTGGAGAAGGAAATGGCAACCCACTCCAGTGTTCTTGCCTGGAGAATCCCAGGGATGGGGAGCCTGGTGGGCTGCTCTCTATGGGACCGCACAGAGCCGGACGCTACTGAAGTGACTCAGCAGCAGCATTTAAGGTTAAAGACAAAAAAAAGCACTTAAAGGAACACTATACCCTAGTTGGTCAATCTGTTTCTCTAGGGGTACAACACAGTTATTCTGAAACCATTCTCGAAGTATTCCAGGGTTCAACACATAAGCAGATAAACGGAGCCAGGTTTCTCAGGATGAAACTTACGGTGCTGAATGAGAATCAGTTTAACTGAATATGCCTACAGATAGATCTAAACATAGACATGTGTGCCCACATACTGGTCAGTATACATATTTATATCTCTTAGGTCATTTCACCAAAAAGGTGAAAGCAAGCACACCTAAACTCCAATCTTGGTTTCTAAATGCCATTCTGCAAAGAAAGGAACCAAGACTCCTTGAGGACATAGCTAATTCTAGGGCTGGCATCCAGGTAACACCTACAGTACTAGAAAGTAAGATTAGTCTTTTAAAAAAAAAAAAATTGAGGGTACGTTAAAGGATTTAGAGGCCAGCTTCAAAGAGCTCCCAAAAGGCAAAGCTAAACAATTTGAACAATAACAGGTGTACTGAATTTGACTCAAAAGTATAAAATAAGTAATCATAATTAGATACTAATATAAACAAATGACCAAATAAAGAAAGGAAAGGAACAAATCTTTTTTTTTAGTATAAATTTAAATTGGAGGCTAATTATTTTACGATATTGTATTGGTTTTGCCATATATCAACATGAATCCGCCACAGGGGTACACGTGTTCCCCATCCTGAACCCCTCCCACCTCCCTCCCCATATCATCCTTCTGGGTCATCCCAGTGCACCAACCGCGAGCATCCTGTACCCTGCATTGAACCTGGACTGGCAATTTGTTTCACATATGATATTATACATGTTTCAATGCCATTCTCCCAAATCATCCCACCCTCGCCCTCTCCCACAGAGTCCAAAAGCCTGTTCTATACATCTGTGTCTCTTTTGCTGTCTCGCATATAGGGTTATCATTACCATCTTTCTAAATTTCATATATATGCATTAGTATACTGCATTGGTGTTTTTCTTTCTGGCTTACTTCACTCTGTATAATTGGCTCCAGTTTCATCCACCTCATTAGAACTGATTCAAATGTATTCTTTTTAATGGCTGAGTAATACTCCATTGTGTGTATATGGAACAAGTCTTTAAAAGAAAATTTGTAAAGAATATAGATACTGCTCCTTCCCTTTGAGTGTGGCCTAGGTTGAGTAACTCACTTCCAAAAAAAAAAAAAAAGAGTATGGAAAGTGAAAAAACCTGCAGACACCATCACTGTAACCAGTGAAGAGATGGCACTGGTAACGTCTGTTGACTATGCAACCCCCAATCTGAGGCACTGTGGAAGGGCCATGGCATCTGCGCCACCCTCCCCAGTGAACTACAGCCTCCAATCTGATAAAACACCAGATGAGCCCACTGTGAGGGCCAGCCCACCAAAGAACCAACTAGTGCTCTTCACAGCCTCAAGGTCAGGAAAGACTGAGAAACTGTCAACAGACTGGAGGAGACGGAGGCAGTGACGACTAAAGAAATGCACCATGGTACCTTGGACACGGTCCTGGAACAGAAGAGAACATCAGAGGGAAAATCGGTGAAAATCAAACATAATCTGTATTTTAGTAAATAGTACGGTACCAATGTTAATTTCTGAGTTTTGACAAATGCGTCATAGTTTATATAAGGTGTTAACATTAGGGGAAGCCTGTGGAAGGGTACAGGGAATATCTCCAGATGACCTTGCAATTTTTCTGCTAATTTGAAATTATTGTAAAATTAGTTTGTTGTTGTTGCTTTTGTTTTTTTCTTTTCAAGTATAGAAGTCTCAGCACTGAAAGCATGCCTGTATTTTAAATTATGAAAGGGACTTAACAGAAGATTATACACATTTTCACAGCAACTTGATCAACACCACAGTTTATTTGTAAACATATTATAGTGTCAATAATGAAATTGACAACACTTTATACATTTCATTGTATAATATTAACATCATACCAGAAAAAAATCCACTGTACTCAGTTACAGTTTTGGTATTTTAAAATCTTTAAATACAAACTGTATTTGAAACACTGAACATAAAAGAGAATCACAAATGGCAGAGAAAAGTGGAAACAAGTAAAAGAAAGCACTATTCCTGGAAAAAAAAAAAAAAAAAACCCAGAAGCATCTGATTACAATTTTAAAAGAAAAAAAGGAGTCAAGGAAGTAAGATGATCTTAACAACATAAAGTTACATTTCTTCAGACCTATGTGAAAGGTGAAATTGTACCATACTAAATTCTGTGTCTTTTTTTTATGTTTCTTTTTTTCTCTTGGTTTCTGAAGTTTGCCAATGGTTTAAGCTACATTAAGGACAAAAAAGAGGGGAGGGAGCACAAAGCCAAATGAAATTTAAATGTCTGCAGAAAAACTGGATAAAAATTCTTTCATAAATTTTCTTTGGCAAATAATAAATTCTATATTTTACATTTTTTGTTGAATAGGATCAACACATAAGATTTAAGCAATGCATCTCGATATGAGTTAATGTATGAATAAAACAAAACCAAATCCACAAAGTAAAGCATAAAGTGGTTTTCACACTTTGCTAACAGCTCTAAAAATGCAGATTCCCCATCTTTAAAAGTATAAGAGGTCTTCAGCTGGAAGTAGACTCTTTCCTCATTCACATGAGAAACCAGAGGTGACCACATGCTTTTTTTTGTACTTTCCCTAAAATTCATGATCATTACTAGGGTCCATTTCTTCCTCTATTATCCCTCAAAGGAAATATAGCAGCAAATCACTCCCATATTTTAAGTTTTAAATTCACCAACAACAAGGTTCACTACCAACTACAAACATTCAATGCTTTATTAGTGTACATGTCATCACCATAGGCTTAGCTTGTTAATACAGAAATAAATAACTACAGTTAATCTGAACAAAGCAAATGAGATTAAAGAGCCCTGATCAAATGAAATACTTACAACAATCAGGTGAAAAACTATAAAAGTTACATACATACCTAATAGCACTAGGAATGTACAATATCAATTATTGGAAAAATAAATGAGTGATTCACAGTTATAAGAAATTATTTTAATATTAGTATTTTTCCTTTTATAGACAAACATTTATAACATACACTTGGTTTCCACCTCATATAAGACAAAGTAGAATACTAAACGTTACTGCATTTACCCCAAACACAGCACTGACTGTGCCACAGGTAACCTGCTTCAAAACATTTAATAGGTAGGCCATGGTATTGAATGCATGGTTATGCTAACAGTTTTAAGAAAGACATATATTTCCAGAAGTATGTTAAATACACAAATATCAGTTCTATAAATAACAAAAATTGTCAGCAAAAATGTTCAGGTTTAACCTTCCCAAATTTTCTAATGCTTTAAATATTTTAGATATATGCTGTTTGACCAGTTAGTTTGGTTACAGTTTTAAACTAGCAAACCGTTATTCTATGAGAAGAGCTAAACTATAACACTGCACAAACTTCCCAAGGAAGGTAATTTGAAAAATCTAAAAAGTGATTCCAATTATTCTAATTAACATTTGAGATACTAAAAGAATCAAGGACTCAAGAAAAACATTTTGAAATTACTCGATTTTTCTTTATCATTTTGTCTAAAACTAGTCACATAAATTTAAGATCCAAATTGCCTAACAATGTGTCCTCACAGCAGGTTTGTCACTAAAATGTTTTGATCAGAAGACATAGCCTTAATGCCTCTAAATTCTAAGCTAAAATCAAAATCCTTGGTTTGAAACCTCAAATCCAATTCCATAACAACTCATGGGTAAATGAGTCAAGGAGAAAACATGCAGCAGCCACAGCTACAAGAGTGGAAAATAAATTTGATTTTTCCATAAAGACTCTATGAAAATATAAAGCCCCAAATGAGCGACAACACAAGTCCACATATAAACATTGTTTAAAAATAGAATGTTTCCCAAGCTTCTTATGAGATGTCAGTGTATCGTCATAGTCGGTGTTAAGATCTTCTAAGTCAACGTTAAGCCATACCTAACTATGCTGATTTGCATACCTTCAACAATGTTCAATTGATATACATAATTTACAAATATCCACAGCAATTCATAATGCCCCATCAGATCATCTCTCAATAATGGATGTTAACAGTTTTATAGTTTTGCTACTTTAAATACCAAGAAGCCTTTTCAGAGGAAGAGTTCCACCTCTTCCCATGATCCCTTAAAGAGTAGGTAACAAAATATAAAATTAAACAAGATTTATGTTTGATAAACTAACATATAAAATTACCATTGCAATATTCATAGTGACTGCTTATAAACATAACAGTCATCATAAAGCCTATAAAGTATATCCTCAGTTTTATAAAAGAAATGCAGATTGTCTCAAGGTAAAAAATACAGTGCAGGCTGCTAAAAAGCTCTTTGTTGCATTAGGAGGTGCAGGAATGAGGAAAACTTCTGAAAACATGAACAAGTTCCCCAAACTTTAACATCAGTTAAGCATGAATTGCACTGCAGCAGCAGGAAGCTTTTTAGTGGCTGGCACTATAAAGCTAACGTTAAGAAAGAAAAAAGGCAGAAAGGGTGAGCAACAAATATGTAACCAAATTACTGCAAATGGAGATTAGCAATAAGAAGTGACGAGGGTGATCGTCCACTCCACTCCGTTAAGATACCATCTTTAAATACTAAGTTCTTTGCAGGAAGGGGAACTCCCATGTCAGCACAGGATGACTGTGAAAGCAAACTTGGAAAACTGGCCTCAGTGTGAACATCCAGTGTTGAAGCACCTTCCTAGAGAGAGCAAGAAACAAGACAAAAAAATCCTATTCAACACTTTACCAAACCACTTAATTCAGCTAATGAAGTGGAGTGTGAAATTAAGACCTTGATTACCTAAGAAATGTTTATGGAATGCAGAGCACTATAGAAGATGCAAAGACATACCTCATGAACCCCAAATAATCAACAACTGGTATTAACATATGCAGAAATAAGAAAAATTTCTTAGATAATCTACAAAAACCCTCATGCAACATTAAGCACTAGAACAATCTATCATCCACTCCCAGGGCTCTCAGATTCACACATTCAGCACAGACTTCTTGGAACTCCAGGCTCCAATCTCCTCCTATCCAACATCTATCTTTGCATGTTTCACCATAAATTCCACACTTAACATGTCCATAACCAAACTAAATTTCCCTACCAGGTCCTTCCCCTACTCCATGCATCAAGCTAGTCAAGAAAATGACTATGAAGCGTGAAAATTACCTTCATTCTTCCCTTCCTTACCATAGCCTCGATCTTTCCTCACATTTATTTAATCACTACATTCCCTCAATATACCTCCAGCATGTATCCCAAAGGAGTTTACTTGATTCATTCACCACAGCCAAGGCCACCAGTCTCCACTGAAGTGCAGTCCTCACACCAAAGTGAGGTGCAGGAGTGTGAAAATTTGTAAAATCTTGTATCTATTTATTGCATCCAATAAAATTTCTGTTTTTGTGTATGTTTTATAATATACACAATTTATTATATTACAGGTATAGCAGTAATGAACAAACCTTTACTGCAGATACATTTTTTTTTAATGAAAAAGATGTTCATCTATCAATATTTCTCACTATAGTTAATACAACAGTCTCCAAACTTGTCTTATTTCTAAGCTTCTGTTTTTAATCTATTCTCTAAACAGTAACTAATCTTTTAAAAAAAGTCAATTAGAAATATGTCATTCCCTGTTATAAGTCTTTAATACTAACAGTTTCTCTTTGCAGTTAAGTATAGAACACATTTTTTCACGTACTCTAGAAGGCCCTCCGCTCCGCATCAACCTCACCTCTGGCCCCTACGCCACTTTCACGAGGCTTCTGTCACTGGCCCTCTCCGTTTCCTTGCAGGCTGAGTGCCCTCCTGACACAGGACTTACATACCTACTAACCTCGGCCTGGAATACTTTTTCCTGTTCTTTAGATTTCAGCTTATACGTCACCTCTACCTTTTTAAATTTGGTCTGCCTTTAGATTCTATCATTTCTGAAGGGGTTTGGCTCCTTTACAGCACACATATTGAAGTCCGTAACTACTTGTATATGTCAGTGTTTCCTTGACTAGCTCTCACACAACACTCAAGCTCCATTAGTGTCTTAGCATACTGCTTCCCCAGCACCTTGTGAAGACTCCGGCATAGAGCTGACTCAAGTATTTACTGAGAGAATGAAAGAAGCCAAATTCCAAAATACTAATTTCATAATGTTAGAACAGATATTTCAAACAAAAAATATTCCATTCTAAAAATTTATCTACAAATCAAGTCTACGGTATCCATTCTTTCCTTGGGGGTAAGACAGAGGTCTAGAGCTCTGGCTTTCACTACCGTAACAGTCAGTCCCACCTCATTAATCACTGCACTGGGGATCAAGAGGGGACTTCCCTAGTGGCTCACTGGTAAAGAACCTGCCAGCCAACGCAGAAATCACAGGTAAAATTCCTGGGTCAGGAAGATCCCCGGGAGAAGGAAATGGCAACCCACTCTAGTATTCTTGCCTGGGAAATCTCTTGGAGAGAGGAGCCTGACGGGCTACAGTCCTTGGGGTCACAAAGAGTTGGACACGACTTAGCAACTAAATAACAACTGACCCAAGAACCAGAACCTAACGTGGTACATGGCCCATGGCAGATGCTTAAAACACTTCTGTTAAATGAAGCACCAGCACTAGAACGAACAGTTCAAGCCTCCTGAAGACCTGGCCAGTGAACTCATGTATAAGTCAGTTAACTTTCTGAATTTCAGTATCTTCATTTATACATTAAATTACAACTTATTTCATGTCTTACTGCTGTGGAGACTCAGCACAAACACAGAAGTGTTTTGGACACTATAAAAGCTCTATGCAAATACACCTTGGGTTTTTTTAGTTTTTGTTACCTGGAATGAGTGAACAAAGTTAAGGACTTGTAGAGACAGTTTTCTACTGGAATGTAAGAGGTTTTGAAGGCTGAAAAAAAGGAGAAAAGTTTAAAACAAATATAACGAGAACTAATAGCTTATGAGAGTTTAATTTTAATAAACATGTTAATATATGTATATACATCTCAATTAATCACATAATTTCTAAAAAACAATTGCAATGGTTCTCATCAATGAAATTTCTGCTTGTTTTAATAATATGGAGTAAAGATGCATTAAAAAGACCATTTTGAAATAAAACATCATGTACAACCAAAATTAGAAAATTACTGTTAAAAGGAAAAGTTTAAACTACTACCAAATATGCAAGAACACTTTAAAAATAAAAATGTAGGAACACATTTTCAATTGTAAATTGGTTAACATATGTAAACTGGTAACCATTATAGTGGCAATCATTAAAGCTATATAGTATTTTTACCTTTTTATTCATGTATATTATTTTATTTTCAAGATAGTTATTAAAATTGTCAATTAAGTACCTTAAATTTTCTTATACAAACTACATTAGGCCAATTAAATTATTTATTCTCCAACTTTGTTTTCCTAAATAACAATGTCAAGGAGATCTGTAGATATCACCTTTTTCTAAGCCACCCACCATGATCATCAGATTTAGTGATACTCTTCTCTGCTAACCAGACTCAGGACCCTTACCATGCTGCCTCTCAGCAGCTGCTCCCAACCGATGAGAGTGAGCATACAAGATAAAACCTACTTGTCATGACTGATGAATAATGTATGTTCATTTAGAAAATGTGGCAACTGAAGAAAATTTAGAAAGTCATCCATATTTACATATTAAAAAAAGCTAGGTGCACACAGTCATATAAGTACACCCATTTAATCTATACTCTCGCCAAATCTGAGTAATTTAGTATCATTAACCAAAACGTTGTGTCCAAAATATCTGCATGTGCCTAATTTCTGAGGGACTGAACTTTAATTTAAAAATACACAGCAAAACCTTTAAACAAGCCATCTTTATTCAATCAATGAACAAGCATGTGTGAAATAAGAGAAAGTAAGGTACAGCAACTAATAATGAGAGCTTAAAAAGTCTCATACATGAAAAGATGACAGCAAACAGAAACCCTCACCTCTCTTTTCTGCAAAGGCCATGCGTAGCGATTTTTCTGCAGACTTTCTGGTTTAATTCAGAACTAAACAGTGGAATCCCAAAGCACAACTCCAGAGGAACCCAATCTGCTTCTGCTGTGGCAACTACAAAAGGGTACACAAAGTTATTAATCATGTATACTTCATGTATTATGACTGACCAGGGTTTAACTGGTCAGTCTGATCACTGGTCAGAGATCCAGAGATTTTCATAGATTCCTCCTGCTTCCACTGACACCCACGTGGGTTTAGCAGGGGAGAGGACTCAGAGGGGTGTCAGTGAATCTCTGAAACAGGAAATAATGTTTTTTGAGTATGTACATGCTTCTGGGAAGAAGGCACACAGCTTTCATCAGACACTCAAAGTGGCTTTTTACACCAGAAAAAAAAAATCTAATTCAAAACATCTACAAGATGAGAGAATTAACAGGAAAAATGAAACATTGTTTATTTTCATGTCACATTTTACAATATTTTAATTATTCTAAATATATAAAAATGTTTCCTAGAAAATACTTATGAAAAGGTCCATTATAATAAGAGCAAATGATATCCAAAAACAGTATCATTTGCAAAAGGATTAAATCTCAGAAATTAGTCAGAGATTGCAAGCAATTTTTAAAGCCTTACCAGAGTTTTGCTTTGCAGCTGAATCTAGAGCTGCTTCCTCAATGACCATTTCAAATGACTCTGTGCTCCCATTCACATCTGAGCCTGAAGCCAAATCAGGTTCTCCTTATAATTGAAGGGCAAACAATAAATATTAGGACTCTAGAAGCTGGTATACGTTGTTGATAAGTCAGTCCTAACAGAAATAACAATGGAATATAGTGAATGGTCTTTAGCCTAAAGGAGAAGCTGTTAAGTGGGGGACAATTTTGTCCCACAAGAAATACTTGGCAATTTTGACAAGGTTTGTTCGCCATGAATGGGGACAGGGATGTTACTGATATCTAAGGATCCTAAACATCCTACAATGCATAGGACGGTCCCCCAGAACAAAGAATTAACCAGCTCAAAACATTAATAGTACTGAGGTTGTGAAGCTTTGGCCTAAAAAAACAAGCATTCACATGGCAGAACACAAGTTCAGACCTTCACTTCATTATACTAAAGTCATTTCTGTCCCCATGGAAACATGCAGTCTGATTACATCATTCCCTTTCAAAATATTTTGACTCCCTATGTCTTTCAGCATAATACATCCTCTGAGATCCTCTAGATCTTACCTATTATTTCTCTACTCTCTGCTACTACAGCCCATCAAACTCTTCTGGCCAAGATAAGCTACTCTCTTGCCTGATCCCCTCTGCCTAAAGCTGCTACCCTCCAAATAAACAACAATCATCTATGTGTAGATAACACCTCATTTTTCAAAATTCACTTCAAACTTTACCTTCTCTAAGAGGGTCTGATAGCTCAGTTGGCTGAGATAAGCCTTCCCGTCCTGCTTTAGCACTTTAAGCAGACCCCGGTATCTTAGTCTCTTAACATTACACAGTAGGCTGATTCAGTTGCTTGTCTCTCGCCCAGGGTTTTTTACTCCTTCAGAGAGTGAAGTCGCTCAGTCGTGTCCGACTCTTTGCGACCCCATGGACTGTAGCCCACCAGGCTCCTCTGTCCATGGAATTTTCCAGGCAAGAATACTGGAGTGGGTTGCCATCTCCTTCTCCGTAGGACTTAGTAATAGAAATATCTCCAGCACCTAAGCAGGTATTTCGTAAATGTGCACAGAAAGAATGAAATAAAACAGGACAGCTCTATTAACATTCTTTGAAATGACTAATCCACAGCCCTCTTCTCTAAAAAAACGCTCCTGTGATACTTGGCAGTCAACTGTTGAAAGTTACCCAACTCTGGCCAAAGGTATATGGACCAGGAGTGAATACCTAATTCAATTCACTAGATGGCTAGCAATTAATCATACTCTCTCAGCATTTCAAAGGAAGAGGTTCAGTGAATCGAATCGATGATATAGAGATCTGAATTAAACATTCCCTAGAGTTGCGGACCACAGGTGACACCGCGGCAACCAAAGCCACATACAAGCCGAAATTACGCCAGGGCAGGAAACAGTTAGTGACAAGAAGGTGATCTGAAAAATGCATCTTTAAAAAGAAAGGCATCTAAGGAAAATTAGCCATTGTCCATATGCAAGACAGGGTGGAGACGCAAAGAAGATGAGGCCAGGAAGACTAAGCAGGAAATAGTTGCAATAAAACATGTGTAAAATATCAAGATTCAGACTAGAATGGTAGTTACAGAGAATTAAAGAGGGAGGGAAAGAAATGAATATAAGACATTTCTAAAGACTAACTCACAGAACTAACTAGGCTGAGTGCGAAAGGAGAAGGATGAGACAAAGACATGATTTTTAAGGCCTGCATAACTGAGACAATGGTGCCTCCAATAGGAGGAGGAAAGCTGAAGGGGAAAACTATTCATCCTAGTTTGAAAATAATTTTACAAACAGACTAAAGTTTTGAAACCATCACCCCATAAAGGAACTTAATTTAAAGCCTATAAACAGAAATATGACAGTAAAGGGCTAAAACACAATAACGATTCTGTATTCCAACCCCAGGTCATCACGTCTTTACTTTTGCACTTAGTATTTTCTCCATTTGAATAACTGATAATTGTCCCAATGACGTCACAGTATTTTCAGTGGAAAAACATTAAGTATTAAATAAGTCAACATCCCCACAAAGCCCCCATGCTTTTTAAATATTAAGTTTGTGATACACTCACTGCCAGTTATCGTAACTCAAAGGACACAACTATTGGCTAACCTCTCTCATCAGAAGCATCACTGAGTTTTCTGTTTGCAAGTTGGCTAGAAGCATTCAACATGGTGACATATCCACAAAAATGCTGCAAGTCCACTTTGTTCCTCAATGTTTGCAATGCTTTATGAACACCCATATTGACACGAGTAAACTCTAAGAACAAAGAGTTGACATCAATTATAAGTCAACAGTTTTACAACAGAACACCAAAAACTTAAATACACTTTCCTTTTGTTAACATCAAACAATTCTTAGAACTACTTTTAGATTTTATCAAAATTGATTCCAATGAATAAATATCTGTAAATGTAAAAGGATGCTGTACATATACAACATACTTTATAGACCTCAGAAGGCAACTATTGTAACAAAACAATTTACTCTCTAAGTAAACAAACATGGCCCGTCAATGGCAAATTCTCTAGGCTTCTCTTTGTACTTCCATTCTGCCTTAAGTACTTACTTAGTGGGCTTCTACCAGGAAATTCCGTATTGAATACACATTTTTTATTTTTTAAGAAAAGTATTCTTATTGAAACTAAAAGCTAACAATGTACTTGAAATTATATCCCTAATAAATTAAGTATCAGCTCAAGTTCTCATAAATACGTGAACTTACAAAAGAGAAAGATGCCAAATACGAATATTTCTCTGTTTTAGAATTTTCACAATAATCTCCAAAGGCAAAAGAGTGATCAGTTCTCGAGATTTTATGATTTTTAAGATCCCGTTGTCACTATCCTATATCTTGTGGTGAATAATTAATTTGTCCACAGAATTTATAAAGTATCAGAGGATTAACTAGCAAAGTTTAGTTGCAGAGAAATACTTATTTCTGAATAGGGGCTCTATTTTGGAGGAGAAAATTCTCCTCTCCAAATTTTGTACACACTTATTTCACAACAGCCCAAAGAGAGTACTTAATTTCAAATGTGAAGCATTTACAGCCTACTCATGAGAAAAGGAAAAAAATACTTATGTAAATCTTCTTCTTTTCTCCCTGCTTTAGGGGAGAAGAGACAATGGTGACTAACATTTTGGAAAAGTTCTTATATGAATTAACAAAAGTTAAATTACTTGATTCATTGCTCTCTAAAATTCCAAGCAATATGACTCTAAGAACAAGAAAAATAGATTCTAAAATGACAATTTTGAATGGAGCAGGAAACACAGGTGCTGAATATACTTTCTTAATAATCAACAGAGGAGAGATGTTTTACATTAAACAAAAGGAAGAATGAATTTGCTTTTATAGAAATTCCCTGAGCATCTTTCATCAAATGTATTACAGCTCACAATTCTAGAAAGGAGTAACCTTAAACAGGCCTTTTCACCCTTGAACCTAGAATCAGCTTAATTTAGCTCACTCAAGTCCTCTCTAGCAGGAAAAATAAAATTTAAAAACAATTTTAAATTATTTATTCATTTTAAATTAGGTTTTGTTTAAAATGTTTTCTCATTTTCTCTAAGGACTCTAGATTGGGAACTTGTAATACTATAGAACAAACTTAAATCAAAACACACTGACCATTAATAAAAAAATTTTCAATTTGTTTTTGCTAAAAACAAATGCTGAAACAGGAAATAATACACAAGTTCTCTGTAAACTGTAAGTTAATTTACAAATGTTCATTAATGTCCATAGAAGCCCCATAAAAATAAATAAATAAAAGGACTGTAATAACAATGGGGGAAAAAAATCAACTTTCTAAGCATAAAATCCTCCCTGTGACTTGTACTCTCTGCCAACCTATGAACAAATAAACAATAAAAGGAAACTAAAAAGGCTAAACATACAGAAAACCTAGTCTTCCATCTAAGTAGCTGCCTACTTAGCTTCTTCATCTCCAAGACAAACTAGTATTCCTTCTAGTCCTAGGTCCTAAATGAGTCCTACCCTATTAGCTCTTTGTGGGAAAAGGCATGTGACAGAAAACTACCTTTCCCAATACTCTTTAAAAGCAGAATGATTTTAAGACCCTAGAACTTAAAAAGTTTAAGAATTTACTTCTTGCTATGCTTCCACTGATTGACAAGACTAATTATAAAGAAGTCAAATGGATACAATTTGAAAGTAAGGTACCTCCTTGTAGTTCTGTCTCATCAAATGGGAAAGGTATGTGGACAGTTTCTCCTATCCCATGCAAACCATGTCCCTAAACATGAAAAAACACAAGTTGAAAGGTATATGTGAAATCTGTATTTCCAACAGTAGATACTCAATTGATAATTAAAACTGTGCCTCATGATGGTGTATTCCACCTTAATACTCCATCAAAATGCTCTCAATAATTCTCTGCTTTTCTCTAGCAAGTAAACATAATCTTAAATCTTTATTAACCTATTAAGGCAATGTGTCTAAAGTGAGGGTACGGGTTAGTGAAAAAACAGGTCAATCAGGTGTCTGCTGAGTGAAGCCTGAATGAGATCCTGTGCATTCATGAGGCTTAGCTGTAGTGCTGAGAAAGAAAAGTGACGGAGGATCCGAGTTCCCTGGCGTGCTGCGGATTAGGACTGCAAATCTCAAAAACGTGAACTGAATGACACGTATTCAAAATGCCTTGCTGCAGCACTCTAACTGCAATACAATTAGAGACAACCAAAATCCCAGTCAGCAGGGGACTGATGAAATAAATCTATGTGCATATTTTCAAGGCAGCTGCAAAAAAAGGAAGCTCTCTACAAAATGAAATAGAAACATCTCCAATTGCTAAGTGGAAAAAGCATGGGGGATATCTGTATGTAATTGCTTGCATGTGTATAAAGAAATTCTAGAAGGGTACAGCAGAAACAAATGTGGTTGTCTGATCTGGAGGAGAGTCAGGGAGTGGGGACTGGACAGAGTGTTAAGAGGGCAGTGATACTTTTCTCTGTGTATCTTTTAATAGTGTTTTATTTTTGAAACATGAACTATCAATTCAAAAGTTAAATTGAAAAAAATCTATGAATCTAACCCACCTCAGTCCCATGTTACAAACAGCATTCCTCACATTCAAATAATTACAGTTATGAATGATAAGCATAAGGTATTTCATTTTATGCTTATACAGAATCATTTTAATAGAAAAGTTAACACTTGGGATCTATACATTCTTTCCCTTTAAAGAAGATCTACACATTAATCAAATTCAAGATACTGTGATGTAAAAGAAAAAAATAATTTCAGGGGGGAAAAAATCATATTCATTTAACTTGGTTCATATAACAACTTGAATATGTTTCTAATATCTTGCTTCTATTCCACTGATACATTTATGATTTCAATCCTAAACAAGATGGTTATTATTTATAAGAACATGGTTTTAATCAAAAATCTTAATTCTGCTGTTTTAAGTTCCAGTAAAGGTAAATCTTTTTTTCCATAAAATTTAATAAAAGAGACGTTCTTTTTTAGAAAAGGCAAAACTCCTTAACAAACAGTTTAAAACTCCTCTCACTCTATTTCCACCACCACTGCCACTGTAGTGAACATTTTTTGAGATGTTCCAAGGTACTAAACACAGGTCTAGAGCATTTTATGTTGATCTCCCATCTCAGTCATTCTTTTCAACAATCGTGTAAAGGTAAGACCTTTTATTACCTCTAATTTGCAGGTGAAGTCACTGAAGTTGAAGCAAGTTAGTTAACTTATCCAATGTAGCCAATACGTGGACTCCAGATGTGAACTGAGGCGGTCTGACCCCTCAGTTCACGTCCAGCCCATCCTACTCTGTATCCCAGCCACCGCTCTACGCTTCATGTCTGCCCTCCCGGCTAACGCATCCTCTCACGGTTTCTACTACTACCCACGTGCTGATGCTGACACTCAAGTCAATCTCCCTTGTTCGAGCTCTCATTTGAATTTCAGAATATTTTCAATTACCTCCTAGATATTTCCACCACCCAAATGTCCCACGGGCCCAACACGCACGCTCATCTGCTCCCATACACCAGCTCTTCCTCCTGTGTTCTCAAGTGTGATGCCCCTGCTCTTCCACCTTCACAAGCCAGGTTCCTGAGGAGTCCCTTTTCCCTTCCCACCCCCTTCTCAGATACCTGATCAGTTCTATTTATTTTGTATTTGTAATAATTCTTCCTTTTCATTCTTATTACCGCTTCCCTAACCTAGGCTGTCCTCATCTCTTATCTGGCCTCCAAGACTGCATGCTAATCCTATCTTCTCCCACCCAGTCATTCTCAACAGTCTTCAGGCTAATCTTCTAAATCACAACTGACCATGTTAATCCCTTGCTCAGCACCCTTCACTGGCTACCATGGATCTAAAGGGAAAGTCTAAGCACTACGGCAGGACAAGTAAGGTCCACTGCCCTCCAGGGCAGGGCCTGCCTACTGCTCCAGACGAGTCTCTGATCACCATCCATCACACTGCAGCCCACCCCTCAAGATGACGTAACAGCTCACATGTCCGAGCACATGCTCCCACTTCGTATTCCTGTTCGTTTATTCAACACTCACTCACTGAGCAACTTCTGCGAGCCAGGCACTATTCCAAGCACTAGGGAACTAGTTATGAAGAAAGAAGAAAAAACTCTCTACCCAAGGGTTTATTCATACTAACTGTACCTCTCTGCCTGGCCTCACTCTCCTCTGAATCAGTCTTTTATACCTAGCCAGGTCTCATTTTCTCCGAGGAACTCTCCCTAAGCCTCTGTCCTTGCCCCAAAGCTAGAAGGTACTTCTCTTTAACACTTCCCCTATCACTCTCTCTAACCCTCAGCTAAAAACTGCTTACATAACCTTTCCCATCAGAATTAAGTTCCCTGAAGACAGGGACCATGTCTCATTTGTAAACCCACATTAATTAGTACAGAATATGGCAAGTACAACTGCCAGTTCAATGAATTAATGCGATCTTTACAGAGAACCTATTATGTACCAGAAAGAGTGCTGTACTCTTCACACACACACCTTCTTGTTTCATTCTCTCAACAATTCTAAAGCTAAAAATGCTTCCTTTGGCATTAGCTCTTACTATTACTTTTGTTGTTACACAGTGGATATTACCATCCCCATTCTGCAGATGGGGGAAACTAAGTTTAAGAAGAGTATCTCTAAAATGTTACATACCACTTCACACCAGCTAGGGTGGTTATAATTAAGAAATAAGGTAATACAAAGGGCTGGAAGGAATGTGAAGTCACTTTGGAAAACAGCCCAGCAGTTCCTTAAACAGTTAACACACAAAGCTACCACGTGACTCCACGTTTCCACTTCTAAGGATATATCCCAAAGAAGTGACAACATGGCCACTTGGACAACAGGAAAGCAGCCTATATATGGCTCCCTGTATCTGAAATGCCCCAAACAGGCATTCTACAGAGACAGCAAGTGTCGGGGGTGGGGGGTTGGTGCGAGAACTACAGGAAAAGGAAAATGTTGTAGCACTGAGTGTGGTGCTGACTGTAGACATCTGTCAATACACTAAAAACCACTGAATCACACAATTCAACTGGGGAATATGGTATATGAAGCACACCTAAATTTTAAAGCTACTATTAAAAAAAAAACAAACAGGGCCACACAGGTAGCAAAAGCTGAGGCTGGAACTCAAAGCTGAGTCTGCCTTCAAAGCCCACATCGTTTCCACTACTCTCAATCTGCGAGACAAAGGCCAGGACTAAAATCCTGATCTCTGGTTCTTTATGTGTCAGTTTGACAAATGTCTAATTACTGATGTCTGACTGTGACTCAGCAGAGAGTCAAACAAATTGCAATCTTTGAAATTAAAATCCAAAACTGATTGTTTGAAATAAGGTAACTGTACCTGAATCAAAACCGCTGAATGTGTCAGGGCATCATTCAACATCGTGAGCACATTTGACGTAGGAACCACCCCAGGATCATGACCCCAAGACGTGATTAATAATCGATCATAACCCTAAGAACAAGAAATAAATAAAACATACCAGAGCATTTAGGAATTTTAAAAAATTAAGAAAGTTATCTAGAATAGTGCTTACCAGTTTCTATCTTCCTCAAAAATGATTTTTAAAAAACCCACAAAAACATACCTGGAATATATCTGGCAGTTTTCGAAGTCTTGTCCCTTTGGACAGCAAAAGAGATGGTGGTCCTTGCCTGGTGATGTGGTAAATGTACAGTTTAAACCAGACAGAACTGACTTCTGGGATAGCTGGTCCAATGTGCTAAAATCATAGAACAGGTAAAATAAAGCTGTAAATACTTATCTAACAAAGCCAAATTTCACAAGGGACTAAGTATACTCTTACAGCTAATGCCTCATGGAAGTGTTAACTGTTCTTAGCCTTACGAAGATAAATGTTAAATGACCCATTCAAACACTTTCATATATATACTGGAATTGAGAAAGCAGTTCTTGTCACTGCAGTTAAGAGAGAAGTTCTTGTCACTGCAGTTAAGAGAATGGACTCTGGAGCAGTTGGGTTATGTCTGAACCTTGGCTTCATCCCCTGGGCCATATCGCCGCAGGTTACTTAAGGTCTCTTGTGCCTCCTTTTGCTCATTTGTAACACGGCAACAGATGGAGAAGGCAATGGCACCCCACTCCAGTACTCTTGCCTGGAAAATCCTATGGATGGAGGAACCTGGTAGGCTGCAGTCCATGGCGTCGCTAAGAGTCGGACACGACTGAGCGATTTCACTTTGACTTTTCACTTTCATGCATTGGAGAAGGAAATGGCAACCCACTCCAGTGTTCTTGCCTGGAGAATCCCAGGGATGGGGGAGCCTGGTGGGCTGCCGTCTATGGGGTCGCACAGAGTCGGACACGACTGAAGCAACTTAGCAGCAGCAGCAACACGGCAACAGAATACTTACCTCTTCAGGACATTGCTACAAGTTTAAAACAGTACCTGGCAGCACATGATAAGCACTATCTAAGTGTTAATTATTTCCACTAACAATTTTTCTCAAAAGAGAGACTGTCTATCCTTGCACCCATCTTACCACTCATTCAATTCATGGATTCCTACTATGCCCAGAGGCTGTGTTAAAGAGTAGAAGGAAGTGTGTATGTGTGGCAGAGGGGAGGGGACACAAAGAATTATAAAACAAAGATTAGTAAATGCAAATCTATACCCACTCCCACTGAACAGAGGACACAACTTGGCTAAGGGGGGAGTGTGCTCATGAAGCAGCTAGATCTGCACAGGCAACAGAAACATCCATGTACCAGAATCCCTTCCTTTTTCCTACACCGTGAAACCCAGCATACCGAGGAAACCAGGCAGGATGTAGCACAATCCTCCCGCTTTGAAAATGGTACACGTCACATGGTACACGCCTTGCTAAGTATACAAATACATGAAACTTATTTACTTTCAAAAAGTAAAAGACCAGAAGTCATCTTCACAATTTTAAAGGTAACCAGAATTCTCTCTTTCAAGTATAATTTTTTCTTGTCAGCTTATTCAGCATCACAGCCCCACTTCCTAAACACTTCAGTTTCTTCCTCATTAAAGTTATCTTATCCTTCAAGGCAATCCAGGTTTCTTTCTTAGAGGATCCAAAAACATTCTCTTTGAAATCCTGCTTTCAAGAAGAAAACTGTAATCAAATGTGTCATTAATCACTAGACAATGGTAGTTGGTGGTTTAGTCACTTCAGTCATGTCCAACTCTCCACGACCCCATGGACTGTAGCTCACCAGGCTCCTCTGTCCATGGGATTCTCCAGGCAAGAATACTGGAGTGGGCTGCCATTTCCTTCTCTAGGGGCACTAGACTATATATATATATATAAAGTACCAATTATACCTCACAAATTGAACATCCTACAACAGCAATACGTACAAAACTGCTTTCTGAGTTGATGATTTTAGTATCTGCTGCCTACAATTTGAGAATCAATACATAAGACTGTTAAACCTCCCCTTCAAGTTGCCATGAGGAAGAAGAAAATAATGGCAGAGCAGGCTTCCCAGTGGGTCTTTCTTTACCTGAGGGGTGCAGCTGCTGACGGGCCGGATTTCATTGGTGAGAGGAGCCATGGAAACAAGCAATGTGTAATTTTTGTTTAGAACCCTGCTGCAGGTTGCAGGGTCCAACCCAAGAAGGCTTTCACAGCGCAAGAGATCCAGAGGAAAACCTGAATTGTGATCAACCACATACACAGAATGAAAGACTGACAACATGAAACAAAAATGTCGAAGATGAAAATATTGAGAATTGCCTTCAATTTTTTAAATAAAAATTAAAATTTTTTAAAATAAGGTAGAATAATTTTTTAAAAACACTTTATTTCCTAGGAAGTCAACTAAGACTTTCTAAGATTTAAAGCTAAAAGTCTTTATTCTGATCCAGAAAGATAACTGTCTACCGGTGTTTCTTCGAGCTAACCTTTCACTTTAAATACGTTTGCTTTACCTTACTTCCTCTCCATCATGGCAGTGCCATCTTACGAAAACCTAAGTGCCATGGGAAAGCTGTTTCCTTCCCTCCCCCGATTTTCAATCACTATAAAAACTTCACAGCCAAATTCTGAACTGACCAGAGGGGCAAGAATTCCTATTTAGAAACACATGCCCTAAACTAGGGTCCATAAAGCATGAGCTAAGCATGCAAATGATGTTAAGTGTTCCCACTTTTAATTCTTCTGGAAAATTCCAATTCTATTGCTTCTAAAAAGAGTTCATTGAAACTTCAGAAGATCAAGTTAGTCCTCTAAGCAAAAACGAATCTAAAAAAGGATATGGCTTGCTAAAAGAGCTTAGAAGCCCTGAGTACAATTGGCACCCAAGATCTTGGTCTTTAATACCATTTCACCACTAAAAGAAACCAGGCTCCTAGGGGAAGAGGCTGATTCCAGGGTTGGAGCAGAAACACAAAGTAAGATAGCTTTGTCAGAAAATAAGGAATTACTCCCCACCAAATTAAAAAAAAAAAAAAAGATAGAGGCACTCCAGGACAAGAGAAGTCCACTGGCAAAATCTGAGACAATGTAGCAAAAAAAATAATAAGACAATAATGACTGGTTATACATCATCGAAAAAACAAAAACTGATAAATCCATACTGAGAATATAAGAGAAACTTGGTCCCAAATGTTAAATGAGGAAGAAATAGTGGAGTTGGGGGAAAAAAAGATCAATTTGCAGCCATCACAGTCAAGAATGGTTCAGACAAGGATCAACAGAGAATGCTAAATCTAGGAGGAAGCACTGACAGAGCAGGATATGTGCACAGTCGTAAAGTGTCTCCCTCTACAGACTGCTTATTAGTTGTGGGGGGAATAAAAGTGGACTGTACAATATAGGAGTCAGAAAACACACTAAGTGGGTGGCCAAAATTCGCTAATATCACAAGGACAGACGCTTGATCATAGTGTAGCAAGCGTTTTGTTCTGCACAATCGGGGGGACAAGCAGTCTAGCTAACGGCATATGGGGCAAAGGGATTCTTGAGGGTGTTTGTGCCTGGCCTCTCACAAATAAGGGGAGTGTCTATGATCTTAACTAAGTTAGACCACACGTTGTTTTCATTTTTCAAGCAGTGCCTCAAGCTGTCTAAAACCAGAAGAGTACTAAGAAATTAGTCCTGTCACAGTATCAGAGGTTTGCTTCTACGAGAGCATCACAAGGCTTTTTGCTTTACAATGAATATCAAGTACTACATGATATACTCAAACTACAAATTGCTAATGACATAAAAAGAAAATTCTTTCTACTCAAAAATAGATGCTTAAACACCAATACTACAGAGTTTATTGTTTAAAAAGGAGCAAGACTGAGTTATCCCATCTGGCACCTACAAAAAGCTACTTTGTTTACATGGAGGGTATTAAGCCTTAATGCCCTAATAAAAAGTTAATTCTTTATCTGGAATGAATGGCCTTTTTTTCTATGAATCTGAAATGGTACTAGTTATACACCATTATTATAAAAATTGAAAATAGTCACTTAAATCATCTTCTGTGGTTCTAATGAGGAGCCCCAGTTAAGAAAGGCTGGTTAGAAGAATTAAACTTTATAAACAACCGCCGATCTGGTCTCAAGGGGAGGGAGGAGTTACTTACATTTTAACTTTGGAGCCACATCAGTTATTCTAAGCAATTAAAGCTCCAGTAACAGTCAACAACTAAATCTGCTTTAAAGGTTAAAACTATACTTTACTTTCACACAGAATAAGTTTGGCACAACCCATTAAGCAATAGACTGTTCATGAATAAATCAACAAAAACCTCAGTGTTCAAGAGAAGATAATGTAAAGGACAGAGCAAAGGGAAAATATTCAAGAGACATGGATTCAAGCCCCAGCTCTTCCATTTACTAATCATATGAGCTTTAATGACTAAATGCACAAGAGATTTAACCAAGAAAAGCTTGAATTTCTTTATCTATAAAATGAGTTACCCCTGGCTGGTCACTAGCACTCTGTAACATTCTTGGATTCTATGATGGGCAGTAGGACACTTCAAATATTCTAACCCATTATCTCTGAAAATCACATAAAAGTCTAAGAAAGTCCAGGGTCCGTGTATCCAGAGATATATTCAAGACTGTGGCATTCACTGCTAGGTCACATGATTTAATATTTGGTAACCAAAAAATGATTACTATCAACAAATGTTTATTTATCAAAATGAGCTCTAGTGTCTTGGTATCTGGTGACTTAACACTCACTTTCGACCGTTTATGAATAACCTCCAGCATGGAATCATCTATAATCCTGCTAAAGCGTGACTCTGAACCAGACTCTAAGCTGAGGCGTGGGTCACCAGGTGCTGAGTGTCTAGCCTCACTCAGCTGAACTACCCAGGGTTTTTGTTCTCCCCTCCACAACAACTCTTGTGAAGTGACAAATGATTCCATCCTAAATGTTTTTAACTGAGCTGAAAAGAAAGCCAGGTGCTGGTGAAAGAAGTAGAATGAAGATGGTATGACTAAGAAAATGATGGTTCTTGGCCAGAAAATAGAACTTTTAGGTAAATGAGAGAATGAGTGAAATTAAACGTGACAGTGGTGCCAAAGGCCCCCAAAAGGCAACTCCCATGAATGTCCAAGGACTACAGGAAGCAAGGACATTCACAGTGTAATGTTCGTACACTGGTGCCCAAGCTGCTGCATCTTTTTAAAAGCACATTCCTGGGGCCACTCCTCAATTCAGGAGCTACTACCTCAACTCAACTCAAGTCTGGGAACCCCTTTCTATCACAAAACTGAGAAGGCACACCAAGGCACCAAGTAAAATACTTCAGTAAATATTACAGCAGCATTTGAATACAAAGGCCCTGTTTCTTATCTTTATAAAATGAATTCTTCATTCTTGATGCTTCATGCTTCCTAAATAAATTTTGTCATTTGTCCACCTCTCAAAACAGATGCCTGTTTCACATCTGTAGATAGGCATCTGCAGATGCCTACATCCCATACAGCTACTTAAACAAATTAACACTTCTACTCTTCTTACAGATAGCTAAACAAATTTAGATACTACAAATGTCAGCAGCACACAACAGAAGAGAGAAAGTAATATAAGAAATGGCTGATGAGTAAAAAAATTCATAGAAGAAGAAATGTTTTAAAATAAGTGATGATTAAATAAGTGAGCATGACTTGTTTAATTTCTTAGAAAGAAGTTCCATAGGATCATGTCTTCAAACTCGAGTATATTTATCATACCATAACTGGGTTGGTCTGGCTGTGCAGTCTGAGCAACTAGATCTTTATTATGACGCAGAAACAGTATTGTATTCCTCAGAGTGAGCGCATGGTCAAAGTACCTCTGTGCTTCCCCTTCACCAGTGCTCTGAACCTGAAACAAGAGAACATATGGGTTGCAACAAAAACCACTCCCATGCCATTCATGCCAGTTTATAACCATAAAGTAGAAATCTTTAGACATTATTAAAAAATCAGCCTTTTCATACTGTGAAATTAGTTTTCTACTTGCTCTTTGGAAGAAAAGCTATGACCAACCTAGACAGCATATTAAAAACCAGAGACACTACTTTGCCAACAAAGGTCCATCTAGTCAAAGCTATGGTTTTTCCACTAGTCATGTATGGATGTGAGAGTTGGACTATAAAGAAAGCCACACCAAAGAATTGCTGCTTTTGAACTGTGGTGTTGGAGAAGACTCTTGAGAGTCCCTTGGACTGCAAGGAGATCCAACCAGTCAATCCTAAAGGAAATCAGTCCTGAATATTCATTAGAAGGACTGATGCTGAAGCTGAAACACCAACACTTTGGCCACCTGATGTGAAGAACTTACTCACTGGAAAAGACCCTGATGCCAGGAAAGATTGAAGGCAGGAGGAGAAGGGGACGACAGAGGATGAGATGGTTGGATGGCATCACCAACTCGATGGACATGCGTTTAAGCAGGCTCCAGGAGTTGGTGATGGACAGGGAAGCCTAGTGTGCTACAGTCCACAGGGTCACAAAGAGTCAGTCACAACTAAGCGACTGAACTGAACTGAAAAATCAGCCAATCAGAAATTTGCCCAGGCAATACTGAAATACATATTAACCCCAATCTTGGTTGAGCTTCCATTTGACTACACTTTGGAAGGTGACAGAAATTATCCCAACAAGTAAAACAACTTCAGCAACAAAGTAATGCCAAATTATAACATTATATGTTCCATATATGATTCAAACAGGGTGCTCAAAAAACTCTAAGATCTGTATATTCTGCTTTGTCTAGAAAAGTAGTCTAATCCATGGTCACCAATGATGCCACTATTTTTATCACCCTGTTCACAACTCTGCAAGGGACAACAGAGTACGTGACTCAATACAGCTGTTCAGTATCGCTGAACACACAGCTTTAAATCACTCAACAAGGATTCACTGAGCCCCTGTTCTGTGCTATGACCTCCTTAGGATGTAAGGACAGAGGAGTGGATGGAACTCCTGCCTTCACTGGGTTTACATTTTAATGCATGTTCTTCTGACACTGAGTCAGTCACCTGTTTAATATGTAAAAGCACACACATTCCAGAAGCAGCAGAGAAAACAGAAGGCCAGGTCTACAGGAGGAAATAACTAATTATATTTGCATTACATTAACAAGATCAGCCAATTAAGTTTGATCAAGATGAAGCTTCTTAAAAAATAGCTAAGAAACTATTTTTTAAAAACTAAACTTCAGACTAAAGGGCTTTTCCAAGAATGTCTATGTGGTAAAAAAAAAAAAAAATATATATATATATATATATATAAAGCGTAAAAGAGATCTTCCAATTTGCTGTACTTGATAAAAGACCAGCTGAAATCCGAAAAATAAAAATCTGGAAAACATGTTAATATGTGCTAGAATATAAAAAATTTATTGGAAAAGATGATATACAATAAGAAATGGGGCTAAACAAGATATTAAAAGCATTGAGGAAATAGTGAAAATATAAAGATAAAAGTTAAGGAGACAAATTCACAACAAGGATGATCTCAGGGACTAAAAAAGTAAAAATCCTATGGAGAAGGTGGGGAGGAAAAAAATGTCATGGTGTTTTTTTGTTTTTTTTTTTTTTTTTTTGAGATATAAAGTACAAAATTACCAAACATTCTCTAACATACATGAGTTCATCACTAAAGCAAGGAAGGTACCAAATTTATTAGTCAAGGAACAGATAAGACACACAAACTACTTGCTTAAAGAAGCACAGAGGACAGAATAAAATACTCAGGGAATGAAACACACCAAAAGGGCGATCAAGATTTAGAGTTAAGGAAAACTAGGCTGTACTCATAGGGAAAAGATGGTTAAAAACAAATATGGCTGAAGTCTTCAAGATGCTAAAAGGGACAGTGAGAGTGGATATAAACACGACACCCAGGGACATTGTTCCAGACTAAGTGGAACAAAAATTTCAAATAAAATTGCTTAAGAGTAGATTTTTTAAGAGTTATGATGAAAAGAAAAAAAAAAATTAAAGGCTATTTTGGAAAAGTGCATAAAAACTGCATACAGACTTTAAGATTTCTGTACCCCATTTCCTCATTACGTCAGATTATGCTAAGAGCTTAGATGAGGTAAATTACTCTTTTAAAATCACAAAATTCATTCATCCACTCAATATGTTTAAAACTAAATGACTGCCACAGTATTAGGGTGGGAATGAACAAGAATATACCAAAAATCTACATAACCAACAACTGATGTTTTATCAAGCAAGAAAAGAGTCCGAACACCCTGACATCCCATAAGCTACCTAGATTTACCTTTTCTAGTTCAATAAGAAAGCTGTCCAGAGACTCATCTGAGAGCTTGCCAACTTCAAACATTGTGACTGCATGGCTTTTCAAATTCTGCAATAAAGAAACAAAAACAAAACTGAAATGTACTTTATCTGAGCCTATTATTAGTAAGTTCTAGCTTTCCCTCTGAATGCTAAGCATCTTATCTTGATACTACACTTTCCAATATATTTAACCTCAAGTGTGCATAAAGACTTGATTTTTCTAATTACAAAAGCAGCCCTCACTAAAAAGCTGCCACACTCCTCTAAAGAATATAAAACAAAGCTGGCTGCATTTTCAGGAATAAATTTAGTACTTAAAAAAAAGATATAAGAACACTGAATTATTATGTACCTAATCGTTAAACATTTTCATATTTAAATAAGAATTTGACTTACTGGTGAAAGGTTTCCCATCATTAAAAAGGCAGTAAGTGTTGAGTCAAATAGGAACGCGATACGCTTTGTGTATCCTGTAGACAGATTCAAACTGTTTATACTGGCTGTGTCTGCTGGGGGGATAAAAATCATAGTTTAAAAATCAAGTAAATGAAAACTGTTCATTATTTATCATTTGGAGTAAGAATGTGTTTCATTTCAGCTTTATTTAATAATTAAAAGTACATAATATAGGCAATACTGTAAGTCATAAGAGGTCCCAATTCTACCTTATCTCCAACATAGAGAAAGAAAAAAAAATCTTTTAAGCCATTCACTTGTGCAGTAAATTTTCTGAAAGTCAATAATAAACCAAGACTTGATCACTGTCAGATCAAATGACTACCTAGCTTAACCTCTGTAGACAAGTCTCCAGGCCCAGGGAACAGAGCTACCAAGGGCAGGAATAGAAGCCACTTGATTGTGCCCTTCTCCTCTCCCCACACAAGCACATGCAAGCCCCTCATCCACTATGCTTTGTCCCCCTCTGTACCTAGAGGCCTCCCCGCGATGGTCTTCCTGCACTCGCCAGCTGGCACTCTCTTAGTCATTCTCAGCCCCAACACCATCTTCTCCATGAAGGCTCCCTAAACCCCTCTTGGCAGAAGGAGGGCTCTTCCTCTTTGCTCCCCAGAAACACCACAGTGCCTCTCACGCTGTGGTGGTTCTTACGGCTACATTCTCCAGACTCAGTTTTTAGAAGGAAACTATTGTATTTCCTATCAATTTGATACCCCTAAGATCTAGCAACATATGGGTAAATACTCAAAGATACATACTGAGTGAAGAAAATCCAGACCAAATCATAAATTAATTGTAAACCTGGAGAGTTCGCTTTATGAGTGTATGTGCAGACACACGGCTTATTTACAGACAGGCTCAAGCTGAGTCACCGCTAACCTGGGTCTTCTTGACTGTTTGTATCCGTGTCAGTAGCCGATGAAGCTTCCTGTACAGGGCTCCTACTTTCCCCGCCATCCCACGACAGGAGCATCTTCTGTGGATCTAAAGTACTCCTGTTGATGAAGAAAACAGTCACTTCTGAAAAACCACACAGATGACCATATATAAAAACAGCCACTGAAGTCAGTACTGAGCTTACAAACATTCACCTAAATCCACTCTTACATTCAGGCCCCAAACTGAGATGTAGCCCTAAAATATTCTGCACCCACAGCAAAGGTTCTTAACTAAACCCATGGACAGGCTTCAGAGAATATGAGAACATTTTAAATTTATATGTAACATATAGTATGAGCTTTTCTCTAGGGCAAGTGTCATAGTTTTCATAAGAGTCTAAAAAAAATTCCAAAACACACAAGATTAAACACCACTAATATATAGGGTTTAATCTGCTGAATAAATAAAATTTTGTACATAAAATTGTATTTTTTTCCCCAAAACAAAAAACTCTCATACTAAATAAATGAGTTACTTTAATCTGTTTACGGATGGAACATTCTTCCACGATGAATGAAGTTGGTCCAAATTTATTACTTGTCCTTTCTTGTGGGCAAACCCCAATCGGCAGTACATTGATACAGCATTCTAAAAGGAATATAAAGGAAACGAATATCTGAAATAAACTAGACATCAGAATGTCTGTAGACAAAAAAAACTATTATGGACTATGTTTATAGAGATCCTCAAATATTTTCATCCCATAGCCAGAAAAAACCGTTTTCAGTAAGCCTGGTCTTCCCCTAAGATCTCCACATAGGCAGGAGAGGGAAAGCCTCCAACCCTCTGGCTTGGCCCTCCCCAGATCCACACCCCCAAGAAGCAGGAGTTGTTGCTTTAACTGACATCACTGCAAGACACCATGACTTCATTACAAGGCACTGCTCCCTGCTGGGCACAGACGGGTGAGGCTAGCTTTCACTCCCTAGGGTGGGAACTTCAGGGCTCTGGTCTTGCTCTGCTCTACTTCCTCTGACAATTAATAAGCATCTCACTGCTTCCGCTTCTCAGTAGCAAGACAAAAATCTATAATCCATTCAGTGCTCGTAACACAAGTGAAAAAGAGTAGGAAAATTACATACCTTAACCAGAGACAGGTCTATCTCAAGAACATTTGCAAGCTGGAAAATAAAATTAAAAATTATTTTACATTCCTAAAAATTATCAGTATATCATAATAAACAGTTACAGATAACTTCTCCATCATCAGCAAAATTTAAATTATCAATAATGGAAATACTGAATAAATTTGGTAAGCGGAAATTTCCTCTTTCCATATCTTTAAGACACTTAGAGTAGCACAAATCCAGGCAGTGACCCTAATAACTTAGCATCAGTTATAATTACTTGAGCTACTTTAATTAGAATTTTAATTAGAATTACTTAGCTTTAATTTTCTCATTTAAAATGAAAAAATTCTAGATCAACCAAATTATAACTATATATATATGCAGGAAGTAACTTAAGAACAGTGACTTAAGTATATTAATAGTCGAAAATCTAACCATGTACGGATTTTTTAAATATTTTAGTTATATCATTAAATAATTTTATCCACTTGACACAAACTTATTTTCTAATCTTGAGGCTAAACTCTTTCATAAGATGTTGTCACACTTACCTCTGCAACATTAGTATGCTCATCTATTGACACAAATATCTTATAGAGCAGGGTTTCAAAATAATCACCTTGCACTCGATTCATTACAAAACCTTCAAGAGGAGGAACTAAAATAAACAAAACAGATGTTTCTCAGTGATTTAATTTTATAAAAGAAGAAAGTTTAATTCAAATATCTATTCAAAAAGAGACCTCCAACTTAGGAAATGAATTCAGCTTTTGATTCATTTTATCAACTCCACTGCAAGTTTTTCTAAAACTCCCAAAGTAAAGGTCATATACATAGTGGACTCTGATGGCAGAGCATAAAGCCATAAAAGTAATTTCACCCCAGGGACCGCTCAACATTACTCAGGCAGAGAAGTGCTTATAGGCGTGGACTCAGGAGAAAGGCAGGGGGACTGTGGCTGCTTCAGGATGGGGAAGCCTGCCAAGGGTACGCTTTTGATCGGTCTTAGGCAGCAGGATGCCTGGTCTGAAGCAGAGAAACAAGGGCTGCGAGCTGCCATGCTATACAAAACCAGGGGGACAGAAAGTATCAGCTCGTTGTCCTTCTCCCATCATCCCTGCTCCATCCTGACAAAAGGGGAAACCCATATGTGTGACTGCCACGTTTATCACTGATGTAATTTGCTCTTTGGGGCTTTTTATTCTGTATCCTCCTTAATGGCAAGAGGGTCAAAACCTTTGTCAGCACAAGAGGCTGCCCAGTTGCTACTCTCCACCTGGCAGTTGTACTCACTTCTCTCCACCTCTTTGGTCCAGATGCCCTACTCCAATTTACTAGGCTGCGCTTCCCGACCATGAGGAGGCACTACGCTTGCCTTTGCCAGTCTCCCCTGTGGGCACACTTCCCTTAAAAGCATTCTGGGAAGATGTGTGCCTAGATCACAGGAGGATGTGGTGTTCCTGTGTCCTCTGACCCTAACACTACCTCACTGCACCCAAAACCTAAAAGTATTCCCAAGAGAGAGCAATAAGACAAAACTCAAGTGAGCAAAATGAAGACACTGTGAAGAACCACAATGCACACATCAGGGTAAGCTACCCAAGTTACAGCTCTGTCTCATGGCAGTTTCTGATTTGGTGCTACCCTATTTCTAATCACCCAAGAACTGTTAAGGATCAAAGGTTTCTTTTTAGAAATATTTCAGCAATCCCATTTTTTAATATAATTAATTCTTTTCCTACACTATCAACTATGTGAATAAGAAGTGTCAAAATTTACTGAATGCTTACTAAATGCCAGACTATACTACTAGCTGCTTTATATATATACAATTTCACTTAATCCTCTTAATATCAAGAGTTGTTAAAAAGTATATCTTATCTTAGAGATGAAGAAACCAAGGCACAAAGAGAATTTGGACAAAAAGAATGAGAAATTCTTTATCTCTACATAAAGAGATACAGAATAGTCTTCAATATATATTAAGTTAAAGAAGCAAAGCATGCGTTGGATACACCATCTGTGTAAGAATAAAATCACACAAAAAACTATATACATATATTCGTGCATAGTATGTTTGTGAGAGAGTATATAGGCAACTTAGCAGTAGTGGCCGAGAGAGAAATTGAGTAACTCAGGTCAGGCATCAGAAACAGATGTTTTTACACTCTTTTGTAAGTTTAGGATTTTATAATCCTAATTATTGCCTACTCAAAAAGACATTAATAAAAATAAAGAAAAATACCTGGAAATAGCAAAAGAAAATTATTTTTTAAAAAAATAAAGGACAAGGAAGGCCTGGACATAAACACATATGCTGCTGCTACGTCGCTTCAGTCGTGTCCGACTCTGTGCGACCCCATAGACGGCAGCCCACCAGGCTCCTCTGTCCATGGGATTTTCCAGGCAAGAGTACTGGAGTGGGGTGCCATTGCCTACACAAATAAAACATAAAGGTCAGGACATGCTGGAGTACGACACCTGATGGAGGGAGTGTTTCTTTAATAAGCCCTATCACTCAGTTGTTAACAGTAAGGTTCCTGAAATGTTTTGACTCTTTATATATTTGATTACACAAGTATCTTAGAATGCAGATGATATCACAAACAAGAATAGCTAAAAGATACGATGGAAAACACATTTACAACACATAACCTTAATGTAACAAGTGCTTCTACAAATTGGCAAGAAATCTAACCTACAGAAAAAAAGCTCTACTGTGTTCAAAGATGTTAACCACGTCACCAAAATAAATAAATAAGGAAATGATCCAAATAGCCAGCAACAGAGTAATGGTTTAGTAAACTGAAACACTGCTGTTCTTGTTCGTTTGTTGTTTAGTTGCCAAGTGGTGTCTCTTTTGCAACCCCACAGACTGTAGCCCACCAGGCTCCTCTGTCCATGGGATTTCCCAGGCAAGAACACTGGAGCAGGTTACCACTTCCTTCTCCAATCAAACCTGTGTCTCTTGCACTGGCAGGAGGACTTTTTACCACTGAGCCACTTGGGAAGCCCCAAACTGAAATATACAAGGGTCTTAATATTGATTTAACTTGCAGAGGAAGTGAAGAAGGGAGGAAGAGATAAGCCAAAAAAGACGGTCGTTACATGAAAAAATAAGACACAGATATGTCTGGTAAAAATGAACAACATACAATTCTATGATATTACTGAATACATGTAGAAACTTACGCAGTGAACAAGGTTTAAAAGATGACATAAATTTATAAAGACAGATTTGATTTAGGATTTTAAGAAATTTACCTTGGATTTCTATTTTAATACAGTGTTTACACCATCATAAGATAAAAATAAAAAGAAGGAATTTAAGTAAAATCACCACAGTGTGCTGTAACGTAATGAGGAAGAAATGGTTTTCTTTGAAAAATTCTAACACAAAGATCCCAGGACGATGTGTGTCTAACTTATTAGGGTGATACACAGTACCCAGCACCTAGCAGCCATTCAAAAAACATTGAGAAATATTACCACATACTCACCTGCTATACAACTGTCATCAGATATTGGTACATCCAGATAAACAAATCCTTTGTTATATAAACCTACAGAAGCAAAAGTATCTTGTTTTAGATGAAACAGTAAACATTAGTAGTTTAAAAAAAAAATAAAAACTTTATTCTTGATTTTCCATAAAAATAAAGATTCTTACAACTTAATGGTACGTGAAAAAGACAAGACAGAAGAAAAAAATTATTATCAAAGCTTTCAAAATCTTGGTTTCCCTCAAATGCTCAGAACTGCAAAATTTTTCTTATGATGCATTCACATAAATTTCTAATCTATGTGACTAATTACAGCCACACTGGAAAACAATGGACAAAGGTCACATTTCAAACAATACCACGCCTTTAGGAAATATTACTATTCTTATCTAATTGATAAATAATAGCTACTAATTGTTGATGGCTTAAAATAAGTTTTTATGTTGACAGAAAACCATTTCTACTAACCACTTACTATGGACTACATTGTAATCTAGTGATCCAGAGAGTTGAGGGCCTGCATCAATGATCTTATCAATAGCGCATTTCTCAGGCAAAGTGCATATCTAGGAAAAGCAAAATATTTTCAATTAAGTTCTGTCCAAATTAACTAATTGATGTCTCCTCAAATCTATTTACGTTTAAACCAATGATTATATCTCATTAATTATATGAACTACTTGTAATATTCATTCTTTACTCTAGAATTCAAACAGAAAAGGCTATGCACATAACCATCAATTAAGGTGCCAAAGTATGCTACCAACAGAACTCACAAAACAAAGTAATTTTAAGTGCTAATACTTGCTGATAAGTAGCATGTTCACTAATAAATACTAATATTTATTCACCCTTTTTGAATTGGAATCTGATCCACATACTGACTCTGAATGTCTCAAATCAAAAGCTAATTCACATGCCACAGGATTATCATCAGTGACAAGATCACTATCTTATGAAATAGTCTGATATCTTAATTGGAAGTAAATGCACTGAAGCAGAATTTCTAAGCCTTGCTCTCACTGGATTTATTCTGTCCTTGGAAGTAAAATAAAATGCAAATTAAAAAGAAGTCCACATGCTCACTTAATTCTTCAGCCACAGGGATATGACTGGTCTCTAGGCACCGCGTCTACTGCTCCACCTCCTTCTCTAATCAACATCTCTTCTTAAACGTATACAGCCTGTAACAAATGTGGTCTGACCACTGCAAATAGCGTTTCCCTTGATCTTGACCTTAGTGCTCTATCAAGCACCTAACACTTGAGTATAGCATTTCAACAGTGATTTAAGAGCACAGCAAACTGTCCGAATTAAAACCCTGGACTTTACTCCACTGTGACTGGAGTCATTACTTCACTTCTCTGTGTTCATTTTCCTCACATATGAAATAGGCTACAAACAACCCCACACCACTGGGGTTGTTATGAGAATCAAATGAGACAATACAAAAGGCACTTGGAACAGTGCCTGACACCCTGAGCACACCAAGCGCTCAAAAAGTGTTATCAATGTTACTGCTGGTAGTTGCGGCATCACGTCAACTGTGCATGAAACATCCATCTAATTAAATCCCCAGATGACCGTACAAGAACCACATCAAGTCTCCCTCATTAATCAAGAGTATTTTCGAAACTTACCAATAGTCTCGCCTACTGAGATCATTTACAATTTTGCATTTAAGTTTAATTTCCTTCAGGAACACCAAATAGTGTCACGTTTTTAAAAAGTTCTGCAACTACAGTTAAATGTAATTTTTAAAAATAAAAATGCTTAATTTTTAAAGATACCTACCTTTATGTCATCTTCCGTGATATACGCAGCCTGCACCACCCACCAGGCCTCTATGGCAATTTCCACTGGCTTTACTGGTAAAAGATCACGCGCCGTTTTCCTTCTGAAAAATTTCTGCAATGGTTCAAATATCTGAGAATTTGCAATCATTCTAAAATTATTGTTTTCTTTTTTATTAATCATACTATAACAAGATCGTTTCTAACAGGCTAAATACCTTTTAAAATTCTCACGTTTTAAAATCTAACGTATTTTAGATATACTAAATGGAAAAAGTCATTCTTAAATTATTTCAAAATAAATTACTTCAAAACAGTATCATTAAATCTGAATCTAAATCCAGATATTCAAAAGAAACCCAGGTGAAAATGTGTATCAATTTCACTCATAAACTGAACCCTGGGAGTGGAATGACTTAGGTTAGAAGATCAATGCAGCAGATTTTTAAAAATAAATGAAGCGTCCTATTCCTTGAACATTTTAAATTCAATAAGCACTTAAGCTATAACCTAGAGATACTGATGAGTTGTTTTTGTATTATTTCTGTATTAAGCACATTTTATTTGATCCAAGAAATCACAATTCAGTATTTCTACTACTTAAAAATTTAACAAGACTATGTGATAAGAGGTACAAGAAATGAGAAAGAGAAACAACTAGCTTACCTTTGATGATCTGCACTGATTCATCAGATCAATGTATTGGTTTCTTCCTATGCCAAGAAGCCTTAGACCTAAAAGAGTCTTTCTTTTAAAATCATTTAATACATCTTGAAAAGTCAGTACACACACAAGTCTACTAGGAAAAAACCTTTTGACTTTCGTTCCCCTTTTTATTATTACTGACAATTAGGTTCAAATTAAAAAGAAGTCTTCCAACCAAATACAAAAGAAAACCAATTGGGAGAGATAAATTCATGCTGACACTTTTGACAATGCTAAATGAGAAAATTTTTTAAAAGCAGAAGTCCTCCCAATTCCAGGAAGTCAAAATGTACTTCTCAGCAAAAGTTTCTTCTTAACACAACAGAACTGTCACATTTCAAATAGACACACTTCATTAAAATAAGTATAATTTAAAAAAGCAGCGAATTTTGTTAGTAAAAACCATGTATTATGCTGCAAAAATACTGTGAGTGAATTTTCTTCCTCATTTAGTATACACCACAGCCCAAGTATGAAAAGGAACTTCACTCTCTAGAAAAAGACTAGTCCCATTTGTCGGATTTTGCCACTCCAAAATATCCTTCCCTTAGACATTTAAAACTAAATCTTACACTTGACTTACACCACCTGATAAAATTATCAATAATCTTGCTTATGTTCTCATCTTTCATGTTAAAATGCACACATTACAACACAGATAAGAGCACACACGTGCAAAGACACTAACCATTACCTGGCTCAGAGTAATACTTACAGTCAGCAGCAGTGAAATTGGGCAATGAATCATAACTTTTCTCACTGTTCATAATGTCCTTTTAAAAAGAAAAAAAAAAGTAAATGTTAAATGCAAAATGTCCTTACACCAAACACTGAGATCAGAGTCTGGCAACGCAGTGCACACAGGTCACACAGTGGCACATACCACGTGGCCTCCTGTCTAATAACTGAAGGTCAGGCTTTCAGGTCTGGGTTCCTCACAGTGCTATGAAGCCCAGACAGGTGCCCGGCAACCTCTGCCCTGCAGAGGCTATGCAAGGAATACCTCCCTTCGAGCTCAGGGTTGCAGGCTCTCCACACTTCAAACCTGATCCTAGACTCCTACCCCAGGGCAAGAGAGAATCCCAAGAGAAGGCCTGACAATGCGTCACAGCACTGCCAACAAAAACCCAACGACTAAGTAGTCTTTGCTCCTCCGAGTCACAACCAGCAACTCAGACAAAGTCAGTATCTGGCTTCTTCCAACCCTCATCTGTTTCTCCAGTAATAAACCAGCTGTTTACTGTGGGGATAAGACCCATTTTCAACCCAGGAGTTATACCCAATGGTTTAAGACCAGAAACCAGAGAATAGCAAGCATATGAATGGAAACTGGGACAAAATCTCGCTCTGTTATCTCCCCCAAACCTGTGGACAACACCAGGAAAATAATCAGAGAGACAGCAATAACTATTCTACATTCTGCTCAGCTGCCACCTTCTTTATGCTGCACTGGTTCCAGGGAAAGAGACTGGCAGGAACTCAGCTGCCAGGCCTCAACCTTTACTTTGTATTTCCTCCAAAACAGGGACACACAGGAGACACGGGGCGGTAGCAGTGCCTTGAAAAGGGGGTTTAAGAAGACAGAGGGAGCTCCTGTGAATGCAGCCTTATCCTGCAGGCGCCCAGCTTCTTCAGTTCTATGTGCCCTCTGCTCTTCAAGGGGCGAGTGAGCCCAGAACAGCAGCACTCAAACAGAATTAAATCACCAATGAATACCAGATAAATACTGCCCATCTTTACATAAAGCTCCCTTAAAAGCAGTGTATGAACTAGTACTTAACGTTATTCAACACAAGCCTAAACATTGCCTTTGGAAAAAGGCTAACATCTAAAAGTTAATAATCACAGAAAGATTAGCAGCCAGGACCAGTAATATATTTCTATTCTTCTGAACCATGCATTATATAATGTTGAGTCTATATCATCAATGATTCTTTCTACAGTTAGCAAATAGCTAAATACATTAAGCTTCGAAGCTTAATGTTCAATTCTGTCAGCCACATTTTCAACCTTAACCACGTATTAAAAGCAATGAATTTTATACAAACTGTGCTAAAATAAATGACTGATTAACCTACAAGAGCACAAGGGGTCAACAACATCTTCAAGAACACAGAATAAGAACAGATACTTTTCCACTGTGAAAACACTGCTAAGGACACCTACTTGTCGCACAACAGTTACCTTGTAAACAACTGTCCTTTCTACACTATCAGTTCAGAAACAACGTCCACCGCGGCTGGGTGCCACAGAGCTGGTCATCATCCACAAAGTGCCCGTGACACGAAGTCTCATCCCTCCCCTAATTCATATACCCTGTAAACTCACCTCCATGATCCCAGTGTAATATGAGAACGGTGTTATCCTCAGGCCTTTCACCATGATGTCTGATAAATGGTAAGGGTACAGCATGAGATGATCTCGACTGTACTTCAACAGTTCCTCGTAGTACTTGCGTTCATCCTTCTTGACATGCTTAACTGGGAGACAAAGGGAAATCCTCCAGTTTTATTTGACGTCTTACTAGTCAATGCAATGTTAAATTCTTTACAAGCTATTAATTAAAAATAAAAATGTAAATTGGAAGAGAACAAATAAAACAACCTAAGCTGGAACAAAGAAACAATTATAGCACAAGAAACAGATTTCAGAGAATATAAGTAAAATGTACAATGGGACAGATAAGTACAAAAGTAATTCTTAACAAATCAAAAAGCAAAGAAAACGAGCATGGAATGTCTCCCCCCACAAAACGAGCTATAAACCATCCAATCCCTTACTATGATACTTTACAAAACAGCCAATGTGAATGGCAGCTTTCTATGAAATCGAGTCTATTTTAAAAAATTATCTGCTGGTCTTTGTGCTTTAAATGTAAAAAGACCTCTGAGTTCCATAGAATACACACTTCACATAGAAAACCTATTGCTGAAATACTATGTTTAAAATAAGAGCAACAAATGGGAGGCAAGATCAGCAGGGCAACAGAATAATCTGACAAATAAAAGGCAAACACTAAAACAGAGAAGTTCAAAAAAAAAATGGAGCCAATTATGTTTAAAATTTGTTCCAATTATTATAGAAAGAGGCTTCATTAAAGTTACATTATTTGGAAAATTTATAGAAAACAAAACAAAAAATTCAAAGTCAAAAATCAAGAAGTAATACAATTCTTCCTGGCATATTTTCTTACATAAAGTAAAAAAGAGGACATCTGAATCAAAATTAGTACTCTGTAGGTAAAATAAATCTATAAACAAGACTCTAGAAAATAATTTTCACTGGAATTAGAAGGAAAAATCTACTTGCTAATGCAAATTATTGTTAAGTGTAATGGGTCATTATAGAATTTCATAAAGTCTGTACATGAAACGATTTCAGTACTATGAAATATGGTGAAAAGATAGGAGAGATTTATGAAAATGATAACTCTGCAACAGTCAATTCTATCTCAATGTAAAAATGGCTCTACTTACCTAAGTTATTTCTATATCGTAACTGATTGCGGATACTGTACAGGACAACCTGCTTCTCATATTCTCTCTGTGAATTTCCAAGACTCTAAAAAAAAAAAATTCAAATAGATTTTAAATAACTAAACCAAAGTACTCTCCCTCCTTAAAATTTCAATACCATGCCCCCCAATTTTATCCTGGAATCTCTAAGTTCAAGAACTGAGTAAAGGTTTTCTTAAATTTTATCATACAAACTTTTCTGCAATGGTATTAGAGCAAAAAAAAAAAAAATGTGTTTATCTTCAGTCTGCCTTTCTAAAAGGATTTAATGACACTATCTAAAGTATTTTATATATAAAGAGCAGTCAGAGAGCATAACTGCACTTAAGTTAACAAAAAACTAAATTTTACTAATAAAACATTTCCTTCTTGCCGGTTTCCAATTTGTGTGAATGAGGATGGATGGTTTCTTGCACCTACATTTTTTTAAAATTTAAGAATGGCCACTAGGAACAGATCCCTGTCTGATAACTACTTGCAGTTGAAGGCTATGATTATTAAAAATTAAGATTTCTGAGGAATATATATTTCAAATGTACCTCTAAATAAGATTATTTCTTAAAAACGTCATCTAATGGTCTCATTAGAAAACATTTAGACAATTCTGGAAAATAGAGTTGTCTAAATTTCCAATATATTTTTTAATGAGCAAAATACTTTCTGTGAACTTAGTGTTTTAAGTTCAAAATTGGTTTTTCATGAAAGCAAAGTGTAAGCTGGTCTGATTAGAGTTAACATTACACTCACTGTGAGACCATAAACTACATTTAATATGTGACTGCTGCTACTGCTAAGTCACTTCAGTCGTGTCCGACTGTGTGTGACCCCATAGACGGCAGCCCACCAGGCTCCTCCGTCCCTGGGATTCTCCAGGCAAGAACACTGGAGTGGGTTGCCATTTCCTTCTCCAATGCATGAAAGTGAAAAGTGAAAGTGAAGTCACTCAGTAGTGTCCGACCCTCAGCGACCCCATGGACTGCAGCCCACCAGGCTCCTCTGTCCATGGGATTTTCCAGGCAGAAGTACTGGAGTGGGGTGCCATTGCCTTCTCCGATGTGACTGTTATCCCCCTTCTAATTATTAGCCATGATCTTTCCAATATACTATAAAAAAAAAAAAAAACCTTAAGAGATTAATGGAATATTCATTGGAAGAACTGATGCTGAAGCTGAAACTCCAACACTTTGGCCACCTGATGCAAAGAACTGACTCACTGGAAAAGACCCCAATGCTGGGAAAGATTGAAGGCAGGAGGAGAAGGGGACAACAGAGGATGAGATGGTTGGATGGAATCACCAACTTGATGGACATGAGTTTGAGCAACCTCTGGGAGTTGGTGATGGACAGGGAGGCCTGGTGTGGTGCAATCCATGAGGTCGCAAACAGTCAGACACGACTGAACTATTGAACTGAAGAGATTAATGACAGAAAAGATTAGAGGATTCAGTTACTATACTTCTAAGTCGTAGGTTTTTGACAGCCAAGGTAAATGTCCACATACATACTTTTATTTAAGGCCATCTTCATAAGACAGATGAAACACATCTAACTGGTACATAACTGGAACTATTGGTGGTTCTATTTAAGAAAAACTATTTAAGAAAAAAGGGACATAACGTGAGAAAACTAAAATGCTGAAATGTATGTGCTTACATTATTTTCATCCACTTTAACATTATAGGTAGTTAGAAGTTAAAGCTTATCACAGAGAAACTGCTCTCCCATCTCTGATGCAGCCCCAAAGTCAAGCTCAGGACTGAAGATATTTAGGGGATTCAAAATACCAGGCTTTCTATAAAACTTTTAAAGGATCTCCTCTAGCTCTACTGCTAAATCCTCAAGGAACACAAAACACACATACACACACTCACTCACTCACATAGCAGACAATCTGCTAAAATCTTAGCAACTCTCAAACTTGAGGATTTGCTCTTCTGTTTCAAAATAAGCCCCTTAATTTAACCTAACTTACAACCATCTTTAAAATTCTGTTCCTGGTTAACTCCAGGATAAAAAGTGTAAATCAAACCACTTACACAAAATACAAGGGCCCTGTTATTTGTAAGCTAATTAGAGAACAGAGCTATTAAACATCTAAGTCTTTGCCATAGTCATTAAGTGATGACTGGTTCTGATCAATACATGTGTGCACGCACAAATAACTAAAAGCTACATTAAAAGCTGATTCTATTCTTCACTACCCTGGTACCTAAAATATTAACTGCTATGTTCACAAAGATTCTTTGCCTTCTCTTCCACTCCTACCCCAAATTTCCCATCATTCACATTTTAAAACACTGTTGCCTCTACAGGAGGCAAATAAAGAAAGGTCGTTTTCCTCTGAGACAGTGCTGACCCTGCAGAAACTCCAACCAGGTCTGACGAATGAAGCTGGGCCGCATATAAAAGGAACTGTAACAGATGGAGTGCCACAGAAACTGGCTGCAAAACATCCACTGTGCATCAGATTAGCATAAAGCATTTTTTCCTAAAGCTTTTGCTCCACAAATCCTGTCCCAATATGCACCCCCCTCATAGAAGTACATAGTATTTTTTTTTAATTGACCCTCCTTGGATCACACAGAATCACATCATAAAATCTCCCTTCAAATAAAACAACTATGAATTGTTTTGAACAATGAATACTGGTAAACCTGTAGTTTTACCAGTAATCCTCAAATCCTCAAAAATCCACCCTCCTCCCCCCCGCAAATCCTCAAACAATGGTGTGATCCACAACTTTTTAATATATTCTTGGAAGTCTAGTATAGCTCACACCAAGTAAAAAAAACCTTTCATCTGATTTACATAAAAAAAAAATGTAATACATTTTTAAAAATTCAAAAAAAAAAATCTGAATCACCTTCCCCCAACTTTCAGAAATGAATATCTTCCAAATTAAACACCTCAAAACTTACTGGAAACTCTTATCAAAGTACTTAGTATCTGTTAACACCAAAAAAAAAACCAAACCCAAATTCTTTTCACACAAAGACTATTCCCCACTTTTAAACTGACTTTAGCTCCAGGAAAAAAATCTCAAACTGATGCTATCATTCCTTCACTCCAGAAATATTTACTGGAAGACAACTACAGCCCTATAGACAAGAAATACAGTGCTGGGGGTCATCTACTCTAGATTTAGGTCGGGGAAACCGTCCTGGAGGAGTTAACATCTGGATTCAAGAAGCAACAAGTAATCTTTGGCGACAAGTGGTAAAAGGGCTGGGTTTGCATTTTAAAAACCTCACCCCAGTATAGGATGAGGAATGGATAGGAGGGTCTTTTTCTGAAGGCAAGAGACCAGAGAGAAAGCTGATGTAGTAAAACAAGGTAGAGCCTAACATAGGAAAACAGAGCAAGGCTAAGTCCAAGAAGTAACTTGTACAGAGGGCTTTTCCAACACCTTCGACAAGTGGAAGCTTTATCCTAAGCTAAAATATCAATTCTTTTAACTGATGTTACCAAAAGAAGTTTTAATTTAATGTCATGTTTGTACCAGACTGTAACACTGTTTGGAGATTATTTTTAACAGTTGTGACGAAGGTTTAGAAAAGCTTTGCCAACACTAATTAGGATCGATTATTTCTGTCGGACATAATGGAATCATCCATCTCCTGTCTATTAAGCTACATTTATTTTTGTGAAAGGAAGAGTAAACATGGAAACAAAGGCTTACTGGTGCTTCCAGTTGTCTTGCCATATGCCACAAAACTCTGAAAACACAAAGTGTCCATCAAGGCCCTCATTCAAGCTTAACAAGAGAAGGCTTAGAGCTTTCTGGCGCTTTCCTCCAGGTTTAGAGCTTTCTTCTTGCTGTTCAAGATTCATGTCACAAGGGCAGCCACTGCCACCCAAGAATTCGGAGTTCCTTAAATTTATCTTTCCACTTTCTTGTGTTTTTGGTATCTTGAAGTGAAAGCATTTTCTCTGCCACACGATACACTGCCAGAACCTTAAATTATTCATTTCCTGGAACTAAGACCCCAAGCTGAGAGCTGCGGCAAAGTAACAATCTGTATACCATCACCACCACCATCCCAAACCCTCCAAATATGCCAGTGTTCAGAACCAGTGGAAAACAGAATTTCACTCCCAACCAAGTAAAATGGTGGGAACTTGAAGGTCAACCACTGACCAGAAAAAAACAGTACTTTCTATACAGCACTCACAGCTCCCTTCGTAAGCTTCACCACCACTCGCCATATCATGTATTTACTCATTCGTTTACTGTCTTTCTTTTCTAAAATGTAAGCTCCATGAAGACAGGACTTTCCTTGTGTTGACTGCTGCAAATTACTCGCACCTCAAACAAGGCATAGTACATAGCAGGTCTTCAACAGATATCTGCAAAACTGAGTCAAAATGACTCTCAAGCATTTGAGAACTACTTCTGAGGGGAAAAGGCCAAACCTCCTTGTCACTCTCTTGTTGCACCATCTCTAATAAACCCACCTCGTCGGGAGGCTAAAGTCCAGCAAAAGAAAGTAGGAAAGCTCTTCAAAATCCGGCCCTGACAGCTCCCACCCCCAATCACTAACCAAGCCCCACCTCCAGATTGTGAAAGCACGCTTTCACTCATCTAAGCTTTTTTAAAATGACCTCTCTCGTTGGAAAATCTTTAATCCCCCTCTTTTCTAGCTATCTCTTATTTGTCTTTTAAAACCCGTTTTAAATGCCTCTCCTACACATCCTCCTGATACTCCATTGACAGTTTCTGAGTCCCTCCTCTGTGCGCGCCCCTACACTATGATGCTGGTTCGTGTGAGCAGCTATCAGCCTGTAACGCAGTCATTTGTTTCTCGTCCCTTTGCCACCATCCCCAAGTTCTGAAGATCAGGAGCTGTGCTTCAAATTTGTTTCGAAGGTGTCTAGCCCAGTGCCTGGTGAAACGAAGACCGCGTGCGAAGGCGCCAGGCGAGTCCAGTGGACACCATTCCATCCCATTTCGCAACAGCCCCATCCTGCCCTTGTGGCCCCAGGGCCACCCCCTCCCCAGCCGCGGGTTTGGGATCGGTTAAATCCAGACCCTTAGCGGGGGCAAGGCCGGGAGGGAGCTCAGAGGCGCGCGAGCAGTTGGCAGCGGGGCGGGACCGTGTCCCCAGCTTCCGTACCTGCCTCACGTTGGCCGGCAGCTTGCTCCACGGGTAGTTGTGCCGGATGTGGAACTCCACGTCTATGTTCATGATGCCGGGAGCCTGGGCGGGCGGCAGCGGCCGGGACCGCCGCTGGAACGACGCCTCCCGCCTGCCCGCCCTCGGCCAGTCCGGGGAGCCCGCGGGAGGCCCCGCGCCTCACACTGCGGACGGCCCGGGCTGCCCCATGGCCTGGGCTCCCGACAGCTCGGCGCGGCCCGGGCCACGGGGCACGGAAGCAGTGGAAAGGGGCGGCCGGACACCTCGGCGGCTCCAAGTTTCTTCCTAGTTTCAGGCTGGCCGGAAATGGCTTAGGGTGTGCGTCACTTCCGCTCGGAGCGGGGCCGAGGGGCGGGGCCGGGGCTGGCCTGCTGCTCAGCCCCCTGCACGCGAGTGGACCAGGCAGGTGGAGCCGGTGGTACCCGGATAGTGACTCCCGGTCCGCGCGCCCCGTATCCCTCTTAGTCTCTGGATGAATCATTTGGGTTTGTAGTGCCAGTGATGGATGACCCACTTTCCCCAAATGTGAGCCCGGGTGGCCCTGGAGCAGGTGGCTACAGGCACTCGGGTGGGATACCTAGAAGGAACGACTTGGGATGGGGGCCATAGCCGACTTTAAAAAGTACAAGAGCGGTGAGGTCCAGGGGATCCCCCAATAGCCAACCCTGAACCGAGGCCAGGGGAAAGGGGTCCAAGCTCATGAAGGAATGTGTAAGTCAGCTGTCCCCACAGTGGAGTGGTAGAGCAAAGGGCTAGTGATCCTTCATCTCCAACTGGTAGTTGTTGCCATCTTGTGCAAGAGAAACAACTGGGCTCTCCTTCAAAGCGGAGAAGGCAATGGCACCCCACTCCAGTACTCTTGCCTGGAAAATCCCATGGACGGAGGAGCCTGATAGGCTATAGTCCATGGGGTCGCTAAGAGTCGGACACTACTGAACGACTTCACTTTCACTTTTCACTTTCATGCATTGGAGAAGGCAATGGCAACCCACTCCAGTGTTCTTGCCTGGAGAATCCCAGGGACGGGGGAGCCTGGTGGGCTGCCGTCTGTGGGGTCGCACAGAGTCGGACACGACTGCCGCGACTTAGCAGCAGCAGCTCCTTCAAAGGTCCAAATGCTCGTTTTGTTTTGTGGACTGCCCTGCAGCTTGCAGGATCTTAGTTCCCCCACCAGGGACTGAACCTGTGTCCTCAGCAGTGAATGGCAGAGTCCTAACCACTGGACCACCAAGCAGTTCCCACAAAGGTCCAGATTCTTACATTGTAGGACTTCAGGGAATGTTAAACAGCTGGTGCTGATGTGGGAGAGGCTGGGAGGGAATCTAAGATAAACATTCTTGCATACAGCTGCTCTGCTCCTTACACATGTCTCCATAGTCGCTTTAAAAGGCAGAAATTCAGCCTATCTTAATTTCAATTCTGTTGGGAAGATCTTTGTGAACACTTTTGTCCAGAATTTGTTACGCTGGCTTAGCAAATTCATGACCTTTGTTACTGGCAAGTAGCCATAGACCAGTTCAGTATTTTTGTGACTACATTTCAGTTTTAAACAATGGTTTTAAATAATATTCTATTACACACATGCCAGATATATAACTTGGAAAGTTTTATGATGCCTAGGGCACAGCTCAGCAGCTGGCCAGTCCAACACATAGCAGGGACCTCATTATGTCTGATGAGTAGAAACAAATGGGCTTCTCAGGTAGTGTAGTGGTAAAGAATCAGCCTGCCAGTGGAGGAGATGCAGGAGACACAGGTTCCATCCTTGAGTCAGGAAGATCCCCTGGAGAAGGAAGTGGCAACCCACCGCAGTATTCTTGCCTAGAGAACACTATGGACAGAGGAGACTGGCAGGCTGCAGTCCATAGGGTCACAAAGAGTCGAGAGTCAGACATGACTGAAGCAACTGAGCATGCAGGCATGCACTGGGTCTTCTTAATTGCAGCACGTAGGATCTTTTTTTAGTTGCAGCATGTGAACTCTTGGTTGCTAGTGGCATATGGGATCTAGTTCCCCAACCAGAGATCAAACCCAGGCCCCCTGCGTTGGGAACTCAGACTCAGCCAGTGGACCATCAGGGAAGTCCCCATGGAGCCTTGGTAAACTGTAATGTCCATCCTTTTAGGTCCTTGACTCAGGCCTCCGGTCATTTCTGCTTCAGTAGGACTTGCTATTCAAGTTTCAGAGGTCAGAAACTGCAGAGTATTGGAAGCCCCATCCCAGAAGCTACCATTCAAATTAACCTTATGGGTAAACAATATGTTTAAAATTACAAGTGCAATGAGATTCAGTTTTCTCTGACTTTACCAATGTGGACTAAGGAATATTACTCAGGTGTCTTGAGCAGCTGCCCTTCAGAAAGACTACAGAACTACTTCATTCCCACAACTTCAACAAAAATAAGGAGCAGAAACGACCTGGAAGTAGGGAGTTATCTGGTGGTCTAATTTCATGGTCTCCAGAATGTTACTCCCTGTGGCCAGTAGATTAATGACTCCCCAAATGTCCATGTCTCAATCCCTGGAACCTGAGAATATGTTAACCTCACGAGGCAGAAGGGACTTTGCTGATATGATTAAGTGAAGGATCTTGAGATGGGAGATTATCCCAGATTATCCGAGCAGGCTCAATGTAATCCCAGGGTCCTTAGGAGAGAGAGGTGGGAAAGCCAGAGTCAGAGATGAAGATGTGACAACTGAAGGAGAGGATGGAGTGACACAGAGCCACAGGGCAAGGAACACGGACACCTTCTTGGATCTGGAAAAGAAAAACAGATTCTCCGCCAAAGCTTCCAAAAAGATCCTAGCCCTGCCAACTCATTTTGGACTTCTAATCTCCAGAACTCTAAAGATAATGCTTTTGTGTTGTTTTATGCCACTACATTTGCAATAATTTGTTACCACATCCATAGGAAATTAATATCCTCCCACACCAATCAAGTACTCCAACACTCAAACAGCTGATGCATCAAATTTTATAATTAAATCGTTTTAGTTGAAGTATAAATACCCTTTGGAGAAGGCAATGGCACCCCACTCCAGTACTCTTGCCTGGAAAATCCCATGGACGGTGGAGCCTGGTGGGCTGCAGTCCATGGGGTCGCGAAGAGTCGGACACGACTGAGCGACTTCACTTTGACTTTTCACTTTCATGCATTGGAGAAGGAAATGGCAACCCACTCCAGTGTTCTTGCCTGGAGAATCCCAGGGACGGGGGAGCCTGGTGGGCTGCCGTCTATGGGGTCCCACAGAGTTGGACACGACTGAAGTGACTTAGCAGCAGCATAAATACCCTTGGAACTTCCCAGGTGGCACGGTGGTAAAGAATCTGCCTGCCAATGCAGGAGATGCAAGAGACTATGGGTTCAACCCCTGGGTTGGGAAGAGCCCCTGGAGGAGGCAATGGCAACCCACTCCAGTATTCTTGTCTGAAGAATCCCATGGACGAAGGAGCCTGGTGGGCTACAGTTCATAGGGTGCAAAGAGTTGGACATGACTGAGTACACAGGCGCACATAAATACTCTTAGTGGGAATAAAACCTCTTTAGCCTTATCATTTTTTATTATAGACAAGCTATCACGTCTTTTTAAAAAATATATATATATATTTACTTATCTATTTACTTATTTATTGTCAGCTTCAAGTCTTCATTGCCACGTGTCAGCTTTGTTCTAGTTGTGATGTGCAGGCTCAGTGACTTAGTTGCCCCATAGCCTGTGGGAGCTTTGTTCCCTGACCAGAGATCGAACCCACGTCCCCTGCACTGGAGAGTGGATTCATAACCACTGAACCACCAAGGAAGTCCCTATCATGTATTTTTCTGAGAGGCAGTCCAGTACTCTTGCCTGGAAAATCCCATGGATGGAGGAGCCTGGCAGGTTGCAGTCCATGGGGTCTCGAAGAGTTGGACATGACTGAGTGACTTCACTTTCCCTTTTCACTTTAATGCATCAGAGAAGGAAATGGCAACCCACTCCAGTGTTCTTGCCTGGAGAATCCCAGGACGGGGGAGACTGGTGGGCTGTGGTCTATGGGGTCGCACAGAGTCGGACACGACTGAAGCGACTTAGCAGCAGCAGCAGCAGTCTGGAAGAGAAAGACCCCGAGGATTCAATGAGGCCAGGGAACCACCAGTAGAGGAGGACAAGGTAGCTAAAGAAAGGAAAGAGGAAGTCGCTGTGAACATTTTCTGCTTCACAGTTCTTTCTGAGCCTGGCCTTGGCCGTGGTTTTGCCTTCTGAATGTGCTTTGTTCTGTTCCATGAACCAAGGCCTCACCCCTGGCCTAGCTTGTTCCCACCCCACAGGTTTTGCCCTTGCTGTCCCCTTGACCTTGAACGCCTTTCCCCAGACCTCTGTGCAGCAGGTTCCCTTCATTCCACCCACTGTCACTTAGAGTGACCTTCGCCAACTTCTCTGTCCAACCTAGCCACTTCTCCCCCTTCTCTCTCCAAAGTATTATCTTGGTTTATTCCTTTGTTGCAAAGAATTGCTATTTTGACATTATTTTGTGTGATTTCTTGTTTAGTGTCTGTCTCCCCAGCAAGAATATAATCTCTGTGAAAGAAAGAAGCTTGTATGTCTTGTTCGTCAGTCTATCCCCAATATGTAGATTCATGCCTCACACATAGGAAGCGCTCAATAAATGCCACTGAATACACTGAATGAGTGAATAAGTTATGTGACATCTGAGTTCTCCCATATCACCTTTTTGGTTAAGTCTTCCCCCAACCACGCTGTTTAAGATTGTAACACTGCTGATGAACCCATTTGCGGGGCAGGAATAGAGATGCAGATGTAGAGAACCGACTTGTGGACACAGTGAGGGAAGGAGGGAGTGGGACAAACTGAGAGAGCAGGACTGATGATCATGTGCAAAATAGACAGCTAGTAGGAGGCTGCTGCATAGCACAGAGAGCTCTGCTTGGTGCTCTGTGATAAGCTGGTGGAGGAGGGATGGGGATGGAGGTGGGAGGGAGACTCAAGAGGAAGGGGATCTATGTATACTTACGGCTCGTTCACATTGTACAGCAGAAGCCAACACAACATTGTAAAGCATTTAATTATCTTCCAATCAAAAATAAATTAAAAAAATAAACAAGCAGAGGCTGAAAAGACCTAGGCCCTATGAGTGGTCACTCAACCAAAGTAAATAAATTAAATAGATAACAAACAATCTCCAGCCCTCCTCAGCCACCTTTTACATTATTTTTCTCCATAACATTTATTATCATTTAATATATTTAATAATTTTCTTAGTTTTAAAAATTGTCTCCTCAATTAGAACTTGAAGCACCCCAGAGGCGGGAGCTTCTATCTGCTTTGTTCTCAGCCGTGTCCTCAGGCTTAGAACAGCACTTAGTATTGAATAAATGAATAAATATGGCCTAGGGAGTAGAAATCCCATTTTTAAAAAAAACGGATTTGGGGATTCTCTTGAAAATATGGTAAATCCCAGAGCATTAGACCCGCATTCCCACACCAGTCAGTGAAGCTGAGGACAGGCTTCCCGGCTGAGACAGAACGTAGGATTTCTCCATCACCCCTGCCTCCGATAGGAAGCTGTCAGTTGCGACAACCATCTCACTTGTACGTTATCTCGGGGTAGAGAAGTACTTCTTTAACCTTGTCTCTGTGGCAAGTGGTGAGTGAAGGAAATGAACGCTAGACTTGAAAACCCAGCTGTCCACCCTCATCTGCACTATAGACTTCAGAAATACCAAGACACTTAGAATTCCCTAAACATGCCGTGCCGCTTACTCCCTTTGGGTCTTTGCATGCAGAATATCCCTGTCTAGAATGCTTTTCCTCCTTCTCTGCCTGAAAACCTTCTCGTCCTGACACTGTGAATGGAACACTAAAGAATCAGGGGGTGAGGATGGAGAGGTAGGAAGAAGCACCATCATATGGGACCACTGTTCTCTGCATTCTCTTCTACAAAAGATGGAAAACAAGAGCTGTCTGTTTTAGAGAGAAGCACGGAGATCCTTTACCGTATACCCTGTGAAAGATTAATATTATATGTTTATATATAAAAAAGAGAATGTTATATTTCTGCCATCTGCAGTCTGTGTTTAGAATATTTGTGGTCTGAAGTGGCCATGAATACTGTTCCAGCATCAAGCCACGTCATCTCGACTCCAGGGCTGAACAATTGTAATCATTAAGGTGCCCACTAGGGGCTGATCTCACACAACATTTCTACACCTACAACCTCCGATTTCTATACTTCCACATTTCTGACGGTTGACTTTTATGCAAACCATTCTCTCAGGCCTTAAAGTTCCTGCAATTCTTTCTCTAATTTGTCTCCAGTATCTGATAGCACCAAATACTTCCTTGGAAACTGATGGACTTCGGATTGCTGAGCAGCGGTCCAGTTGAGGTTTGTACAGTCTCAAGGTCACCACTAAGCCTCAGGTTTTGTGTTCCTTGGTACCTCGGGTAGACATGGTAACGTCAGTCAGCTACAAGGTACAGTTTATCCTTCATTGAAAATACTTTGACAATATCCATGATGGGGAATAAAATCACATGTCAAGTGAATAGAATTCGTGAATTTCTCAGTAGGCATTCAACTTTTTTTTTTTTTAAGAGTTTGGTCTGTGTGTACACTCCTGTCTAACTCTTTGTGATCTCATGGATTACAGCCCGCCAGGCTCCTCTGTCCATGAGATTTCCCAGGCAAGAGTACTGGAGTGGGTTGCCATTTTCTACTCCAGGGGATCATCCCAACTCAGGGATCGAACATGTATTTCTTGCGTCTCCTGCATTGGCAGGTGGATTCTTTACCACTGTGCCCCCTGGGAAGCCCCAAACAGGTTGGACTAGCTGCAAAAATAATTCTAGAGGTAAAAGGGACAAGATTATAAAAGCTGATAGAAATGAGGAAGTATCTAGAGAGTTTCTCTCATTTTTCCCCCTTTATCAAATTAAGTAAGTGTATAAGATACAGAATAAACATTTTAATGTCATTTTTTAATGGAGGGAGAGGGTAGTTTTATGAGCATGAAAAATCACCTGAGAAGTCTTTTACATTTACCAACATCCAGACCTCACACCAGAGCAATTGTATCAGAATTCCTCAGCTGGAGCCCAGGAAATGCATGTTTTTTAAAAATATTCCCTGGTGACTCAAAGCACAATGTTGACAACCACTTCTCAGGCCTCTTTGGGCCTCAGGCCCAAAGCACATGTTAGAATAAATTTGTTGAATGAAGAGGCTAAAAAAGATGACTTCTAATGTCCATTCTAACTCTATAGTTCAGTAATCCCATGCCCAATCATAATAAAAATATTTTCATACACAAAATAATCCCCCCATAATAGACTTTTCCATACAAGAAATAAGCAGGCATCATTCAACATACCCACTCCAGTATTCTTGCCTGGAAAATCTCATGGACAGAGAAGCCTGGTTGGCTACAGTCCATGGGGTCACAAAGAGTGGACACAACTTAGCAACTGAACAAACAAGATCAGGGAAATAATTTCTCTACCCCTTGATAGCCATTGGGAGAAACATGAGATAAATGAAGAATTTCTTGCTATTGGACTAATATGGAAATTATCTGAGTTTGTGTTACATATATGGTATGTGTCCATCTCAAATCTTTTAGCTTATTTGGGCATATTGTCACAATGGCTTAGAACTTGGCTGAAATGGAATATTTTTGTTTCCTTCTACACTGTGTCACTCAAACTTTACACTTTGAGCAACACGTAATCTAACTGTCCAACGAGAAATACAAGTTTGTCTTCTAGTATGATCTGTGATCAAGGATCAAATTAAGTATAATATGAGTGTTTCATGACCTCTGTAAATGAGATCTCAGTGTGAGATAGGATGCTTTCTTGGTTCCCATTATAGCTGATACCAGGAAAAATGGAAATTGGTTCTTTCTTGGCCCAGGTCTATGTAAGCATTTGTTCTCTCACTTTACAGAAGTAAATTCTCTTTCTTTAAACATTTGCAAAGATTTAATTCAATGTCATTAGTGACCATACCATCTTAGAATTTGTATAGCCTCAATGTATAGTAGTTTCTTTCTTTCTTTTTCTTTTAGAAGATATTACTGAATCAGGTATCTGGTGAAAGGTAGGCCCAGGAAAGCAAAATTTGGGGAAAAAATTAATCAAAAAGTCAAGATCATCCATTTGCCTTTGAGCAAATAAGGATGATTACAAAGAAAGTCAAAATTCATTTTTTTTGAAATTTAAAAAAATGGGATTTTTGAGTCCAAATAAGACAACAGTCTTGAAAAACAAGTTTTGTTGAGAAAGAATTTCCTGAATTATTTTTATTTTAGTTCCTATTGGCATATCTTGAGGAGAAATGGAATAGGAAGACGAAATATTCCAGGTGGAGGGTCACTGAATATAAACCGTAGCCCGTGTCAGATGGCTGCATTTAAACAGAAAGAGACCAAATCAGGAGTAATATATACCTGAAATTAGCACTATCATAAATCAACTATACTTTAATTTTTTTAAAGAAGAGTATCTTAACTGGTAGATTTAAGACCCTACCCCCTGCACACATACTACCCAGTGGGGTGAGAGTGTCAGGATGAACTGATCCACCTTCAAAAATAAAGCAGCTACAGCATTTGTCGATATGAATGGTCATGTATGAACCTTCTCAATCCCGAAATAACTGCCAACTTTAATTTGAGCTCACTTACTTCTGCACAGAAGAGATAAGGAGCAAGACTGAACTGGAAGGCTAGTTCCTCACTTAATTGGATGGAATATAAAGAATACAAAGATGGGGAAAAGATAACATGTGGGGCCAGGGGAAGGAAGTGGCTCTTCTGATTACAGCTTCTGGAGGCAATCATGGAGGAGGTGACTTTTGCTGGGCTTTGATGCTTGAATAGATCTGAAGGGATTGGAAGGAAGGTTTTGGCTGGCAGAGAATGCTACGGGAGAGGCCATGGAGGCCAAGGCACAGTAAAATAAAAAGAATTAGATGATGCTTGGAGAAGGAAATGGCAACCCACTCCAGTATTCTTGCCTGGAGAATCCCATGGACGGAGGTGCATGGTGGGCTACAGTCCACGGGGTTGCAAAGAGTCGGACACGATGATAGTCGGACACATAGATGATGCTATTGCTAGATTCTGGTGTCTAGTAAGATTTAATGACCAGAAAGCCCCACCTGAGAGATGATTTGTCCTTTCATAGCTCTTCAATGTTTTACGATGTATCATTACTTTGGCCACCTCATGCAAAGAGTTGACTCATTGGAAAAGACTCTGATGCTGGGAGGGATTGGGGGCAGGAGGAGAAGGGGACGACAGAGGATGAGACGGCTGGATGGCATCATTGACTCGATGGACGTGAGTCTAGGTGAACTCTGGGAGTTGGTGATGGACAGGGAGGCCTGGCGTACTGCGATTCACGGGGTGGCAAAGAGTTGGACACGACTGAGCGACTGAACTGAACTGAACTGATTACATCATGAATGTAGTATTGATCATCGTCCTGAAAATCCTAACAACCATATTCAAATACAGAGAATGGACCTAATTTATAGTCTATCCTATTTTTACATAGAACACCCTCTCTCACACACACACACAAATTCTTGACGTGACCAAACGACAAATCAAGGAAAGAAACAGGAACTGGCTTAAATATTTTAAAAGATTGAGTTCACTTGTCATTTCTTGCCAAGTGTACAGCCACTGGCTTCTAGAAAAGGAGAAGCTGGTTGTTCATTTTATACGTAAACCACAAAGTTAAAGATTCACCACCTACTGCATTAAAAACCAATAGCTGGCACAGGCTGGTACCGTGTATTCGCTTCTGATATGAGAGACGAGACACACCTGCTATTAATGAATAATGACATGATACTGTGGAAGAATACCCAGGAAAAACATGCCAGGGCAACTTAGTCACAGCATTTCATCATGTTGGTCATTATTCCCAGGCTTCTCGCTGAGAGACTTCAGAATTCTCTAGGCCAGGAGTTTTCAACTAGGGGCAACGTTGCCTCCAGGGGACACTGGACAATGTCTGGAGACATGTTTGGTTGTCACAGCTGAAGAAGATATACTGGCATCTAGTGGGGGAAAGCCTGAAATGCTGCCCTAAAATGCATAGGACAGCTTCTCACATACACACAATAGCTACTTGCTCAAAATATCAAGAGCACCAAGGCTGAGCAGTCTCTTTGGCATGAACATGAGTACTCTAAAAGCACTCATCCCCAAATTTCTGACTCCAAATCCTAGATCCGTTCTGCAGCTTTTTGGTGCAATCACTGTACAGGAATCCACCCCAAATCACACAGTCATCAGGTAGACGCAGTGGCCTGAATTCAGATCCTCGTTTGACTATTTACTGAGTAAACTCCCATTGTTTAACCCTTTTGGGCCTTAAGTCCCCTATCTGTAATATTGGGAAAATAATAGTAACTATCTCATAAAGTTGATATGATGTGTAAGTAAGCAAACAAATGGAAAGTTTTTAGAACAGAGTCTTACCCAGAATGCTAAATAAATGTACAATTTTGATTTATTAGTATCAATTTTATCATCATCATCACTATCATCATTACTTGGAACAAGGCAAAATATAGAGATTTGTATTTATCTAATTTCCAAAAAGGCAGTCATTTGAATAATAATTTTATTATTTCCAATATCATCCAAACTACTGTTTAGATTTTTAACTACTTAAAATAAAGTAATTAAACCTTAACTACTGTTTACATTTTTCTTTAAATCGTCACACTCCATACTCTTTATAAACTTTTCCTGTCCTTTGCTGTTTGATGTCTTAACTGTACTGTATTTTCCCAATGCACATAAAATAATGCCACGCTGTCACCACAAACTGGAATAGGAAATGGCAACCCACTCCAGCATTCCTGCCTGGAGAATCTCATGGACAGAGGAGCCTGGTGGGTTACAGTCCATGGGGTCGCAAAGAGTCGAACATGAATGAATGACTAACACACACATCAAAGCAAAGATTTTGTGTTTGACGTGAAATCATCCATACACCCCATTGGTAAACATGCCACAATTAGATGGCCAACCCCTTTCTGGTGGACATTTGTCATTCATTTGGCTGCTCGGCTTCTAAACATTTTATTAATCTTGCTGGAGGCAGAGTCCACCTGCCATCAAGGAAGTTACAAATGCCAAGATGCCTTTTCCCAGCTGCCTTTGCAGCTGAGGCATGAGCATGTGACCTCAGCCTCACCAATCAGACATCCTTGTGCCAGAGTGTGAATCTGGAGCTGGTGATCAGAAGGAGCAGGCATGTGTCAGCCTTTCAGTCTCAACAAGATGACCTTCACTGGCTGTAGTGACATGCAGCCCTGGCAGGCCGAGGTGGCAGAGATTCTCTCACTGGCCCAAGACGACCCAGTATTGAGTAAATTCCCAGAATTACATATTCAAATGCTGAAGGGACTAGGCAAATAAATGACCAACAAGAGCCAGGTCAGAGGGAAGGGGGTACCATGCAATCTTGAGGTCTCACACCTTCTTCTAACTTGAACATCCACTACTGCATTCTAGCTATTTGTGGAGGTAGAGGCCCTGTACTACCAGATCTGATTTTTCGAGTGAAACAGGAACTCTGAATTTTATGTGAAATTGATGGCCAACCAATGCACACACACAGATAGACACTCACCATGTAGGGCAGTGGTCCCCAATCTTTTTGGCCCCAGGGACCTGTTTTGTGGAAGAAAAAATTTTGATGGACGGGGGTGGTGGGGGGGTGGGATGGTTCAGGTGGTAACGTAATTGATGGGGCTTTCGCTTGCTCACCCACCGCTCACCTCCTGCTGTGTGGCCCAGTTCTTAACAGACCATGGACTGGTACTAGTCTGCAGTCCGGGGACTGGGGACCCCTAATACAAGTCATCATTGACGGGCATGTGCCTATGAGCCGGCTTCAGTTCTCAGGCCACCTACACGCAAATTTCAGGCTATTTCTAAGTCCTCTCACTTCTCACCTCACCCACCGTGGACAGTTTAATGGAGAGGGTGTTTAAGCAGCCTCTCTCTATCCCTGTAATATTTGTAAGACTTCAAGTAGCTGATAATATTAAGTAATAACATCATTAATAATGATAATGATAATATTAAGCAATATCACTAATATTATTAAGTGATAATAATAACAACTTTATTTAATATAAAATATAATAATTAATAATATCAAGTGATTTACTCAATAATATTATTAAGTAGTAATAATAAGTAACTATAATATCCTAGGTGGCACAGTGGTAAAGAATCTGCCTCCAATGCAGGAGACATGGGTTTGATCCCTGGGTTGGGAAGATCCTGTGAAGAAGGAAATGGCAACCACTCCAGTATTCTTGCCTGGAGAATCCCATGAATAGAGGAGCCTGGCAGGTTATAGTCCATAGGGTCTCAGAGAATTGGACATGACTAAGCACATTTGCAGGCAACTGTAATACTAGTAAGACTTCAAGACTTCGATATTTTCTACTAGGCTTCGACATAGACGCCTTATTCCCTGAATACAACACAGTTCCATGTCTGTGTACTTTTCCTCACGCTGTTTCGTCTTCCTTGACCAGCCCATCTTTGCCTGACTACATATCCTTCTAAACCCTATTCAAGGCTCACTTCCTTCTGGAAGCTTCTCCTGATTTCCTCTCCTGCGTCCTCCTCCTCCACACAGCCATCTTGGGTTAGGTACCCCATAATACACGGAGATAATATTCCAAACATGTTTTTAAAATGTCTTCATCCCAAATCTCGAGAAAACAGGTGGACAAAGCTTCCACACTAACCCTTTATCAGGGGATCCAATCTACAACCAGGAAAACAGAGAAAGCCAGTGGCATAATTCAGTTCGAGTCCAAAGGCCTGATCACCGGGAGCTCTGAAGTCCCAGGGTGGGAGGAGATGAAGGAGAGCAGGAATAAAGTCTTCCTCTGCCTTTTCCATTCTATTAGGGTCTCCGAGATTGGGTGGTACCTGTCCTCATTGGTGGGAGTGGGTCTTTTCTCCTTGGTCTACTGAACAGAATGATGATCTCTTCCTGAAACACACGCACAGACACACCCAGATATAATGTTTCACCAGCTGCCTGGGTATCCCCTTCCCTTGAAAGAACACCCCCAGTCAAGCTGACAGATAAAATTAACCAGTGTGTGTGCTGCATGCTAAGCTGCTTTAGTCGTGTTTAATTCCCTGAGACCCTATGGACCATACCCAACAAGGCTACTCTATTCAAGGGATTCTCCAGGCAAGAATACTGGAGTGGGTTGCCATTTGTTCCTCCAGGAGATCTTCCCGCCCCAGGGTTTGAGCCCAAGTCTCTTATGTCTCCTGCATTGGCAGACGGGTTCTTTACCACTAGCACCACCTGAGAACCAGCACACTTAGCAATCCAAGGGGTATGGACTCCTGGCCATGCTCTCCATCCTATTTCCTCTGGCCTCTCCCACCCACTCTGGCCTTTCAGGCACCTAGATTCTCTTCAGGTCCCACAGGACCATCTTGCCTTTGATGGTTGCTCTAGATAAATCTCCACCAAATTAAAACCTCTGCAGTATGTATAATATCTACTATAGGCATTTTATTCTTGTGGTTGTTGAGTGATGTTCACAAGTCTAAACAATACAGTTGATTTTTCTACAAGAAGGTTTTTTTTGGTATTTTTTCAACCAAATAAAAAATTGTTCCTTTTAATGGTCTCTCTTGTGCTAAGTAGTTTTCAACACGTGCCCCAGTAGAGTTTCTCTCCACCCTCAGAATTTCCCTGATGATACTGAATCAACAACAAGGGAGCATTTTTATATAGAAAAAGAGTCTCCATCCATATGGGATATTTTGCATTTTTTAGGGGGGAAAAATTACCTTTTGTAATTTTTTTCATTTGTCATTTTCTGCATCCACTTAGCACGTAATGATACTTTGTGTGTTTGCTTGTTTTCTCAGCTATTTATTAGAGATCTGGGTACATAGCACCCAGCTAGATCACTTCACTCACTGATACTTTAAAAGGCTTCCTGTTTTCTAGCCATTGACCGTGTATCCCAAAAATCAACTGCAAAATCTTCAATTTTTCCTTCTCCAGGGGCTGAAAAATATAAGAATGGGATTAAAAGGTGGATTTAAAAACATAAATTGTGGAAAATGAAATAAGTCACTGTCTCTAAATCATGAATTAAACTCCTAGTAATGCTCAATTCCATTTGTTACTTTAAGAACCCTATCTCTGAAAGTAGTCTTGACTATCAGGAAAGATAAAACAGCCTGGTAATCTGTTAAGTTATGACACATAACCTTCATCACTTCACCCTTTGGCAACTACATTTTCAATGGCACATTGGTCAGCAGGTGATTTATTAACTTCCTGTTGTAGTAACTATTTTTCTGTTATCAGTATGTATGACTTACGTTACAATTTGCTGCAGCCTTTCTTTAAAGACAGTTTGGGAATATTCATGAGGTCTGAAATGCAGCCTGAAAAAAAAGATTGTTACAGAACTGCAAGAATTAGTCTACCTTTTGCCATGTGTGGTTCATCAAATAATGCTTAATCAGACTCCTGAGAGGAGCCCACACATGCTGAGGTTCTTGGGAGAGCAAAGGCCTCAGAAAAAATAACTTTCAGTGTGTACCTTCTTTATAGAGAGTTCAGGCCTTGAAGTCTGCCAGTAATATACAGCCAAAATGTGGGGGTGTGCAAAAGGCTTGGAACTCTTATCTCAGGCATCTTAGTCACAGTGTACCCTTAAAAAAGTAGAATTTAATTTATGAGTCAGGCTTTAAGATGCCATAAAAGCACTAGGAATTTGAAATTTGGGATTTTGCATCTTGCTACTGACTCTGCTTTGCCCAGAATCATGAAATGAAAAGTCAGAAATAAAAGTATTCTTTTGCACATTAACACAGGCAATGTTAGCCTTGGGCAAATTTTTGGAACAACAACATCGAAAAAGCCTTTTATTGATGTTAGTACATTTTAATAATAAAAGAGGTCTGGATAAATGGCCCTAGGTGGAGTCATAGAATCCAAGTCATCTTAAAACAGAAGGAACTTTACAGGGTACTTGGTCTAACCCCCTTCACTTTAGAATTATAAGTAATGGAAACACATAAAGAGGAAGGGACTTGGGTATGGTCATCCGCTAATTACAGAAACATGAGATGGTGCGGAGCATCTTGTGGCTGAGAAGGCCAGGGAGACCCCTACGTCCTGCAGTGACCTTGTACACTGCGACCTTATCTAACTCATGGCAACCAGGCGGACTCTGACTCTAATCAGATCTCTTTACACAAATGAAATTAAATTTACTAATTTCAAAAAATTAATTAAATAAAATTTGCTTATTATTAATTTTGTCATAAAAAAAAAGCCATCTGAGAAAAGGTTGTTTCTGTTCATGTGATAAGTATATTCCTGAAAACCTGCAGGGTTAGTGGTTACCATCAAATACATTTTCGATGGGTTTCCCTGGTAGCTCAGCTGGTAAAGAATACACCTGCAATGTAGAAGACCCTGGGTTGATTTCTGGGTTGGGAAGATCCCCTGGAGGAGGACATGGCAACCCATTCCAGAATTGTTGCCTGGAGAATCCCCGTGGACAGGGAAGCCTGGTGGGCTACAGTCTATGGGGTCACAAAGAGTCGGACACGACTGAGTGACTAAGCATAGCACATAATTTAGATACTTTGCTTGATTCATGACTCCCGGGGCACTGAGCACAGTTAACTGCTTTTCTTCTCGAAGCACTCTCTTATCCTGCCTTCCTAGACACCACATTCTTCCAGTTTTCCTCTGCTCTGACTCACGGCTCCTTCACTGCCTTGTGCTTTCTCTCTGACCAGCAGGTAAGCGATGGTACAGGGAAGGCTCAGTCCTGGGCCTTCGTTTCTCTTTCCTTCTCTCTCCTCTTCTTCATCCTCACACTCTATGAATAATCTCCACCCAGCTTATGACTTCACACATGCCAACGATTCCTGAAGGTTTCTCTAAGCCAGGTAGCACTCAGGCCCAACTGCCAGTCTGCCATCACCCCTTGGGTGTCTAATAAGCATCTCACAACTCTACATGACCAGAGCCAAAAATTTTGATCTCCTGCTGGGAGATCTCTTCCTTCCACCCTAGCCTTCCTCACCTCAGTTACTGGCACCACCTTCTATCCAGGGGCTTGAGTCTCAAATCTGGGCAAGACATTCTCAACTTGCCTTCGCCCTCTGTCCACATATCCAATCCATCAACAAATTCTCTTGGCTCCACCTCCAAATCGGCGCCCACCTCTAAACCCCACCTCTGCATCCAGGCCACCTGTGGCACTCACCTGCTCAGTTGCAAAAACCTCTTTGCCTGATTCTTCTGCTCCTCCTCCCTGAGTCCCATCATGTACATGGCAAGGGCCATCTTTAAAACATTAAATCAGGCTCTCTTATCTTACTCTTATCTTAAATTCTTTAGTGACTTTGCTGTTCTCTCTGAGCAAATTCCAAATCCCTCACCACAGCCCTCAAGGCTCTGCTCCATCCGACCTACTTCTCCCTTCTCTCCTCTCAGCCCTTTCTCCTGACCTTTAGGGACATCTTTCCTTTTTTTTAGCATTCAACCAGTAACACTGAGGAGCTGAAGTTGAACGGTTCTATGAGGACCTACAAGACCTTTTAGAACTAACACCCAAAATAGATGTCCTTTTCATTATAGGGGACTGGAATGCAAAAGTAGGAAGTCAAGAAACACCTGGAGTAACAGGCAAATTTGGCCTTGGAATACGGAATGAAGCAGGACAAAGACTAATAGAGTTTTGCCAAGAAAATACACTGGTCATAACAAACACCCTCTTCCAACAACACAAGAGAAGACTCTATACATGGACCTCACCAGATGGTCAACACCGAAATCAGATTGATTATATTCTTTGCAGCCAAAGATGGAGAAGCTCTATACAGTCAGGAGCTGACTGTGGCTCAGACCATGAACTCCTTATTGCCAAGTTTAGACTTAAATTGAAGAAAGTAGGGAAAACCACTAGACCATTCAGGTATGACCTAAATCAAATCCCTTATGATTATACAGTGGAAGTGAGAAATAGATTCAAGGGCCTAGATCTGATAGATAGAGTGCCTGATGAACTATGGAATGAGGTTCGTGACATTGTACAGGAGACAGGGATCAAGACCATCCCCATGGAAAAGAAATGCAAAAAAGCAAAATGGCTGTCTGAGGAGGCCTTACAAATAGCTGTGAAAAGAAGAGAAGTGAAAAGCAAAGGAGAAAAGGAAAGATATAAACATCTGAATGCAGAGTTCCAAAGAATAGCAAGAAGAGATAAGAAAGCTTTCTTCAGCGATCAATGCAAAGACATAGAGGAAAACAACAGAATGGGAAAGACTAGAGATCTCTTCAAGAAAATCAGAGATACCAAAGGAATATTTCATGCAAAGATGGGCTTGATAAAGGACAGAAATGGTATGGACCTAACAGAAGCAGAAGATATTAAGAAGAGATGGCAAGAATACACAGAAGAACTGTACAAAAAAGATCTTCATGACCCAGATAATCACGATGGTGTGATTACTGACCTAGAACCAGACATCCTGGAATGCAAAGTCAAGTGGGCCTTAGAAAGCATCACTACGAACAAAGCTAGTGGAGGTGATGGAATTCCAGTTTAGCTATTCCAAATCCTGAAAGATGTTGCTGTGAACATGCTGCACTCAATATGCCAGCAAATTTGGAAAACTCAGCAGTGGCCACAGGACTGGAAAACGTCAGTTTTCATTCCAATCCCAAAGAAAGGCAATGCCAAAGAATGCTCAAACTACTGCACAATTTCACTCATCTCACATGCTAGTAAAGTAATGCTCAAAATTCTCCAAGCCAGGCTTCAGCAATATGTGAACCGTGAACTACCTAATGTTCAAGCTGGTTTTAGAAAAGGCAGAGGAACCAGAGATCAAATTGCCAACATGTGCTGGATCATTGAAAAAGCAAGAGAGTTCCAGAAAAGCATCTGTTTCTGCTTTATTGACTATGCCAAAGCCTTTGACTGTGTGGATCACAATAAACTGTGGAAAATTCTGAAAGAGATGGGAATACCAGACCACCTGATCTGCCTCTTGAGAAACCTATATGCAGGTCAGGAAGCAACAGTTAGAACTGGACATGGAACAACAGACTGGTTCCAAATAGGAAAAGGAGTTCGTCAAGGTTGTATATTGTCACCCTGTTTATTTAACTTATATGCAGAGTATATCATGAGAAATGCTGGACTGGAAGAAACACAAGCTGGAATCAAAAATGCTGGGAGAAATATCAATAACCTCAGATATGCAGATGACACCATCCTTATGGCAGAAAGTGAAGAGGAACTAAAAAGCCTCTTGATGAAAGTGAAAGTGGAGAGTTAAAAAGTCGGCTTAAAGTTCAACATTCAGAAAACAAAGATCATGGCATCCGGTCCCATCACTTCATGGGAAATAGATGGGGAAACAGTGGAAACACTGTCAAACTTTATTTTTCTGGGCTCCAAAATCACTACAAATGGTGACTGCAGCCATGAAATTAAAAGACGCTTACTCCTTGGAAGGAAAGTTATGACCAACCTAGATAGCATATTCAAAAGCAGAGACACTACTTTGCCAACAAAGGTCCATCTAGTCAAGGCTATGGTTTTTCCTGTGGTCATGTATGGATGTGAGAGTTGGACTGTGAAGAAGGCTGAGTGCCGAAGAATTGATGCTTTTGAACTGTGGTGTTGGAGAAGACTCTTGAGAGTCCCTTGGACTGCAAGGAAATCCAACCAGTCCATTCTCAAGGAGATCAGTCCTAGGTGTTCTTTGGAAGGAATGATGCTAAAGCTGAAACTCTAGTACTTTGACCACCTCATGGGAAGAGTTGACTCATTAGAAAAGACTCTGATGCTGGGAGGGACTGGGGGCAGGAGGAGAAGGGGACGACAGAGGATGAGATGGCTGGATGGCATCACTGACTCAATGGACGTGAGTCTGAGTGAACTCCGGGAGTTGGTGATAGACAGGGAGGCCTGGCGTGCTGCGATTCACGGGGTCGCAAAGAGTCGGACACGACTGAGCAACTGATCTGATCTGATCTGATCTTCCTTTTTTTTAATAAATTATTTATTTTAATTGGAGGCTAATTACTTTACAATATTGTAGTGGTTTTTGCCATACATTGACATGAATCAGCCATGGGCGTACATGTGTTCCCCATCCTGAACCCCACTCCCACATCCCTCCCCATCCCATTCCTCAGGGTCATCCCAGTGTGCCGGCCCTGAGCACCCTGTCTCATGCATCGAACCTGGACTGGCGATCTGTTTCACATATGGTAATATACATGCTTCAATGCTATTCTCTCAAATCATCCCACCCTCACCTTCTCCCACAGAGTCCGACTGTAAAGAAAGACTGTTCTTTACATCTGTGTCTCTTTTGCTGTCTCGCATACAGGATTATCGTTACCATCTTTCTAAATTCCATATATATGCATTAATATACTGTATTAGTGTTTTTCTTTCTGGCTTACTTCACTCTGTATAATAGGCTCCAGTTTCATCCACCTCATTAGAACTGATTCAAATGCATTCTTTTTATTGGCTGAGTGATATTCCATTGTGTATATATGTACCTCAGCTTTCTTATCCATTCGTCTGCTGATGGACATCTAGGTTGCTTCCATGTCCTGGCTATTGTAAACAGTGCTGCGATGAACATTGGGGTACATGTGTCTCTTTAAATTCTGGTTTCCTCGGTGTGTATGCCCAGCAGTGGGATTGCTGGGTCGTATGGCAGTTCTAGTTCCAGTTTTTTAAGGAATCTCCACACTGTTTTCCATAGTGGCTGTACTAGTTTGCATTCCCACCAACAGTGTAAGAGGGTTCCCTTTTCTCCACACCCTCTCCAGCATTGCTTGTAGACTTTTGGATCGCAGCCATTCTGACTGGCATGAAATGGTACCTCATTGTGGTTTGATTTGCATTTCTCTGGTAATGAGTGATGCTGAGCATCTTTTCACGTGTTTGTTGGCAATCTGTATGTCTTTTTCGGAGAAATGTCTGTTTAGTTATTTTGCCGATTTTTTGATTGGGTCGTTTTTTTTCCTGCAATTCAGCTGCAGGAGCTGCCTGTATATTTTTGAAATTAATTCTTTATCGGTTGCTTCGTTTGCTATTATTCTCTCCCATTCTGAAGGCTATCTTTTCACCTTGCTTATAGTTTCCTTCATTATGCAAAGCTTTTAAGTTTAATTAGGTCCCATTTGTTTATTTTTGCTTTTATTTCCATTACTCTGGGAGGTGGGTCATAGAGGATCCTGCTGTGATTTATGTCAGAGAGTGTTTTGCCTATGTTTTACTCTAGGAGTTTTTTAGTTTCTGGTCTTACATTTAGATCTTTAATCCATTTTGAGTTTATTTTTGTGTATGGTGTTAGAAAGTGTTCTAGTTTCATTCTTTTACAAATGGTTGACCAGTTTTCCCAGCACCGCTTGTTGAAGAGATTGTCTTTTCTCCGTTGTATATTCTTGCCTCCTTTGTCAAAGATAAGGTGTCCATAGGTACGTGGATTTATCTCTGGGCTTTCTATTTTGTTCCTTTGATCTATATTTCTGTCTTTGTGCCAGTACCATACTGTCTTGATGACTGTAGCTTTGTAGTATAGTCTGAAGTCAGGCAGGTTGATTCCTCCAGTTCCATTCTTCTTTGTCAAGACTACTTTGGCTATTTGACGTTTTTTTTGTATTTCCATACATATTATGAAATTTTGTGTTCTAGTTCTCTGAAAAATACCATTGGTAGCTTGATAGGGATTGCATTGAATCTATGGATCCCTTTGGGTAGTATACTCAACTATACCAAAGCCTTCCAGCATTAAGGCCTCTTTTGGCCTGAAATCACCTCCCCTTGTCCTCCAAACGCTGTGTCTGTTTTTCAGGGCTCTATTTTTCAGCACCCAGTCCTCTCCTCACACCACCTCTCCCTCCTGCCCCTGACAGGTGGCTTCCCCAACTGCTCGCTTGCATCTGACCCTGTTTCTTCCCCACAGTCTTGCACTTTTCAATCTGTAAATGACACTGTTTGTGTCACTGTCCAGTCTTTATGTTTCCCCAATAGAATGTGAATTCCACCAGGGCCCAGAGTTGGTCTCATCACCACCAACCTCCAGTGTTGAGCAGAACACCAGACACACCATAGATACTCAGTATCCACTGTGTCCCTATCGCATGCGTGCTCAGTCATATTTTATGTCTGGAAGTAAATGTAGAGAGGAAGTGTAACTGTTGCATTTACTTAGTTAAAACCCAAGAAGTGGAGACAGTATTTCTGATAGTTGTATCAGAGACCACCTAAAACTCAGGTCTTTCTTCTCCCAGAGTTATGGGTTTGTTAAAAATATTTATTTTAAATATTTATTCATTTTAAGTATTTATTTTATTTATGGTTTAAGTCTTAGTTCTGGCATGTAGGATCTTTTTGTCTTGGTGTGCAGACTCTGCCTTGTGGCATGAAGGGCAGGCTTTTCTCTAGTTCTGGCTCGAAGGCTCCATAGCACATGGACTCAGTAATTGCCCCACAACATGTGGAATCTTAGTTCCCCGACCAGGGATCGAACTTACATCCTCTGCATTATAAGGTGGATTCTCAACCACTGCACCACTGGGGGATCCCTGTGTTAGAATGTTCTGTTTGTTTTGCCACAAAATGCTACATTAAATCAAGGTGTCTTCTCTCAGGTAGATGTTTTATTTCTTCAACCAGAAGACAAGCATCTGGCAGGGCAGTGTGGAGCTGTGTGCTAAATTTTTTACATGCCCTGCACCTTAGCATCATGTCTTACATGATGCAAATATGCAATACGTCCTTGTTAACCAATCAGTGAGTTAAGAAGGTAATTTTTTCTGTGAGATTTTTAATTTTATGCTTGAAAGATACTGAAAAAATATTGAAGTATGAAAATACAGTTGTTTTCAGAAACCATAGTCATTTCCTGCAGACTTCAGTCCTTTTGTCTTAATATAGCAATGTTTATGAACATCTATATTTATTATCTAGTTTACAGAAAAAATATAAACAAACATGACAAAATATTAACATTTTTGCTTTTGTTTATGTGGAAGAAGTCATCAGTCCAAAAATCAACTATAGTTTTTGGGTCCTAATGAAATTACACTAAATAAAGAATATACTATTAACTCTCCCTGCAGAAATAGATGTTAGGCAAGTGTTCAACTTGACTATTACATTTAGAAAACTGGCATCTATGTATTTCTCTTATTTTGAATACCATATGGCTACAAAATTATCTGAAATACTTGTGGTCTTATTATCACATGAGCTTTTCCCAAGGTATTTCTAAACGGACGTTTTAGTGAATACAAATTTTCCAGCCAAATGTATTTGCTGTGAGGATTGTAGCAACTGATAAGTTTCTTTTGTTTGTTTTCTGAGATGTTGCATTAATTTCCTGGGGCTGCCAGGACAAAGTACCACAAACTGAGCAGCTTGAAACAACAGAAATATATTCTCCCGGAATTCCAGACTCTAGACGTTGAAAATCAACATGTTGGCAGGGCTGCTCTCCTTTTGAAGTCTGTGGATGGGAATCCCTCCCTGCCTCTTCCTGGTGTCCAGTGGTGGCCACCAGTCCCTCGTGTTCCTTGGCTTGCAGCTCAGTCCCCCCAGTCTCTGTCTGTGTCATTGCAGGGCCCTGTCCTGTGTGACGGAGTCTTCACATGGCATTTCCCTCTTCTTACAAGGACACCATTTACAATGGGTTCCAGACCATCCGAATGACCTCCTCTTAGCTTGGTTACATCTGCAAAGACCCTATTTTCTTTCCTTTTTTAAAAACAGGTGTTTATTTATTATTTATTTATGGTTGCTCTGGGTCTTCTTCAGGGGTGGCGGGGTGTGGGGTGCTGGGAGGGGGGGCTATTTTGTTGTTGAGGTGCGCAGGCTTCCCAGTGCAGTGGCTCCTCCTGCTGCTGAGCACAGGCTCTAGGGCGCAGGCTTCACTAGTTGGCGGATCATCAGCTCTAGAGCTCGGACTCAGTTGTGGTTCACCAGGCTTAAGAGTCCTGCTGCACGTGGGATCCCGGTCCAGTGATCGAATCCGTGTCCACTACATTAGCAAGTGCAGTCTTTACCACTGAGCCACCAGGGAAGCCTCCTATTTTCAAATAAAGTTACATTCAGAGGTACTGAAGGTTAGGACCTCAGTGTGTCTTTTTTGGTGGGGGAGGGTATACAATTTAACCCATAACATAAGATATATAAGATAAGATATCTTATCCTAAACCCATAACATATGTAAGTGTCTTATGATACTTAAGACAAGTATCTTATCTTAAACCCATAAGATATATAAGTAACATTTTTAACAAGTGTTAGAAACTTAACCTTGGTGGGCAGTACAGAAGGAAAGCCTCTGGTAAAGTTCAGTTCAGTTCAGTCGCTCAGTCGTGTCCACCTCTTTTCGACTCCATGAATTGCAGCATGCCAGGCCTCCCTGTCCATCACCAACTCTCGGAGTTCACTCAAACTCATATGCATTGAGTCGGTGATGCCATCCAACTATCTCATCCTCTGTCGTCCCCTTCTCTTCCTACCTTCAAACTTTCCCAGCATCAGGGTCTTTTGAAATGAGTCAGCTCTTCATATCAGGTGGCCAAAGTATTGGAGTTCCAGCTTCAACATCAGTCCTTCCAAAGAACACCCAGGACTGATCTCCTTTAGGGTGGACTGGTTAGATCTCCTTGCAGTTTGAGGGACTCTCAAGAGTCTTCACCAACACCACAATTCAAAAGCATCAATTCTTCTGCACTCAGCTTTCTTTGTAGTCCAACTCTCACATCCATACATGACTACTGGAAAAACCATAGCCTTGACTAGACGGACTTTGTTGGCAAAGTAATGTCTCTGCTTTTTAATATTCTATCTAGGTTGGTCATAACTTTCCTTCCAAGCTGTAAGTGTCTTTTAATTTCATGGCTGCAATCACCATCTGCAGTGATTTTGGAGCCCAAAAAATAAAGTCTGTCACTGTTTCCACTGTTTCCCCATCTATTTGCCATGAAGTGATGGGACCAGATGCCATGATCTTAGTTTTCTGAATGTTGAGCTTTAAGCCAACTTTTTCACTCTCCTCTTTCACTTTCATCAAAAAGCTCTTTAGTTCTTCTTCACTTTCTGCCATAAACGTGGTGTCATCTACATATCTGAGGTTATTGATATTTCTCCTGGCAGTCTTGATTCCAGCTTGTGCCTCCTCCAGCCCAGCATTTCTCATGGTGTACTCTGCATAGAAGTTAAATAAGCAGGGTGACAATATACAGCCTTGACATACTCCTTGTCCTATTTGGAACCAATCTGTTGTTCCACGTCCAGTTCTAATTGTTGCTTCCTGAACTGCATACAGGTTTCTCAAGAGGCAGGTCAGGTGGTCTGGTATTCCCATCTCTTTCAGAATTTTCCACAGTTTATTGTGATCCACACAGTCAAAGGCTTTGGCATAGTCAATAAAGCAGAAATAGATGTTTTTCTGGAACTCTCTTGCTTTTTCCATGATCCAGCGAATGTGGGCAATTTGATCTGTGGTTCCTCTGCCTTTTCTAAAACCAGCTTGAACATCTGGAAGTTCACGGTTCACATATTGCTGAAGCCTGGCTTGGAGAATTTTGAGCATTACTTTACTAGCATGTGAGATGAGTGCAATTGTGCGGTAGTTTGAGCATTCTTTGGCATTGCCTTTCTTTGGGATTGGAATGAAAACTGACCTTTTCTAGTCCTGTGGCCACGCTTGAGTTTTCCAAATTTGCTGGCATATTGCATGCAGCACTTTCACAGCATCATCTTTTAGGATTTGAAATAGCTCAACTGGAATTCCATCACCTCCACTAGCTTTGTTCGTAGTGATGCTTTCTAAGGCCCACTTGACTTCACATTCCAGGATGTCTGGCTCTAGGTGAGTGATCACACCATCATGATTATCTGGGTTGGGAAGATCTTCTTTATACAGTTCTCCTGTGTTATTCTTTCTACCTCTTCTTAATATCTTCTGCTTCTGTTTGGTCCATACCATTTCTGTCCTTTATTGAGCCCATCTTTGCATGAAATATTCCCTTGGTATCTCTAATGTTCTTGAAGAGATCTCTAGTCTTTTCCATTCTATTGTTTTCCTCTATTTCTTTATCTCTCCTTGCTATTCTTTGGAACTCTGCATTCACATGGGTATATCTTTCCTTTTCTCTTTTGCTTTTTGCTTTTCTTTTCACAGCTATTTGTAAGGCCTCCTCAGAGAGCCATTTTGCTTTTTTGAATTTCTGGTAAAGTTAGGAGATTAGAATTTAGGCTGGCATCACCACTTTGAGAACCACCAAATATTTGATGTAAATAAACAGGCCCAGTCTAGCTGAGAAAGATGTAGCACCTGTAATAATTTAGAATCACTAAGTATTTATGATACCCCCCCCCAAAAAAAAATCCCCAATCCTCTCCGATCATGCCACTTGTGCCCTCTTTCCCCCTATCAAGTCTGATCATTCTTCTTTCCCAGGCTGTTCTTTTTCTGCCCTCTGGACTTCCAGCCCTGACATTTTTCCAGAAATGGCCTGGGGTTATAGGAATTCCCTTCCCTTTCCCCCTGCTGCTGCAGCTAAGTCGCTTCAGTTGCCCAACTCTGTGCAACCTCATAGACAGCAGCCCACCAGGCTCCCCCGTGCCTGGGATTCTCCAGGCAAGAACACTGGAGTGGGTTGCCATTTCCTTCTCCAATGCTTAAAAGTGAAAAGTGGAAGTGAGGTCGCTTAGTCGTGTCTGACTCTTTGCGACCCCACGGACTACAGCCTACCAGACTCCTCCGTCCATGGGATTTTCCAGGCAAGAGTACTGGAGTGGGGTGCCATCGCCTTCTCTGGCCCCTGCTGCTATCACCTGGGATTATCCCAGCCACCTCTCCACATCCTCATCCAGCTGGGGAAGGAGAAAAGGATGAGATGATACTAGAAATAGTTCTGATTCAGCTCAGACCAAACTTGACTGTGGATGCAGTTAAATCATCCAGAGGTGGCTAGAGTGGTGGTGATCTTGAAATATGAGGTGTGTCGGTTTCTTCTTTGGCCTCCAAGCTTACTATCTTTCACCTCCCTGCAGCCATAAACCATATCTCTTCTTGATGAATTTCCTGTGCTCTGTGACTGGGCATCCTTGAACAGAACTTATCTCCACACTGAGCAGTGCATGTCAAACTGCCCTGTTCCTCCTGAACTTTGAGCCTCAACAGCCTGGGGTGGGAGAGGAAGGGAGGGAGGGAGACTGTCATTGATCAAGGGTTCTAGGAGGGGTTAGTGACACAGAGGTAGATTCCAAAGCCAGCACAGAGGTGGGGCAGGGAAGACTTGGCCCCAAGAAATATGCAGAGGGAAAAGGCCGTAGTGAATGATAGAACACAAATTAGACACTAAAGACAAAATCATCATGGACAGTCAAAATGTTAGTTGTTCACTTAAGTCTTCTTGCCTTCCGCCCCATTCCACTGTGGTGCGCAGAGGGAATCAGTGTTTGGCTTACCACAGCATCTCCAGCACCCAGCATCCCACCTGCCACATGATAGGCTCCAGTCTCCTTGGCCGTCTTTCATTTCCTACCATTTGCAAAGCTCTTTCCTGTTTCTTGGAGAAGGAAATGGCAACCCACTCCAGTATTCTTGCCTGGAAAATTCCTTGGATGGAGGAGCCTGGTAGGCTACAGTCCATGGGGTCACAGAGTCAGACACAACTGAAGGACTTCACTTTCCTGTTTCCAGAGCCATCAGTCAGTCAGTCAGTTCAGTTGCTCAGTCGTGTCTGACTCCTTGTGACCCCATGAATTGCAGCACGCCAGGCCTCCCTGTGCATCACCAACTCCCAGAGTTCACTCAAACTCACATCCATCGAGTCAGTGATGCTATCCAGCCATCTCATCCTCTGTCGTCCCCTTCTCCTCCTGCCCCCAATCCCTCCCAGCATCAGAGTCTTTTCCAATAAGTCAACTCTTCGCATGAGGTGGCCAAAGTACTGGAGTTTCAGCTTTAGCATCATTCCTTCCAAAGAACACCCAGGGCTGATCTCCTTCAGAATGGACTGGTTGGATCTTCTTGCAGTCCAAGGGACTCTCAAGAGTCTTCTCCAACACCACAGTTCAAAAGCATCAATTCTTCAGTGCTCAGCTTGCTTCACAGTCCAACTCTCATATACATACATCACTACTGAAAAAACCATAGCCTTGACTAGACGGACCTTTGTTGGCAAAGTAATGTCTCTGCTTTTCAATATACTATCTAGGTTGGTCATAACTTTCCTTCCAAGGAGTAAGTGTCTTTTAATTTCATGGCTGCAATCACCATCTGCAGTGATTTTGGAGCCCCCCAAAATAAAGTCTGACACCGTTTCCACTGTTGTCCCATCTATTTGCCATGAAGTGATGGGACCAGATGACATGATCTTTGTTTTCTGAACGTTGAGCTTTAAGCCAACTTTTTCACTCTCCTCTTTCACTCTCACCAAGAGGCTTTTTAGTTCCTCTTCACTTTCTGCCATAAGGGTGGTGTCATCTGTATGTCTGAGGTTATTGATATTTCTCCTGGCAATCTTGATTCCAGCTTGTGCCTCCTCCAGCCCAGCATTTCTCATGATGTACTCTGCATATAGGTTAAATAAGCAGGGTGACAATATACAGCCTTGACGAACTCCTTTTCCTATTTGGAACCAGTGTGTTGTTCCATGTCCAGTTCTAACTGTTGCTTCCTGACCTGCATACAGATTTCTCAAGAGGCAGGTCAGGCGGTCTGGTATTCCCATCTCTTTCAGAATTTTCCACAGTTTATTGTGATCCACACAGTTAAAGGCTTTGTCATAGTCAATAAAGGTGTTATTCTTTCTACCTCTTCTTAATATCTTCTGCTTCTGTTTGGTCCATACCATTTCTGTCCTTTATTGAGCCCATCTTTGCATGAAATATTCCCTTGGTATCTCTAATGTTCTTGAAGAGATCTCTAGTCTTTTCCATTCTATTGTTTTCCTCTATTTCTTTATCTCTCCTTGCTATTCTTTGGAACTCTGCATTCACATGGGTATATCTTTCCTTTTCTCTTTTGCTTTTTGCTTTTCTTTTCACAGCTATTTGTAAGGCCTCCTCAGAGAGCCATTTTGCTTTTTTGAATTTCTGGTAAAGTTAGGAGATTAGAATTTAGGCTGGCATCACCACTTTGAGAACCACCAAATATTTGATGTAAATAAACAGGCCCAGTCTAGCTGAGAAAGATGTAGCACCTGTAATAATTTAGAATCACTAAGTATTTATGATACCCCCCCCCAAAAAAAAATCCCCAATCCTCTCCGATCATGCCACTTGTGCCCTCTTTCCCCCTATCAAGTCTGATCATTCTTCTTTCCCAGGCTGTTCTTTTTCTGCCCTCTGGACTTCCAGCCCTGACATTTTTCCAGAAATGGCCTGGGGTTATAGGAATTCCTTCCCTTTCCCCCTGCTGCTGCAGCTAAGTCGCTTCAGTTGCCCAACTCTGTGCAACCTCATAGACAGCAGCCCACCAGGCTCCCCCGTCCCTGGGATTCTCCAGGCAAGAACACTGGAGTGGGTTGCCATTTCCTTCTCCAATGCTTAAAAGTGAAAAGTGGAAGTGAGGTCGCTTAGTCGTGTCTGACTCTTTGCGACCCCACGGACTACAGCCTACCAGACTCCTCCGTCCATGGGATTTTCCAGGCAAGAGTACTGGAGTGGGGTGCCATCGCCTTCTCTGGCCCCTGCTGCTATCACCTGGGATTATCCCAGCCACCTCTCCACATCCTCATCCAGCTGGGGAAGGAGAAAAGGATGAGATGATACTAGAAATAGTTCTGATTCAGCTCAGACCAAACTTGACTGTGGATGCAGTTAAATCATCCAGAGGTGGCTAGAGTGGTGGTGATCTTGAAATATGAGGTGTGTCGGTTTCTTCTTTGGCCTCCAAGCTTACTATCTTTCACCTCCCTGCAGCCATAAACCATATCTCTTCTTGATGAATTTCCTGTGCTCTGTGACTGGGCATCCTTGAACAGAACTTATCTCCACACTGAGCAGTGCATGTCAAACTGCCCTGTTCCTCCTGAACTTTGAGCCTCAACAGCCTGGGGTGGGAGAGGAAGGGAGGGAGGGAGACTGTCATTGATCAAGGGTTCTAGGAGGGGTTAGTGACACAGAGGTAGATTCCAAAGCCAGCACAGAGGTGGGGCAGGGAAGACTTGGCCCCAAGAAATATGCAGAGGGAAAAGGCCGTAGTGAATGATAGAACACAAATTAGACACTAAAGACAAAATCATCATGGACAGTCAAAATGTTAGTTGTTCACTTAAGTCTTCTTGCCTTCCGCCCCATTCCACTGTGGTACGCAGAGGGGAATCAGTGTTTGGCTTACCACAGCATCTCCAGCACCCAGCATCCCACCTGCCACATGATAGGCTCCAGTCTCCTTGGCCATCTTTCATTTCCTACCATTTGCAAAGCTCTTTCCTGTTTCTTGGAGAAGGAAATGGCAACCCACTCCAGTATTCTTGCCTGGAAAATTCCTTGGATGGAGGAGCCTGGTAGGCTACAGTCCATGGGGTCACAGAGTCAGACACAACTGAAGGACTTCACTTTCCTGTTTCCAGAGCCATCAGTCAGTCAGTCAGTTCAGTTGCTCAGTCGTGTCTGACTCCTTGTGACCCCATGAATTGCAGCACGCCAGGCCTCCCTGTGCATCACCAACTCCCAGAGTTCACTCAAACTCACATCCATCGAGTCAGTGATGCTATCCAGCCATCTCATCCTCTGTCGTCCCCTTCTCCTCCTGCCCCCAATCCCTCCCAGCATCAGAGTCTTTTCCAATAAGTCAACTCTTCGCATGAGGTGGCCAAAGTACTGGAGTTTCAGCTTTAGCATCATTCCTTCCAAAGAACACCCAGGGCTGATCTCCTTCAGAATGGACTGGTTGGATCTTCTTGCAGTCCAAGGGACTCTCAAGAGTCTTCTCCAACACCACAGTTCAAAAGCATCAATTCTTCAGTGCTCAGCTTGCTTCACAGTCCAACTCTCATATACATACATCACTACTGAAAAACCATAGCCTTGACTAGACGGACCTTTGTTGGCAAAAGTAATGTCTCTGCTTTTCAATATACTATCTAGGTTGGTCATAACTTTCCTTCCAAGGAGTAAGTGTCTTTTAATTTCATGGCTGCAATCACCATCTGCAGTGATTTTGGAGCCCCAAAATAAAGTCTGACACTGTTTCCACTGTTGTCCCATCTATTTGCCATGAAGTGATGGGACCAGATGACATGATCTTTGTTTTCTGAACGTTGAGCTTTAAGCCAACTTTTTCACTCTCCTCTTTCACTCTCACCAAGAGGCTTTTTAGTTCCTCTTCACTTTCTGCCATAAGGGTGGTGTCATCTGTATGTCTGAGGTTATTGATATTTCTCCTGGCAATCTTGATTCCAGCTTGTGCCTCCTCCAGCCCAGCATTTCTCATGATGTACTCTGCATATAGGTTAAATAAGCAGGGTGACAATATACAGCCTTGACGAACTCCTTTTCCTATTTGGAACCAGTGTGTTGTTCCATGTCCAGTTCTAACTGTTGCTTCCTGACCTGCATACAGATTTCTCAAGAGGCAGGTCAGGCGGTCTGGTATTCCCATCTCTTTCAGAATTTTCCACAGTTTATTGTGATCCACACAGTTAAAGGCTTTGTCATAGTCAATAAAGCAGAAATAGATGCTTTTCTGGAACTCTCTTGCTTTTTCCATGATCCAGCGGATGTTGGCAATTTGATCTGTGGTTCCTCTGCCTTTTCTAAAACCAGCTTGAACATCTGGAAGTTCACGGTTCACGTATTGCTGAAGCCTGGCTTGGAGACTTTTGAGCATTACTTTACTAGCATGTGAGATGAGTGCAATTGTGCGGTAGTTTGAGCATTCTTTGGCATTGCCTGTCTTTTGGATTGGAATGAAAACTGACGTTTTCCAGTCCTGTGGCCACTGCTGAGTTTTCCAAATTCGCTGGCATATTGCGTGCAGCACTTTCACAGCATCATCTTTCAGGATTTGGAATAGCTAAACTGGAATTCCATCACCTCCACTAGCTTTGTTCGTAGTGATGCTTTCTAAGGCCCACTTGACTTCACATTCCAGGATGTCTGGCTCTAGGTGAGTGATCACATCATCGTGATTATCTGGGTCATGAAGATCTTTTTTGTACAGTTTTTCTGTGTATTCTTGCCACCTCTTCTTAATATCTTCTGCTTCTGTTAGGTCCATACCATTTCTGTCCTTTATCGAGCCCAGATTTTACACACACTTGCACGTATGCATGCATATGTGCGCACACGTGCATTTGCTTCCATCATAGCATTCTGTTTGGTTCCACCACAGTCCATACTATAGTTTGTAATAATTCTTTGTACATTTCCTCAGCTTGGCTGTACATTCCAGAAAGAGAAAATATTCGTATCAGTGATCAGCCCATCCAAGAGACTCAATAAATAAAGGTTAAAGAACAAAAGAATGAGAATATAGGCAGAGGTAATAAACCTATACGAATTTTCATCCTAAGTTACATGGGCAGGTGGCATAAAATAAGGACAACATCTTAGACCAGAGGAGGAAAGATGGATTAATTAATAACCATCTATGATCGATTAAATAACCAAAACTAAAACAGAATCCATTTCTTCTTTATTCTACAACAAAATCAATTCCAAATGAGTCAAAGATATAAACCTTAAAAAAAAATGAAGCCTTTAAAAAATAATAAACTTGAAGATGAAGATGTACAAGAAATCTTAATAATCTTAATGCAGAGACTTTTTTTCTAAGCAAGTCAAAGAAGAAAGGATGGATGTACTTAAATATGTAAAAATTAACACTTCCTTCACATGCATATACACGTTCCAAACATAAACAGAGACAAAAGATAAATTGGGGAATTATAATTCTCATACTTGACAAAAGCATGGATTTTATTATATATGTTCTGATAAGTAAATAATAAGAACTCTAATAACTCAAAATAAAAATAAAGGACATAAACAAGGAGAACACTGTAAAACTCATACAAATGGCTTTTAAGGACCAGGATATATTTTTTAAGAATATCAAAGGAAAGGAATGTAAATTAATCATGAGATAGCCATATTTTATCTTTGAAATTGGCAGAAATGAAGAAGTTTGATAATCTTTAGTGCTGGTCAATATGTGGAGAAAGAAGCACTGGCATATAACTGTAGAAGGCTATACACATTGTCCTGAAAGTCAGGTCTTTGAAAGTCATTCAGCATTTTTATTTCTGTGTGTAGGACAACTTGGCAGCATCTCTCAGAATTTTAAAGCACGTGGATGTGACAGTTGGACTATATAGAGAGCTGAGCGCCGAAGAATTGATGCTTTTGAACTGTGGTGTTGGAGAAGACTCTTGAGAGTCCCTTGGACTGTGAGGAGATTAAACCAGTCCATCCTAAAGGAAATCAGTCCTAAATATTCACTGGAAGGACTGATGCTGAAGCTGAAGCTCCAATACTTTAGCCACCTGATGTGAAGAACTGACTCATTGGAAAAGACCCTGATGCTAGGAAAGATTGGGGGCAGGAGGAGAAGGGGACAACAGAGGATGAGATGGCTGGATGGTATCACCAACTCGATGGACATGAGTTTGAGCAAGCTCAGGAAGTTGGTGATGGACAGGGAAGCCTAGAGGGCTGTGGTCCATGGGGGCACAAAGAGCTGGACACAACTAAGCAACTGAACTGAACTGAACAGAACTCTTTAGCCAACAATTGCATTCTAAGATTTTATTCTACAGATAAACATGCACACATATGCAAATACGCATAAATGAAGACAGTCATGCAAAAGACCAAAATAATCTAAACGACCTTGAATAGTGGACTGATTAAATAAGGTTTGGTTCATACCCGTAGTAGACTAACATGTGTCCACCAAAAAAGAAATGTGCCAATGTCTTGTATCTATTTACTAAATGAAGCCCACAAGGCATGGAACAAAGGCAAACCCATTTTTTGAGAAAAAGAAGCCAATGATAGACAGATAAACATGGCTGTGTATGCATACCATTTCTGTAAGGACTCAAAGCTCAGAGGGGAGGAGCTGAGTGGTCAGTAGGCTTACTTTTCATGGTGCCTTTTCATATGATTAGGGGGAAAATGTGCCATCTGCACATATTATTTTTAAATTTAGAAGCTAGCTAGATTATAAAAAATGATGGTAGCATTACTCAGTGCAGCCTTCAAAAAGATCCTCTGTAACAATAATGGTGATGTTAGTAAAATAAAAAGATTTTTCAGTCTTGTTTGGTTAATGCTTTTATCACTCCAAGTATAAAGTTTTAAATGAAGATCTAAAATAAAAAAAAGAGTAACGCTTTCAATAATTCAAGAGTGAGACAGGATTAGCCCTTTAGTTGTGAATAAGATCAACTTTAAAAGCCTATATTTAATTTATTTAAAAAATTTTTTTTACTTTTAAAAAGATGGCCAACCAAGGCAGCATGGGCAGGTTAATATCAGTTGTTGCTGGAGTCACTCTCTACCCATCCCCAGCAATGTATTCAAATGCAATGCCAATGGTTACTTATTAAACTCAAGAGATATCATGCCCTAGGAAAACCATTATAAACTTGGCCTTTAGAAGAACTGATCTCTTCATGAAATACTGAACAACTGTCTCTGAAGAAACGAAAATGGGCAATCGTCATGTAAGTATTCATTGCTTTCGGGACTCACACCAAGTTCTAATTTTGGTTAACATGGAGAAATTTAAATTATGAAATCATGATTGATACTTTCATACTTTATAATTGTGATCACTCCTAATTGTTGGTTTTCACAACAGCAAACTATGCTTTGAAAATGCATTTGAAATGTATTTTATTTCCATTAGAAATATTTTCAGAGGGATGAAAGAGAAGTATTTGGAACAAGGTGGAAAACAATGCCTTGCAGAGAGCAAGTGGTTAAAAATTTAAGGAATGTGTGATTAAAGCAGTTAGTTTGTAGCAAAGCTACACAAAGCTTCATAGATGTCACCCTCGGTGTTTTGGGACTACAGGTTCATGTTGTAAATATCAGGAGACAAAGCTACTAGGATTTTCACAAGCCTGTATAGCTTGGATTGAAGGGTGAAAATATCCCAGTACCAAACAACCAGGTATTTGTAAATATTCACAAAATAGATTTAATATTTTACGTTTCTTCTGAATGTCTAGGCTCATGTGAATAGCATGTCTGTAAACTATAAATGGCTAAAAATTGATAAAAATATTACCATTTGGAACTAACTAGGCACAAGGCAGTTCGGAGTTAAATCTGATTTTTTTTTTTTTTTAACAGTGAAAAAAGTATACCCAAAGCTATGGCAATAAGAATTTTAATAAGGTTTTGCTGCACCTGCTGTAACTTCCCACAGGAAGAAGGATTTATTGTGTGTATGCTAGGAATGAAGAGAATAAAAATCCAGAATTTTCTGTAAAGTACAACTTTATGTATAAGATATTTCTCCTTTGCCCTACATCAGACTTGCACTCAGATGGTTGCAAACCTACAAGCATTGTCTTCAGAGAGGCATTATTTTTGAAGTCATCTGTAAATACCATTATCATAGTGGCCAAGGTTATGAGGTTTCCATTTAGTTGGTCTTTCAGAGAAACTGAAACCTACTTTTAAAATACTCCTGATCCTGGGAACTCTCTGGTGGGCCAGTCATCAGGACTCTAAGCTTCCAATGCAGGTGGCCTGGGTTTGATCCCTGGTCGGGGAACTAAGATCACCATAAAGTGTGTGGTGTGGCCAAAAGCAAATTTTTTTAATTTTTTTTTTAAATAAATAAGATACTTCTGATCCATGCAGAGGACCTCAGGAAAAATTATTGGCCCCTGCCTTAGCTGCTTCAGAGGATATTTTCACCCCTTGAAAGTCAACCCCATGGGGCCGTGGCTTGTATGAGTGGTCTAGCATTTTATGTATTTCTTTTTTGAATCTTCAGAGCCAATCTTACTCCCTGTCAGAAGGCAGTCAACACTTGCCCAAAGGGCAGGCCTTACCCTCGGCAGACCTGCAGCCTCTCAGCCACCCATCAGGGAGTGGAGAGCCAGAGTCCCACCAGCCTGTAAGCATTTATTTTCCCTCCAAATCATAAGTATGACCAGGCTTTCTCATGGGCCCCATATTACTCACCAATGACTTGTCATGCTGAACCCTCCAATCTGAAAAGGTCCCCATGAGGCATTCCTTCCAAGCAGGGACATTTTTCCCTGGAAAATGTTTGTTACCATATTTGCAGCTATGGTGAAAATTTAATCTAGGAACTGAGCTTCCCTTCCCAACAGTGTCCCTTAATGGTGCCCAGGGACAGGGAATGTGATCCTACACTATGCTCCTATGACACCGTAGAAAATATTAGTGGAATTTAACATGCATAAAGAATGATATGTTCTAAGACTGTGTTTCTAGATAAGTAAATGCAAAATCTTTTACAAGGACAAATGACTGCATTAGAAAATGACTTGAATACGTACAAACTTAAAAACTCAGATGCTTATAGTTTTAAAGTAGCTATACTTCCTGGTGGTGGCTTAGTGGTAAAGAATCCGCCTTCCAATGCAGGAGACACAAGAGACTCAGGTTCAACCCCTGGTTCAGGAGGATCACCTGGAGAAGAAAGTGGCAACCCACTCCAGTATTTTTACCTGGAAAAATTCACAAACAGGGGAGCCTGGTGGGCTACAGTCCACGGGATTGCAAAGAGTCAACATGACTGAGTGACTGAGCGCGCGCGCGCGCACACACACACACACACACACACACACACACATACACACTCACTCAACCAAAACACATTTGGAAACTAAATGTTAGCAAAATACAAGTCCATGATGTGCAAAAGTACGTTGTTGATTTAGTGTAATAGATAATGTTCTTGTGCTGAGGTTAAATACTGGGCTCAATGCAAAAATGGCACGGATAGCTATTATGTGGTTTTTCTGAGTTACAGCATCCCTGAAATATGATGTGGTGTGTGACTTCTTAGTTCTCCCATCACGTTTCTCTATCCTAACTACTGAGAAACCTTTGTTTATAAGACTCCCTGTAAGACAATTGGGCATTCTCTTAGCCAAAATGCAGGCTTTTTACATTAAACCTCCTTCTGTTCTTTGTTCTTTTATCATGAGCTTGTAACAATTAAAGTATGTTATTTGGCATGCTTTATAAATAGAAACACAAACACAGGCATTGAGATCATGTGCTAGCGCCTGCTCAACCTGATGATCCAGCATGCTTCATACTAGTTTTTCAGTGCAGTTCAGCTCAGTTGCTCAGTCATGTCCAACTCTTTGTAACCCATAGACTCCAGCATGCCAGGCTTCCCTGTCTATCACCAACTCCTAGATCCCACTCAAACTCATGTCCATAGTGTTAGTGATGCCATCCAACCATCTCACCCTCTGTCGTCCCCTTCTCCTCCCACCTTCAGTCTTTCCCACCCAGCATCAGGGTCTTTTCCAGTGAGTCAGTTCTTTGCTTCAGGTAGCCAAAGTATTGGAGCTTCAGCTTCAACATCAGTCCTTCCATTGAATATTCAGGACTGATTTCCTTTAGGATGAACTGGTTGGATCTCCTTGCAGTCCAAGTGACTCTCAAGAGTCTTCTCCAAAACCACAGTTAAAAAAGCCTACTAGGAAAGCTGAATCTCTCAAAATATGTCCATAAAGCAGAGTCCACAGATAACTGTTTGACAAATATTGGTCTAAAGCCATTTGAAAGTTGGAAATCATATTTTCCAAGGTACTCTGATATGGAATCCTAGTGAATTCCGAAAACTGAAAATTACTTTTTTCCTTTGTGTTTTTCTCCAATGCTTTTGCCATCATCACTGATTTTTCTGAATTCCAGACATAGTGTTTCTACCTAACCTGTTTGGAGCAGTAAGAACTGACACTGGTATATTATTATCATTTGCTGAAACACATAGTGTTCAGAGTCTGCTTAGCCTAGAGACCATGTCTCTGCTCAATGAGCTTTGTGCAGAGACAGAAAAATAGATCTTCATGAAAAAAGCTTAGGTTCAGCCAGATGACTCTTCCTCTGTGTGAGTTATTTTCAAGATACTAACCATTTGGAGGAAAACAGAATATTGTGACAAAGAGTGAGATGACTTAGTCACAAGAGTATGGCTGTAGAGGGCAGAGTCATAGACAGGGAACAAGATCTAGGGGTGCCATGGATAAATGTGGAAATCATCACAAACTCAAGAGGACTATTGATTTCTGGAAAATTTTTTCGAGACAAATGAACAGGTGCTAAAAAAGTACGACTGAATTTCTACTCATAGCATGGACCCTGGACTAGTAGCAATGTCCACATGGCTGGGGTGCTTTTAGAAATACAGAATCTGGGACTTTCCTGATAGTCCAGTGGTTAAGAATCCAAGTTGTAATGTGGGGGACACGAGCTTTATCCCTGATCGAGGAACTAAGATCTCATATGTCGAGGAACAACTAAGCCCACACACCACAAACAGAGAGCCTGCCTGCAGCAACTACTGAAGTCCTTGCACTCTGGGGCCAAGTGCCACAGCTAAGACCTGACACAGACAAAGAAAAAAAAAACGCAGAATCTCAGGCCCACCCAGACCTACTTAATCAGAATCTACACTTTAACAAGATCCCCAAGTGTTTCCCATGCATGTTGAAGTTGAGAAGTACCCAACTGGGGAACAAGTTCTTCAACTTGCCTGGATATTGGAGTTACCTGGGGGTTCTAAAAACCAGCGAGGCCTGAGTCCCACCCCCAGAGAATCTGAATTAATTGGTCTGGTAGTTGGCCTGGGTGTTGGGTTTTCTAAATGCTCCCCAGGCAATGCTGATGAGCACAGAGTTTGAGAAATGGTGACCCGCACACCACAATCCTGGCAAGACCAGCTCAGCACACTGCTGATGAACGAAGTGTCATTGTGAGTGCCTGGAAATGAAAACCAACTGATAAATGTCAGAACATCTGCTCAGTGATCCCCAGGGTGTTTGTCAAGATGCCACGTTTATGACTCGCTTGTGCTGATATTTAGCCAATACAAATATTGTCTGAAATGGGACTACGTGGTGGACCGTGAACACCCAAGAGATACATGACAGGTGGGGCCTAGGTCAGGATTCCTGAGAAAAGAGGCGAGGCTCTAAAGACAGCTGAAATGTGATGGGGAATTTAAGACAAAAGTACATATGGCTTTAACCAAGAGTGCTTTACACTGTGATCCCAAAACTCAAAGAATCACAGTGACCCCCAAATAAAACCAGCCTAGACTATGCAGGAATATCTCTCCTATCAGGAAAACTTTTGTCCTGCAAAGTTAGTCCTTTAGATCATCACCATCCGGAAGAGGAAATAAAAATGGCCTCTGCCATCAAAACATGACATGCACTAAAGCAAGCTTTATTTAATGACAACTCGCCCACATGAAGTTTAACTACGTTTTAGGCAAAATTACACAATCTTGGCTTTGGAGGTGTCTTGGCTATAATAGATTAAAAGCAGTCATTTAAAAGAGGTGCGGGATAAAGACTGGCAAGGACAAATACACTGACAGAAGGAAGAACATGTAACTGAAAACTTGACCCAGGACAAACTTGACCCAGGAACTCTGAAGGTGTAGGAGCCTGGGGCACTTTGAGTACAGGATGGATTTGAGCACATCCCAACACAGCCAAACATCTCTACTCTACAGCACAGCAACATGACCCCAACGCCCAGCAATAATGGACATCACTGGAGGTTTAAAAGGGCCTTTTGAAATGATGATGGTAATGACAACAGACATTTTTTAAGTTGTTGTGAGACAGTGAATAGCTTGGAGCACAGTGGCCCACGAAATTTGAGCCCTTTACAAAGCACTCCATATATACAAGTGTCAGTCCTCACAGCAATTCTAATAGTAAGGTGCTATTATTATTAGTCCTCTTTTAAATTGTGGAAAGTGAAGCAAAGAGAAGTTAGGTTATTTGTCTGAGGTTGTATTAATATATCTAATAAGAGGTATTATTAGTATATTAGTATATTAATATATCTAATAAGAGGAATTCCAGTTGAGCTATTTCAAATCCTGAAAGATGATGCTGTGAAAGTGCTGTGGCATATTGAAAGTACTCAATATGCCAGCAAATCTGGAAAACTCAGCAGTGGCTACAGGACTGGAAAAGGTCAGTTTTCATTCCAATCCCAAAGAAAGGCAATGCCAAAGAATGCTCGAACTACTGCACAATTGCACTCATCTCACATGCTAGTAAAGTAATGCTCAAAATTCTCCAAGCCAGGCTTCAGCAATACATGAACTGTGAACTTCCAGATGTTCAAGCTGGTTTTAGAAAAGGCAGAGGAACCACAGATCAAATTGCCAACATCCGCTGGATCATGGAAAAAGCAAGAGAGTTCCAGAAAAACATCTATTTCTGCTTTATTGACTATGCCAAAGCCTTTGACTCTGTGAATCACAGCAAACTGTGCAAAATTCTAAAAGAGATGGGAATACCAGACCATCTGACCTGCCTCTTGAGAAACCTATATGCAGGTCAGGAAGCAACAGTTAGAACTGGACATGGAACAACAGACTGGTTCCAAATAGGAAAAGGAGTACATCAAGGCTGTATCTTGTCACCCTGCTTATTTAACGTATATGCAGAGTACATCATGAGAAACGCTGGACTGGAAGAAGCACAAGCTGGAATCAAGATTGCTGGGAGAAATATCAATAACCTCAGATATGCAGGTGACACCACCCTTATGGCAGAAAGTGAAGAGGAACTAAAAAGCCTCTTGATGAAAGTGAAAGAGGAGAGTGAAAAAGTTGGCTTAAAGCTCAACATTCAGAAAACAAAGATCATGGCATCTGGTCCCATCACTTCATGGCAAATAGATGGGGAAACAGTGTCAGACTTTATTTTTGGGGGCTCCAAAATCACTGCAGATGGTGATTGCAGCCATAAAATTAAAAGACGCTTACTCCTTGGAAGGAAAGTTATGACTAAGCTAGATAGCATATTGAAAAGCAGAGACATTACTTTGCCAACAAAGGTTCATCTAGTCAAGGCTATGGTTTTTCCTGTGGTCATGTATGGATGTGAGAGTTGGACTGTGAAGAAAGCTGAGCACTGAAGAATTGATGCTTTTGAACTGTGGTGTTGGAGAAGACTCTTGAGAGTCTCTTGGACTGCAAGGAGATCCAACCAGTCCATTCTAAAGGAGATTAGTCCCGGGTGTTCTTTGGAAGGAATGATGCTAAAGCTGAAACTCCAGTACTTTGGCCACCTGATGCTAAGAGTTGACTCACTGGAAAAGACTCTGATGCTGGGAGGGATTGGGGGCAGGAGGAGAAGGGGATGACAGAGGACGAGATGGCTGGATGGCATCACCGACTCAATGGACTTGAGTTTTAGTGAACTCTGGGAGTTGATGATGGACAGGGAGGCCTGGCGTGCTGCAGTTCATGGGGTGGCAAAGAGTCGGACACAACTGTGCCACTGAACTTAACTGAACTGAATAAGAGGTAAACATGAATTAGGGTTTGGGTAGAAACTCTTCACACTATGTCTTGAGCTCCTATTACACTAACTAGAAGCTAATCAACAGGGATGTCTACAACTATGGAACTGGATTATCACTTCATGTGTCTCTACCCCATCTCTGAGCTTTCTCCTTCTATCCTCATCCCCACATTGGAATAGATGCTTTTCTGTAGTGCTTCCATAATATTCCGTGTATAATACCATCACTTCTCTCCCAGGTGATTCTGGAATTCTTTATACATCACTGGACAGAACTGGACTGACGGCTCCAACTGCCCTGGGGGTTGGACTATGTCTCATTGTCTTAGCATCCCCAGTACCAACACAATACCTGGCGCACAGCAAATGTGAATGAATTCATCAATTCATTACGATTTCTTATTTTTTCCACTACATTTATTTATTTATGTTTGTGCTGGGTCTTGCTGCTGGGGTTTCCTCTACTTGCAGAGAGTAGGGGCTACTCTCTAGTTGCAGTGCATAGGCTTCTCACTGCAGTGGCTTCTCTAGTGTGGAGCACAGGCTTTAGGGCACAGGCTTCAGGAGCTGTGGCTCCTGGGCTCTGGAGCACAGGCTCAGTAGCTGTGGCTCCTGGGCTCTGGAGCACAGGCTCAGTAGCTGTGGTGACACGTGGGATTTTCCTGGATCAGGGATCAAACCTGAGTCTCCTCTTCTTATGAGGATACCAATCACTGGATTTAGGACCCTCCCTCCATCTGAGCTCATCTAAAACTCCTTAACTAATTATATCTGCAAAGGTTCAATTTCCAAATACGGTCACATTCTGAGGTTCTGACATGAATTCAGGGGCACTGGTCAACCCACTACTCCAAGGAAATTGGGTTTCATTGCCTTAAGCTAGTAGTGGTTTTCAAACTTTGCATAGCAGATTCCTTTGGAAGACTTATTTAAACAGAGAGCTGGGCCCCATCTGCAGAGAGTCTGATTCAGTAGACGCTGTATAGTGGAGCCGGAGAATCTGCATTTCTGACAAGTTCCCTGGTGATGCTGACACTGCTGTCTAGGCACCACACCTGGAGAACTACTATCTTAGGCAACAGAGAAGCCCCAGTCGATCTCAGACAAGGGGATGACAAGGTGGGCATTTTGGATGGACCATGCTGGAAGCTGGTGGAGAAAGGTGTGGAGAGAAACATGACCAAAGGCAAGTAAAGCCCCTGAAAGACAGTGGCCCTGGAGAAAGATGATGAACCCCTGCCCTGAACTGAAACAGTGACAATGGGATTGGAGAGAAAATGACAGATGGGAGGGTCAAACAGACATAACTTGCTAACTGACAAGATATGGGAGGTGGGGGACAAGAAAGACTCCATGGAGCCTCCCAGCTACCTGGCTGTGAATGCAGAATGATGGTGGTGCACCCTGAGAGTGAGGACAAGTCTGCAAGGTGAAAGGATGAATTTGGTTTGGGGATCTGTAGGGTTTGAAATATCTGGGTATTACACCTAACATAGCTGAATCTGAAACTCAAGAGAGAAGTCTGGGGTTGAGGTGGTTTGTAAGTATAAATTCTGGGGTTTTTTTTTTTTGTTTTTAAGTGAGTATGTATTTGTTCACAAACTACTGGACTGACAGTGGCTTCAATAACAAAGACCTTAAGTTATTAACTCTGACAGAAAGCCTGAATGCAGGGAACTCCAGGGCTGGTTCAGCAGTTCAGTCCCATCACTAGGGACTCAGGGTACCCCTGCCTTTCCGTTCTGCCACCCCCGCGAGGTACTGGCAACATCTCCACTCATGGATGCAAGAGAATGGCCACGTGCGTGTTCAGGTTTGCAATCTCACAGGATAGAGTCACAGGCAAGAAGGAAAGGGGTAGAGAAAAAGTGGGTTTCTCTTCTGTAAACAGTCCCCTGTCAGTGAGGATAATCTTCTGGGAAACCCCAGGCAGACATCTCTTTGTATCACTTTGGCCGGAATTGGTCAAAAGCCCACTGCAAGACCAATGACTGACAAAGATGAAGAGCACGGTGATGGATCACGATTCATCCCGAACGCTGGGGAATCATCCTGTCAGTAAGTGTTCTTTCCCTCTCCTCTCTCTCTCACACTCTCTCCTTCTTTCTATGTCTTGGCCTCATTCTCTCCTATCGAAAATGAACCTTGCCTTTTGAATACTGGGGAAGGCAAAGGAGTTGATGAGGGGGAGACCTGGCCAGTTCAGGCACCACAGAGAATTCCACAGCCTCACATAGCTCCAGATTAACTACCCTAAGGAAAAGAGTTTTCTCTAAGCAGCCATACATACAATGCCAAGGACAATTCTGATTGACTTGGGTATGTACCTATTTCCCGGACTATCATGTTAGCCAAGGTTGGCCTTACCTATTCTTAGGGATGGGTGGCATTGCTTTGTCAGTATTACTTTCTTATAACTACTGGCTCTTTGTTTTTAAATGTAGAGTCATAGTTTTATTATTTTATTTTGTATTGGAGTATACATGCCTTACAACGTTGTGTTGCTTTACAATGTTGTTTCTGCTGTACAACAAAGGGAATCAGCTATCTATATACATATATCCTCTCCCTCTAGAGCCTCCCTCCCACCCCCAACTATAGTTTTTTATTAATATTATTATGACTACAAATATGACTACTATTGAAATAGAAAGAGAATGAAGATTTAAAGATCAGATGGGAAGGCAGTAGAATAAATCGCCCTTCTGGGGATGTGGGTTTGGATTATGGTGGGAATGAAAAGGAAGACAAAAATGATGAAAAGAATTTTAGAGAAATAATTAAGAAGTTTGGACCCAATGCATAGTTCAACTCTCTTACCAGGGGAAAGAATAGCATTCGTTGTTTTGATTCCAGAGGAGACAAAAATCCGCTTAAAGCAAATTTCCCTCTTTCACCTTGTTTCCTCTTCAGCAAATCTGAACTTGTTCACAAAATGTTGCTTATGCCCCAATACACAGCACTATTCAATGCTGCAATGGCTCAGCTCAGCCCCTGATATTTTCAATTTTCAATTCCATCTGCCCACTTATCATTGACTGCAGAGGATCCCAGAGTATACTTGCTTCCTTTTTTCCTGCAAGCAATGAATCCCAAGTTTATAATGCTCACTGAATTGGAAGGGGGAAAAAAGTCTTTGGCAATAGAAAAAAGTCATGGACAATTCTTTTCTAATGGGGAAAGTGCTTCATTTTTCATCACTCTTGAAGGCATGTCTCCTTTCATAGTTGAGGAATAGCCATCATCTCCCCATCACCACTTTATCCTCCAAGTGCACTTTTGTTAAGGCAATACAGCAGTCATTGACTATCTGAAGGTTTTAACACTCTTTAGAGGCCTCTAAATCCCCAAACAATCTGTGGACAACCTCAAAGCAGACATTTCCCCCAGGACACAAAATCTGGTTTTGAGGCACTGATCGTGTTCTGCCTCTAGTAGAAATTCGGGGTTGTCCAGCCCAACATAGTACTGAAGGGCCTCCCAAAGGAGCTGCCAACTGGGGCTGTGATTCAGACAAAGAAGCAGATGGGATAACAAGCTTTTACCTTGGGACCAACTTTAACTTGAACTCTTCCTCCTAGTTACCTTAACCCAGTACTCATCTTTCAGATGTGTCATCTGGGTTCCTTTGAAAGAAAATCAAAGAGAGAAAGACCCCATGGTCCACTTCTAATCCCCTCTTTTAAGTAACCACAGCAATGCCCTCTTTGTGACTGGGGACCTTGTTACCTAGGTGTCATTTACCACCAGAAGCTTGGCCTTCTCAACACCTTCAGGTGACATTTTGATGGAACTGTCACAGCCATGCAATCAGGGCTGTAGACCCTTCACAGATCAGACTTTAGCACTACTGACACTTGGAACCAGGTAATTCTTTGCTGCGGGGGCTTGCTGTGTGCCCTGTAGGATTTTTATTAGAGTCCCTTGGCCTGCGTGACTGGATACCACCAACACTCCCCTATTTGTGACGACCAAAAACTCTCTAGACTTTGCCCAATGTCCCTAGAGGGGCAAAATCACTCCTTGTCGGCTGAGATCCACTTCACGAGGCACAGACCTTAAATGGGAAAGCAAGGCTACTGGACAGGAGAAGTCCCGATAATGTCCTTATCTGGCTGAGATTCCACCAGCAATCATGCCTTCCTGCCCCTCTGGCCCAGGCTCTCTCTCCCACTGATTGCCCCTCTTATCACAGGGCAAAAGCCAACTCATCTTGAACCTTGACCCTTGTCCTCCTGTTGATGACCTCAGCAGTTGAGAGGCAGTGGTCCCCCCTACCCCAAAGGTCCTTAGCTCATTAATTAAGTTCTGATAGCCAGAATGCAAAGAGCTTCCCTGCAGAAATACCCAGGAACAAGACTGCCGAGCTACTGGTTTTCCTCCCTAGATGAACACTGCTCATCTGGAAAGACACTGTCTGAAATAATCAGGAGTCAGTTTGCTCACCTCTCCTCTGGGTGGAGCCCCCTCAAAGACTTGCCCCAATCAATCTCCCCCTGAACGCAGGAATCAGCTTTGCTACTGGTCAGTGTGACCCTGGCCAGTCCTAGTTAAAATGGAGGCATAGCTACATGGTGAAATTACTAAATATTCTTATAAGATGGAAACTGTGCTTAAATATACCCAATGGAGTACATTGCAATGCATTTTTTTCTATTTATTAATAATAGTTTAACTTTTTGCTCCGACAAGCATCAAAGTGGATTTGGATTTAAAACTCCTGAAAAACAAGGCTTTCAAGACCAGAGGCAGGGTGTGGTAAGCTTCTCACATTGTTTGTGTTTCTGAGTATATTGCTAGTACCTTTGAAAACAATGGCACACACCACCTTGATGAGTCTTAAGTTCACATCTCCTTAAGGTCAAGTCTCGGAGAAGGCAATGGCACCCCACTCCAGTACTCTTGCCTGGAAAATCCCATGGACGGTGGAGCCTGGTGGGCTGCAGTCCATGGGGTCGCGAAGAGTCGGACATGACTGAGCGACTTCCCTTTCACTTTTCACTTTCATGCATTGGAGAAGGAAATGGCAACCCACTCCAGTGTTCTTGCCTGGAGAATCCCAGGGACGGGGGAGCCTGGTGGGCTGCCGTCTATGGGGTCACACAGAGTCGGACACGACTGAAGCGACTTAGCAGCAGCAGCAGCAAGGTCAAGTCTCAACCTCATAGTCACCTTTGACGGTAAATACCACATTGAGATGTATAACCCAAAGAGCATAGCCTAAGAAATTGTGTCTTTCTGGAAAATGACCTAACAATGCCAATCTTCTTTAAATGTTCTTAAAATGCCAATCTATAAAATTTAAATTATAGAAACCCCAAATTTAAGAGAAAGATCACTTTTTAAATCTAAAAAGTTTCACTTACTTTTCAGAACACACAGCCTATGTAAGTATTTAATTTTGAGATCTGATCCAAGGGGACGCTTTTTCTATTTTCAGCCTTATTTGCCCAGTCTTGCAAATATTTGTACTCATTCAGAGTGATGGCTTCCCTAGTGGCTCAGATGGTAAAGATGGTAAAGAATCTGCCTGCAATGCAGGAGACCTGGCTTCAATCCCTGGGTCGGGAATATCCCCCAGAGAAGGGAATGGCTATGCACTCCAGTATTCTTGCCTGGAGAATTCCATGGACAGAGAAGCCTGGTGGGCTACAGTCCATGGTGTCACAAAGAGTCAGACACGACTGAGACTAACACTAACAGAGTGATGGCCAAATCTTTAATAGTCACACCTGTCACTTTAAAAACTCCATCTTTGAAAGGACAAATCAATAGAAACAAAGAGCTCCCTGGTTCTCAGCACCCTTCAAAGGTTTCCTAACGTGCTTTCCTAGCTATCTGGTCTACATCTTTGGCTAATAGACTTCTAAAGCTGATTCAAGTGGAAAGAGGATCTAAGAACAGAGGAATCAGCTTTGCTATTAGTCAATGTGACCATTGTAAGTCCTAATTAAAACAGAGGAATAGTTGCATGGCAAAAATTACCAAATATTCTTGTAAGATTGAAACTGTGCTGAAATATGCCCAACAGAGTACACTATTATATGTGTTTTTTTTCTATTTAATAGTTAAACTTTTTGTTCTGACAAGCATTTAAGTGGATTTTGATTTAAAACCAAAAAAAGCAAGACATTTAATCAAACTTATTGTTTCAAGGAAACCATGGCCAAGAAGCAATCGGCTTAATGAAACAATATGCCACTGATCACCCAAGATTCATGTTTAAAGAGGTGAATGACCCCTCTGTTGTGTTTCAAATTGCCTCTCAGTGTCTACTAAATGTATCTGTGGAAATGTCACCAGGACAGTATCTAGCTCTAAATTCATCGACTTTAAATAGTACAATACTTTGCATTCATGCTAACTGGTTTCAAAGTACAAATGAGTGGCCAGTTAGGGGTAAAAGAACATTGTCCTTGGAGATAGGAATCCAGTTTTTTTCCATAATCGAGTAAGTGACTCTGGGCAGATGACTTCACCACCAAGCTTCAGTGTATCTGTAAAATGAGGTGATTGGATACTTTGAACAATGTTTCCCAGACTTCACACTTAAGTGTGACCTTTTGGAATGTTTCCAAATACTTGTGCCACATGTTTTATTAATAGTTCTATTTTCTTTAAATCCACTCATCTTTTTGACACAAATTTATCTTAAAAAGAAACCTTGTATTAATACCGTAAATGGGAAACTAGTATCACTTGACATAAACACAAAAAGGGAGAAGAGTGTATTAAACTCAAACTAAATACTATTGCCAGCCAAAGGCTCAGATTCTGTCATTCGTTTTCTGATAAAAAACAATTGTTTGCATAAAATAGAGAAGGTGTTTGCAAAGCAACTATCTGAGGCTTTCTGGGCCACATAATCTTTGTTGTTGGTAGTGGTTTAGTCGCTAAGTCGTGCCCGGCTCTTGCCACACCATGGGCTATAGACCACCAGGCTCCTCTGTCCATGGGATTTCCCAGGCAAGAATACTGTTGCTGTTTCCTTCTTCAGGGGATCTTCCCCACCCAGGGATTGAACCTGTGTCTCCTGCATGACAGGCCATTTCTTTACCACTGAACCACCAGGGAAGCCTTACAACCTTTGTTGCAGCTACTCAATTCTGCTATTGTAGTGTGGGAGCAGTCATTGACCAAATGGGTATGAGTGGGTTGGTTATGCCCCATGCTGGTTATGTTAAATAAATAAAAACTTTCTTTACAAAAACAGGTAATGGACTGGATTTGGCCCCCATCTATAGTTTGCCAGCTCCTGGACTGGAAAAGTGTGAAAAACATACTGTTACCAGACAAAGACTGGCTACTCACAAGAATCTAGAGAGAATTTTAAAAGGAACTCCTCTCCCAGTTGGAAATCCAGTGGGTTTTAATATCTTCAGCGTTCCATGTTACCTACTTTGAAAAACCCTTGGTTGAATTTCTACCCTAAAAATCTCTGATAAAACTCTTCCCTTTATCTTTTACACCCTGGATAAAGTCTAGGATTTCTTTCTTGTACAAACACTCAGTGTATATATTTTTAAAGCTTTCTCATTCATGGAAATATCAGTTGGAAATGTCTTAATTTTTAAGACACCAGTGGTTTTTACCCTTGGTTACACATTAGAATTATCTGGAGAGTTTTTAAAATACCTATACCTTGTATATCTGCATGCATGCTCAGTCACTTAGTCCTGTCTGACTCTGCAACTCCATGGACTGCAACCTGCCAGGCTCATCTGTCCATGGGATTATCTAGGCAACGATACTGGAGTGTATTGCCATTTCTTTCTCTAGGGGCTCTTTCCCAACCCAGAGATAAAACCCACGTTTCCTATGTATTGGCAGGCAGATTCTTTACCACTGAGCCACCTGGGAAGCCCATACCTACTATATACATATATCTTAATGATTCAGAGTTAATAGGACTCAGTCATTTGTGTGTGTGCATGCTGGCTATTGCCAACTTGCACAGTCAGTTTCAGCTAGGGTGACCACCTATCCTGGTTCACCTGGACTGTCTCAGTGTTAGCACTGAAAACCCAGGATTTCCCAGGAAACCCTCCATTCTTGGGCAGTCAAACGGTTGTTTGCCTCAGCGCCAGCCCACCACTGGCAGAAAATCCTCATTTCTTTCCAGGAGGGTCAGGACAGTTTCAGAGAGAAGATGAGGCTTCAGTAAATTTCCTTAAGTAGATCCATTCTCCTCCGTTGCCCATAGAACCAACGGTGGGCAACCAGGTATTTAAAAACAAGGGGACACGAGGCTCCATGCTGTCAGTTTCTAAGCTCTGCTGGCCCTCTGCAGACTCAGGCAGGACAGGGAGGAATCCATCCATCACAGCATCCGCCCTCTGCTTCCCCTGCCTCACATGGACAGGCCCCTGGCTAGTAAGACAAACCAGCAGTTGTTTTTGCACAGATTCTCTCAGGCAGAGAGAAGTGACCTTTTACCTGTGAGAATGTTTGACAGTTCATCAGGCTGGTAAGCAGTCACCCCAAGGGGGCAAACATCAGAAACTGGTCCTGTGGCTGCCCTCATGCCTTCTCAGTCTTCACAATGCCTCCGCTAAAATTCAGTTCCCTGGCACACTGTGGTCCTCGAACGATGATCCCTATGGCAAGATGTCTTAGTAGCAGGAAAAGGGGTAACTGGAAGACTTGGAATGAGATGGGGAGAGGAGGAAGAGTCCCAAGAGCCTATTGGAGCAGGTCGGAAAAGTCAGTCCCTCCCTGGCCAACTCTGATCACTGTAATGAAAGCGTTCTCCCCAGTCCTCACATGTTCTCTTTTTTCCCCAGTTTTTTTTTTTTTTTAAACATAATCTTTGCTATTTATTTATTTATGTCTATACCATAGTGGCATGTGGGATGTTAGTTCCCCAATTGGGAACTGAACCTGTGTTCCCTGCAGTGGAAGCAAAAGTCTTAATCATGGGACCCCCAGGGAAGTCCCTCCAGCTTTATTGAAATAAACTGATGTATGACATTATGTAAGTTTAAAGTGTACACATGTGTTGACTTGATACACTTACATATTGCAAAATGATTACCAGCATAGCATTAGCTAACACCTGCAGCATGGCATGTAGTTACCATTTCTTTTTTGTGGTGAGGACATTTAAGATACCTTCTTGGCAGCTTTCAAGTATATAATACAGTATTATTTAACTATAACCACTATGCTATACATTAGATCCCCAGAACTTATTCATCTTACAGCTGCGAGTTTGTACACTTTAGCTAACCTCATTCCTTTTTCCCTGGTTCCTGGTACCACCATTCCAGTGTTTGTTTCTACCAGCTTTTTTAGATTCCACATATAAGTGATATCATATAGTATTTGTCTTTCTCTGATTTATTTCACTTAGTATAATGCCCTCAAGATCCATCCAAGTTGTTGGAAATAACAGGATTTCCTTCTTTCTCATGGTTGAATAATATTCCATTATATATATATAATATATATATATATATTTTTGACATAATATCTCAAGTTTTTTTATCTATTTATCTAGCTAGGTAGCTAGCTATCTGCCACATCTTCTTTATCTATTCATCCATTGACAGACACATGAAAAGTGAAAGTGTTAGTTGTTCAGTAATGTCTGACTCTTTGCAGTTCTATGCATTGTAGCATGCCAGGTTCCTCTGTCCATGGAATTCTCCAGGCAAGAATACTGGAGTGGGTTGCCATTTCCTTCTTCATGGGATCTTCCCAACCCAGGGATTGAACTGGGTCTCCTGCACTGCAGGCACATTCTTTACCAGCGGAGCCACCAGGGAAGCCCCATAGGTTGTTTCTAAATCCTGGCTATGGTGAATGATATTCACTTTGTCACTGTGAACACCATTCCTCTTATTTTATCTTCCTGAGATTCTGCTGGGTATGGTAGGTATTGGTCCCATTCTACAGAAAGAAGCTGAAAACACAATTTCATTTGACTCAGAAGGAATATTGGGAGCAGAGTTTGACAATAACGTCTGCCCTGCACACACACTTTGCCCTGGGAGAGGCTTTCCCTTTTGCCTTGCAAATAGTGATAATTGGCCTTTATTTTTCATTTCATTTCCTATTGACTCATCATCAGGAACATTTACTGACCCCATGGCCATGCACGTGGTCCTCAGCGTCCCTGGTCAGCAGACCAGTCACAGGTTTCCACTGTGACTGCTATTTTAAAAACTAGCATTTTAAGAGTTGAAATGAGCTTTTCTACCATTAATTTTTTTTTAAATAAACAATTTTGACAGGGACAAAAAATTGGTTGATGAGAAGTCAACAGTAGAGTTTCTGGATCCAGACTGTGTAGGTTTGAATTCCATCACTTACTAGCTGTGTGACCTCAGGCAGTTAATTAACCTTTCTGTGCTCTGGTTTCCTCATCTGCAAAATAGGAGGTAACAATACTTACTTCATAGGGTTATTGTGAAGATTGAGTGAGTATACGTCAATTGTTTGGATCTGTGCTGGGCATGTAGTAAATGTGTTATATTCAGCTGTCATTCTCAATTTGAAGTGTTTCTCCCATAAATTTCTCTTAAACTCTTAACTCCTGTTACTACTTAACTACAAGTACAAAATGGTTTCTGGACAAAATTATGTAATGAGCTATTTTAAAGCTGGCATACAAGGCACCATGTCAGGGGCTTGTTCAACACAGCAGGAATCAGGTCAAGATAGAAGGAAGTGCTAAAAATAACCCTGAGCCCTTACCACATGCCGAGTATCCTGCTAAGCAATTTTGACCCATATCCTTATAACAACCCACAAGAGAGAGATACTATTATTACCATCTTGCAGATGGGAAAACAGAGACTTTGAAAGGATAAAGAGAGAACCAGCATCACACCAGGTTCAAAGGCAGATATCCTGAAGCGGGGTGTGGGGTGGGGTGGTTAGCTATGTGATCAGAAAGAAGTTTCTGACCCAAAGTGAACCTCAGTTGCCCCAACTCTATACAAGGCAAGTTTAGCCCAAATGGCCAACATTCACTCAAGGTACCATAAACCAGCATGGCAATGGTCTTGCTAATGCTGAGGAGAGTGCAGGTGTGTCTGAGGGTCTCCCTAGCCCAGGCTTTATTTCGCTCCTGTTTAATAAGCCCAGGCCATTGCTTAGCTCTAATCCCGCCCCTAGTCTTCCCCATCCCCTCCTGATTCCACGTCAGCTCACACAGCAGGCCTCTTCAGATCGGTGTACAGTGAGCCCTCTGCCCTCTGCTCCCCAGCTCTACCTCGGAGACTTCCTGTCTCAGAGTCTGGATACCAAGCAACCACTTTTAAATATTTACCCAGCAGACTGCAGACAGCGAAGGCTTCTGGAGACCAACGCTGTAAAGAGCAAACAATCCAAATGCCACTCCCATTCCCTTTCGGTAATGTTTCCGAGTTTACAAATGACCCTTACCTCCTTCTGTCACCCAGCATCCCACCTCCTACGTGCCACCGTCCGTGTGCTGATTGTAACCTGGCATGGTGCGACTGCACCCTGAGCACGACCACAGCTAAAGCGCATGCTGCGGCGAGCTGGTGCCGCCCCGCTGTGAAGATGAGACAACAAAGGCTCGGACAGATGGGTCAGCTTGCTTGCAGGCCTACAACCAGCAAGGGGCAAAGAGTAACTGAACACAGTGGGACTGACTCCCAAGTTCACATTTTGTCTTTATGTCACATTCAGATCATGCTTGTTCTGCAGCAGTGCTGTCACAGGTCACAGTAAACTTGCATGCACACACACCCAGGAAGCACCATGCTATAGTTTCTCCCTGGACTGTCCCTTTTTTTCCATTTCCACCCTTCCTCTTCCCCCTTTTTTGCACTTGCCTAACTCCTATTCAAAACCAGAGACGTTACTTTGCCAATAAAGGTCCATCTAGTCAAGGCTATGGTTTTTCCTGTGGTCATGTATGGATGTGATAGTTGGACTGTGAAGAAAGCTGAGTGCCGAAGAATTGATGATTTTGAACTGTGGTGTTGGAAAAGACTCTTTAGAGTCCCTTGGACTGCAAGGAGATCCAACCAGTCCATTCTAAAGGAGATCAGTCCTAGGTGTTCTTTGGAAGGAATGATGCTAAAGCTGAAATTCCAGTACTTTGGCCACCTCATGTGAAGAGTTGACTCATTGGAAAAGACCCTGATACTGAGAGGGATTGGGGGCAGGAGGAGAAGGGGATGAGAGAGGATGAGATGGCTGGATGGCATCACCAACTCGATGGATGTGAGTTTGAGTGAACTCTGGGAGTTGGTGATGGACAGGGAGGCCTGGCGTGCTGCAATTCATGGGGTCGCAAAGAGTCTGAGCGACTGAGCGACTGAATTGAATTGGCTGAACTCCTGTTCATCTTTGAAGAGCCAGCACAAATGTCAACTTCTCTATAGAAATTCCTCTTTCTCTTCTCAGCTGTTTGCAGCCAAAGTGCTTACTATATCATAATGCAATGGTCATTGATCTATTTCTGTGTTTATTTCCTTAAGGACAGGGATTACAATTAATAGACCCATTGAGTCCCCCTCACCTGGGGTAGTGCTTGCCATGTAACAGATCTTCAATGCTTGTTTGTTGAAGGAAGAGGAGGGAAGAAAAATAGGAGGAGGAAGGAGAAAGGGGAAGAAGGAAAAGGAAAAAGAGAAGGGAGGCGAGAAAGCAGGTGAAAGGGGCGGAACTGCTAGAGGATAGTCTAATTTGCCTGCAGGGCATTGCTTTTCAATGAATTCACTTGTCTCTCACGAGACAGTGTATTATTATTTTCCAGTCTTGATGTTAACCAAATAGAAGATCAGGTCACCTAAGCAGGTTATTCCTACTGATGAGTAGGAGTGTATTTAAATATGAGTGTATTCGGGCTGGGTGACCTATCCGGAAAATCTTAGTTATGATAGAATGCATAGAGCAACGAATTTGCAAACCATATCCTTTGTTTTAACACACTCCATCGCCAGAGTTGCTGGGAGCTGGAGGAAGATTTCGTAAAATATTCCCTCTTGATCATAAGAGTTAAGCCTTGCTTGAACTGCACGGAGTCAGAAGCCTTTGGGTGTCTGTTCCTCCCCTCCATCCTTCTGGCTGGGGGTATCGAAACTCAATAGAGATATCAAAACTTGATAAAGATGTCAGAACTCAGTAGAGAGCTACCTTTCCTCCTGGGAAATCAATGTGCTAAACCTGAGTCATTTCAGAGTGATGTTTTCAACATTTTTTCTGCCCTGGTGGCACTGCTTCCTAGGCTCCTAGAATCGATTTACTTTCTTTGCATCCTTCCTCCAGAAAAATGGATCCTCGGTGTCCCTGTTTGAGATGCAAGGACATGAAAACACAGAAAGATGATACATAGACAAGAAAGAAAAAAACAAAAATCTCTCAGAGGAATCATGTACCAGGCAGTGGTCTCTGTAGTGTTAGAAGTATTTGCTTCATTTTGAGCCTGGACTGAGCAGTGTGATGGTTGGCTCTGCACCAGCCTTGTAGCTCAATGGGACCCCCACACCCAGTGGGTGCAAACTGTCATGCTGGCCAGAATATGGTTGTGGTGTCAGCGCAGATCATCTGGACTCCACACAGCCTGAATTTTTAACCACCTTACTGCCCCCAGTGAAGTGCATGCTTAGAACTCTGGAGCCACGCCGCAGGTCATGAGTGAAAAACTGATCTTTAGAGAGCCATTTACAAGGTGAAAACCCCTCAAGCAGGAAAGGCTTAGAATATTCTAGAAAGGTCATGGCTGATCTGCCTTCAACAAATATTTTTTCCATTTATTGAATACATGCCTTCTGCTAGGCTTCCTTTCAGATGCTTTGCATGAATGACTTATTTGAACTCTCACAGGAGACCTACGAGATAGGCGATATTATCTGCATTTTGCCGTGAGGAAGCCACAGCACAGAGTTTCTCAAACTTGCCCAAGGTCGCAGAGGAAATAAGCAGTCCCCACTAGAAAGCTTGACTATTATAGTTGACTATTAAAGTTGACTTTTATATCCCTGTACATGTGTGCTAAGTCATTTCAGTTTTGTCCAACTCTTTGCGACCTCATGGACTGCAGCCCACCAGGCTCCTCTGTCCATGGGGTTCTCCAGGCAAGAATGCTGGAATGGGTTTCATGCCCTCCTCCAGGGGATCTTTCCAACCCAGGGGTCAACTCATGTCTCCTGTATTGCAGGAGGATTTTTTACCACTGAGCAGGGTAAGCCCAGAGAAGGCAATGGCACCCCACTCCAGTACTCTTGCCTGGAAAATCCCATGGACGGAGGAGCCTGGTAGGCTGCAGTCCATGGGGTCGCTAAGAGTCGGACACGACCTGAGTGACTTCACTTTCACTTTTCACTTTCATGCATTGAAGAAGGAAATGGCAACCCACTCCAGTGTTCTTGCCTGGAGAATCCCAGGGACGGGGGAGCCTGGTGGGCTGTCATTTCTGGGGTCACACAGAGTCGGACATGACTGAAGCGACTTAGCAGCAGGGTAAGCCCATTAACATATCCTCAGTGGCTACTTATTATAAACATGATATCTTCTGGGGCATTGCAAGATATATAATAGATGGATGGGTGAATAGATAGCTAGATAATAGATAGATGATAGATGGATGAATAGATAGGTAATAGAATCTCATAATTTCAAGTTTAGAAAATATGTGTATACCTTCCAAATTTGCCAAGTCAAAATACACAGAATTGAAAGCCTAACTATCACTACAAGACAAAAAAAAAAAAAGAGTTTGCCCAAAGTAGCAGAGACAGGACTGACATGTCTGTGTCTTGTCTAATTATCAGGCACTGGAAATGTTATTTCAAGGAAGTCTGATCTCGGAAGGCAGACACTGCCCCCATTTTACAGATGAGGAAATAGTGGCTTAGAGTTTAATTGGCTCAAGTTCACAGGACTGCAGAGGGGCAGGGCCACATTCAAATTTGAATCTATGTGGCCTCAAACCCAGACTCTGTAATCATTTTTATTAACATCTAGCATCTTGTCTTTTTTATGTGTCTCCTGAGTGTCAGTGCAAATGCTATTTAAAAAAACAAAACAAAAAAGGAATGTTACCCCAGCTCTTTGATGCCTTGTCGTGGAACGCAGGTAGAATAACCATGTGTTTGCCTCAGTCCTCACAAACTCAACCTTTCATCCCCATCCTGGGGTCTCCTGCATTGCCATTTTGTGTCTGGTTCACATTCCTGCAGACCTGCTTTGTATGGAAGTTCTGCTCAGTGGCCTCAGGTTTCAAAATAAAATCTTCTGATGAGTAAATTGGCCCGAGTCCCCAGAGTCAGCTGCCCAGCCCATTAACAATGAACCACGGAGGACGAATGTCTGCTCCGTGTGCATTCCGGAGAGGCTGTTACCCGGCTCATCGGAACAAGCCAAGGACAGCCCTTGCATCAACACTGGCCACGGCTGATGAATGCAGCCATTGTAGACGCAGTCCCAGCCGTGCCAAGGGGAAGATTCCTTCCAAACAGACTGTTTTCTTTTTCTTTTTTTCTTTTTAAAATCACAAAACACAATTCCTTCCCTCTGACATCGAATATCCTGCTGTTAGAATCTGCCTGCCAATGCAGGAGACGTGGGTTCGATCCCTGGGTTGGGAAGATCTCCTGGAGAAGGAAATGGCAACCCACACCAGTATTCTTGCCTGGAGAGGCCTATGGACAGAGGAGCCTGGCGGGCTACAGTTCGACATGACTGAGTGATTAAACAACTAGGAACAAGATGGAATTCTCTACTGATAAGGAAAGATAACCAAGACGGCTAAGACTCATTCCTAGAAGGGGGCAGTTACTTTATCCTGCCCCGCTGAGAGTTGTACATCTGATAGAGACGTACACGCTGCATTAGTTGTAAAGGAAAATATGAAGTCTCAACGTCATCTTTATTCCTGACACGTGGCTCAACCCTCTCCCAATGCACACCCTCCACTAGCATCCTTTCCCCCCAACATGGTCCCCCTACCTTGCCAGGACATCAATACTATTTTGGCCTAAAGGACACTTATTTGTACTTTTTTGGTCTTGGATAAACAAACTGCCCCTGTTCAGAGGTTCCTTTTCACATCCCTCCCCTCTTACAACTCCATGATTTTTGTATCATGGAACCATCTTACTAAAACAGAGACTGAATGGCATTCCGCAGCTGACTACCAGACAGTCCTGGTTAAAGCCCTGGCTCCAATCCTGCAGTTACCTGGCCCAGGGATCTTGAACAAGTCTCCTCATGGCTTCTGCAAGCCCTGGCAGCATCTTTGTGCCAATGAGGAAAAAAGTCTCCCCCGGGGGAAAAGCAGCCTGCCAGCACAGAGCTGGTCAAGCGTTAAACCCACCTGGACCCCTCCCCACCCTCACCCCTCCTCAGCCAGGACCCTCAGGCATAACCAGAACTATTCACAGAGCCCCCATCTCTGTTTCAACTTGTCAGTTGGGAATGGGATAGATAATAAGAGTTCCACTTAATTCTTTCACGGATGAAGCTAAAGTGATCTACAGAACTGTTTATGAATCAGCCTTTTACTAGGAGATTTCTGCTGCTCTGGTTCAACTCCACCTCGCTTCCTGAGCCACCCATAATACTCCTGATGAAAAACAGGGACACAATTTACTTCTTTGAGATTGCTCCTTCCCACACTCCCACACCCAGAGAACCAGCCCTTTTAGAATGTGATCAAAGAGCAGGGTGAGCTTGGTCAGTGCGCAGCCTGTGCAGCTGCACAGGGTCCCACACTTACAAAGGCCCTGCTCTTGGTTTAAAGCTTTGATGGCACTTGAAATTCTCAATCACTTTTGAACAAAGAGCCCTACGTTTTCATTTTGCACTGAGCTCCACAAATTATATTTCTGGTCCTGCCAACAAGCCTTCCTAAGTCCCAGATAGTTTTCTTACAGCTGACAAAAGATTGGGAAAGGAAAATGGGACACATGATCCCTCCACTGAATGTGAAGGTACCAGTCATAATTAGATGTGAGGCAGGATGGTGCAGGGCTTCCTAGGCGGCTCAGCAGTAAAGAATCTGCCCGCGATGCAGAAGACACAGGAGATGCCATGGGTTTGATCCCTGGGTTGGGAAGATCCCCTGGAGGAGGGCATGGCAACCCACGCTGGTATTCTTGCCTGGAAAATTCCATGGAGAGAGGAGACTGAAAGGTCACAGTCTATAGGATTGCATAGAGTTGGATACAACTGAAGTGACTGAGCACGCACACAGAGGATGGTGCAGGAGACGCAAGAGCATGGGCTTTAGGAGACAAATTGAGCTGGTGCACACACGCATCCTGCAAGAACACAGATAGGTGCTCTGACCCGCGTGAACCCAGGCTTCCTCCTCTGTAAATCAGATGACTAACGCCCACTCTTCCCTGTGAAGAAAGGTCTGTCAGTGAAGGAGTCGTCTAGCATGTGGCAGGTGCTCAACAAATATGAGTCCCTCTCCAGCTTGTTTCAGGAATAGAAACTTGAAGATGGGCCAGGTAGGACTTCCCTAAAGGTCCAGGGGTTAAGACATGGTGCTTCTACTGCAGGGAGCGTGGGTTCGATCCCTGGTTGGGGATCGAAGATCCCTCACGTCACATGGGGTCAAAATATGGCGGGGGGGGGGCGGGATGGGCTATACACTACATTCCAAAAGGCAATGGTGGGGGGGGGGTCCTGATATCCCTTCGGCTCTAAAATTATACGATTCTCCATTAACCAAAACCTAAAAGTCAGCCCTCCTCCAGTTCCTAGTTATATTCTCTCTCTCTGTCTCCGTATTTCCACTCTGATTGCCTCTGCTTTGCTCCATACTGAACCCACGCTTCCTTCATGGAGTGGACCACATGGCCACCAACACACCCTACACTCACACTCAGTCAGCTTAGCAAACCCGGCAGGGAGAGACATCTCTCTCCCAATATCCATATATCAAAGCAGGGAAAATTCTAACTGATCCTGCTTGGATTACATCCCCACTCCGGAACCAGTCACTACTGCCTGAGTGACAGAGTGCATGTCCACCCAAGGGCAGGACAACGGAGCTCAAGCCTCATGACTGACAGCCCCATTGAGACCGCATGGAATAGGGGAGGGGAAGTCCTCAAAGGACAAAGCTGCCAGCAGATGAATGCAACTCCTCCTCTGTGCTTTATGTGGTTTACTGCTCATTCCCAATAGGCGCCCACAGAAACGAAAGGAGGGAGAGGAGAATCAGGGAGTGTAGACAGTAACACTTAAGCCAACTTTCCTGGAAGGATGGCAAATAAGTGATGCTTGTCATTAAAGAAGGTCTCTGAGGAGAGATAAAGAGCTGAGAAAAGCCAGGGGGTGTTCAAAGCTACTCGTTGCATAATTGTGATTAACCTCACATCTTTAAATTTTTAATAGCGGTGCACTGATTTTTTTATGCTTACCTTCTGTTTAAGCAAGCAACACTGGTTTTCCACTTCAGTGCTAACAGAAAGTTTCTTTCTGGAAACTAACTTTAAGCAAAACAAACTAGGTCACTTGAGAGAAAAATAATAAGCAAATAATAATAATGTAGACCTAGATAGCTGTGGACATTTAGTGGATATACTGTGCCAATGACTAAAATATGGGAAACATTAGATGAGTATACATACAGAGCTTTCTCTTCCCAAGGATCAGTAAAAACCAAAACCCCTGTTTTGTTCCATAGGGTTATCTCTGACAAATTAAAGAGTACGTCTCTCATTGTGTGAATGGTAAAGCTTTAGCCCAGCTTACAAAATGGATCTGTAATAAGATCCTAGGATCCTCAGTTTCTGGCAGGCAGCAACTATTCCCTAGACAGGCTGTGTCTCAAGGCAAAGGGGAAAAACCAGCATTCCAAGACACTGGCCCACTGTATTACTCTCTGTTTCAGAGACAGACACACAGAGGAGGAGTCGATGAGAAAATCACTCCTCCCAGAGCTGACCAGGCTGATTGTCCCTGAGAACAAAGGGGCCCATTCTCTGTGGGCATCCGAGTCCAGCTGGCTCCAGGAGGTACCAGCCATCTCTCTGCAGCCAGAGCTTCCCCAGCTGATTTCCACACGTACTCATGTGTACAGCAGCAGCTGTTCCCTCATCTGGGTGTCTGCTTGGTCTTCCTTTTAGCTGCCAATTTCAGCCAGATATCATTTTTAATGCCCAAAGAGTCAGACACAACTTAATGACTGAATAACAACAACAAATTGTCCACTCACCTTTGCAATTATTTTTCCTTCTAGGCCAAAGGGAAAAGTCATCAGGGCTTGGATGCCCACAGCCATCAGCGTTTTGATGCCGATCGAGATGCCAAAAAGCTGAACAAAGCCTGCAAAGGAATGGGTATGAAAGATATTTTGTTTTCTCATTCACTCCTGAAGCTGATTAAACTTGATCTCACGTCTGACTTTCCCATGATCTCAGGAAGATGACCTCCCACTTATCTTGTATTAATATTTTCCAAGCTAAGCTGATCGTTTTTAAGTTTCCCTTTATAAAAGCTCTCAAAGTTATCAGATCCTATTACATTTCAGGATTCAACCTAATAGCTAGAGATTGAAAATTATGACATTTAATTTGAACTTGAGCTGGGGGAAACTTCATGAGAAGTGTAATTTCTACAATCCTAATGTCATCTAAACCCTCTGATGTCTTTCATGGGAGGTGGTGGGGAGTCAGGGCTGATGAGAACTGAATTAGGGACCTGGAGCTTCACCTGGAAGCTGAACAAGTGGAGGCAAAACTGTGGCCAAGGTCAAGAATCAAGGGGCCACACTGGAGCAGCTGTTTACATCCAGGCCTAAGTGCGGCCAAGAATGGGAGACTAAGCGGGAGCTTGGGCTTCCCTGTTGGTGCAGTGGTAAAGAGTCCGCCTGCCAATGGAGGAGACGCAGATTCAATTTCTGGATCAGGAAGATTCCCCTGGAGAAGGGAATGGGAACCCACTCTAGTATTCTTGCCTGGGAAATCCCATGGACAGAGGAGCCTGGCAGGCCACAGTTCATGGGGTGGCTAAAGAGTCGGACATGACTTGGCAGCTAAATAGCAACAACAAGCAAGAGATCAGGAGAAAGGTAAACCCAGGAGCAAAGTGGGATGAGGGAAAGAGCACCTAGTGCTGGGCCGTACACAGAGGCTCTGGAACCCAAGGAAGTCACTGGGGTTGATCCCGGGTTTGTTGATCAAGGGTTCCAGGAGAACAAGGAAGTAATGGCAATAGCTTGGGAGGAAAAGGAGGGGCGAAGTTGATAAACTTCCTCAATTTTCTTTCTTACACCTATTGGGAAACTTTTAATATTCTAGGCATTGACCCAAGCACTTTATATATAAGATCTCATGAATTTATTCTCACAAAAGTCCATTTTTCAGATAAGGGGAAAGGCCATGACAAGTTAAATAACATACCCAAAGACACAACACCAGTAAACAGTGAGCCCTGGGATTGAACGAATTTCCGTCATTGCCTGCAAGTGCCAACAATTTAGAGACATCGCAACTAAGCCACCTCAGCCACACAGCAGCCACGCGTGGGGTCAGGCCTGAGAAGACACGGCTGGTAGAAGCCATCTGAATCCAAAAGCTGCTTTATTAAATGTTTCTTTTTCTTATTGTGATATAATTCCTATATCATAAAATCCACCCTTTTGCAGTGTACAATTTAATGGGGTTTCATATATTCACAGGGTTTTGTAATCATCACCTCTAATTTCAGAACATTTTCATCAACCAAAAGAAGCCCCACATGTATTCATAGCCGTTCCCACTCCACCTTCAGGTCCAGGAAATCACTGGTTCACTTTCTCTCTCTATGGATTTACTGATTCTGGACATTTCATGCACCTGGAATTACAGTAAGTCCCCTACATACTAACAAGTCCCATTCCAAGAGTGCATTCATAAGTCCAATTTGTTCCTAAGTCCAACAAAGTAGCCTAGGCGCCAACACAATCGGCTACACGGTACTGTACTATAAGACATTTATGATACTTTTCACACACATAATACATAAAAACAAACACAAAAAATAAAGAAAAACATTTTAATCTTGCAGTACTTTGAAAAGTACAATAGTACAGTACAGGAGCCGGCACACAGGGACCGGGGCATCGAGTGAATAGGATAGAAGAGATACTGACTGCAGGAGGGAGACAAGGCGGGAGCCTGGAGTGCAGGCTGCAATTTCACTCATACCTGGCGTCGATAGAACGCATGTTCACATCTTGGAAAGTTCGACACTTGAAGGTTCAATATGTGGCCTTTTATGTCTGGCTTTTTTTCTCTCGGCATAATGTTTTATGAAGACAAGTGCTAGATTTTACTTAGAGGTAAATCAGTGGAGAGTTACTTTCCTAGGAATGGGTATTGTGGTAGAAGATGGCCATTGAAACTTTTTGTGTGACTCCAGGGGAAAGACCTGGGATCCACAGTGGAAGTTCTAGGAAGACATCTTTTGCTTCTGTAGAAGGAACTGTCCAACTGTAGAATAGCCTACCTTGCCCAAGAAACGCTGAAATCCCAAAGGAGCTGGGGTTGGAGACAATGTGGAGGGAAGTAGTAGAAGGGATTTCTACGTAGTAAGTATTGTTGAACAAATCAGAGGTGGGAGGGCTGGAAGTGAAGGATGACAACCAGGTGGTTTGGTTTGGGGGGCATCAGAGGCAAGCTCAGGAGAGAGGAGCTGGTCCTTGCTCACATCCTGGCTGGCTGATCTTATATTTGGACAACAGCTGTCAGGAGGCATGCTTGCCAGCGAGTGTCAGGATGTTTATAGTTCTGAGGGTCTTAGCCAGCCTCACAGGTGTTTCCCTGCTGCCTCCTGAGTGAGGGCCTGACATCTGGATGTGGGCTGGAGACAGGGGCTTAAGTGGGTGTGGAATGAGTCAGCTGTGGTTTATGATAAATCCCTGAGTTCTTAGCTACCACATGAATTTAGTTCGCCAAGCACAGATGCAGCACCTACTGAACGTCAAAGTCATGCTGTGTTCTCCTCCTGCCTCCACTTGGGTGTGGCCATGAGGTGGAACCACTCTTGTGCTGGTGACTGTTGGCGAGTCCCTTCTACGTGCCAAGTGCTAAACTGGGTACCACACACACACACATCTTTTGTAACCTCCCAACAACCCTGTAAGGTTGTTCTGTAATGACTTAACAGATGAGAATGCCAAGGCTCAGAGGTTAAATACTTGTCCAAAGTCAAAAAATTATGAAATGAGGATGGGGTGATAGGACCTAGAGCCATCTTGAAAAGCTATCATTTGGATAAAGGTCTAGAATTCCAACCTCTATTATTAAGTCCAAGGAAAATTGTATCATTGGCAAAACTCATCTGTAAGACCACGTGCTTATCTTATTGCTATACCAGCCCTGCCAGGGCTGGATTTAAATTTCTAGGGCCATGCTGTCCAATAGCCATCATGGTGAGACATACAGGTCATTTTTAATTTTTGAGAAGCCAAATTTTAAAATCCAGGTGAAATTAATCTTAACAATATATTTTAGTTAACTCAATACTGTATCGCAAATATCATTTCAACTGATAGCCAATTTCAAAGTTATTCATGAGATACCTGACATTCCATTTTTCACGTTAAGTTCGAAGGACTATATATATTTTACACTTACAGAACATTTCAACTTGGACCAGCCACACTTTGCATCCTCAGTAACCACGTGCATCCACTATGTAGCATAGAGAGAGGTTAGAGGCCCTTGGCATCAAAAAGGTTATATGGGCTCCCACTCACTCACCCACCTATGAAAGTCAAAATAATAAGAATGCAATATTACTTAACCATAAAAAAAGAATGAAATTGGACCATTTGTAGAGACATGGATTGACTAGACTGTGTCATACAGAATGAAGCAAGCCAGAAAGAGAAAAACAAATATTGTATATTAACACATATATGTGGATTCTAGAAAAACGCTATAGGTGAACTTATTTGCAAAGCAGAAATAGAGATACAGACATAAAGAACAAACATATGGACCCCAAGCAGGGAAGGGGTGGTGGAATGGACTGGGAGATTGGGATTGACATATATACACTACAATATAAAGCAGAGAGCTAATGAGAACCTACTGCATAGACAGGGAAGTCCACTCAGGACTCTGCGGTGACCTAAATGGGAAGGAAATCCAAGGGAGAGGGGATATGTGTGTAAGTATGGCTGATTCACTTTGATACAGAAAAAGAATCTAATACAAAATTGTAAAACAACTGTGCTGCTACTGCTGCTAAGTCGCTTCAGTCGTGTCCGACTCTGTGCGACCCCATAGACGGCAGCCCACCAGGCTCCCCCGTCCCTGGGATTCTCCAGGCAAGAACACTGGAGTGGGTTGCCATTTCCTTCTCCAGTGCATGAAAGTGAAAAGTGAAAGGGAAGTCGCTCATCGTGTCCGACTCTTAGCGACCCCATGGACTACAGCCTACCAGGCTCCTCTGTCCATGGGATTTTCCAGGCAAGAGTACTGGAGTGGGGTGCCATTGCCTTCTCCAAAAACAACTGTACTCCAATTAAAAAAGAAACAAAAGAATGCTATACCATAAAATAACAATTGATTTTTCCAAATAACGCTAAACTGGCAAGTTTCCTTTTCACTTCTTTGGTGCTTATGCTTCCCTGGCTCCTAAGTACCTTGGACCCTTGGTCTGGGTCTTGGTTAACCTAAAACCCTTGACACTGACCCTCCGTTAGGCCTTCCTCTCAGGGCTCTGTGAACCCCCATCCCAGCAGGGCCCTCCTGTAGATAATGCCTTAATCTGATAGTGCACAGACCCCAGCATTCATTATCCTCTCAGAAATGCAAAAGGAGGTTTGCCATTTCTCCTTCCGAAAAATACAGAAACGGGTCTAAGAGAGAGAAGCTGCCATGGAGCTGTTGGAGGGTGGCTCTGGCTGGCTCTGGGGCCTGCTGAGAAGTGGTCACTCATCAGGGAGGGTAACAGGGAGGTCGCTTCAAACCCAGCAGAGACTCAGCTCCCCACCATCCTGCTGAAACTCAGCTCCATGTCTTCCCAGAAAACTGCTGGAAAAGCCAAAGTCAGGAGGCTCTTGGCCCTCTGAGGCTGACGGTCACTGGGTTCTGACCTCGACTGTGTAATTACTGTGTCCTATGCACAGTCAAGGCTGAGGTTCCTTCTTTCCTCATTAAAAAAAAAAAAAAAGTCTTTCCCAGAATCGCTGGGGACTGGCCCTGGTGCCTCAAACCATTGTAAATGTTTACAGGAAATTGTTCCCCTGCACAGACTGCTTATATGACACACATTCTGTGAAATATAAGATGAGGTCACCGTTCAGTAAATTGCTTCTTGGTCCCATAGTGGAAACAGTTCTCCACATAAACCCGATGCCGGGACTCAAAGAGCTTGAGGGAAATCAAGTCACTTCCAGTTGCTCCCCCGACCTCCAGGCTGCTGCTGGGCCAGCCCCAGACTGCTCTGCTCTCCTTTTAAAAAGTCTTGCAGGAAGGAAAGCCTTAAAAGCCTTACTTTTAAAATTTTAACTCAATTGTCCTGAATTATGCAGATATAGGTTGACTGAAGCATCGGAGCAGAGGATTTCCTGTTGGTCCCTGCTACATACAGGCTTCCCGGGGCGTGAGGGGTACAGAATCTGCCTACCAATGCAGGAGATACAGGAGACTTGGGTTTGATCCCCAGGTCGTAAAGATTCTCTGGAGAAGGAAATGGCAACCCACTCCAGCATTCTTGCCTGGAGAATTCCATGGACAGAGGAGCCTGGCAGGTTACAGTCCATGGGGTCGAAAAGAGTCCAACACAAGCACGCACACACATATCACATCACCTCCTACGTACAGAGCGCCTGAGTAGAGCACACAGCTGTACACCCATGCAGAGACCAGTGCCCTCAAAATGCAGTGCAAATGTCCTCATGCATTTAAACATTCCTTCACTCAGCAAGTCAGGTCTGATGAATACTGAGAGCCTTCTGTGTGGAGACTGCAATGAGCAGTGCCCCCTGCTCCCGTGGAACTTGCAGTAAGGGATGGCAGAGACGGGACAGAGGAGGAGGAAGGGCAATAGGAGGGACCCAGCAAGGAGTGTCCATCTCTTCCCAGGAGAGTCCAGCGAGCTGAGTCCTGAAGGAGGGACGGGAGTGAAGGTGAGGGGCGCGAAGCTAACAGAAGGGCTTGCAGGCAGAGAAGAGTCCAGGCTGTTGTTCTGGATCTAAAGGGGCCTAGATGGAATGGTTTGAAGCAGAAGGGTGAGCAGGCTGATCTGCTCAGCAGAAAGGCCACTCGGGACAGCGAATTCTGACCAGAAAAGGTGAGAGTAAGGCAGGATCCCCATGGAGCAGCCCACATGGGAAAAAAAAAAAAAGGAAGGGGTTGGATTCAGAGATTCTTTTATGAGAAAAAAAAAAATCCCTTCTGAGGTGAGATTTCCGGCACTCAGAGGTTAAAAAGACATCATGTCGCAGAGGAAGTAACTGCATACAGATTCCGTAGGCGAGGCTGCAGGAGGAAATGAGGAGGGACAGCAGAAATAGCTTTGGGAGTGAGTCGGAATGAGGCAGGCAGCGAACGCTATTTTTGCAAGTGAGCTCATCCTAAAATTTTCTGTTTCTCCAGCTGGAATCAAAGAGCTAGATCTTCCTAGAATTCTAAAGGTGGAACTAGTCCTTGAGACTACACGAACAGTCCACAGACATGGAGCTGTGGCTTTCCTAGGAGCAGCGCACAGCCCTCCAACCCCTGGGTCAGCGCAGTCTTTCTAAGTCCCAGCACTGACTTTCCAAATAAAGCGATGCTGGCTGGAGCCAAACACTTCAAGTCCTTGCCAGCACATACTATTCGCAGGCAGCGGGCATGAGAGGAGGGCTAGGAACAGGCAGGAACGCTCCAGAATCTGATGATTTGTCGTGTGGTTTAAGGGTGGAGCCAGGAACCCAGTCTGAAGAAATTTAATTCAAGGTTTGTTGATCAAGTAGTCTTTTTCATTCCCATACCTGCAACCCCTGGGACATCTTTGCTACTCTGTGCATGCATGCATGCTAAGTCACTTCAGTCATGTCGAACTCTTTGCAATCCTATGGACTGTAGCCCACCAGACTCCTCTGTCCATGGGATTCTTCAGGCAAGAACACTGGAGTGGGTTGCCCTCCACCAGGGGATCTTCCCTACCCAGGGATCGAACCTGCATCTCTTATGTCTCCTGTGTTGGCAGGAGGGTTCTTGACTACTAGCGCCACGTGGGAAGCCCCTTCCCATCCTGTGTCCAGGTTCTAAAAATGATACGCTGCCCTTCTTTCTTAGTCATTATCATTTCAGTATTGATCACAAATCCGCCTGCAATGCGGGAGACCTGGGTTCCGTCCCTGGGTTGAGAAGATCCCCTGGAAAAGGGAAAGGCTACCCTCTCCAGTATTCTGGACTGGAGAATTCCATGGACTCTATAGTCCATGGGGTGGCAAAGAGTTGGACATAACTGAGTGGCTTTCACTTTCGCCTATGATGAACAAGGTTTATTTTGAGCATCACGGGAAAAGTGTGGTTCAAAGGAGTTTAAGGGTTAACTACCCCTCAAGCTCCCGATTAGGACTTTTCTCTGAAATTAACAAGTTTATGAATGGACCTGATATTGTAGCAATTTGGGCCTTTTGTCTTAACCTCTTCCATTCTCTTTTAAGTAATTGGAGGCCAAGGACATACCATTTTTTTTGTAAACAGCTTTTTTTTTTTTTTTTTTTGAGGTATAAGACACACCATACAATTCACCCATTTAAAGTGTTCAGTTGTTTTTAATGTATTCAGTTGTTTTGAATGTGGTAATGTATGAAACCATCACCATGGTCAATTTAGAACATTTTCATCACCTTAAAAAGAAACCTCCTACACTTGAGCTGTCACCTCTTTGCCCACCCCACCTTCAGCCACTGTTCTTCTTTCTGTCTTAATATAGATTTCCCTATGCTGGAGTTCCATATGAGTGGAGTCATAATACGTCATCTTCTGTGATTGGTTTCTTTCACTTACCATGGTGTGTTTAAGGTCCATTCGTATAAAATATATCAGTACTCCATTTCTTTTTCTGGCCAAGTAACATTCCACCAAATGAACATGCCATGGTTCATTTATCCATTAGCCACCGATGGACATTCAAGTGGTTTGCACCTTCTGACCATTATGAATGATGCTGCTGTGAACATTTGAATACAAGCTTTGTGCAGACATAAGTTTTCATTTCTCTTATATTTATGTTGAGGAGTGAAATTAAGGGATACACTGTATTTGTTCCTCTTTCCACTACAATGCCTAGTACTGTGCTTTATGCAATGTGAGACCTCAATGGATACTTGTTAAGTGAATAAAGAGAATACAGTTATCAGCACAAGATATTAAAGTCAAGTGACCCATCTAGGTTACACCAAAGTCTGTGACCTCTGCCCTGGCTTCTCTAGCTGGACTAAAATAAACTTCCTTCTTGTTTCTCGCTCACTGTGGTTTTGTTTCTTTCTCCTGCACTTTAGGAACTGATGAAGCCGCCATCATCGAAATCTTATCAAGCAGGACATCGCATGAGAGGCAACAAATAAAACGAAAGTACAAGACAACGTACGGCAAGGTGATGCCGAGGGTCTTCAGCCACGCGCACGTGGCCTTGGTCTTAACTGTCTCTTCTGCTTCCTTTGTTCCCAAGACAGTGACGGATACCTTTAAAGCTTTATCTAGTTAGCCCAGGAGAAACAAAACAAGACAACTATTTAGAGCTTTAATTGACTTCAGAAAAACTGAAATGGTCTTGTTAACAGCCTGTAAAATCAATATTAACTCATTACTTTTTCAACTGACTTCTTTTTAAATTAATCCCTCAGTCATTTTTTCCCCATTCTTTTGGACTATTTCCACACATTGACTTATAGATAGGCCACTAATTTGAAAATCAGTTTTTGCGGGAGGGTCTTTATGTAAGAATTCTTAATTTATTCATGTGTCCTCAATAATGATTTATTCCTCATAAATGACTGTTACAAAAACTAAAAAACCAAAAAGCGAAAACACCCTCTGTTTCATTAAGCATCAATACCTTTTCCTTTCTTTACATTTCTTTTATTCTTATCCTTGATAGTGTTATGTACAGAAATCTTTAAGAATACATTAGCCTTTCTACAGTATTTTCTTCATTAATATATCGTGAACACAATTTAACATTTTCTTAATGTCATTAGAACGATCAGTTTACAAAATAAATATTAATTATGCTGCATTGTAATTCCAAATTTAGAAAATCTTTACAGTGTCAATAATTCTATGTATAATTAGACAGATAGAAATGGACTTTTACATATTTGTCACTGAGCGGGCAACCGTCTCTCCAGGCTTGGTCTCCTCACAAATACAATGATATATTTGCCTCCCTTCTCAGCTTGCTGGGAGAATCAGGCAGGGGAATGCTGGCACCTTCCAGCAAAGGGAAGCCCTAATAAGGGATGGCTGTTTCCATCTTACAGAGAGGAAAGTGGAGCTCATCTATTTAAAAGACTGACGCAAAACCACACACTTAATAAGAAAAAGAACCAGGCCTCGAGTCTAAGTCTTCCATCTCCAGGGCCAGCCATCACTTCTGGAGAACCCATTGCCGTAAGAGGAGGAGCAGTTTATTTCTACATTAAGTGGTCCAGACAGCTGTGCTTTTGTAGTTTTTCCTGCTTCTCTCCTCACAGTGAGGCTTGTCAATGATATTCATTGATGACACTGGTGAAGATAAGTGAAGCTTCAGTTCAGCTGCTTTAAATTGAATTGAATGACATTGAACTTTCACCCTTGTCAGTGTGCCTGACTGTAGCAGTCCCTCAAGCACTGTGTCTGCTTCTATCCTGCCAATACGGAAAGTCAGATGCAGGCTTCTTAAGCTTTGGTGTAAAATAAGAGTGTGTATGCGTGCTAAGTCGTGTCTGACTCTTTGCAGCCCAACAGACTGTAGCCCATGAGGCTCCTCTGACCATGGGATTTTTCATCAAGAACGTTGGAGTGGGTTGCCATTTCCTTCTCCAGAGGATCTTCCTGACCCAAGGACGGAACCTGTGTCTATTGTGTCTCCTGCATTGGCAGGAGTATTCTTGATCACTGCACCACTTAGGAAGCAGTAAAATAAAAGTAAACAGGTTCAAAGTCAGAACCTCAGGCTTTGTTAAAGTGGGCACACTATAGCACAAAATCTGCAATACCTACATCTGCCAATCATTTTTTTTTACTTGCCAATTCTCAGCTGTGTATCAGACGGCTGAGACCGCCAAAGAGGTGGTTGAGAATCATATTACAAAGCTAGAAGACATCTCTTGTCATTGTTGTTCAGCTGCTAAGTCATGTCCAACTGTTTTGCAACCCCATGGACTGTAGTCAGCCAGGCTCCTCTGTCCATGCGGTTTCTCCAGGCAAGAATACTGGAGAGGGTTGCCATTTCCTTCTCCAGGGAATCTTCCTGACCCAGAGATTGAACCAGCATCTCCTGCATCAGTAGGCAGATTCTTCACCACTGAGCCACCAGGGAAGCCCTGGAAGACATTAGAGACAAACAAATCTAAATCCTCAAGTCAACTGAGCTCCAAAGAGAATAAGCATCCCAACGTGACACAGCTAGTTAGCAGGAAACCAGGGTTAGAGCCAAGGTATCCTGAGCTGGCTCCTATGTCCAAATAGAATGTAAACACTCAGGGGTTTGTTTTCATGCTTGTGGCTTCTAACAGCAGGCAGCTGGAATCTCTCTTCTCTGCTGTTCTATATAATGCCCATCTGACTTGAAAAAAGATTTCCAGTCTTCGGGTAGATCCACACCAGAGCACTGACCAGAGGCCTGTCTTCACAAGGTCAGGGTTAGATGCTGCAACTGCCATGGAATGAAGCTAGTAACATTAACATCACAACCCACTGTTGAGACAGCAGATCCCAGGGCCTTGGATAAAAATCTTCTGGGTTTTTCTCCCAGATCTGGAACTCAAAGGTTCATTTGAAGAATAGTTGATTTGCCTTCTCTCTGAAAGTTTCATCAACATAGAATAAAAATAACAGCAACAATAATATTCACATACTGAACATCGAAAATGCGCTAGGCACTGTGTTCAGTGTCTGCAAGGACTGTCTCATTTAATTCTCCCAGCAACCCTAGGAAGTAAGTCTTACTATTCTCCCCATTCTTCAAAGAAGGAGACCGAGAGATGATGAAATTAAGCACATTTCCAAGGTCACAGAACTCCGTGACTGTGTTGTTAGCCATCATGCATGGGGCTGAGTAGCCAGGCCCACTCCGTGCTGTACCTCGGTCTATTGGCTTCCAGTCTGACCCACACGGAGCAGTCCCTCTGCATGAAAGTCCTGCTTTGAGGTCCTTCATTTCGGTTGGGATGTCGACAGCTCTAGCTGGACTGAACGTTCATTCTTGACACTTTTCTCATTAAACCATCTAGCCAGAGGGAGGCAGGTGGGAACAGGCAGTCTACTCGCGATTAGAGGGGGCTTGCCATAAACAGGATGCCAGGTAGAATTTCATGAACTTCCCTTCCCCTACTTGAGTTCTTTCTCACATGTGTCCCTTTCAGGATTTAACAAAACACCAAAGTGGCTGTCCATGGAGTTTGCCCAGGATGGTCTCACTTTATTCCTGTTGTCCCCCAACAGGAATTAGTAGTGCCCCCTTTCACTCTCAGGGCTTCCCTGGTGGCTCAGCTGGTGAAGAACCCGTCTGTCAATGCAGGAGACACAAGAGAGACAAGTTCCATCCCTGGGTCTGGAAGATTCCCTGGAGAAGGAAATGGCAACCTACTCTAGTATTCTTGCCTGGAAAATTCCATGGATAGAGGGGTGGGCAGAGTCCACCCTGTCACAAAGAGTTGGACACAACTGAACACGCATGTGTTTCACTCTCAAAAGCACCCCCATCCGGCCAGTGAATGAGCCAGTCTCCTGCAGAGGACAAACCTGTGTTAGTCTTCTCTAGCCAAGTGTTCGTAGATGAGTCCTTTATCTTACTGAGGTTCAGTCCATGGGGATAAAGCAATAAATACCTCTCCTCTTAGGGCTGTCTTGAGGATCAATAAGAAAGCTCTCTGAACCCTAAAGTGTTCTGCAAATGCTTGTTGTCACTGTGACTCATCTTCAGTGTCCCCAGCAGATGGATGGGCAGTCGGGTGACCACTGTCTTCCAGAGAAGGTCACTCAGCCCTGTAGAGCTCCTGTCTAGAGTGTGCCCTGGGCGTCCATGGCAAGTGTCCAGTCTCCCCTGGGGCCGTGCCATACAGAAAGCAGACACCTGTCCCCCTTGCCCTCAGGCCCTTCTCAGTCAGGACTCCCGCCATCTTCCCACAGGACCTGGAGGAGGTGCTCAAGAGTGAGCTGAGTGGAAACTTTGAGAAGACAGCTTTGGCCCTTCTGGATCACCCCGAGGAGTATGCTGCCCGGCAGCTGCAGAAGGCCATGAAGGGCCTGGGCACGAACGAGGCAGTACTCATCGAGGTCCTGTGCACGAGAACCAATAAGGTGAGTCCCAGCTGAGCCCCTGAGAGAGCGTCCACATGCCCGTCAGAGAGGGTTACAGCAGCCAGAAGGGAAAGTCCTCCTAGCCCTCCACCCTTGTGATGATCAAGTGTCTGGGCAAGCAATGTGCCCGCTTGGTTCACATTGGAGAGATGCCTCTTCCAATATTCTGATGGTCGGTTTTGGTGTTACTGCCACTGGCTTGACAGGATAGAGCCTTCCAGAAGAGCTGTGTCAATCCAGCTTTATTTTTCTAAAGAGATGCACAGTTCCATGTGTGGGATACGAATCCTACTTTACCTGCCCAGCCTGACTTTGCAGGTCTCCTAGCACCAATACTCCAATTAGCAATCCAAGTGTGGACGCAGGGAGCAAAGGAATGAGGCAGGGGGGGTGGGAATGCCAAGGGGATCCCAGGAAACAGCTGGGGCTGCCACCACCTCCCCAGAGGTTTCCGTGTCCTTCTGTTAGCAGTCCTCTCCCCTTGTCCCTTGGGTACATGCCATCATGTCCTGAGCTAAAAAGGACATTTGTGAAGGCCCATTCATCTTTGGTTCCAGAACCCATAAGGGCCTCGTGTGTGTGTTAGCTGTTCAGTCATGTCCAACTCTTTGCGACCCCATGGACTGTAGCCTGCCAGGCTCCTCTGTCCATGGAATTCTCCAGGCAAGAATACTGGAGTGGGTTGCCATTCCCTTCTCCAGAGAATCTTCCTGACCCAGGGATCAAACCCAGCTCTCCTGCATTGGAGGCAGATTCTTTACCATCTGAGCCACAAGGGAAGCCCAGGGACCATGGACTTCATCAAGAGTAAAGAGGGTCCCCAGGTCATTCTTTGGAAATGTCCTCTTCTGCAACATCCATCATGTAGAGTGGGGAGGTCCAGCAAGGAAAGTGCCAAGAAAACCCAACATTTTTGATTCCTCCAGGGAGGAAACAGAAGCAGCACCTGGAGCAGATAGTGAGGAAAACCACCCCAGCACTCTGATGCTGCTGGGCTATTAATACTTATCAATAACCCAGGCTTGCTCCTTCTGCTCAGCCTGTGCTGTCCAGCTCGTTACCCGAGGCACCACTGGGGTCCAGGCTACAGGAGCGAACCCCTTTCCTGAACATCCCTGGACTCCTCTTCTTCCCACAGATAATAAAACCCCTCTATTTGGGGTTAGGATGGTGGTTTAGAGGAGCGTTAGCACAGGAGAATGGCATTGGTTCTGTCCAATAACCACACATCTCTCCTTACTCAGTACCCCCATCCTTTCCAGAAGCACCAAAGTGCCAGTGACCTGGCAGCCAGTATCTGGGCAGCCTCCCTTGGCCAGAAGGTTAATTTGGTCATTATTTTTCTAATCACATTTATCCGCATGTGGCTCACCCTCAACCTAGTTTCTTTTGGGTCCTGGTCTTGAACAATAAGCAAGACTTTTTTTTCCCAATCAAATAGATCTGACAGTAAAAAGGAGAAAAGCAGGGAGAGAGCAGGCGACAGTTTCAGGCAGATCCTGGTCGTGGGCTGGAAGGAGGAGAAAGGGGAGGGGGCTGCAGAGTCACAGGTGTTCAGCCCCCACCTCCTCCTACCCACTTCCCGCCCACCACAGCAACACGGGCCTGGCTCCTCATCTTCCATCAGCCCCACTCCCTTCTCCCCATCGCTGCCTCACGACTTTCATTTTAAACAGTTTGTGGGAGACACTGTGGGGAGACACTGGCTCTTACATGCTGCTGGTTCAAGTGTAAACTGAGGAAGCTCCCAAGTGGCCCCGTCGGGATGAGCCATTGAAATATACAGCCATACACGGCTTTATGCACTTCACTTTACTGCATTTTTACAAACTGAGTGTGTGCAGCAATGCTTCTTGGAGCAAGTCTATCAGCATAATTTTTCCAACAGCGTTTGCTCACTTGTCTCTATGTCCTATTTTGGCAATTCTCATAATATTTCAAACCCTCCCCTGGCAGAAAAATGATGACTCGCTGAAGGTTCAGATGATGGCTAGCATTTTTTAGGAATAAAGTATTTTTAAATTAAGGTATGTGCATTGCTTTTTAGACACGATTGCACACTTAATAGACCACAGTAGAGTGTCAGCATAACTTTTTTCTTTTAATTTTTTTAACCTTGTATTGTATATTGGATTGTAGCTGATTAACAATGTTGTGATAGTTTCAGGTGGACAGCAAAAGGACTCAACCGTACATATACATCAATGTCACTTTCCTATGTACCGGGAAACCAAAAGATGCGTGTACTTCACTTTATCAGGACACTCGTTTCATCAGGGGGGCATGTGCCTGTAAGGCAGTCCTTCCCAGCACACACCCTAGGGAGAGACTTGCACTGCAGCACAAAGCAAATTGTTGACTGAGTGCAGCCTTGTTTGAAGTAGAGAAAAATTGGAAACAGCCTAAATGTCCATCAGTCAGAGGCTGGCTAAATAAACTGGGGCTTACTGTAGGATGGAACATTTTGTCTCTATTTAAAAAAAAAAAAAATGCTAGGTGACTAATTGTGCGTAAGCATAGCTGGACGTTAAAGACCTATTACTGAGTGAAAAAAATAAGTTGAACATACATATACAGTATTCCAGTTTTTAAACACATACACAAAACAATTCTATATATTTTCAGTAGCACAAACATATATGTATAAATGCAAAGGAAAATATGCACAGAATTTCTAAAACTGGCTCCCTGCGGGGGAGGATGGGGAGTGAGATGGAGAAGAAGGCAGTGAATGACTGTGTTAGCTTAGGGACTTCCCTGGTGGTTCAGTGGTGACTGCCTTCCAGTGTAGGGTGTGTGGGTTTGATCCCTGGGTGGGGAGCTAAGATCTTCATGGCCAAGAAACCAAAACAGAAAACAGAAAAAGTATTGTAACAAATTCAGTAATGACTTTAAAAATGATCCACATCGAGGAATCTTTAAAAAATAAATCAGCTTAGCTGTAATGCTTTCACTTTTAACTAAGGATGTGTATGTGTGTGTGTGTTAGTCACTCAGTTGTGTCCAACTCTTTGTGACCCCATAGACTGTGACCAACAGCTCCTCTGTCCGTGGGATTTCCCAGGCAAGAATACTGCAGTGGGTAGCCATTCCCTTCTCCAGGGGATCTTCCCGACCCAGAGATGGAACTCTCCCACATTGCAGGCAGATTCTTTGCCCCCTGAAGCACCAGGGAAACCCCTTATCCCCACCAGCCAGGGACTTGCCGACTTGCTCTAGGTTTGGACTTTGATCTGCAGGGACTGCCCCCTTTGGAGGAAGTCCTGAAGGCATCCTGTGTCCAGAAACAATTTCTGCCTCTTACCTTGCCTGGTACCTGCCTATCTTATCAATAAACCCCACCTTGAAGTATTGATTTTTTTTTATTATCTTTCCTAGGAAATTATTGCCATTAAAGAGGCCTACCAAAGGTGTAAGTGACATTTTGTTCTGACTTTAGATAAAGAATGCCTCTTGCAAACTACCTCTGGGAAACTAAAACTCTGCTTCCTCTCCTTTCTTCTTCCGCTAAAGTGTTTGGCAAGAGCCTTGAATCAGATGTCAAAGGTGATACAAGTGGAAGCCTAAAAACAATTCTGGTCTCCCTGCTACAGGTAAGAGTAAAGAGGTCTCACCTGCTTTATGATCTTGAGAAACAGCCCTTGGCAACGTGCAACCATGATGTAAAAGGCAATGTAGATAATAAACAGTTCCTTCTCTTATTAAATTGCTACTGAGGAACCAGCAACCTGTCTTCTGTCCATCTAGCTCTTCTGAAATTATTCAGTGGAGATTTTCCCCCTCGTAACAGTCTGCCTTGTCATTTGCAGTCTACAATCCCTTTCTGTTAGTGAGTCATCTCATTAAGCATTGCCATCTCACTTTGCCAGTGAGGAACCTCTAGGTGTATACACAGTAAGATACAGGCTCATCTGACCCCAAATAGGGTCCTTTTCATGATACAACTAACTTCCAGGATTCACCCTGAGTCTAGGCCTGTAGGAGCCGCTTGGCCAGGAAAGCAGGGTTTTCAGAACTGGCCCTGAGAGGACGCAGCCCCTGGGCCTCCAGCCAGATGGCATCTGCCCTCTCATTGACACACCCGTCTTTCTGAGCTTTGTGTGTTTCCTCTGATTACTTTCCATGTGGAAAGACTGACAGCAGAGAACACATAGAGTAAGCTTGAGCTATAGCAGGAAGACTATATGAATGTTCTCCTGCTGCATAACAAATTGCTGCAGACTTAGCAACAACACAGATCTATGATCTAGCAGTTTCCATGGACTGGGGCTCCTGTTACAGGTTAGTTGAGTCCTTGGCTCAGGGTCTCTACAGGCTGGAATTGAGGGCTGCCATCTCCTGTGAGGCCTGGGGTCCTTTCCTAAGCTCACTGGCTGTTGGCAGATTTCAGCTCTCTATGGCTGTATGACTGATGTTCCTATTTTCTTGCTAGCTGTCAACTAAAAAGAACCTCAGTTCCTAGAGGCTACCCACAGTCCCCTGTCATATGGCCCCAGGGAGAGTTCAGAGCATGGGTGTATGGTTTCTTCCAGACCAGTGTGAGCTCATCTCTCTGACTTCTTCCATCTCTGACCTCTCAGAGCTCACCTGATTGGGTCAGACCTACCCAGGGTAACTGATTAGGGACCTTAATTACATCTGCAAACATCCCTGTTGCCACATAAACATAACACGATCACAGGGCTGATACCTCACCATGTTTACAGGTCTTGCCCACACTCAAAGGGAGGAGATTAGCGTGGGCCATCAGGGTCACCTTAGAATTCCACCTGCCACTAAAGGGCTTGAGTGAGACCTCCAAGGCCTTCCATGACCAACGTCCAGGGTTCTTCAGGACAGGGACCCTGAGAGGTGAAACTTGATATTTTGGAAGGAAGACGGATACCTTCTCAACAGACTCACTCTAGGGCACATTATGAGGTTTCTTAGAGGTCGGAGGGGTTTGTGAGTGACCCTGGTTTCTACAAAAAAAAAAGGAAAAATGTGTTTTCACAGAAGCTACTCTGTTTATCAGTTGTGCCCAAAAGATGGCAGCAAAGAGCAGTGCTGCCACTCTGCCAGGCTGAGTCTAATTTCCAGGCCACCGCTCTGGAGTCACCCCTTTTCGAGGACTTTTCCTTTTTTGTTTTCTTTGGTCAAGCAGGAACTCAAGTTAATAACAACGTGTTGATTTTTCTAGGCTAATCGTGATGAAGGAGATAATGTGGACAAAGATCTAGCTGGGCAGGATGCCAAAGAGCTGTATGATGTAAGTATGCGGGCGTGCCAGTCTCTGCAAATGGTTTTCTTTTATTTAACATGATTTTCAACAATTATGTCTTTCTTTTATGTGAATTGGAATTACTTGGGAAATAAGTATGATCTTGAAAGTATTTTTCATCTACACTGTCTTTGTGAACCTAAAAGAATTGCTTATTCTATTATTTTACTCTGGTGTTAACCACCTCAGATCCATTTTGAAATAAGGGGACATATAAATAACATAAATAGATAGGTGAGGTATACTTGTGGGTTAGAAATTGAAAGTGCTAGGTCAATCAATTTGGCTTCTCTTTGGCTCATGTTTTATTGTTTCCTGTAAGTGAGGCCTGGTCACAGCTGTGTATATTTGGTGTTTTTGCAAAAGTCATTTTCAAAATGTTTGCACTTGGTTCTCTAGGCAGGGGAAGGCCGCTGGGGCACAGACGAGCTTGCCTTCAATGAACTCCTGGCCAAGAGAAGCCACAAGCAGTTACAAGCCACCTTTCAAGCCTACCAAACTGTAAGTAATCCAGCACTAAGGCAAGGAGTTCACACAGGAACAGAGTCTCAAGTTATTTCCAAAAGAAGCTGAGATCTGGGATATGGAACTGAGCGGTGGGAGCAGGGGCGACGGGTGTCTTTTACAACGGTAGTTCTCAATCACGGATGATCTTGCACACCCTAAGGGATATTTGGGGCTTCCCAGGTGGCGCAGTGGTAAAGAATCCTGCTGCCAATGCAGGAGATGCAAGAGACTTGGGTTTGATCCCTGGGTTGGGAAGATCCCCTGGAGGAGGGCACAGCAATCCACTCCAATATTCTTGTCTGGAGAATCTCATGGACAGAGGAGCCTGGTGGGCTGCAGTCCATAGGGTCACAGAGAGTTGGACATGACTGAGCACACACACACACACGCACACAAGGGATTATGTGATCATGTCTGGAAATAGGTCCCAACCAGATGTGTTGGGGGGAGCAGTGCTCTTGGCATCTAGAGGGTCAAGACCAGGGATGCTGTTAAACATCTCACGATGAACAGGACAGCTCCCCACAACAGGCAACCATTTGGCCCAGTGCAGTGCTGAGGCTCAGAAACCCCACTTTGCCGCAGAGGCTAGGACAGCAGGTCAAGTTTAGGAGCAAAGCCCTAGAGTCAGAGGGCCCAGGTTCAAATCCTGGTTTTATTGTAACAAGTGACCAGACGTCTCCATCCTCCTTTGTAAATAGAGACCCTGAACATCATCTTCCCAACCTCAAGAGATTATTTTAAGAGTTAAGTAAGATGAATATAAAAGGCTCAGGACAGTGTCTGGTTGTAGTAAGCATAAAAATGTTTGCCCTTATTTTTATTCCAATTGACAATTGGCTAAACAGTGCCTGAGACAGATACAATAATACCTCAGAGATACATTCCTGAAAAGATGTGTATAAATTGCTTTTATACAATTATTTTTTAATCTGATGATCATTGTAAGCCAACAAGGTGAGTTAGCTATTTCAAGACACTTACTAGTTAGTCCTTCCCTGAAAATCAGTCTTTAATTTCAGGAAGGCTTTTGTGGAATATCAGATATTCTTTCATCTAGTATTTTTTATTTGTGGAGTGCTTTTGACTATTCAAAGCACATCTGTGCCCGGTGTCTCATTTCAACTTCACGACAATACCGTAACTCGAATGTAGGCTGAACAGCCATTGTTACCCACAACTGCTGGACAAGGGAAGTCTGTTATGAGTAAGGAGCCATCTGTTACTTATCAGGACCACACAGCAAGTCAGTAGCAGAAAGTGGATGAGAGCTCCAAGATTCCCCAGCCTGAGCTCCTACCTCGGCTAGAGCTGGCCACTCCTCACTCAGAATAGCATTTTCCGACGTGTTGCCAGCAGATGAAAAGACAAGAAAGCTTTGGAATTTTATCATTACTGTATATAAACCTTTAGGGCCCTCTGCTTTCAAATCGTGCCCAGAGTCCTGATCAAAGGCAGCTCACCCTGAACTCCCCTGGCCTTTGGGCCTGGAGCTGAGTAGACTGAGCTGGAAGCCTTCTCCATGACCTAGAGCCTCTTCCCATTAGACAGGGGCCATGGATGGAGTTTCTGGGGTGGTTGTCATTGGGCATCACTATAGAAACACACATACATGTGTGTGTGTGTGTGTGTGTGTGTGTGTACACATGAGTTACTGACAACCTAAGGATACTCCCTAAGCCAATTGTTCTTAAAATTAATCCTGAATCAGCAGAATCAGTATCACTTGAGAACATGCTTAAAACAAGAATTCTTAATCCCCACCCTGGATCAACTGAATCAGATTCCCTGAGGTTGGGGTCCTACAATCTGTGTTTTAATAAATCGTCTAGATCCTGATGCATGTTAAAGTTTAAGAAGTCTGCTTTAGGCTGGGCAAATGGCTAAGGGTTCTGTGCCTCAACTGTAAAACAGGGATAATAATGTACCTGCTTCACAGAGTTAGTAAGGATTAAATGAATAACAGATTTAAAGCATTTAGTGCCTGGCATGCAGTGGGTGCTCAGCTAACCTTAGCAGTTGGTAGGAGTCTCCCTGTGTGAACCAACAGCAACAAAAAACAGCTGAAACTCAAATGGAAAATAAGATAATCTCCTGATCTGAGGATTCTTTACATGAAACCAGCTTTAAAATGCTATTAATACCTATTCATCTATTCCAAAAACCTTCCTGGAACATCATTCATCTTGATCTTTATCACTGATTTTGAGGGTTCACCATGACCATGATCTTGGGAATCTGGCTCCATAAATTTTCTCATGGTCTCTGGCTAAAAGCACGAAGATGCTAGAGTCAGATCATTGAAGTCTATTATGTGACATAGGTTGTGCTGGCATAGAGTGGAATTTTAATTTTTGGCACAAAAACTTTGCCCTTGATTTGTCCTCTAAACTTGAATCTTAACTGCTGACACTCAGAAATCCCAGCCCAAACAACAAAGCTTCCCAGCTGTGCTGCATTGTGAAAAGTTATTACTCTTCACAAGTCTACCAAACATGAGAGGCTTATAGAGTTCTGACGTTCCCAAACAGGGCTCAGTATAAATTGTAGGTACACATACCCTTAGCCCCAGGTCACTTCCTCCCCACCGCACCCCTCATCACTTCTCCCCTCCCCTTATAAAGCTTTTCTAAGCCCATTCCAGAGCCTTTAGCCCTTTAGCTTTTATAACAAACCAGAGTGCCTATGGTTCTGCTGTGGGCATGTGGCCAATCAGGGGCACCGGTTTTAAAAGAAAGAAATGTCTCCCCTATTCTTCTAATAATCTCTCCACAGACAATGCTACCTGGTAAACTAGAAGCCTTTGAGGCTTGTCTGGAATCCACCCTGGCAGTGAGTTTTTGTACCGAGATCACAAAACCTGGTTGTGTCCAAAGAGCCCCCTAAGAATTAAGTGTTCCAGTGGGAAGCCTGCCATTTGCAAAGGAGAATCCTAGTACCTTGGGCCAGTGGATTGTTTTCCATCTGTGTTCAGTGGAACCTCTGGAGGTGCCTTGGGAGCTAACAGGAGGGGATAGGGTCAAGAGACAGGCAGAGAAGAAAGGACAATGCCATCTCCCTATAGCTCATAAATAGCGCCCCTTGGAGACGGGCAGCGATGAGGCTCTGAGAGGAGGGGAGCCTGGCGTCTAGGGCTGGGTTCAGGAACCCCTCTCCCGCCTCCCTAGAACAGCTCTGCTTTCCTGCTTTTATCTGTCGTGTAGATTGAGATGCTATAGAAAATTTAAAAATACGTTCTAGCCCAGTATTAACAATAAAAACAAAGTGGTTTAGTGTGAGGATTCTTTTTTTTTTAAGTAAACAGAGACCTATGTGAATACAATCTCCTTTTGTAACACAACCTCCATCTACAGAACAAGAACCCTGTTCATGGCTGAAAGGGAGAGCAGTTTCTTCTGAAATACTAGCTCCCACATCCAACCCCTAAACAACTGAAGACAGCTAAGAAAGGGACAGGACTGAAAGCCCCCCAACCCAACTCCCATCTTATCTAGGTCCATTCCACACTGGACCTCTAGACAGGCCAGCTCCGATGAGGAGATCAAGCGACAGGTTTCATTAAATTCAGACCCTCCTCCCCCTGCATCCATCGTGCTCCCACCACAAAGAATATGTTGTTTACCAGGATTTTCAGAATAAACTCCCCTGGTGTGTCCTCAAAGGCCCCAGTTATTTATAGACTCACAGTTGTGTCATATCCTCAAAAGATAATTTCTAAGAAAGAGGTTTCAGTATTTCTTAATGCTTAACTGCATTTCCCAAACCTGAAGTTTCTCCTTTCTCTTTGTGTGCCTGCTCTGAGCTTGGCCCAGGTGGTACTTGTGCTAAGTGTGGTCACAATTTACTCTAAACTTCAGCTTCTATAAATATTTGGAAGGAAACCTAACATGTAATGCTACGCAGAATGATAGGCGAGCTGGGGGTGAATATAAGACCATTCGGAGTCTCCCCAGAGGGAAGGAAATTGGCATTTGACGTCGTCAGGCCCCTACACATCCCCCACCCTGCTCCTAGCCCATGTAACCCCATCGTATCAGAAACGTTAGACCAAGTCCTTGCCGTGAACTTGACGGCCTCTACCTATGTCGCCCAGATGGTAGCCGCCTGAGCTCCCTGGCTCAGTTTACAACGGAGGAGATGATTATAACCACAGCCTCCTGAAAAACTGGAAATGGAAAGAATTTTTATAAACACATAGGAAACTCAAGTACTATAGAAATACAAAGAATGTTGTTTCGGTATTTATTCGTTGTTCTTCCACTCTCTGATTCTTACAGAAGAGGAAACTGAGGCCGAGGGGGTGGTCCTGCCTGGGGTCGTGTCCATTAAGGGTCAAATCTCCCTTGGCCCTGAGAGTCCGCACTCGAATGGGCGGGGTACCACCCCCAGCCCTGCAAAGGATGAGGCCAGGTTTCCTTGGTCCTTGCATGACCAAATCTGGATGAGTCTTTTCGTGGAAGAACAAGCCTCCAGTGCACCACGGCCAAGAGCAAAAGCTGGACTAACAGCTAGACTTTCTCTCTCTAGCTCATCGGCAAAGACATCGAAGAGGCCATCGAGGCAGAAACATCAGGAGACCTGCAGAAGGCCTACTTAACGCTTGGTAAGTAAAGCCAGGAGAGCCCCTGACTTCAGCCAGGCTCCCTGGAACCACACTTGGAGATAGAGGTTTGTGTGCAGGAAGACTTCAGGTAATAGTCTGAAAACCACAACACATCTAAGCAGCCTTGGGAAGGGAGAGAATGGGTGTGATGCAGCTGCAACAGGAGCTTTTCTGGTCCCCAGGAAGCCCTGAAGTCGGGATGTCTGAAGTGTAGGCAAGGGTCCCAGGCCTTCGCACCCCTCATCAAGCAGCTGGCTGGCTGCACCCATGGGGCATGTGCGACCTTGGGGAAGCCAGCTCCCTCCTTTGACTCCTAATGCGTATGACCCAGTCACTTCCTCCCTCCTGAAAAGTGACTCAGCTGTGAGCAGCCAGCACATAACACTTTGCCTCAGTGCCACGGTCCTGAAGACAGAAGCTTTGGGACATATCACAGCATCCACGACAGTCCCACTAAGATTGTGGGTCCCCAGCAGCAACCATCACAGCCTGGGACCATTGTCTAGTCTCAGGGCAGCACGGGTTCACATGACACACACCCGAAAGCACTCAGGTTCTGATCCATGAACAAGTTTTTGCAGGTTCCTGATGGCTCGAGGGTGACCTTTTCCATTTGTTTCCCTTCAACATTGGGATGAATGAGATCTGTTTAGAAAGCAAGGGGGAGGAGACCAGATCATGGCCATGCCAAGCAAACGCCAGGCCCTTCTCTCCAGGTGTTGCCCGTAAGGCAGGAAATAGCAGAGAGATGGGTACTGGGCTGTGACTGGCAGGCTCCTTTCTCATCTTTGCAAGTCCTGGAAGGAAGGCATTGTCCATTGTCCACACTCCAGTGGCACGGAGGCCAGGGCAGCATCCCAAATGGCACAAGAAATGGAGAGAATATCCCCAGAAGAAGAGGAAGAACCAAAAAAGCAGCCCCTGGAAGCTAAAAAATGTCCTCTCGCTGCCAAACTCTTTTGTTTTGCCTTTTTTTTTTTTTTTGATGGGACTTTAGGGAGCAATGTCAGCAATTGCTTAGTTTTTTAGTCCATCAACATTTTGCATTCACACTAGCAGCTCTGCTGTTGTGATCCAATGCAAGGCCTGAGTATCATTAATGTTGCTCCTGTCCCAAGATGGATACACACAGATGACTGTCCTTAGGGTTTTAGGGATCACTGTCTCAAGTAAACAGAGAGATCTACTCATGGCCCATTTACAAGGCTCCAAATCCTTTCTGTACTTGCAGTTGTAAAGAATTAGGAAAACACCAGAAATCAGTCAGAAGGTTAATATCAATCCTTATTGATATTAAGTATTAATGGTAATAAAACCATTCAAGTCTGTAACATTTACTTAGCACCTGCTTGGGTCAGGGGTTGTGCCAGGCATGGGAATCAGTGGGGAACAGGTCCAGTTCCTCTTCTTAAGAAGTGTCAAGGTCAGGACAAACACACAAATCAATGGACTGAGCTATAGTAAAGATAAAACGGGCTTCTCTGATGGCTCAGCAGGTAAAGAATCCACCTGCAAAGCAGGAGACACAGGAGATACGAGTTTGATCCCTGGGTCAGGAAGATTCCCCTGAGAAGGAAATGGCAACCCCTTCCAGTATTCTTGCCTGGAAAATCCCCATGGACAGAGGAGCCTGGCAGACTACAGTCCATGGGGTTGCAAAGAGCCAGACACGACTGAGCACGCACGCGCAAGCACAAATGCACAAAGATAAAAGCAATCAGAGCAAAGCGAGTACAGAGGAAGGGAAGGGCTGGCCCTACAGTGGGGGGAACCATGAAATGCAGGAGTTAGGTGGACTCCCCTGGTAGTAAATTAAAAAGAGATCAGAAAAGACCTTGAAAATGAACCACAAAGAGAGTGGAACATGATTCCATAACTAAATTCTCTAGACACTTCCCCACCCTGCTCCTACCTAACTTGTAAAGATGCCAGCGTGAAGCTAAAATTGAGGAGGAGGTGTTTATGAGACCAAATGGTTCTCACTGCTCATAGTCTCTGGAACAGCAGTTCTCATAGTGGGGTCTAACAACCCCCTGTATTAGAACCACCTGGGGGAAGGGGATGTGAAAATGCAGTTTCCGAGTCCCAGTCCAGGCCACCCACTTAGAACTTGCAGGAATTCAGCCTAAAGCCACACCTTTACAAGCTCCCCAAGTGGTTGTCTTACTTTCCCTGGAGTTTGAGAATCCCTGCTCTGCATGCCCAGAGGAGTAGGGGACACAGCAGAGCATCTGGCTGCCCTGCACCCACAGCCACGAACAGCTTTATTCCCATATCCTCCTGAGCTGTGTGAGCATCCATGCTAAGTCGCCTCAATCGTGTCTGACTCTGTGTGACGTTATGGACTATAGCTCACCAGGCTCCTCTGTCCATGGGATTCTCCAGGCAAGAATACTGGAGTGGGTTGCCATGTACTCCTCTGGGAAATCTTCCCAATCTAGGGATCGAACCTGCAACTCCTATGACTCCTGTTTTGTAGGTGGGTTCTTTACCACTGAGCCATCTGGGAAATCCTTCCACTTCGGAATCCCATCCAAACTTTTGGAGCCTTCCTGCAGCTGTGACCAGCAGAGCTTGTTCATCAGGCATAGCCTGTATACAGCAGCAAAGTTGAGAATTTTCTCCCCAGAATATCAGGAAGAAGGAATTCAAGGGAGAAGTCACCCCTAGTGTAGGCTCAGAATACACTGACATCAGGCAGATGATTATTTCAACATCAGTTAATACAAATGCATGGCAGAGGGTCCTCAGGGAAATCTTGTGAGGTCACCAGCTCAGAATGCCTGGGAGGGGGGTGCCACAGTGAGTCTCAGATATGCTGCTCCTCAAATTGCCAGGTTCACCCCCAAAACCACCACCAATTCAGCAGCTTGTGGATTCAGACACCTGATCTGGGCTTCTCCACTGACACTCTGGTGACTACCACATAATCTATAAAATAAGGAGACAGACCCCCAAAGTAGACTCTGCTTCCCCAGTTCTGTTCCTCCCTCTGGCTTGTAAGCATCAATCCCATTGTCAATTACCTAGAAAATAAGAGTTCTCATTACAGGACATGGTAATGATGTGCATTCCACACTTATGCTGAATTTATTACTTATTACTTATCCTGAACATCAAAAATGTTCATTGTTGTAGGCAAAACATCAACAACATAAACAGAAAAGAGTTCATCCCCCCAAAGTGTTAGACTCCTGTGAACCTGGGAGGAGAGGGGACAAACCAAGATTTATCCCCAGGAGCAGAGGTGCATCCCATCCCCTTATGGGTGGAGAGAGACCATACTTTGTTAATTTGTGGACTAGCTCATACTTCATTCATTTCTGACTGGGGCAGGGCTCAAAATCAGCAGTTAGCAGCATCACAGGAGGATGCTGTGTAGACAAGACCAAACATTTCATCAAGCCCACATCCCAGACCACACACGATGAAGGTTGTGGGGACTTCGGAAAAGATTCAGAGATGAAGCTCACACCTAAAACCCAGTGATGAAAAACGAAGGGAAGGAAGTTTGCTTAGCACGGCAGCCAGGAGGATCACAGTGCAACTGAGCCCGTCTTCAAGATTACCAAGTTTTATTATGGAGACGTTGCCGGCCAGTCTGTGTTCCCCCTCGGGGGCTTCCCTGGTGGCTCAGTCGGTAAAGAATCCACCTGCAATGCAGGAAACCCAAGTTTGATCCCTGGGTCAGGAAGATCCCCTGGAGAAGGGAATGGCAACCCTCTCTGGTATTCTTGCCTGGGAAATTCCATGGACAGAGGAGCCTGGCAGGCTACAGTCCATGGAGTCACAAGAGTCGGACATGACTTAGAGACTAAACCGCCACTACGTTTCCCCTCCAGACCTGACTCTGGCATCAGAGATTTCTCTTAAAGATGAGAAGGCATTTCTGCTGGTGAGAATCGTGAACGTTGCAGGGAGAGCCTGAGGGTGCTCACAACGCTCCTCCTCCTCCTCGGGGTCTTCAGGGAATAGGAGAGGTTCTTATGTGTCTGAAGGGGACTAGTTTGAAGAGTCTGGTGCCCTGACCCCAGGGGAATCTTCCAGACCCTTTATCAACAGTGTGAAGTCTGCTCCTTTCAAAGGTCATGACTCCATCCGCTCCAAGGGCAAGCCAGCTCTGTTCCTCCCCAGCGTCTCTCTGTTACTGAACAAGACGTGACCTCCTCATGCTCTCTTTCCCTTTGTCCTGCCCAGTGAGGAGCGCCCGGGACCTCCAGGGCTACTTTGCTGACCGTCTGTACAAGTCCATGAAGGGGGCGGGCACCGATGAGGAGACCCTCATTGACATCATTGTGACCCGGGCTGAGGTAAGATGCATTTGGCTCCACCTTCTTGTTTTGCCACCACGGATGTCATCAACAGGTCACTTTTATGAAGGGTGTATCTGCAGAGACAGCCCTTGCTCTCCCAGACTTTGTGGAAGGACATTGTGCTGTGCTCCAGTCGGTTTCTTTTTATAAAAGTACAATAACGATAGCGGCTTCTATGCCTTTTCTTTTTTCGTCTTTGTTTTCCTGCAGTGTGGGGCATGTGAGATCTAAGTTTCTGGACCAGGAACCAAACCCATGCCCCTTGCAGTGGAAGTGCAGAGTCTTGACCACTGGACCACCAGGGAAGTCGGCAGCTTCTGTTTCTGCCATCGGTGCCTCCAGAAAGCTCGGGGTGGTGCCTGGAAGGGACTTGGAGGGGCTGGTCTGTAGGGCAGCTCCTTTTTAAGGGCTTCCCTGGTGGCTCAGATGGTAAAGAATCTGCCTGCCATGTGGGAGACCCTGGTTCAACCCCTGGGACAGGAAGATCCCCTGGAGAAGGCAATGCCTACCCACTCCAGTATTCTTGCCTGGAGAATTCCATGGACAGAGTCTGGTGGGCTACAGTCCATGGGGTTGCAAAGGGCTGGACACGACTGAGCGACTTGGCAACAGGTCACCCAGCAGCAGAGCCTTAGCAAGTCCTTTCCAGACTCCTGAGTTAGGCCTTTATTTCCTTAAACACACCCCCAAAGCACAGTTCTGCACAAAAACCACATCAGGACAAGACAAGTTTTCTCAACCTTTTTAAAATTAGCGATCCCCGCATGAGGGAGCCTTTTTGACCTCATTTTTTCCTAATCCTTACTCCCCTCCAAGAAATGTTAACATGGCATACGCTGTATATCTGTTTATGTTCCTTACATATAGATGTAGTTATATTTACATTAAAAGATTTGGATTTTTTTTTCACCCTCTAAGAACCAATTTTGCCCCTTTTGGGAGCATTATCGCCCCCCTCTGAGAATGCCTGTGCATAACAAAGGCCCAGGGAGAGAAATAGCCAAAAAAGTTTGGAAACTGTCAAGACTCAGATTCAGAATACAGGGCCACAGAGAGAAGGAATTACAGAAGAGAGGGGAAGTGGCATTTCATCCACAGCAGAGAGACCTTGGAGGGTGAAGTGGAACTTGAAAACCACTGACATCTTCCCTCAAAAACGTGTTAAATGAGGGGGAAGAGATATCAACCCAAATTCTGGCCCCCATATTTCTGACAAATAATACTTAACATCTGACACTGTTTTGAAATATAACTTAGCAACACAACCGTTCTTTCGTTTTTATTTCTATTCCTGGAATTTCTCCTCCCTCTCTTTCTCCTCCTCCACGATTGATTCATATTTCCTTTTCTCTCCCAAAGCCGCTGTCCTTTCCTCCTCCTCTCTCCCTCCCCCAGTCTCTCTGCCACCCTCTTCACTTTGTTTTGGTTGCTCTGAATCTCTCTCTTTTCTTAATCTCTCCAGGTCTCTGCCTTCTCTGTCTCTCTGTCAGGCCCAGGACACTCCGAGGAGCAGGTTGGTGACAAAGGCCAGCAAGGATGCTAAAGATGCCAGGGGTTGGAGCTCTCCGAGTGATCCTCAGGGTGCCATGGTCACCCCAGCATGCATGGACTGTGGATTGTTTATTCCAATACGCTCTGTCCTAGCTTAGTGCTGACCATAGGCCCTGGGTCATCCCCACATGGGGACCATTCCCTCTGAATGCTTCGGGCCCAGACAGTTATATTGGCCAGATCCCCTAGTCCCCCAAAGCTGCCTCAGACTAGAACAGAGCCCGGGAGAGCCCCATCCTGTCCCTGCACTCACCCCCTCCCCCAGCCAAGCAGCCTACCAGCCAAGGGAGCAGGGGACACACGCCACCTGCCTGATCTCTTGCACAGCATCCACTTCCAACAACCCTCCACTCTTCTACCCTCTCCTGCTCTCAGCTTTCTGTCCCCTGTTGGGCCCTCTAACTGGGGTAGGAGAAACTAAGAACCCGAAATCTGAGCAATGGTTTGTGGGTCTCTCTAGAAAGCCCTTCCCAGGTGGCACTCGTGGTAAAGAATCTGCCTGCCAATGAAGGAGATGCAAAAGATGAAGGTTTAATCCCTGGGTCGGGAAAATACCCTGGAGGGGGAAAATGGCAGCCCACTCCAATATTCTTGCCTGTAGAATTCCATGGACGGAGGAGCCTGGCAGGCTACAGTCTATGGGGTCACAAAGAGTCAGACATGACTGAGTGACTGAACAAATACTAGAAAGCAAGATATAGTCTAATTTTAAAACAATAATGATAACAAAAAAATTGCAAACAAAAACCAAAAAAATTCCTAGTTAAAGAGAGCTCTGTGCTTCTTTTATGAGACTCCCTGTGTTCTATCTGGAATTATATCTTCCATGGCACAACTATTATCTCCTTTTCTAGGTTGTAAGAGTCTTTAGAGCAAAACCATCTTTTTATTCGTGTTTCTTAAGTCCTTTCTCCACCTCCAGCACCTAGGTGGTACCTTTTCAAGTTTTTCAATTGATCCTTGAACAACACAGATTCGAACAGTGTGGGTGCTCTCATATGCAGATTTTTCCAATAAATAATAGTACCTGTGTTCTCATTTTACAGATCTTTAAATTAACTAAGTGTGAGGAAGTTTGTGTTTCCTTGTTGTTTAGTCACTAAGTGGTGTCTGACTCTTGCAACCCCATGGCCTGTAGCCCGCCAGGCTCTTCTGTCCATGGGTTTTCCCGGGCAAGAATACTGGAGTAGTTTGCCATTTCCTTCTCCAGGGGGTCTTCCCAACTCAAGGATCAAACCCAGGTCTCCTGCACTGGCAGGCCGATTCTTTACCATTGAGCCACCAGGGAAGCCCTTATGTTCCATTAGAGATCACAATATGTAGTATCGAAAGAACTAAGGTTTGAGGACTGATCCTATTCAAACGGTTTCAGTTTCCTGCCCTTGCATGAGTCATTGATCAGTTCTTTCATTTTTGAGACAGAGATAGCAATACAGATTCTAGACTGCCCGGGAGTCAGTGTTCCTAATTCCTGTATTGTCAAGGGTCAATTGTAGATTCAAAACTAAGTCCTACAAATTGATAATGATTTGAATTTTGTTGTTTGGCACTAATATCCTTGCTGATCAGGGTATAAAAGACAAAAAAAAAAAGCCTTCATTTCATACTGTGTTGACAATTTTCTTAACTTTATACTAAGAGTCCGCAAAGTGTGGCCTGCAAGTCAAATCAGGCTCACCATTCATTTTTATACAGCCCTATTATCAGAAAGTGATTATTTTAAAGTAACTGTAGAAAAAAAACTCAAAGGAAAAATAATATGTTCGTAACACATAAAGTCATATGAAATTCAAGTTTTAGTGTCCATAAACCAAGTTGTACTGGAACATACACACAGACACCTCTGCCACCTTTGGGGAGCTGAACTCAGCTTTCTTTTTCTCAGCTACAAAATAGGAAGAATAGTAACTCCAACTCCATGGGTTGCTCTGAGGCATAAATGAGCAAGTGAGAATAATGTGCTTAGAACAGTGGCTGCCTGTGCTTATGGTGAAAACACTATAAACCTCCTGTTGGCTATCATCTCTCTTACAGGTGGACCTTCAGGGGATAAAAGCCAGATTCCAAGAGAAGTACCAGAAGTCTCTCTCTGACATGGTTCGCTCAGACACCTCTGGGGACTTCCAGAAGCTTCTGGTCACCCTCTTGCACTGAACCAACCCAGCGTAGCAGGAGCAGAGGAAGGAACCTTTGTTGAAAACCTTTCCCAAACCAGATTTGCAAATACAACTCCAGCATGAAACACCCTCAGGGGTCCTGGTTTATTTCCTTGGCAGCTTGAGCCAAGTGGCCAGGCCAAGCTGCTTAAGTTAAGGGCAGCAACCTCGAGACACTTGCATTGATCACCCTGAAGGCTGGCTTAGTGAGTACCTGGGCAGCCTCATAATTTTCCTTGAGGGTAATAACTGAATGCTTTCTAAGCACAAATAAAGTCTGCAGTTGATGAAAAAACTATGCATTCGTAATAAAACCTTTAGAAGAATATGTCATACAGGGGTGTGGATGTTTTGGGTAAAGAGAGACTAGGTGAAGTACCAGAAAGACAAAATTAAGCAATTCATTCATTTTCCCTCTGTGTACTCAAATCCTCAGTTTCAAATCCTCAATGTTAATTAAAGATGTGGATTATGCCTTCATCAGCTGCTTTTTCAAAGACTGGCTTGATTTCATTTTGGCTTTTGTCCTGGAAATATATGACTTGTGAAATTCAAACATATTTGGAAAATGCAAACAGTTACGTTTATGGATAATCACCAAGGACAGACACCAAATCCAACAGCAAGGAAACAATGGACTTGTCGATACGAAATGTAATGAAGGGTATAATTCACTGATCTGCTACCTGGTTTAAATGGTTTAAATGGTTCTTGCTCCTCTAGACAACTGACCCACTTGAGTCTTCTCTCTGATCTTCAAATACAATTAGGCTGGGCACAGTGCCATTAGGATCAAGGTTAATGGTCTGACTCTTAAATGGATTAATTCTGTACCAATAGCATCTCTGTTCCGAGATGTTGTCTCATAGCCACGTGCGGCTCCACATAAAGGGGTCTGTCATGAGAACATGAGCACTTTGGTCTAATTATTATAGTCATCCTTCATTGGATGGTTATTTGTGCCTGGCACTGCTAAATAGCTTACTTTCATATTTAATCTTCCCAACATCCCTTTAAGGTTAATATTGTTACCCATTTATTAGCTGAAGCAACTGAGACATTCAACAGTCGGGCTAAATTCATTCACAAGTGACAGAACTGAGATTTACATTCAGAAGTGGTTGAGTCCAGAATCCACACTAATAACTGCTTTTCTTGGGAAAATAACACAAAATACATGGAAATGGGTCTATACTCATTTACCTGCTTAAGTTCCTACTGCTTGCCAATCACTGTTGCTGGGTTCTAGGGCTACAAAGATAAAGAGAACGCTAGCCACACCTTGGGCATTTCAGCCCCAGGTCACTGGTGTGGACAGATGCCTCAATATTCACCAGACCCTGTAAGTACATTAACGGTGGTGATGCTTTAGTCACTAAGTTGTGTCTGACTCTGCGACCCCATGGACTATAGCCTGCCAGGCTCCTCTGTCCATGGGATTCCCTAGGCAAGAATATGGAATGAGTTGCCATTTCCTTCTCTAGGGGATCTTCCTAACTCAGGGATCAAACCCACGTCTCCTGCATTGAATATCACTTATGCATATTCCTTATCACTGAGCCACCAGGGAAGCCCTAAGTACATAAATACGTGCATGTAAAGCTCTCCATCCATGAGTAAGCAGAGGAGAATAAAGAGCTCTGCCTGGGGGAGCTGCGGGATGTGCTTCACAGAGATGCAGTCGTGCTGGGGTTTGAATGCATAGAAATTCTCCAGAAAAACAAAGAATGGCGTGTGTAGAGGCTTGGAAACACGATGGTGCATGATGTGTTCAGAAAGTGGTGAATCCCTTCCCCTGGGGCTTCCATGTGGCAAAAGGAGAGGGTTGCGGAGGCAGGCAGTGAAGCTGCCGAGGTGTATGTTTGGGCCACATTAGCTGTGGCTTTGCTTCCCAAGTGTAGGCTTGGTCTTCTGGACAACAGTTGTCACTGGGAATGTTTGAGTGACTGAGAACATGATCAGATTTGGGCCTGGGAAATCACTTTGGTGGTGTAATCACCAGAGTATATAGCCCAAACATACTGAGCCGTATCCTCCCAGTGGTTGTAAAAGGGTGATCAACAAATGAAGACCTTACATTAACATCCCCATCCTCAACATAGCCGTGTATCTACCTACCAGCCACTGCTGTTACTATGCGCTCTAACAGGTAAAATGGTTCGGTGACAAAACATACTCATATTTACTTGTTGTCAAAGCTGGCCTTTGCTTTTTAAAAAGACAGTAACAAAAGCATCCAGTTCTTGGGATCTGAGCTAATAGTAAGGACAGAAAAACCAACGGGCAACAAAGAGATCTATGAAACACTACTGAAAACAGCCATCCTCGGAGAGTGTTGAAGGACGCGATTGATGTGAAGAAGAGAGGAAAGGGGTTCCACAGGGAAGGCTGAGGAAGATGGAGAAGCAAAGTCATTTGTTCCAAGTCACACATAGCGTCTTTCAGGTGTTTATTGGCGATCTGTATGTCTTCTTTGGAGAAATGTCTGTTTAAGTCTTCTGCCCATTTTTTGATTGGGTTGCTTGTTTTCCTAATACTGAGCTGTATGAGCTGCTCATAAAATTAAATATATATACAAATAGAAATATATATCATATAAATATATTACATAAACAAATGTCTATATATAAATTTTATCTATTTATAAAATTTATATAATACACTTACTTATAAATTTATATGTATTTACATTATATAAATTTATATTTATAAATTTATATGTGAATTTATAAATATACATATAATTATATATACTGTATGGCATTAAAAAAAAAAAAAAGACATTGCAATAAAGAAAAAGTCACACATAAGAAGAATGAATCAGGGCCAGAATTCAAACTCAAGTCCTTCTGACCCTGATGTCCGAGCTCTTTGCCACACGAGCTCACATCCACAGTGGGTTTCCCGCAAAGCTTGCAGCACAAGGCGCAAGGCACATCCCTGACGCTGCTCAGCGCTCATGCTCACAAGCAGAAGCCAGTTTTTTGTGCCTGACCTGGGGCCTGCTTCAGAGAGAACTCCCATCCAGTCTGTCCCCTTAGTGCCCCACCCTCCAGTCCTCTGGTCAGGAATCTCCTCCTTTTCCCTTGCTACACCCCTGCCCTGTCCAGGCTCCCCCTCCCCGCTCCCCAAGCCCCCACTCTCCAAGGGCAGGGCGGCCAGTGGGGATGCGGAAGAAGGAGAGGACAGAGGTAGAAGGAAGGGGAGGCAGGCAACCCTGCCTTGTCACCTACCCTGCCCCCACCCCACTCCCTTCCTCCAGGGCCGCTCACTGGGGACATCCTAGTTCTTGCCACCCAGGGGGGTTGAGGAGGTGGGGAGTGGGTGCTAATCCCTCCTCTGGGGCTGCAGGAAGAGCAGGCAGGTCCCATGGGTGCATGGGGTAACTCGCCACCCATTTCCCCAGGAAATTCCCTTCCGAGCCCTGACAGGTTCACCCCCAGAGACTCACCTGGCCACGGCTGGTTGGTGATGCGGACTTTGGGACGCTTGCCTGTGGGAAGCTGGGGAGAAGCTGAGGTTCCCCCTGAGGAGCAAAGGGAGTCCCACAACCCACCGCATGTGCTCCAGCCCCCTGGCTGCTCCTCCCAGGGGCTCTAGAGTCCCTCATGCAGGCCCACTCTCAATTTTTGTGGGTCCCAGCCCCCCTTCTCGATTTTCCCTTTCCGTGGGAACAGTGCAGCTCACACACCCAAGTGCTGTCCATGGCCCTGCCGTGAACCTTGGGGAGAGGTGGGTGCCTCCCTAGAAGCCATCTCAGGGCCCCAACAAAGACAAGGTCTAGAGAAAGGGCTTCAAGCTGCAGGTCAGTGTGTCTCCTCAGCCCCATGCACCCCTCACCGAACAGGAGAACTACAGGGAGGGGAGGACAGGGTATCTTCCCTGAGAGAGGGGCCCAGAGGAGGGAGTCCTTTCCATGAACTATTCTGAGCGGCAATGGCCACTTGCCTTCTTACCTTCCTCCGGCCTCCCATCTCTTCTCCTTTCAGGAGACCAGAGCCAGCTCAGGCTGCTGGAACCCTGCATGAGCCTTAATCACAGCAAATGAGCAAACTACCCGCCTCCATCAACACCCACAGACTGCCATCTGCTGCCCTGGCGACTCCAGCTAACCAGACCTCTGGGGTCTGGCTCAGCCTCGAGGCAGACCACCCTTTGTCATTTTTCTCTTCTTTATTTTGGCTCTTCCCTCACCCGGACTCAGAATCATCAAAGGCAAGGCAACTGACTCATTCCTATTCTAATCATGTAACACGAGTAGGAACAGAGAACCTCCCGCTAGCCGGGTGCAGTGTTGGGCAGTGAGGATGCAAAGGTGAGTAAGTCACACCTGGTTCTGCCCTCAGAGAGCTTCCTGTCCAGGAGTAGACACATATTTACCAAGTAAACAAAGTGAAAGTGTTAGTCGCTCAGTCATGACCGACTCTTTGTGACCCCATGGACTGTAACCCGCTAGGCTTCTCTGCCCATGGAATTCTCCAAGCAAGAATACTGGAGTGGGTTGCCATTCCCTTCTGCAGGGGATCTTACTGACCCAGGGATCAAACCCAGGTCTCCCACATTGCAGACAGATTCTTTGCCATCTGAGCCACCAGAGAGCCCAAGTAAACATACCAAGAGAGAAAATAATCACAGATAATGATACCAACAATTAAAGGGATGAAGTGATGGTTGGGTTTGAGGGACAGAGAAAGGAACCACTTTAAATGTAGCAGCTGGGACCTACTTCTCAGAGGAGAAAGGATTGAACATTAAGACATAAGTAATAACAAAGAATCACCTGTATTGATGTTTTTGATATCATGTGGTATTGGAGAAGACTCTTGAGAGTCTCTTGGACTGCAAGGAGATCAAACCAGTCAATCCTAAAGTAAATCAACCTTGAATATTCATTGGAAGGACTGATGCTGACTCTGAAGCTCCAATACTTTGGCCACCTGATGCAAAGAGCCGACTCATTAGAAAAGAAGACCCTGATACTGGGAAAGATTGAGGGCAGGAGGAGAAAGGAGTGACAGAGGATGAGATGGTTGGATGGCATCACTGACTCAACGGACATGAGTTTGAGCAAATTCCTGGAGATAGTGAAGGACAGGGAAGCCTGGTGTGCTGCAGTTCATGGGGTTGTAAAGAGTTGGACATGACTGAGCAACTGAACAACAACCCATATCTCAGGTGAAGGAGATTCAGCACCCAGGACAGATGAGGGCAACCTGAGACAACATGGGAAAGAGCAGGGGTGACCTGGAAAGCCTTGGCTGGCCAGTATGATTGATGCTCTGTGAGTGAGGGCAGAGTGCGGGGTGGTCAGCAAGGCAGGAACAGGAACCCATAGGCCACGGTAAGGTGTCTGGGTCTGATTCCAAGTGTCTTTCTTGTGGGAGAGCCCCACATTCAAACTCTGAGGTTCCACCTCTTATCCACACTGGTTAAGAGGTGGAACCATCTGGGTTCCCAATATGACTGGGACCAGGTCAGGTTGGGGGGTGATAGCATCCAAGCACAGTCCCAGAACAGCCCGCCCTCCCTCTTCTCAGTGTTGAGTTTCTCTTAGAGGATTTGGTGTCCCTTCCCACAAAGTGACTTAGAACCATGTGACAAGTATATCTATTACACTTGTTATCAACATAATTTTTGTTGTTGCTCAGCCACTAAGTGGTGTCTGACTCTTTGCAAGTCTATAGACTGTAGCCCTGTCAGGCTCCTCTGTCCATGGGATTTCCCAGGCAAGAATCCTGGAGTAGGTTGCCATTTCCTTCTCCAGGAGATCTTCCTGGATCAGGGATTGGACCCATGTCTCCTGCATTGGCAGGCAAATTCTTTACCACTGAGCCACCAGGGAAGCCCCAATTTAACTGTAGATTTACATGATATAATTTTTAACAGTGACTGTGATTAACAACCAGCTCATCAAATTTGTGAAAAATTAATAATTGGCTCCCGTGAACCAATAGGAGCCAACATTAGCACTCCATTTGTTGTGAGTTTCCATCCCATTTCTTCCAGAAGACTCCTGAGACAATTCATACCCTGTCCCCAGGTACCTGCATAAGAAGGGATTATCCTGAACAGTAATTATCCTCTTCCCTCATGGCAATGGGTTGCTGCCTACCATACATTTTAGGGACTCAGTGAATGGTTGTGTATGTTGTCTACTGCACAAGGCTGCCTGACAGAGGGAATGTTTGGGACCTGAAATCCAGCCCTAGGACTGCAGCTGCCTAGAGAGGGCACCTTCCACTAATATTCACTGAAGTGCCATATGGACCGGTCCTGGAACTGTAAGTTATCTATTTTACCTATGAAAGGCCATTTGTTGAGAGGCCTTGATGAGAGGCCATCAAGAGACTCCTCCCTGGACAAAATGCTTCTACCAGCTTCTTATTCTTAAAAAGAAAATTTATGCTCTGCCCCTCTTGGCACACCACATAGTCATATAATCAATTCCTATAAATCTAAGGAAGGTGTTTAAAAGTAAAGATTAAGAAGAAAAAGATGAGAATAATGATCCAGAAGATGAGACAGAGCTTTTATCACATACACGGAGAGAGATGCTAAAGCAGAAAGGGATACCCAGGCTGCCCTCAGGAGGGCATCAGCCCAATCAGGACACTGTGTTCCTGTGTCAGTGGTGCAGAGTCTGGCTCCTTCAGCAGCAAAAGAGCGATGCCCAGGACTCCTCCAGGCAGCGAACTATTTCTCAGATCACACTACAGCCAATAAAAATGCCTCAGATAAGCCCCCAGAAGCTAGATAAGCCAAGAAACGACAGTGCTGGGAAATGGTATTCACCTCTCCATACCAATGGTAAGAACTGCCTCACTGAGCTCAGACAGAGTCAAGGCTGCCTGTCTGTGTCACTACAATTTCTTACATGACCAGGACTCACGGTGATGACCAGGATGTTTAAAGAGAGAGAGGGTCAAGAGAGAGGAAAGTGGCTGGGGGATAGGAGGGTTTCAGAGCAAACTTTTTCTTTTGTAAGTTTTAGGTTTACAGAAACGTAAAATTATATTAGTTCCCATATATCATCCTCTCAGTTTTCAAAATATATCATTTATATGGTACATTTGTCACAACTTGTGAACTAAGATGGGCTTCCCTGGTGGCTTGGATGGTAAAGAATCTGCCTGCAGTGTGGGAGACCAGGGTTTGATCCCTGGGTCAGGAAGATGCCCTGGAGAAGAGAATGACAACCCACTCCAGTATTCTTGCCTGGAGAATTCCAGGGACAGAGGAGACTGGTGGGATACAGTCCATGGGGTGGCAGAGTCGGACACAATGTAGTGACTGAACAACAACAACTTTGGGTTATAATTCGAGACTACACTATTCATTTTGTTGCTCAAATTGTTCCAGCTTTGTCTATTGGGAGCTCTTGCAGTTTGCTCCTATGTCCCTTGAACATACCCTCTTGCTTTGCCTCTTGAATATTTCTTTTATCTCTGGCACTATATGATGCCCCATGTTCATTTTGCATATTCCCTTCCCAGCCCTACAACCTGCCATTTCTCCAAGAAATCCTGTTCCTTTTATGGGAGAATGATATTAGAAACCAAAGTCTGGGCACAGGCTGTGCTCATTGCTTCCAGGCCCACTCAGTAGACAGAGTTTGGAAATATAAGTGCATATACTAACCCAGGTATGCACCATATCTCTATATATACATACATGTAGATAGGTAATATGGCTGCATACGTATAGATGTAGACATAGACATAGACGTAAATCCACCTGCAACCACATTAAGCTAAACATGAGTTCATACCATATCTTCAGCTTTCATTCAGTACCACATTGCTCATGCTAGGAGGACATTTGACATTTTCTAAAAATAATAAACAGTATTGTGTTTTTAACATTTTTGCTTTCCACAAGTATGTTGTTAACATATAGAAATGGCATTGAGTTTTTTTCTATTTTTGGCCATACCACGCTGCATGCAGAACTTCCCCCACCAGGGGTCAAACCTGTTCCCCCCACAGTGGAACGGCAGAGTCTTAACCACTGGACCACCAGGGACGTCTGATTTTTGACATCTTGAGAACATTGTCAGACAATGACACATAATTAGCATTTTTCCGAATCACTGGTTGCACACCCAGGAAGCCAGCGCTGGACTCACTCTTCTTTTATCAAACTTTCCTTTCTTTGGGAGGGAAGTTCCTAGAAAAAGAAGCCATGGAAGAAGCAAAGAAAACCACACGGTAGCCTGCGTGTGCCACTGTTTGAGTGGATCTCCATTTTGAATGGCAGACTTTGTGCCCAGATCTCAGGAGAAAGGGTAGGCCATGGCAGAGTGGTCCTTGGACCTCCCCTACCAGGTACCCAAGGAATTGTCCTTAGGTTCTGAAGACAATGCTCCAAGGCTCCTTTGTGACTAAACCAGAAGCACTAAACCAGAAGTCTTCTGTTCCTAAGGTAACCAGCTTTCAATGAATTCAAACTGTGTTCAGCTGGGACTTCCCCAATGGTCCAGTGGTTAAGACTCCATGCTTCAAATGCAGGGGACCTGGGTTCAATCCCTGGTTGAGGAACTAAGATCCCACAGACCATGTAGTGTAGCCAAAAAAAAAAAAAATGTGTTCAGCCAATACTGATACAACTCAAAGGAAAGAGAAACAAAGACCAACTTTAGTGTCGGAATCATAAGACAGTGGGTTTTCATGCCAGTCTCTTCCTGTAAATGACTTTTGTTCCCTGATAAATGTAACTTCAGGATTCCTTAGAACAAGGATGTCTCAGGACAAAAGAGGCCTGAAGCATTTTTAGACTCTGGGCTAGAAGGAAAAAAGCACTGGTTTTGAATCATTCCTCACTGTGAGTAATGTGGACCAAGATAATCTGACTCACAAACCAAAATGGACACACTAATTGGCTGAACTCTGAGCCCAACCCACATATTAATTTTTTTTTAACTGCACTGAAAACAAAATCTAAGTTGTTGTTTTTAAAATCCTACTGAACCAGTTCAAATTAGAACCAGTCTTTGGAAATGGTAGACCCAGAAGAAACAGAAAGCAAAATCATTTCCATACAAGTACTTCATTCACTTCAAGTGTCTGGTGCATACAAATATGTACTGTACATGTATTTCTATCAGTAGGAGATCTTTTAATTGAATCTCACTTAACCAATTTGCCACGTTAAGTAACATGCCCCATCCTCTCTATAGAGTCTATTGGTGGAGGTCCTGGATGCTCTGAAGGCTGGTAGGGCACTGGGTAGGAAGCCCTCCTTTCCGGTGGATCATGCCTTTTGCAAGAGTGCTCTGTATTTGCTCCCTAACCTGTCTTTACCTCTTGTACTCCCTACTATAACTACATAATGTAATTCATTATCAAAGAAGTCAATTAACCATAAGTTCAAAAAAATTTTTTCTTGTTTCTGTGAAAGTTAAATCAAATACTTTGGAAAGATCAAGGTGCGTTGCATTTAAAATAAAAAGACTGAGCAGCACTGATGCCCACCAGTGGCTCATCTGTGAAGAAAAAGTTCTCAATAAATCAATGTATATTTGAATGCTTTTTATGAACAATAAAATTATGTATGTTTCATTGTAATGATTCTTTGCTTTCTGCTTAAATAAAATGGCCTATTCCCCTTATCCCGTGTGTCAGACAAGAGGGTTTCCACACAGTACGTACTTTTTCTTCCTTCTGAAGCACTGATCTGTCCATGATGATCACACAGGCTTTCCTTCTGGTCAGAGACTTCCAAGGCATCAACACTGCCTTCTCTTTCTCTGGATACCTAACCCCATGTGCAGTGATTAAGAGCAAGGAGGGGCTGAGGAGAGAGAAAGACCATGGAGGCTCCATTCTCAGGCTGTGCTGCTTTGGGAAGCCACTTGCCCTCCTGAGACTCGGTTTCCTCTTCTATGAAATGGGGGTGATAACAGTTCAGAAGCTTCCCTATTTAAGGACCAGAAGTAGAAGAGCCTCCATAGGCGAGAACAATCCACCTCCAGGACAAACAAGGACAAACAAGACATGTCTTCAGAGGTCACTGATTCAGTGTCATTTTGAGTCTACCAAAAACATCAGCAACAAATTCATTCATGCATATGAGGAGGAGCTAAACCTACCCGGTAGGATCTCGGTGAGGGTTAAATGAGATAAAGTATCAGAAAGCCTTAGCAGAGAGATGGACCCAGCACACGAGCTCCCTATATGCTTGCTGAGTTTTTGTCTAGCCAAGTCACGCCATCCTCTACACTAAATGGCCATGATTTCTGAAATGGAATCACAAAGGAGTCTATTGCTCGAGGAAATGAACCTAGGTTACTAATACCAGATGGATTCAGGACTCCCACCTTTCCCCACCTGGACTAACAAGACAGACGGCGGTGGTCTCTCCACCTCCAGTCACGTCCCTCTTCCCGGCTGTCTCATCCCACAGCCAGCACTGCAGTGCTCCTAACCACAGCTCTCCCCCACAATGATCCCAGGTTCCCAGAAGGGTCTGCTACTCTTATACCTCAAGCCTTTATGCTTCCTCTCCAGGGGTGGATGTCCAACTAACATCTCATACTAAAGGCATCCAAAGAAAAATCTTGATTTCTCCCACAAAACCAGTTCCCTTCCTGGTCTTTCCTATCTTGGTAACCACGCCCAACTACCCAGTTGTTCAAGCCAATGTCATCTTTGATTCAATCCATCTCTCAGTCCTCAAGGGCCAGGAATCAGAAGTCCTATTGTGATAGTTCTATTACTCAAAATATCGTCGCTTTTCCATGTTTCCCCACCTCCAAAGCTCTCACTCCAGGTCAGGCCTCCACCCTCTCTAATCTGAATCACTACAATGGCTTCATATCTGTGTTTTCTGCTTCCCTTGTTGCTTCATCTCTGACTCCTTATAGAACTGACCCACTCTCCCCTTCTTCACCAGGCACCAGTCACACTGGCCTTTTTTCTGTTCCTCAAACTTGCCAGGCTTGCTCCTGCCTCAAGACTTCTGTACTTGTAGTTGCCTCCACCTAGAACTCCCCTTCTCCCAGACCATCCTGTGATCCAATCTCAGCATACGTCTCCTCCTCCAGAGGCCTACACCAGCTACCCTGTCAAGTCTCCTTCCCATCACTGCTCTCCAAACACACCCAAATTCTTCCTTCAACCTTATCGCATTTTGTCTTCATAACAGTTGTCACCATCCAAAGTTATCTTATTTGTTTATATATTCATGCCTACCCTCCCCCATTAGAATATAAGTTCCGGGGGGCTGGGACTTTTTCTCTGTTGTTCACCCCTGTGACCCCAGCACCTAGAACAATGCCTGGGACTTGATTGTTGTTGCTCAGTTGCTAAGTCATGTCCAACTCAGCAGCCCCATGGACTGCAGCCCATCAGGCTTCTCTGTCCCTCACCATCTCCTGGAGTTTGCTCTAACTATGTCCACTGAGTCAGTAATGCCATCCAACCATCTCATCCTCTGTTGGCCCCTTCTCCTCCTGCCTTCAATCTTTCCCAGCATCAGGGTTTTTTCCAAGGAGTCAGTTCTTCACATCAGGTGGCCACACTATTGGAGTTTCAGCTTTACCATCAGTCCTTCCAATGAATATTCAGGGTTGATTTCCTTTAGGATTGACCAGTTTGATCTCCTCACAGTCCAAGGAACTCTCAAGAGTCTTCTCCAGCACCACAGTTCAAAAGCATCAATTCTTCAGTGCTCAGCCTTCTTTATGGTCCAACTCTCACATCCATACATGACTACCAGAAAGAAATGAACACCTAGCACAATTTCCTTCTTCCCCTTTTCCAGCCAACTTTATCCTTTGTGTGTATGTGTGTGTTTTAAGAATTTTTTTTATGTGGACCATTTTTTAAGTCTTTATTAAATCTGTTACAATATTGTTTCTGTTGTGTTTTTTTATGTCCTGGTTTTTTGGCTGTGAGGCATGTGGGATCTTCGCTCCCCAACCAGGTACTGAACTTGCATCCCCTGCCTTGGAAGGTTAAATCTTAACCATTGGATCGCCAGGAAAAACCCCCAACTTTATCCTTTGACTTCCACTTTTCCTTTCTGTTGTAGCATCACACTCTTGCCTTGCCTGCCCCACCTTCATGTAGCCAGTCCCCCCCTTCTAAGCTCTCCCTTTTACACAATTCCATCAGAGCCCTCAAAGTATTATTCTTCATCATTCTCTTTGTCCACACCCCCAACTAGACCAGGAGATCCATAAGATGAAGGACCACATCTTCCTCAGCCTTCCAGGCCCAACCCACACAGCAGTTCTCTACATCTCTCACCACCCTGCCGGCCCTGATGACACGGGCTTGCGCGCTAAGCCACTTCAGTCGTGTCTGACTCTTTGGGACCCTGTGGTCTGTAGCTTACCAGGCTTCTCTGTCCATGGGATTCTTTAGGCAAGAATACTGGAGTGGGTTGCCATGCCCTCCTCCAGGGGATCTTTCCAACTCAGGGATCAAACCCATGTCTCCTGTGGCTCCTGCTCTGCAAGCAAATTCTTTACCACTGAGCCACTTCGGAAGCCCTGATCAGATTATTTCATATCTAGTCATTTCCTCCACCCTCTTCTCTATGCAGTGACACCTCTGTAGAACTTATCATCATCCCAAATCATCTCATCTCTAGTTACTCAGTTATTTATTCTGCTTATCTATTAACATTATGTGCCTCCCACACAGGATCTCTGGTGACTAGAACAGTGACTTACACATCAGTTCAGTTCAGTCGCTCAGTCGTGTCCGACTCTTTGCGACCCCATGAATCGCAGCACACCAGGCCTCCCTGTCCATCACCAACTCCCGGAGTTCACTCAGACTCACGTCCATCGAATCAGTGATGCCATCCAGCCATCTCATCCTCTGTCGTCCCCTTCTCCTCTGCCCCCAATCCCTCCCAGCATCAGAGTCTTTTCCAATGAGTTAACTCTTCGCATGAGGTGACCAAAGTACTGGAGTCTCAGCTTCAGCATCATTCCTTCCAAAGAAATGCCAGGGCTGATCTCCTTCAGAATGGACTGGTTGGATCTCCTTGCAGTCCAAGGGACTCTCAAGAGTCTTCTCCAACACCACAGTTCAAAAGCATCAATTCTTTGGCTCTCAGCCTTCTTCACAGTCCAACTCTCACATCCATATATGACCACAGGAAAAACCATAGCCTTGACTAGATGAACATTTGTTGGCAAAGTAATGTCTCTGCTTTTGAATATGCTATCTAGGTTGGTCATAACTTTCCTTCCAAGGAGTAAGCGTCTTTTAATTTCATGGCTGCAGTCACCATCTGCAGTGATTTTGGAGCCCCCAAAAATAAAGTCTGCCACTGTTTCCACTGTTTCCCCATCTATTTGCCATGAAGTGATGGGACTGGATGCCATGATCTTCATTTTCTGAATGTTGAGCTTTAAGCCAACTTTTTCACTCTCCACTTTCACTTTCATCAAGAGGCTTTTGAGTTCCTCTTCACTTTCTGCCATAAGGGTGGTGTCATCTGCATATCTGAGATTATTGATATTTCTCCCAGCAATCTTAATTCAGCTTGTGCTTCTTCCAGTCCAGTGTTTCTCATGATGTACTCTGCATATAAGTTAAATAAGCAGGGTGACAATATACAGCCTTGGTGTACTCCTTTTCCTATTTGGAACCAGCCTGTTGTTCCATGTCCAGTTCTAACTGTTACTTCCTGACCTGCGTACAAATTTCTCAAGAGGCAGATCAGGTGGTCTGGTATTCCCATCTCTTTCAGAATTTTCCACAGTTTATTGTGATCCACACAGTCAAAGGCTTTAGAATAGTCAATAAAGCAGAAATAGATGTTTTTCTGGAACTCTCTTGCTTTTTCCATGATCCAGGGGTGTTGGCAATTTGATCTCTGGTTCCTCTGCCTTTTCTAAAACCAGCTTGAACATCTGGAAGTTCACGGTTCACATATTGCTGAAGCCTGGCTTGGAGATTTTGAGCATTACTTTACTAGCATGTGAGATGAGTGCAATTGTGTGGTAGTTTGAGCATTCTTTGGCATTGCCTTTCTTTGGGATTGGAATGAAAACTGACCTTTTCAAATCCTGAGGCCGCTGCTGAGTTTTCCAAATTTGCTGGCATATTGAGTGCAGCACTTACACAGCATCGTCTTTCAGGATTTGGAATAGCTAAACTGGAATTCCATCACCTCCACCGGCTTTGTTCTTAGTGATGCTTTCTAAGGCCCACTTGACTTCACATTCCAGGATGTCTGGCTCTAGGTGAGTGATCACACCATCATGATTATCTGGGTCGTGAAGATCTTTTTTGTACAGTTCTTCTGTGTATTCTTGCCAGCTCTTCTTAATATCTTCTGCTTCTGTTAGGTCCATACCATTTCTGTCCTTTATTGAGCCCATCTTTGCATGAAATGTTCCCTTGGTATCTCTAATTTTCTTGAAAAGATCTCTAGTCTTTCCCATTCTGTTGTTTTCCTCTATTTCTTTGCATTGATCACTGAAGAAGGCTTTCTTATCTCTTCTTGCTATTCTTTGGAACTCTGCACTCAGATGCTTATATCTTTCCTTTTCTCCTTTGCTTTTTGCTTCTCTTCTTTTCACAGCTATTTGTAAGGCCTCCCCAGACAGCCATTTTGCTTTTTTGCATTTCTTTTCCATGGGGATGGTCTTGATCCCTATCTCCTGTACAATGTCACGAACCTCATTCCATAGTTCATCAGGCACGCTATGTATCAGATCTAGGCCCTTAAATCTATTTCTCACTTCCACTGTATAATCATAAGGGATTTGATTTAGGTCATACCTGAATGGTCTAGTGATTTTCCCTACTTTCTTCATTTTCAGTCTTAATTTGGCAATAAGGAGTTCATGATCAGAGCCACAGTCAGCTCCTGGTCTTGTTTTTGCTGACTGTATAGAGCTTCTCCATCTTTGGCTGCAAAGAATATAATCAATCTGATTTCGGTGTTGACCATCTGGTGAGGTCCATGTATAGAGTCTTCTCTTGTGTTGTTGGAGGAGGGTGTTTGTTATGACCAGTGCATTTTCTTGGCAAAACTCTATTAGTCTTTGTCCTGCTTCATTCCGTATTCCAAGGCCAAATTTGCCTGTTACTCCAGGTGTTTCTTGGCTTCCTACTTTTGCATTCCAGTCCCCTATAATGAAAAGGACATCTTTTTTGGTTGTTAGTTCTAAAAGGTCTTGTAGGTCTTCATAGAACCGTTCAACTTCAGCTTCTTCAGCATTACTGGTTGGGGCATAGACTTGGATTACTGTGATATTGAATGGTTTGCCTTGGAAATGAACAGAGATCATTCTGTCGTTTTTGAGATTGCATCCGAGTACTGCATTTCGGACTCTTTTGTTGACCATGATGGCTACTCCATTTCTTCTGAGGGATTCCTGCCCACAGTAGTAGATATAATGGTCATCTGAGTTAAATTCACCCATTCCAGTCCATTTTAGTTCGCTGATTCCTATAATGTTGACATTCACTCTTGCCATCTCTTGTTTGACCACTTCCAATTTGCCTTGATTCATGGACCTGACATTCCAGATTCTATGCAATATTGCTCTTTACAGCATCGGACCTTGCTTCTATCACCAGTCACATCCACAGCTGGGTATTGTTTTTGCTTTGGCTCCATCCCTTCATTCTTTCTGGAGTTATTTCTCCACTGATCTCCAGTAGCATATTGGGCACCTACTGACCTGGGGAGTTTCTCTTTCATTATCCTATCATTTTGCCTTTTCATACTGTTCGTGGGGTTCTCAAGGCAAGAATACTGAAGTGGTTTGCCATTCCCTTCTCCAGTGGACCACATTCTGTCAGATCTCTCCACCATGACCCACCCATCTTGGGTTGCCCCACGGGCATGGCTTAGTTTCATTGAGTTAGACAAGGCTGTGGTCCTAGTGTGATTAGATTGACTAGTTTTTTGTGAGTATGGTTTCAGTGTGTCTGCCCTGTGATGCCCTCTAACACAGAGTAGGTGCTCAATAAAGATCTGTTCACAACGGGCTTATTCAATACATTTGATAAATGAAGGACTGTCCATCAATTAGCCACTGTGGCCACTATATATCTCAGGATACCCAAAGAGCAGGGGCATTTGATGTTATGTTTACAGCAGTCACTGATGGTTTCCAAAACAAGATACAGGGACATGATTCATGAAAATCACATTCTGAAGCACATGTTGGTGCAGAGAGGGGGAAGGGGAGGGGAAAAGAGGCAAGTAGATAGTTGTCTATTGAGCAAACTGGGTCTTCAACTGTTCCAGGGCATCCACAGCCTGAAGGACTGACCAGTTGCTTTTTTGTTTGGCACTGAGAGCCCAGAGAGGAACAGCAGGTCTCTCTCCAGCTCTACCAATTCCATGCCAATTAGTCCAATTAGAAGCAGGTCTGTAGATTAACTGCCCAGATGTTTGATTTCATCAGAGGTCACATGGCCTATGCGGCCCAGGAAGATTAACATAGATCTTGGCACACAGAGGATGGTGGAAGGGACGACAGTCAGCCAAACAGGTCTCAAAGGCCAAGATGGTTTAAAGGCGTTTCAACACTCCCTTTCCCAGAGGGAGACCTCAGGTCACCTGGCCTTCTCCAGGACCTTCAACCTGGGCCAGCTGGAGAGGGTAGGGACATGAGATTTGCTGCGATGTCGGCTTGGCATCTTCCAAGTGACATGAAATGAATATTAACCCTGTTAAGTCACCCCAGGCCCCCAGCATTGCTGAAGACGTGACAAGGAGAAGTTGGACCATGTGGCCACCACAAGGGCAGAGAAAGCGGAGGCTGGAACTGAGCCAGCCAATGGGGCCAGCAGAACAGAAGCCAGGTCAGGGGTTGCCAGCCACCAGTCCCCAAAATAATGTTTCATCGGAGGACATATGAGTCCTGGCTAGGACTGGCCTGCCCCAGCGGACGGAAATGTATGGCTAATTCCAAACAGGTTATCAAATACACAAATGTACCCAAGAAGCTAGCTGGCCACACTTCACCTCTGGGCAGGGTGTCTGTAAGGAAGATCAAAAGAAGAGTTATGGTTTCTACTTGACATCTTAATATGAGTAAGACAGGCTAGTTGATCCTGCCTGAGTTTGTAAGTGACGTGAGTGGGATCTACAGTGTTTTCCACCTTTGGCTGCACAGTGCAATTGCCAGGGAAGCTCACAGAATGCAGAGCCTGGGCTCCACTCCGAGAGATCTGGATTTTAGGGGTGCAGCCTGGGAACTGGGAATTTTTTAATTTCCCCAGGGCTTTAATGGGAAACTCGAGGGAGAACCACTGCCCTAACACAGCTGCAGATTGATGGCTCCACAATTCACCCTGTGTTCACCCATGAACACTCCCAGAAACTCACATCATTCTCCAGACTCATTTTAAGCAAAGAGGAAAGGGAAGGACTACTCACTGATTCCTGTTACAAAAGGGCCTTCTGGGGACATAGAATATACCTCGATACAGGTTTTATTTGAAGTCCTCATAACTTCCTATAAAATCCCAATTCCTTAAGCTAGAATTCTGAGCCATCTTTCTACCTGCTTATACATTCGTCCAACAAATATTCATTGAGCATCACTACGGGTTCTATATTCTTACTCTCATGAGGCTTTCATGCTGCTAGGGGAGGCAGAATAAACAATCAAATGTAATAAATAGAATAATTCCATAAAACATAAAGTATGACAAAAAATGAAACAGGGTGATATGACATCAACAGGTGAGGGACTGCAAGCCACTTCAGGTGGCCAGGGAAGATACATGTGATGGGATAATATGAGCCAAGCCCTGAACACTGAGAAGCCAGCCGTGTGACTCCCTGAGGGTGATGTACATGCCAGGGCCCAGCCTCAGTCTCCTGTAGGTCCACTTCAACGCCTCTGCTGTCCACTGGGGGCCACCAGCTTCCCCACCTTCACATTTTGGATTCGTCCTATCAGAAATGCCATCTTCCGATCCAAATCTATGACTACTGAAAGAACTACCTCCTCTAAGTAGCTTCCCAGGGCCAGACCCTCCCCATTCTGACCGCCCGTTACTTCGCCTGATACGTCTACAAATGGCCTGGGTGAACTGCAATGAGGGTAGAAGCATAAGACATGATTATCACTACTCACACCTCCTGAGCCTTCTGCCTGAATTTGCATTGAATCATCACACCCTTGATTTTGTTGTCTTGTTTCACCTAGGTACAACTGGTCTCCTCTCATGGGATTGTTGGTATCTCCGGGCGTAAACCAGGTTTTCTGTTCCCCTGTATCCCTAGTCGTTCCTCGCACAGAGCTAAGCATTCATTCATACCCTGTGACCAATGCTCTTAATGGAGGATTGGATTAGTTTGTTAGCAATTCAGTGCTTGTTCGAATGCAAGAGTTCACTAGTAAACCTTGTCTCCAGACCTCACAGTCTTCAGTCTGTTTTGCACTCCGTTATCTCCAGTTTACAGGTGAGAAAGCCAAGGCACAGAGAGATTTAGTAACTTGCCCCAGATCACACAGCTGGTAAGTGGCAGGGCTGAGATTTGAACCCAGGTCCTTCCAGTACCAGCTGCTGAATTACACTGCATCACTGGGTCCTGCGAAGAATGCAAGTCAATAGTCCCATTCTCAACTTTTCAACAAAGAAAACAAAACTCATGAAAGAATTAACAGAGGTAGCCTGGTTCATAGATTCAGTAGGTGCCAAAGGGCAATTATTCACGGCTGTGGATGCCAAGGTCTCTGGGCTTCTGCTTTGCCACGTCCCTTTCAGAAAGGTCAAAACTCCGGTTCGGGATTCAGCCAAAGTACAGATCATCACTGCGCCCTCCAGTGAGTTTCCATGCTGCTGGGTTGCTGTTGTTAATAGATGAAAGTGTTTCATGAAATGGTCCATGGGCAAAGGGCTGGAGAATATTCATTCATTTTGCATAACATTTCTTTTCTTTTTTTCTCTCTTTGGACTGCTCGAATAGTGGAGATGGGGAAGAACAGGAGTAAGAAGCTAACATGATCAAGCACCCGAGCAAGTCACATTACCTGCTCTGCAATTTGGACTTAATGAACTGTTGCCAGAGTTAGCAAATGAAAAGACAGGACGCGCACTTAAATTTAAATACTTTAAATTTAAAGTATTTTAGCATAAGTATGTCTTGTGCAATATTTGGGACATACTTATGCTGAAAACCCTAGCTTAAGAAGACCTGCCTGCCAGGTTTATCACAAGAAGTAAAGGACACACAGGGTGTAAAGTTCTCAAAGATACCTGACTCTGTTCGAAGACGGCCTTTTGTCCTTTATATAACAGAGTTGGCAGACAAACTCTGCCCTGGACCCTCATGCAAAACAGAAAAATGGCCACCATGGATTACTGACTCACAGTTTAATAAGCAAATTCACCAGGAGAAAACACTGCTCCTTTCGGTAGGTGAGGTTCTCTTGCTCTCTCTTTGCCCCCAAGGAAAGCAGGGGCAAAGGGTAGAATCCAGTGGCCAAACCAGTCAACTCCAGAAAAGTGCCTCATGAGAAATGATAATAGAAGAGATAACAGGAGAGAAGTCTTGCAGATAGAAATAACTTGGCTGAGCAAGAGGAGAAAATGAGATGGGGAGATAGTGAAGAGTAGGGGGAAAGGAGAGAAACAGGACCTGGGAAGACCCATGAAGAAAACGGATGGGAAAATGTCAATGGGGAAGGCCCATTGTGCCTAAATCAGAACATCTGGGCACCTTGCATGAAGCCCAGGGAATGATTCTCAAAGATTCACAGACAACCTCAGGCACAGCTGGGAAGAACAAATCTGTCTTCACCACTCTTTCCTCTGCCTTTTCAGCAGTAATGCCAAGTCTGGCCACCCCTCTACCCAGCAATCCCCTAGTAGTTCTAAGAAAAGCACCCCTTCACCCCCAACCCCTCCTCCCTGGTTTGGCATTGCTCTGTTTACTTGTCCAAAGGGCTCCTTCTCAGACCCTCAATCCTATGTGACAAACTAGCCATGGGGCTGGGACATACTTTCTAGGGATCATTCACACAAACTAGTCAGTCCTAAAGGAAATCAACCCTGAAGATTCACTGAAAGGACTGATGCTGAAGCTGAAGCTCCAATACTTTGACCAACTTATGTGATGAGCCGGATCATTGGAAAAGACCCTGATGTTGGGAAAGATTGAGGGCAGGAGGAGAAGGAGGTGGCAGAGGATGAGATGGTTGGATGGCATCACCAACTTAATGTAGACATGAGTTTGAGCAAACTCCAGGAGATAGCGAAGGACAAAGGAGCCTGGTGGGCTGCAGCCCATAAGGTCACAAAGAGTCAGAGGCAACTAAACAACAGCAACAAACATCTTCTGGAACAATCTTTTCCCCTTCTCCCCTGCACTGTTCTCCCCATTGTTGTCTAATTCATGACCTGCTCTAACTGGGGTAAGTAATGCTTTTCAGGGAGAAGATTGGGTTACCGTGCGGCCTGGTGAAAATGAGATCTTCGCGTGTCTTCAGTGAAGACAGTAGCTGTGCAGTAGGCGTTCCGTCATTTTGTGTTGGGACGATTTAATCAGCTAGCGTGCCCTGGTGTCTCTCCTAATTTCAGAAGAGAGCCCCTCATTACTGTTCTTACACAATCTTTTCTGGAGGAACACCCACTAACAACTGGGAATCTCGGTCATGTCATTGGTTGCCCACCTCCACCCTCACCTCCACTGTCTAATGTTCTTCTCCAGGAGCCACTGAGAAAGTATTCTTTCGGGTACTTGTGCTGAAGAAAATTCTGGAGATGACAAGAGGAAAATGCACATGTCTCCCAGGCAGAATGGCAGGTTTCTGACTGCTATGATTACTACCAATATTGTGTAATGCCTTTGGGAAACCGACAACACACCAGATGTTATGAAAAGTTTAAATAGCAGACTCCCTGACCTCTAGCTCATGTCTGAAACTCCACAGCCTGTACTGGCCTGCCCATGGGAATGGAAAACACAAGAAGATACTTCCTTCTTCCTTACCCAAAGCCCTGGAAACTTGGACAAGCATTCCTAGCAATCCTGTGTAACCCTGTGCTCAGTCACTCAGTCGTGTCTGACACCGTGTGACCCTACGGACTGTAGCCCGCCAGGTTCCTCTGTCCATGGGACTCTCCAGGCAAGAATTCTGGAGCACATAGCCATTCCCTTCTCCAGGGGATCTTCCTGATCCAGGGATTGAACCCGGGTCTCCTGTGCTGCAGGTGGATGCTTTACTGTATGAGCCACCAAATCAACTGCCGCTGTCTTTGCTCACTTTCTCACCCCCCCCAACCTTCTGATTATTCACGTGTAGGATAAAGTAAAGAGCTGATAAGGAAAGACTTTACCCAGAGGGCTCCTGAATGCCTCATAGGTTCTGAGAACTGAATCTCAAAAACATTGTGTAAAGCTAATATACAAGTGTCCCTCTGGTAGTATCTATTTCCCACCAAAAATTATTTACAAGGAATGGGGAACACCCACCACAACCTCAGAAAGGTGGGAGTGATTACAACCCAGTATCAGAATCAACTCAATATCAGAAGCAGATACGGTTGACTTGTGAGAAAGAGTGAGTGACCTATTTATGCTTTACCTCATGAAAGAGAGGAGATTCAATTATTTGAAAGTCAATAAAGAGAGAGTTCATTTCTGTGACACTCCTGCTCCTTGACTCAGAGACCCAGAGACCAGACTTATCTTAAAACTGACCAGCTAGGGACTTCCCTAGCGGTCCAGTGGTGAAGAATCCACTGCCAGTGCAGGTGACACAGGTTCAAACCCTGGTCTGGGAGGATTCCACGGGCAGTGGGGCCACTAAGCCGCGACTACTGAGTCCTAGCGCCCTAGAGCCCTTGCTCCTCAATAAGAGAAACGGCAGCAATGCGAAGCCCATGCACCGCAGCTAGAGAAAGCCCACATGCAGCAACAAGGACTCCATGTGGCCAAAAATAAAATGAATAAATAAATAAATAAAACTGACCAGTTATCCACTATTACACAAGTGGTATCTTTTGAGGCAGCCAGACTTCAATTTTATTCACAACACACGCATCCCACAAAAGCTTTCCTTATCCTTTTACAGACTGCACTCTCGAGCAACCAATAGGACAGGATGTGGAAGGTGGAGGGGAAAGTCCCTGCCAGGGACCCTTTGTATCCCAAAAGTGGAGTGCAGTTGGCATAAAGTTTTAAAGACATGGAGGGAGACCAGAAAAGCCTGTTGGAGGCATTTGTCAGAGAGTTGGGGTTATAGACTCACAAATACATTGCAGATAAAAGAAAATCACTCCTCAGCCCAGCAGGGCCAAACTTCATGGATGTCACTAAACTCTGGGAATGGAGCTAGGAAGTGGGAAGAATAATCAGCCATCCTTCCAACTGTGGAAGTAAGAAGGATATTCGAGTAGCACCCAAGGGGATAGTTAACATTTCCAAAGGCAAGCTATGTAGTCTGTTAGTTGCCCCATCACTGGGTCTGGATAAATCTTCTCATTCAAAGACAAATACATAAAGAAAAGAGACAGACTGAAAATATACTGCAGGACAAGAAAAGAGAACACCACTCTGAAGACTCAAGAGTATGTCCAGAAGAAACCTTTCCAAAACCTTCAGCATCAATAGAAAGAAAAATGCCTTTCCTTCTGTAAAATAGGCAGAAGTCCACAATGATCAGATTGAGACAGAAGGAGAGCTAGAAGAGCTATGGGATTATTTTTGGAGGAATAAAAATGCAGGAACATATTTCAGTTCTGCACTAGAAGCATCAAACAGGAAAACTAATCATATGGAATAATACACCAATGGTATAAAAGGTAAATTCGTGTTGGTATTCTAGAATGCAAGGACAAGCAAGTAAATATTTTACAAGAGATAACAATGTAAATGAGGAGGCCAAGTTAAAAAAATATATCAATGTTGTTCATGAAGAAACAAGACTTCAGGAGAAGCAGTAATCAAACATAGAATCAAAAGGAACTTCCCTGGTGGTCCAGGGATGAATGGAGGACGGATGAATGGATGGATGATAGGATAGACAGCTGGATGGACCCTTAGTTAATTAGACCCTTTGCTGTTGTTCAGTCACTCAGTCTTGTCCGACTCTTTGCAACCCCATGGGCTGCAGCACACCAGGCTTCCCTGTCCTTCACCATCTTCTGGAGCTTGCTCACACTCACGTCCATTGAGTCAGTGATGCCCTCCAAGCACCTTGTCCTCTGTTGTCGCCTTCTCCTACTTTGTTCAATTCACATTTCCCCTGGGCATTCTAATTACTCCTACATTTAAAGGATTAAAATTTACCCTCCCAACAGACCTTCCTCTGTAGGTCATCCACCTTCTATACCACAGCTGCAAATTGCCAAACTTTAGGAGTCTTGGATTCCAATCCAGCCTCTGTGTTTTAGAACAGTCACCTAACTTCTCTGTGCTTTGTCACTTGGCCAAGAAGGTTTGGGTGGGCAAACTAAGCCTCAGTGGCCTAGAGAGAGTGATGCTCCTGCCTAAATTCCTATTTCCCGATCAGGGAGCACCCGCCCTAGAAAACAGAAACACCAAGGCAGTGTATTATTTTTTGTGACTCACAGTGCTAAAATGGGAGAGTAAGAATGTATCCTTGATCATACTGTTTCTTTATTCCTGATTTGATTTAGAGCCCAGAAAGCTGACCCATGGCATAAATGATATATGAGGTCAGACTTGAGTTTGTGGGGAGAAGTGGGACCAGACAGCCGGGTTATATACCAACAATCCCCTAGCAGTCTTGACGTCATCTCTGTCGGCCCTTTCTCCCCCTTGCCCTCCCCAGGGGAAAGAAAGTATAAAATATTTCCTGGCAGTGGGACAGGATGGAGGAAGAGTTGGGAATGCAGTCATTTGCACTACTGGCCTAGTAAAAGTAGCTGGGCTTGTAGCTCTCAGAGGATGGTTGTCATGGCAACTGCAGAATCAAGAAGCAGGGTGTCTTTTGGCCACTGTCTGTGGCACAAAGTCCTGGTTCAGCTTTCCACAAGCTGGTCAAAAAAACATACTCAGTCAGATAGGTACAGAGGCTGACAGCCAGGCACTCACAGACACAGAAAAGTTTAAAAACCACATCGCAAGAGGCAAGTTCCTTCTTACAGTTTTGGATGATCCAGATCACTGAAACCTCATTTGTCTGCTCCTCACTTTTCTCCAGCACCTACAGAGTGAGGAAGCTGGAGATACTCTGATGTCAACAGGGAACAGTCTTCCAGGTATCAAGGAGCTGTCCCTAGGCCTTCAAGTGTACATATGTCCCTTCTTGAAACACAGGTCCTGGAAACTGCCCCAGCCACGGTTCCCTGGTTAGTGTCAGGGTAACACCTTCCTTGTCTCGAAGGGTGTTAGGAGGACTGGCCACGTGTGGCAGAGAATATTTTGTGACTTCCTTGCCTGTAGTTGTCAGACCTGAGCCAGCAGCACTGCCCTTCCATGAGAATCCAGGCCCAGCTCTGGACAGGAAACAAACAGAGACCTCCTGAGTCCAAGTGATAGCGATGCAAAACTCCATGGGGAAGCTGAAAGCTTTCTGAACTTACTTCAATGGGCACAATAATAGAGAGTACCAGCTGGCAGCTTGATCAGTGTGGAGGCCAGAGCCTCGGCTTCAGGCCAGAGATGTGCAGAAGCTCTGACAAGCCCCCTTTGCTGAGGCTCAGGTCCTGGCAGTCCCTTCACTGGTCTTTTCAGGGCACAAACCACAGGGTGAGCTGAGAGAGCAGGATTCCAAAGTTACCCACCCATACCTTCTTGGTCAAGAGACAAAGCCAAAGAGGCTACGTGACTGGTCTAAAAACATACAGTCTGATCCTGGCAGAGCCTGGATCGGAATCCAGGACTCCTGAAAGCTGACTAGATAATAGGGAATGTGGCACTTGCTCTGGGCAAAGGAAACAGCCACAATGAGCAGGAGACTAAATTAGATGCTGAAAACTGAGTACAGGAAATATTGGGATCTCATGAGATTATTTTCAAAGTAATAGAATAATACTAACCACAACTTCCTGTGAACCCACACTGTGTCAGGCACTTTACTAGATGCTTCCTGTACATTATTTCTCTGTGATCAAGTTATCCCCATTTAATAGATGGAGAAATTGAGGCTGGAAGTGCAGTTACCAAAGAAGAAGGGGAGGGGCAAATTAGGAGTATGGGATAAAGAGATCCAAACTGCTCTGTATCAGATAGGTGAGCAACAAGGACATACTGTACCACACACAGAATTATAGCAATCATCTTACAGTAACTTTAAATGGAGCACAATCTGTAAAAATACTGAACCATTATGCAGTAAATTAATATGATATCATAAACTAATTATACTTCAGTTAAGAATAAGCTACCTGCCCAAGACCACATAGATGCCGAGAGGAGATGTGAAGATTCTCCTGAGTCTTCATGCCTTTGAAGCCTGACTCTTGACTCCTTATGACACCGATTTTCATCACAAGGAGAGGCAAGAAGCTGAATGTGCTCATTTATCTTAAGTTCCCATAAGTTCAGACCCTAAACTAAGACATCTCCCAGAAAAGGTCAGGAAATAAAGTTAAGACAAAGAGCATAAGACTATTGGACACAAATAGATTCGTGAATTGAAATTAGCCACTTGGGGTTACATGGGGGTGAGGGTAGTGGATACACATTTGGGGTTGGGTTTAGTGTTATACGCGTGTGCCTGTTAGGAGGTAAACACCAAGACTGTGTCTTTTCCGAATGTTTAATGTAGAATTCTCCTAGTAGGCTTCCCCAGCCTACTAGGGGCTCAGCAGTAAAAGCAGTAAAAGAATCCACCTCCAATGCAGGAAACGTGGGTTTGATACCTGGGTGGGGAAGGTCCCCTGGAGGAGGGCATGGCAACCTACTCCAGTATTCTTGCCTAGAGAATTCCATGGCCAGAGGAGCCTGGTGGGCTATACATTCCAATGGGTCCCAAAGAGTTGGACATAACTAAAGTGACTAAGCAAAAACAATTTTCCTCATAGGCAGGCCAACAGAAGGGGTCTTGTTTTTTCTAAAACTTTAGAATCCAAAAGATTTATTAAAGTTGGTCAGACATTGGCGCTGCACACCAGGGCTTGTCTGAACATGTGACAGGGCTGGATCCCAGAAGGTCTAATTAGTTAGAGAACGTAGGGGACACTCCAGGATTCCTACCAATGGGTGGCGCCATGTTAGTTCACGCCCAGAAATCCCTACCTATTGCCCTCACACCAAATCTTAGCTTGCCCACTGTCTGGAAGAGAAATAATACAGGAACCTCAGAGCAATAAGGAGATTATTGTTCTCCTTGTGCTGACTGCAAGGCCAACGAAGAAAGTACTAGGTTTGGAGTTGGGAAGACTTGACAGTTCAGGTCCCAAACTTGAACTTAACTCTTGCTCTGCAGTATAAAGCATTCATTTTCCTTTTCACTTCACCATGTTATTGGATTTGATTAAGACGAAGGACATCCAGGACTGCTCCAGAGCATGGTTTACACTGTGTTCTAATGGACATGTACCAAGCTGTGCATGCATGTGTTCAGTTGCTCAGTCGATTCTGAGACCCTTTGGACTAAAGCCCACCAGGCTCCTCAGTCCATGGGATTTTTCAGGCAAGAATACTAGAACTAGTTGCCATTTCCTCTTCCAGGGGATCTTACTGACCCAGGGATCGAACCCGTGTCTGTTGCATCTCCTGCATTGGCAAGCAGTTTCTTCATTGGCAGAAGTGCAAAACAGCCACCAGCTCTAACAGCTGCTCTCTCCAGCCCCCTGCTTCTACCTCCCAGGGTCTCTGACCACCCTTGGCTCAGATCTTCTGCTCCAAATTCCGACCTCTAAGCACCTGGCCCCAGTGACCTGTGATGGATATGCTTTCCTGATCTTGATTTTCTAGACTCTTCTGGGCATTCTCTACTCTGTGATGTGCAGCTATGTGAGACAACCCCCGCCACCATGCTCTGTGTTGCCCTTAAAGGCAGCCCAGCCCAGCTTCCCCAACAGGGACCAGACACCTACAAGGATCTGCAAGTTGTCTGAGGGAACCAGAGTGGAAAACTTAAGTGGGACAGGGAAGTGGCAGGAGATGGTCCTGGAGGAGGGCAGGAGGCCAATCTGATTCCTTCTAAAGAGTCTGGACTTCATCCTGCAGACGGGGCGGTGGGGGCCATTGAAGGGCATGATGCTGAGGGATGGGCAGATTCTGATTTGGCTTCTTGGGGGTGACTGCGGTGGTGACAGGGTGGATGTACTGGAGGGAGAGACAAGGAGCGAGGGTTGGGAGCGACTGTTGCAATAATCCTGGCAAGACTTGAGAAGGAGAGAAAGCCAGGCTTCCCTGCCATCATTCAGTGCTGGTACCCTCAATCAGGACCTCCCTGGACGCAGAGGCAAGACAGATTCAGGGTCCCTTTAACTCACCCTGGCAGCTCTACAGCCCTCCAGCATGGCTCTAATTCTTATATTTGGAGATTGCATCCTACTCCATCACCATCAGCATTCTCCTTCTCTTCTTCCTCCCCCTCCTCTTTCTTCTCCCTCCTTTTGTCCTCTCTCTCTCTCTCCTGCCCACACTCTGCTCCTGGAGCAACACAGTTTGCCTATTTCCTCTAGCTCAAGCCTCTCTGATGGGAAAAATTGGAAAAATAAAACAGAAAAGCAAGCCTAAACTATTAAAAAAAAATAATGAACTGAAGAACAGTCATCAGGGCTCTGGTGAGAAGCAGGTGTGACCCACAAGAGTACTGCCCTGGCCACTTTAAAACAGAAGCCCCTGCGATAAGGAGGATCCATGATGCTTTGGTCTTCCCCAAGTCTGAAAACCCTGGGGGTGCTCCACAAATATCTAAAGCAATTTTCATCACAGAGACCATAACCTTGGAGCCTGGAGGAGGAACTCACAGCCCTCCTCCAGCAATCCTGCCCGCAGATGGTAGGAAAGAGAGACCAACTGAACAATGTCCTTGGGCCCCCATGTTCTGGCTTCCCTGTGACCATCTGCCACCTTAAACTCACCCAGAACTATCTTCAGTGACTTTTCCCAGGTCACAGCAATCTGTTTACAGACATCTAGAATTCCCAGGCACTTTTAGGACAAGGGACTCGGGATGTGTCCAAGTGGGCAGCAAAGTCTTGTCTAAGAGAAGCTGTTCCTCCAAATCTATTTCTGCCCATGTAAACATTTGCCAAGGAAACAAGGCATGTGGGCATGCGCCGGCCCCACAGGCCCTCGGGTTGCTGCAAAAGGCAAATGGAAAGTCACATGTCATAACAGTGGAAAGTACATACGCAACTATTCTTAGCCCTGGAATGTATACACGGTCTCTCTGCCCAGCAGTTCTTTCACAAAGCTCTAGAAAACTGTGAAAGTGCCTTCAGCATAAACAAATCCAGAATTCTCCCAGGACAAATTATTTGCCAGCTTAAGGAAAGGCCTGGGTTTATGGTTTCACTTGGAGCCAGAGGTGGAAAGTCTCCGGAGGGACCAGCTGCGGCAGGTATCGGTGGTTATCACTGCAGGAAAACGAGGTAAATAGCTCTAATGTTTAATTCTTCTGCAGGTGGACGGGTGGCCAGATGTCATCCAATAAACCCTGCCCAGGGTATCGTCTGGTCTCTGCTTTCTATTTATCTCATTTTAAAAACAAAACCCACAACGCTCTGTGAGGTCATGTTTAAAAATAAGAACAAAACATTGCAAAGATCCATTTCCATCCCTCATTTCTGTCTTGATACCAGAGGCCACGCCCCCAGCATGACATCCGTGGCTAATGACTAACACCCAGAAAGATGTTTGGATGAGTTTACTAAGTAAGAGATATGCTAAGAATCTGGAGAAAGGTCCACAAACTTCTGCTTCAAATGCACAGACTGTCATCTTGCTTTAAGCTAACGTTTCAGCCCCTGTGACCTCTTGCCACCTTCAACTCTCCCAACTTACCCAACCATCTTCTCTCTCTTTTTTAAATTGTTTTTCTTTTCTTTTCTTTTTTCAGATTGTCTGCAGATGCTATTTCTCTGTTACCTTTGAGAATAATCATAACCGAATACAGAGATTTTCACTGTGAGGCCCATACATTAGGTGATCCCATTTTTCAGTCTTCACTAAGCAGTATTCTTGGCAGTACCCACAAACAACTTAGTGAATGGACAAATAGATGTGCTCTAAGTCTCGGAGCTGCCACAGCTTAACCCTCCAGGACGACCTCCCTCTTGGGACTTCTCCCCGTCTTTGCAGGATGGACACGGAGTCATCAGAGGGGCTCCTCTTCAAAGACCATGACTTTTCCTCTGACCTGCTGAGGCAGCTCAATGACTTGAGGCAAAATCGGATCCTGACTGATGTGAGCATCTGCGCCGGGTCCTGGGAGGTCCCCTGCCACCGCAACGTGCTGGCCTCCAGCAGTCCCTACTTCAGGGCCATGTTCTGCAGCAACTTCCGGGAGAGCCGAGAGGCCAAGGTCCAGCTGAAAGGCGTCGATGCCTCGACTCTGGAGCGAATCGTCCTGTATGTGTACACGGGCGAGGTGCACATCACTGTGGAAAGTGTCCTGCCCCTGATGGAGGCCGCGTCCATGCTGCAGTACCCCAAGCTGCTCGAGGCCTGCTCCTCCTTCCTCCAGAGCCAGCTGACCCCCAGCAACTGCCTGGGCATGACCAGACTCTCCGAAATCTTTAGCTGTGAGACCCTCCGGAAGAAAGCCAGGGAGGTGGCCCTGACATATTTTCCAGAGGTGGCCGCGTCGGCTGACCTGAAGGAGCTCTGTGCCCTGGAACTGAGAGACTACCTGGGGGACGATGGGCTGTGTGGGGAGGAGGAGAAGGTGTTCGAGGCCCTCATGGTTTGGATCAAGCATGACCTCCAGACCCGGAAGCGATACATGCAGGACCTGTTCAAGCAGGTCAGGCTGCAGTACGTCCACCCGGCCTTCTTCCACCACTTCATCGCCAACGACGCCCTCCTCCAGTCCTCGCCCCCCTGCCAGACCATCCTGGAGACCGCCAAGAGGCAGGTGTTTTCTCTGTACAGCACCGCTAGTTCCGCAGGCCTCCAACCTCTGTGGCATGTCCCACCAAGAAACTCTTACCAAGACTTCCTCATCCTCTTGGGTGGAAGGAAAGACAACCAGCAGACCACCAGGGATGTCCTGCTGTACGACGGACAGACCGGCCGGTGGCAGAGCCTTGCCAAACTCCCAGCCCGCCTGTACAAGGCCTCAGCCGTCTCCTTGCACCGCAGCATCTACATGCTGGGGGGCATGGCTGTGGGAAAGAGTGTGCCCAGTGCCAAGGTCTATGTCTTCTCCCTGAAACTCAATCAGTGGAGGCCAGGGCAGCCCATGCTGGCGGCCCGCTACTCCCACAGAAGCGCTGCCCACAAGAACTTCATCTTCTCCATCGGGGGGATTGGCGAGGGGCATGAGGTCATGGGCTCCATGGAGAGATATGACAGCGTCGGCAACGTCTGGGAGAGGATGGCCAGCATGCCAGTGGGGGTCCTCCACCCTGCGGTTGCTGTGAAAGACCAGAGACTCTACCTTTTTGGAGGAGAAGACATCATGCAGAACCCTGTGCGCCTTATCCAGGTAAACAGTACTTCCTACCATACATGTGCACACACACACACACACACACACATGTATGCATACATGTATCCAGGTAAATGGTCCTTCCCACCATGCCTGCACACACCTACACACACACACACACGTACACATGTACGCATGTATGTATCCAGGTAAATGGTCCTTCCCACCATACCTGGACGCATGCGCACACGCACACACACACGTATACATGTATGTATGCATGCATGTATCCAGGTAAATGGTTCTTCCCACTATGTCTACACACAAGCACATGCACACACATGTACAAATGCATACATGACACATATACTCATACACACGTGTGTGCACTGCATGCACACACATGTATACATATCAGATCAGATCAGTCGCTCAGTCTGTCCGACTCTTTGCGACCCCATGAATCGCAGCACGCCAGGCCTCCCTGTCCATCAACAACTCCTGGAGTTCACTGAGACTCACGTCCATCAAGTCAGTGATGCCATCCAGCCATCTCATCCTCTGTTGTCCCCTTCTCCTCCTGCCCCCAATCCCTCCCAGCATATGGATGTGTGCAAACACATGTATACACACACAAATACATGGATACACATATAAACACATACATATGCACATACATACATATAATACATGCTTGTTAGTTTCAGGGGAAGGAAAAAGGAGGAAGAGAGGGAGGAAGGAATGAAGAAAGTTTAATTTAAGCAAGATTTTATCCATTTATGAATTCTTTTGTGTAAGGTTAATACATACAAAGGTACATCAGATACATCTAAAGAATCTAGCCAGACTACATCAAATGTCAGATAGTGAAGTTCTACAGGTCTTCCCAGGTGGCTTAGTGATAAAGAATCTGCCTGCCAAGAAGGAGACATGAGTTCAATCCCTGGGTCAGAAAGATCCCCTGGAGTAGGAAATGGCAACCCACTCCAGTATTTTTGCCTGGAGAATTCCATGGACTGAGAAGCCTGGTGGGCTACAGTCCATGGGGTCAAAGAGTTGAACACGACTGAGCGACCGAACAACAGAATAGAAATATTGCAGATGCTCCTAACCCAAATCAGTAAGGCCTTAAAAGAAGATTCCCAAGCCCTGGTCCATAGTCTGTTACCAAAAGCCCAGGAGCCAGACCTCAGATATGCTGAATCAAAATCTGAATCTCCATGTGTGGGATCCTGACATTGACTGTTATTAAAGTTTACAGGAGATTCTAAGGCACAGCCAGGTTGTGGAACCCCTGCCTTAAATGATAGGCAGATGCTCATTTCACTTACAAGTTCCCTGAGAAGTGTGATTAATAAAGATCAAAATGTCATAATATTGGGTGTTTTCCAACTTTATGCACATTCTAATCTCTGTAATTCACCTTTAATAAAAAGCCTCTCTTTATTTTATTTTTTTTACTTTTTGGTCACGCATGTGGCATGTGGGACCTTGGTTCCCCAACTGGGAATCGAATCCAAGCCCCCTGCATTGGAAGCACAGAGTCCCAACCACTGGACCACCAGGGAAGTCCCTCTCCTAAAGATGATCGAGAAGGCCCCTGAGATCTGCTCTGTTCATTTAGAGGAGTTACACTGGGTGCCCTGGGGACACGGACAGGAGCTGTAAATCCCACTTACTCTCCAGGAGCTTAGGAGAGAACTGAGATTCAGATGCTGAATAGAGGGGTGCTCTAAGATCAGATCAGATCACATCAGTCGCTCAGTCGTGTCCAACTCTTTGCGACCCCATGAATCGCAGCACACCAGGCCTCCCTGTCCATCACCAACTCCCGGAGTTCACTCAGACTCATGTCCATCGAATCAGTGATGCCATCCAGCCATCTCATCCTCTGTCGTCCCCTTCTCCTCCTGCCCCCAATCCCTCCCAGCATCAGAGTCTTTTCCAATGAGTCAACTCTTCGCATGAGGTGGCCAAAGTACTGGAGTTTCAGCTTTAGCATCATTCTTTGCAAAGAAATCCCAGGGCTGATCTCCTTCAGAATGGACTGGTTGGATCTCCTTGCAGTCCAAGGGACTCTCAAGAGTCTTCTCCAACACCACAGTTCAAAAGCATCAATTCTTTGGCACTCAGCCTTCTTCACAGTCCAACCCTCACATCCATACATGACCACAGGAAAAACCATAGCCTTGACTAGACAAACCTTTGTTGACAAAGTAATGTCTCTGCTTTTGAATATGCTATCTAGGTTGGTCATAACTATCCTTCCAAGGAGTAAGCGTCTTTTAATTTCATGGCTGCAGTCACCATCTGCAGTGATTTTGGAGCCCAGAAAAATAAAGTCTGACACTGTTCCCACTGTTTCCCCATCTATATCCCATGAAGTGGTGGGACCAGATGCCATGATCTTCATTTTCTGAATGTTGAGCTTTAAGCCAACTTTTTCACTCTCCACTTTCACTTTCATCAAGAGGCTTTTGAGGGGTCCCCTAAACCAGTCTGGAGGGAATCTAGGAGGGTGTGAGGATGCAGAGGCCTTCGGCAAGAACTCTGTGAGGTTGGTGTAAGTGGACTTTACCAGAGAGGCAAAAGAAGAGAGAAGGAGGTGAGGATGGAGGGTAAAAGAGGAAGAGGACACATGGTGGACACAGGACTCTGACATGGACCGAGATGGGCAGGCAGCTTCTCTGAGCAGATAAGTGCCATCAGGAGGAGGAGTCAGACTCTTCTACTGAGGAGGGGTGGTGTTCCTGGGTAAGGGGATAGCTGGCAGAAGACCCTAAGCAGAAAGGGGATGAAGCCCATCCCTAGAGGAACCAAAAGCTTGACAAGATGGTTGTAACACAGAGGAAGGGGCAGAAAGTTTGTGCACCAAGGTGGAGCTGGGGGTGGTCAGTCCCCCTGTAATCTCCATCAGCCCCCTTCCCAGGTCATACTGAGCAACTCCCTCTACCCAGATTGCTGCCCCTGAGCCCTTTCTACAGAAATTCTAGAACATTCTTAGGGGATGAGTATTTGTGTTGATGAGGCTGGTCTGGCTTTTCAGGCCTTGTCAAGGAATTGGGGTTCAATCCTGAGAGTAGCAGGGTAGGTGAAGTAATCGAATTCACATTTTTAGAACTTCCTTTGGACGCTTCATGGGCTTCCCTGGTGCCTCACCTGGTAAAGAATCCACCTGCAATGTGGGAGATCTGGGTTTGATCCCTGGGTTGGGAAGATCCCCTAGAGAAGGGAAAGGCTACCAACTCCAGTATTCTGGCCTGGAGAATTCCATGGACTGTATAGTCCATGGGGTTGCAAAGAGTTGGGCATGACTGAGAGACTTTCACTTCACTTGGATGCTTCATGGAGAAGGAACTGGAGGAGGCCTGAGAAGACAAAGGAAGGAGAACTGGCAGATCTTTCTAGAGGTCCAGGCAAGGTCCAGGATGATGGCAGCTTGGACTAAGTTGGTGCCAGGGATGACACAGAAAAGTGATCATTTCTATTCAATCCTTTCCTTGTTTTTCTCTTCCCATCACTTCTCCAGCGCATATTTCCCACTCCTCCCTGACCATCTAGGCAGACTCTAAGCCTGTTCCAGATTTCACTCGTGTACTTGAGCCAAGAGAGACACATTCTGTGCCCCTCCAAACTCTGGCCACACCACTCAGATTTATAATAAAGTGCTTCTATGAAAAGCTGGAGCCCCTCCTGTTTAAAAAAAAAAAACAAAACTTTTTCAAAATTAAGTCAACAAATACATTGATGATGTTCACATTACAAAATTGTTATGAATTATTAAGAATAAATGCAAAGCTCAAAAGAGTTTATAAGCTACTTCATTCAGAAATGCACAAGACAATCTAACAAGAATCTTAAAAAACTGAAAACCAAAACCCAAAACACTAACATGTGAGTGATCCTTTCACCCTGCAGTCCGGAGAAGGGGAAAATGGGAAAAGTATCAGTTTGGAAGTTCCTCTTATCTGCTTAGCATTTAGCTTTGTCATGGAAGTTGTACTCATTCAGATACATAGTTCGGGATGAATGCTTGGGTTACTTGAAGGGGAAGGTTGGGTTTTCAGATATAGGGACAAAGATTTCTTCATCAGATGGTTTACCTGCACGCAAGCATTCTTTTAAAGGACTAAACTGCTGTGGAGGGGCCGGGGCGGGGGGTTGGAGGGGGAATGGGGGTTACTGTGCAAACTGTGTATGTAGATGTACCTTTCTACCTGGCCTTCTTTCCGCTTCTATGGCTGGAGGGCATTAGTCAAACCCTCTACCGTAACAAAGTATCACTTCCTCCAGGGTGACAAACCATCCTTTGTTGTCCTTGCCTCAGCCTCTCTGAGGGTATCGTGAGAATTATGAGCAAATGTTTAATCTATTTTTGAAACCATCCTCAAAACTGCTAAAGAAGAGCGAGCCAGGAGGCAGTTACTCAAGTAAAATGCAATCAGTGTTTGCTTTCCTCCAAGGATCTCATTTTTCAGAGTGTCACCTGCATATCTGCAGGTGGTTTAAAACACAAGGCTTGCCAGCCATTGTAGTTGAACCTCTCTAGCTGTGGCCTCTTCTATGCTTCACCAACTTTGAGAACTGACAGAGACTTCAAGAGAGCTTCAGTCTCGAAAGCCTCCATCAAGAAGAGCCACACAGGAGAAAAAGGAACCCTCCTGCACTGTTGGCACAGTATGGCGGTGGTGGCGGCGGGAGTTCCGTTGCCAAGTCAAGTCCGACTCTTGTGACCCCGTGGACTGTAGCCTGCCAGGCTTTTCTGTCCTTCAGGTTTCTTAGGCAAGAATGGGTTGCCATTTCCTTCTCCATGGGATTTTTCTGACCCAGAGATCAAACGCATATCTCCTGCACTGCAGGCAGATTCTTTACCGATGCGCCACCAAGGATACCCATGGAGAACAGTATGGAAGTTCCTTAAAAAACAGAAATAGTGTTATCATACGATCCTGCAATCCCACTTGTGGACATATATCTGGAGAAAACCATAATTCAGAAAGATACATGACTCCAGTATTCATTGCAGCAGTATTTGCAACAGTTAAGACATGGAAGCAACCTAAATGTTCATCAACAAATGAATAAACATGTGGTACATATATACAATGGAATATTACTCAGCCATAAAAAAGAATGAAATAATGCCATTTGTGCAACATGGATGGACCTAGAAGTTATCATATTAAGTGAAGTAAGTCAGACAGAGAAAGACAATCATATAATATCACTTACATGGGGAATCTTTAAAAAAAAAAGAGAGAGAGAGATACAAATGAACATATTTACAATACAAAAACATAGAAAACAAACTTACGGTTACCAAAGGAGAAAGCTGGGGTGGCAGGCAAATAAATTAGGAAATTGGGATTAACATATATACACTACTATATATAAAATAGATAACCAACAATACCTGAAACTAACACAATATTGTAAATCAACTATACTTCGATTTTTAAAAACCTACAAAAAGGACTTCTCTGGTGGTCCAGTGACTCTGAGCTTCCATTGCAGGGGGCATGGGTTCAAGCCATGGTTGAGGAACTAAGATCCAGTATGCTTTGCATGGTGTGGCCAAAAATACAAACAGTTACCAAATATCTTTAAACACTATGGATTCTTTACCAGCTGAGCTACCAGGGAAGCTCGACTAAGCACCAGATATCTTTAAACACTACTAATACTGTAATAAATGCCAATTAGAGTAGTACACAATTTTTAAAAATCTTTTAAAAAGAAAAGAAAAGCCATACCTCCATGGCCCCAAGCAGAGCCATGAGTGTGGTGAACAAAAGCATGGACTCTGGGCTCTTCCACTCAGTCTAGCTGTGTGACCCTGGGCATGTTACTTAACCTCTCTCAGCCTCAATGGTCTAATCTGAAAAATGGAGGGAAGTAGTGGTATCCACGTCATAGGATGGTTGTGAAGATCAAATTTGATAAAATTAGAAAATATAAGGCCTTTAATATTAAAAAGCAGAGACATTACTTTGCCAACAAAGGTCCATCTAGTCAAGGCTATGGTTTTTCCAGTAGTCATATGGATGTGAGAGTTGGACTATAAAGAAAGTTGAGCACTGAAGAATTGATGCTTTTGAACTGTGGTGTTGGAGAAGACTCTTGAGAGTCCCTTGGACTGCAAGGAGATCCAACCAGTCCATTCTAAAGGAAATCAGTCATGAATATTCATTGGAAGGACTAATGTTGAAGCTGAAGCTCCAATATTTTGGCCACCTGATGCAAAGAACAGACTCATGTGAACAGACCCTGATGCTGGAAAACATTGAAGGTGGGAGGAGAAGGGGACAACAGAAGATGAGATGGTTGGATGGCATCACTGACTCGACGGATATGAGTTTGAGTAAACTCCAGGTGTAGGTGATGGACAGGGAGGCCTGGCATGCTGCAGTCCAGGGGATCGCCAAGAGTCGGATAAGACTGAGCAACTGAACTGAACTGAATATGGCAGCAATTATAATTCAAACAAAGAATTTTCCATGAAGAATATTGGAAAGTTTTTGTTCCTGCTTTTCTTATGTGAAGTCCATCCCACATCTCTCATGAACTAACTTACATTTGATATTTAAACTTTAAACTGAGGGATTTAATAGGAGCACATGTCTGGGAAGGCTTCCCCAGTGGCTCAGCAGCAAAGAGTCCACCTGTGATGCAGAAGACCGAGGAGATGCGGGCTTGATCCCTGGGTCAGGAAGATCCCCTGGAGGAGGAAATGGCAACCCGTTCCAGTATTCTTGCCTAGATAATCCCACGGACAGAGGAGCCTGGCGAGCTACAGTCCACCGGGTCGCAAAGAATTGGACACGACTGAAGTGACTGAGCATGCACACACACGTCTGAGAATCATGATTTGCTGCTCTATTTCAGACCAAGGCCAAGAAATCCTGCCCCCATCTCTTTACTCTTTCTTCCTTTTCTCATGCTTCCTTTTTTTTTTCTCTTTCTATAATTCTAATGACTTTCAGGCATGACCTGTTCAAAAGCCTTCCTCGTTTAGACCCAAATTTATTCTTGGCCCTAAGACCCTCTCAGATAGACTGGAACATGTTGAAATCTAAACATGAGCCAGAAATAAAAATGATTCAAAGATCATTGGTTTTATGCAAGTCCAAGTTGCTCCATTTCTCATTGAAAAGAAAGAAATGTTCCAAGCAAGGTAAGCAAACACATACTATCAACTCAAATGCATAACTCTCAGTCCTTTCCACAGAAGCACAGCCACTGATCTCATGGGCCACATAAAGACCAATTTCTGATAACAGTTTCTTCATTCTGTTATATAATTATATTTTGTTTATTGATGGTAAGATACCTGTATTTTCAGAACCAGAGAAAAAATGCAAAGAAAGAGAAATCACTGCTCTTCTACGCTTTTAACTACTTCTACTTCTTAAAAACATATATCACTTTAAAATGCAGTGCTGTGATTTTATTTCTCCCTCAGGTTTATCACATTTCCAGAAACACATGGTTCAAAATGGAGACGAGAATGATCAAGAATGTGTGTGCCCCTGCCGTGGTGCTTGGGGAGAGGATTGTCATCGTGGGAGGTAAGTTAGAATGGAGGATCACGAGGCCAGACATGAACCTGGCATCTTTCCTGGGTAAAAGGGTAACTGATAGACAGGTATTGTCCTATAAGACAGCCTTTTTAAAAGCACATAACTGAACCACTTTGCTGTATACCTGGAAGTAACACAACATTGTAAGTCAACTCTACCCCCGAATATAAAATAAAAATTAGATTAAAAAAATAAGGAAATAAAATAAAAGCAGATCCATCCAGCTAGGGGAGTGTGGATGACTTGACAAAGCTATTTTCTCATCCAGAAGTCTCTCCATCTTTATCTGTAAAAAAGGAATGAAATCATGTAATATCTATTTCACAGAATTGTGATCATAAAATGTGCTCACCTATCTAAACCACTTAGCACTATCCCAGACCCAGGGCAAAAACCAAAAAAAAAAAAATGCTATTGTAAATAAGACTAGCTGCTAAGGGATAATTTCTCTGCAATTGCAGGATGTTACAGTTAAGAGGGCTGGTTGGGGTGGGGTGGGGGGCAGATAGACCTGAGTTCAAACCCTGACTCTGCCTGTCACTAATTGTCTGTATGCTCTTAGGCACATTTTTAATCTCTTTGTGCTTGTGTTTGCTGATCTGTAAAATGGGGGTCCTAAAAGTACCCACTAGATAAGGCTGTTGTGGGGACCCATTTCTGAGTTCCCAAAGCTCCTTCTTGGAATTGTTAAGGCTCTTGAATGAGCATATGTGAAAGATGAAAAGCTAATGAAGCTGAGAGGCCCCTGGAATCTCTGTTCTCAATTTAAGGATGACATGTGCACTGCCTTCACTTTGAGTTAAGATGCAGAGACTTGGGACTCTCCTGGCATCCAGTGGTTAAGACCCCACACTTCTACTGCAGAGGGCACAAGCTCAATCCCTGGTTGGGGAACTAAGATCTCACATACCACGCAGCATGACTAAAAACAAAATTAAAAAAAAAAGATGCAGAGACTCAAGTCAGATAGATCCAGGTCCAGACCCCAGCTTAATGAAACATTCCATGCTTTAGTTCAAAGTATAGCCTCAGGGTTAGGCGATGGCGGAGATCAGACAGGTCCCCGGACCACCCGCCTCCAGTCCCAACTAAGCATCGCTGACCTTCTCGATATGCCATTTGGTTTTCAGGTTACACGAGGAGGATCCTTGCTTATGACCCTCAATCCAACAAATTTGTCAAATGCGCGGACATGAAAGACCGGAGGATGCATCACGGAGCCACGGTGATGGGAAACAAGCTCTACGTGACGGGCGGGCGGCGGCTGACCACGGACTGTAGCATCGAGGACTCGGCCTCCTTCGACTGCTACGACCCCGAGACGGACACCTGGACGTCCCAGGGGCAGCTGCCCCACAAGCTCTTTGACCACGCCTGCCTCACCCTCCAGTGCATCCCCCACCACTCCACCGTCCCCTGGGTTCCATGAGAAACTGAGAAGTCATCTGTCCTAGTCAAGATGCTCTGGTTGCAAGAGACAGAGCCCAGCTCCAAAAAGCTTAACCCTAGAGGGGTGCAGGGGGAGCTAACAGGAGGGAAAGTTGCAGAGCCTGGAGACCTGGGACCACGCACACTGCTGACAGAACTCTGTCTCTCGCTCGATCTCTGTCTCTCTGTGTCTTTTCTCGCTCTCTCTCTCTCTGCCTCCCTCCTTCTCTACCTCATTTGTAGGCTTCTTTATCCACACAGTGTGGGAACAATGGCAACTGATGAATCCTGACCCACACTCTCTAGCTTCAGAAGAGAACTTTACCACTATCCATATAATAACTGCTCCCCCAGAATGATGGTGATTGGCCCTTTTTGAATTCCAAGCCTCCCTCTTGAGGAAATCACCATTTCCAGTGACTGTGTTACTCTAGTTGGCTTGTCCTGGATTGTGTCTCTACAGGCCAAGGTGGGGTTAACAGTTGCTGCTGACAACCTATCTAAACTACACATAATGGATAGAAGTAGTTTCCAAGTGCAAGAAAGAAATGCTGAGCCCACAAAACCACATCTTTCCAGAACATCCTGGAAATTCAGAATGAGAGGGCAAAGACACCCAGCAGGGCCCCTGGAAGTCCTTCTTCCGGGGGCATCAGGAACAACAGGCCCTGACTGTTTCTCTGTGGGCTTCCCAGGTGGTTCAAAGGTAGAGCATCCACCTGCCAATGCCGGACACGTGGGTTCGATCCCTGGGCGGGGGCGGGGGGGGAGATCCCCTGGAGGAGAAAATGGCAACCCACTCCAGTATTCTTGCCTGGAGAATCCCATGGACGATGGAGCCTGGTGGGCTACAGTCCACGGGGTCGCAAAGAGTCAGACACAACTGAAGTGACTAAGCACATCCACACACTATTTCTCTGCATTCTAGGATGTAGTGCATTGGAATGCCAGAAACTGGTATCTAGTATTTGCTAAGTTATCTGCACCACCACACAAAAAAAATAAAGTGTGTTTCTGCTGCCAAGTGATGTTTTTCTCCAGCCTCTGGGGAGCTATAAACCTGCAGAATTTATCAAGATTTTCATTTTGATAAATGTTATAAGAATTGCTGTCCTAAGGAAAGCCAACAAATTCCTTCAGAGTTTACCGCAATCATGGCCCTTCCAATGCCAGGGCTGGCCATTTCTGTATGGCCCTCTTTATCTCAAAGTGTCTCCACGCTGGCTCAGTCCCACACATGGGAATTAGCTGAAGCTGCTGGCACATTACAATCACCTGGGAAGAAGTCTGAAAATGGGGCTGAGCCTTACTGAGGATGCACAGATGGGGATTCTCAGAGGCAGGGTCAGAGCTTGGGGTTTTTGTTTTTTTTTTGGTTGTTGTTTTCTTTGGCCACACTATGTGGCTTGCAGGATCTTAGTTCCCCAACTAAGGGGAACTTGCCCACTTGGGGCAACTTGCTTCACTTGCCCACCTTGGCAGTGAAAGTGTGGAGTCCTAACCACTAGACCACCAGGGAAGTCCCCAGAACTCTGTACTTTTGAAAAGTGTCCAGGATGACCGTAACGTACATGCACTGAGGTCCAGAACCACCACCCTGCTCAGTCGTGGGCGCTGAAGACCTTCATGTGCTGGTCCCAGTCCCATCCTGTCCTGCCAGCCCCGTCCCAGCCCAGCGGCAGAGGCCAAGTCCTCTCTCCACCAAGGGAAGTGTCCAGAATGGGTCTTGATGCCCTGAGCTTGCATCCCGGTGCCCCCAAGCTGAAGCCTTCCTCCCCACCCAGCTCTCCAGGTCCATGGTCCAGACTTTTCTTTTCCTCCCAGTTTGTAGTTTTTGCACTCCTTCTCCTGCTCTGCCCTGCTCCCCAGACCACTTTGCTGTTGTCCAGACACCCTCCCCAGATGGTCAGCACCTGAGCTGTTGGCTGGCCTTACTCCAGCTTTTTCTCTTTGACCCTCTCTGAGTAGGCTCTCAGTCTCACCTCTCCTCTGACCCTGTACTCATGAAGGTGACCAATGACTCCATAAGCCCACACAGGGAGCCCACTGTCCCTTCATGCCTGACTTGACTGGTCAGCAGCATATGACACAGCGGACCCTCCCTCCATCTCGAAATACCTTCCTCGCTCAGCCTCTGGAACAACCATTCTCTTCCTTCTCCCTGCAGTTCATCCTTGTCTCCTTGTTTTCCTGGAGACTATGTGGTGCTTTACTAACCTCAGTGCTTAGCCCTGAGAACTTTTTCAGATCTACTGTCACTCCCTGGATAAAGAGCCTACCTGCCAATGCAGGAGATATAAGAGATGTGGGCTTGATTCCTGGGTCGGGAAGATCCACTGGAGGAGGAAATGGCAACTCACTCCAGTATTCTTGCCTGGAGAATCCCATGGACAGAGGAGCCTGGCGGGCTACAGTCCATGGGATTACAAAGAGTCAGACACGACTGAAGCAACTTAGCACATCACTCCCTGGGTGCAAAGCTCACCCAGGGCCTGGCCATCCACACTGTCCCACTACTGCTGACTGGCAGCTTTCTCTGTCTCTACACAGAAGGGAAAGTGGGTTCCACTGCCTACCCTGCATCTCCACACTGATGTTAAAGAGACAGTTCAAACTGAACATGTTCAAGATCAATCTTTTCTCTCCAAGATGACCCCTCCATGGGCTTCTCCATTCTGGGAGAGAACAATACCCTCTCCCAGTTTCTCGGGCCCAAAGCCTCAGACACTCATCTTGGCTCTTTCTCTCACACCTCCTTCTGTTTGTTCCAAGACTATCCAGAGCCACATGGCGCCTCACCCCCACAGCTCTGCCTCTGGTCCTGGCCGTCACCTTGATTCCAGCTAAACCATCACCATCATTTCCTCACCAGCCTCTCTGCTTCCACTTTGCCCCTGAACCCCTTCTCCACACAGCAGCCTGAGTGCCCTTCAATTCAGTTCAGTTCAGTTCAGCCGCTCAGTTGTGTCCGACTCTTTGCGGCCTCATGGACTGCAACACACCAGGCTTCCCTCTCCGTCGCCAACTCCTGGAGTTTACTCAAACTCATGTCCATTGAGTCGGTGATGCCATCGACCCATCTCATCCTCTGTTGTCCCCTTCTCCTGCCTGCCATGTACCTGGAGTGACCTTCGTTACACACAAAAGTGAGACAGAATCGATCATTCCCCTGTTCCCTCCAGAGCCTTCCCAGCTGTCTCAGGCCACCTGCAGGGATCCGCAAGCTTGCTTCTCCACCAGCTCCAGCCACCTCTCTGCTCTCATCTCCTGATCTCGCCTCCCAATACGTCCTCCATTTCTTGTTCGGCCTCAGCCTCCAGCTCACACATTTCCAGCAATTCTCCACTTTCTGTTTCCAAGCTTGCTGTGCCCTCCTCCAGAAAATGCTTGCCCAATTCATAACCATGTGGTTTGCTCCCTGGAGTCTCTGCTGATGCCTCCGTCTGATCCATCCACATCTGGTCCTGTCACCAGATGACAACCCTGAAATAGACCCCCAATACCTCCGGCCCCTCTGTCTCCATCACTCCTTCTCTGAGTGCAGCCATCCCCCACCTCCTACCAGTCTCCTAAGAGACTCACTGCTTCCATTCCTGTCCCTCTGATCGTTCCTCAAATAACAGGCAGAGTATTCTTTTAAAAATTCAGTTCTGATTGTTAGGTAGGAGTCCAAAATGGTGGTGGCTAAAAGACAAGGAAGGGAAAAGCCCGCGAAAATAGAACAAAAGAAGGTCTGAGGACTGGAGTGAGGACCTCAGGTAAAACAAACAACACTCCTGGCTAGCCCAATTTACACAGGACAGGCCCAGGGAGAGAGAAACATAAATAGAGGAGCCAAAGCTAGCTCGCTCGCTCGCTCTCTCCCGCGTGCTGGGTCGCTCTTCTCCTCGGGTCTTTGGATTGATGTGCCCTCACGCCTCGAAAATGGATTTTCCTTCTATCTTCTAAATAAAATAGAGCTGTAACACTGATTTGTCTAAGAGCTATAACATGGTCCATTCAAGACCTGAGAGCTATAACACGGTCTATCCAAGACCTGAGGGCTGTGACATGCCGAGGGGGCTTTAATGTCCTTCACTCCAAATCTTTGTTGTGACGAGACAAAGAACCAAGGAACATACACTCGCGTGACATGATCATGTTACTTTCCTGTTCAAAATGATGTTAAGTCTTCCAGAGACCTTTGCAAGAATCTAGCCTTTATCTACCCTCCAGGGCTTCTCTGACCCAGCCCCTGCCTTTCTCTCTGACTTCATCTTTTGCTTCCCCTGCTCCCTACAGTCATCTCTGCTTTAGCCATCCTTTCTTAGTCCCCCTCCTTTCTCTTGCCACAGGGGCTTTACACTTGTTCTTGGCCCTGCTTAATACACACCACCTCCCTCACCTCTTCACCTAATGTAATTTCAATTTATACTTGACACTCCAGATTTAAAAGTCATTGCATCGAGGAAGTCTTCCATGCCCCCCACCACCCCAGCCTGGGTCAACTCTCCTATTAAATGACCCCCTTGTCTCTGATATGACCCCTTTGAAGCCCTCACCCCATCTGTGATAATTTGATCATCATCTTCCCCTCTATAGTCTTACACTTGTTCCATTTTCCTCTGCATTCCCAGAGCCAGGGCTGGCTGGGCTCAGCGTCAGCCACAGGGATTGCAGATCCTCGATAAACATGTGATGAGTGGATGAAAGAATTGGTAAGTGGACACAGAGGCTGAATCAACACCACCTCGGGGATCTCCATCTCAAACTCAGAGCTAAGTATGCATAGGCACTACTTTAAGCTCTCCCAGGCCCTCTGCTAAGGGAACACTCTGTCCTTCCCGCTTTCCCTCTCCTTTCCCCTCCTAAATCAAGTTTGGTGACTCTGGGTGGCACAGCCTACCTCAGTCAAGCCTGCAGGCTTTGTCCAGAGGGCCCTATTTGCCTGGAATTAGAAGGAGGCGTCTTGCCATCTATAACTCCTTTTGCGGCCTCCAACAATCCTTCTGTCAGAGACTTGCTAATGCTTTGACTTTCTTTTCCCTTCGTCTCCATCCAATATTTAATAAGCTGCCAGAGTCTGTGGCTACTCAGAGCTCGTCTAAGTCTCCCTGGGGCACAAAACTATGTAAATTGCCTGCTGGGATTTATAAAGAAAGATGTCCCAGAGCCAAACCCATTAGGGCACACATCACAGGCCAGCTCCGTGGGTCAGATCAGATGCCTTTGTGACAGGTGCATGCCACACACCTGGGCCTCCCGAGGTCAAGCCCCACATCTGAACTGGGCTGCAAAATGACCCTCCACATCCGAGGAATCCTTTCCAATCTGCTGACCATAAACTCAGACCAACACGAAAGAGAGAGAAGGTTTTGGCACAAAGTGTCCTCAGTCTTGCTGCTTGAGGAGAGAGTCACGGTCCAGAGCTGAGGTCAAAATATATTTAGCCAGGAGCAGTGAAACATTTTAAGTGGAAAAATGTCAACTAGGCTGACTAATCATCTCAACAGGCAACAAGGGAAGAGGGGGAAATGAAGCAGAGTGAGGGCTAAGCAAGAAAACATCCACAAAAACATCAAACACCCTGTCCCAACACACCAGGGAGCAGGAGGGGGACTAGCAGAGAAAACGGCACGGAAGGAAAGAAACGGCAGCAGGGGAGCGGTAAGTGGGGTGCAGGAGGGGCTGCCAGCTTCCGCACTGAGACACGTCCCCCGCAGCCCTGACTCCCAGCAGGCATCTTGTAAGAAGGTCTGCTGTGCTGAGACCACCATCAGGCCCCACGCTGACCAGGAAATGACCAGCAGATACTACAGCAGCGGTCCCCTGGCAAAGCTACATGGCCCCAGTGAGAGACAGTTGCTGGCATCCTGGCCCCACCCCATGCAGACCCTTCCTGACTCTCATCCCCATGAGCAGTGGTGACTCAGAAGGTGAACCCCCTCCTGGAGGGTCCAGTCTCCCCTCCATATGGTCTCCCCCTTATAATCCTGCTTCATCCTCTTTTATATCCTGTCTGATGAGGGTTTCCCAGACGGCTCAGTAGTAAAGAATCTGCTTGCCTGTGCAGGAGACGCAAGAGACGTGGGTTTGATCCCTGGGTGAGGGGGATCCTTGGAGGAGGAAATGGTAATCCACCCCAGTATTCTTGTCTGGAAAATTCCATGGACAGAGGAGCCTGGTGGGCTACAGTCCACGGGCTCACAAAGAGTCAGACACAACTGTGTGACTGAGCATGAGCACATGCTCTGTCTGATGAACAAGAGCAAGCCCCAGATATCCACGTTTTGAAAACCAAGTGCCCCTTGCCGCCTATAATAAAACTCTGTAACACCCTGACAAGGACGATAACTGGCTTTACTCAAACGTGTTCTCGGTACGTCTGACACTACCCTCTCCACACAGCTCCAACACACCCCCGTGCCTTTCCACAGGCTACTTCTTCTGCTCCAGTGCCTCCCCCAGCCCTACCTACTGAACCCTTACTTGGCCTTCACCTCCTCCATGGAACTCTTTCCAACTTTTCTACCCACCTTCCCCTCTCCCTCCCTCCCTTTATTCCTGCTCTTTTCATATTATAGCACCACAGAGACCTGGAATGAAACCAGAAGGGGTGCTCTTCGTGGAGGCGAAGACAGAGTCTCAGTGCCCCATAAACCCCTGGGCCAAGTTCAATCTCTGCTTGGCACTCAGACGACGCTGAAGTGCTTGTGGAATGAACGAGTGCCTGCACAAACGAACAGACCCTAAACACCACCAGGGTGTTCATGCTGCTGTGGGTGAGAACTTATGCACTGGTGCTTTTAAGTCAGGAGTGAACCCCGATGGTGCTTAAGTTTTAAAAATTATTATTGCAGACCGACCTGACAACAATGAAAAACACAGATTAGAACAGTATGAAATATGATGGGGAAGAAAATGACATTGATTTTTAACCCTGGGAATGTTATTCAAAATGGCACAGCTGATGGCCATCAGGCCATCCAGGTCCCCAGAACTCCACATGCCCACCTGGATCATTTTTCAGAGAATCTTCCCCTTCCCCTCACCCAATCCAGTCATCTGGACTTGGATGGCATTGAGTCCTTCCCCAGCCTCAGGGACCCCAATGACCTTCCCTTGCCAACAAGTGTTTATTTGTGGAAGCAGGCACAGAAATGTGGGAGCAGAAGAAACCTGGGCCGGGATTCAGGGTCTGTCACTCCCTGGCAGTGCAACGTCTAAAAAGTTACTTTACTTCTCTGAGCCTCAGTTTCCACATCTGGAAAATGGGTGGACTTTTACCTACCTGAGGGATTGTTTGGAGAATGACAGGACAGATGATGGCCATTAACAGACACAGTACAGTGTCTGACATTGAGTGGACAATGGACACAGTCAAGTTCCCTTCTCTTCCTCTGTATTAGGTATTTCTCTCTGTCTTCTTCACTGGCCAGTCTGCACGTCCCCCATGAAAAACTTCACTCAGTACCCACTTGGACCAAGGAGAAGCAGTTGACACAGATAACCCTTGGCAGCCCCTCCCCTCTGGCTGCCACAGTTTCTCACACCTGAGAACCCATTTCCTGCCTCTGCTCACTGATCCTCCTTTGAAAGCACTGCTCTCTTCTTCCTTCATTCACTTATAAGCTATTATGCATTCAACAAGTACTGAGCAGAAACCCCTACTTGCAGGCACAGTGGTAAGGAGGTGAATGAGGCTCCTGCTGTCATTGACCAATGGAGTTTCCCCAACTGCATGTGCTCCAACCTGGGAAAAGAGTGTGGGAATGAGGGCAAGGCTCTGATACCTCCTTTAGGACTCAGCTCAGACACTGTGTTGGCTCCCAGGGGTTCCCAAGGCTGCCATAACAAACTCTACCAACTCAGCAGGTTCTAACAACAGAAATTTGTTCTCCCACGTTCTGGAGGCTAGAAATCCAAAATCAAGGTATCGGCAGGGCTGGGTTCCCTCTGAAGGCTCTAAAGAAGAATCTTGCCTCATCTCTTCCAGCTTCTAGGGGCTCCTGGAAAACACTGCCATTCCTTGGCCGGTAGCTGCATTGCTCCAATCTCTGCCTCCATCATCACACAACCTTCTCTGCATGTCCTCCTCTGTCTCTTATTGGACTTGGGGCTTACCCTAACTCGTATGATCGCATCTTGATCCTTACCTTATTACGTCTGCAAAGACCCTACTTCCAACCAAGGTCACATTCTGAGGTTCTGAGTTGTCATGAATTTGGGGAGGAGGCATTATCTATCCCATGTAGACAACATCTCTCCCCAGAAGGCATCTTGCTGACCTGTACCATCCTTGGTCCCAGGCTGGGCCACCACGACAGACACCTCCTCATCTTCCCTTTTCATCAGGGGCATCTCATGGGTGGGGACCATGTCTGAGAAGGTACTCAGTAAATGTGTATTGAACTGAACTAAACCATTTCACTGGAGAAGGAAATGGCAACACACTCCAGTATTCTTGCCTGGAGAATCCCATGGACAGAGGAGCCTGGTGGACCGCAGTCCATGGGGTCAAAGAGTTGGACACGACTGAGCGACTAAACCACCACCAAACCACTTCATAGGGACTGCTGCTGCTAAGTCACTTCAGTCGTGTGCGACTCTTTTCAACCCCATAGACAGCAGCCCACCAGGCTCCCCTGTCCCTGGGATTCTCCAGGCAAGAACATTGGAGTGGGTTGCCATCATAGGGACTAGCAACTCTTTAATGAACTCCACGGTCAATGTATACAAGATATAGCTTTCGAGCAGCTTCCCAAAATCCCAAGGTGAGCAACGTTTGCCAAATGCCTATCAAGGAGGAGTTAGAGTCCTTGAAGAGAAGCCCAGGATCAGGCACGAGAAATGATCTAAGAGAACTCATCTGTTAGCACAGTGTCACCACCATGTCCTCTTCTCCGTCTAGCCAACATAAGCCTTTGGGATGACGTCGTGAGAGGCTGCACGTTAACACAGAAGCCAATGCCAAGGGGGCTGGAGGGAGGGGTCTGGTTTCTGAAATGTCAGCTCTCATGCAATCTTATAGGAATTCTAGTCTTTCATTCAAACACCATATCATTCTCTTCTTGCAGGGAGTTTGGGTTTTGTTTTCCCTAAAGATACCCATGAGTCTCTTTTGTTCTTCATTTTACTTATTTGATTTAATTAGGATTCCAGGGCCTGTGGTCCAGAAATCCCCAGTGATGCTCCCAGAACAAGTTGATGGTCCAGAAAATGGTGATTTGAGGACAGAGATTCAAGAATCCCAAGTGTTTGTAAGTTAGGAGGATGCAAGCACAAGAGCCTAGTCCTATTCAAAATTGGAGGCTGTTTCTGCATTTCCCCCAAAAGACCCTCTGGCTCTCCTTACGTTCAGAGACCAGAGGCCACTCCAGGGCAACTGCAAAATCAAAACCCTCGGAGACAGCCTGGAAGTGAGGCAATGTGGAGACATCTATACTCAAGATAAGACTGAGGAGAAAATAGTAGAATTCACTAGCAGAGCCTCTGAGACACTTATCTTTGGTGAAGTGTTGGAGAAGAAAACAGAATTAATCCCCACTTTGGCTATAGATGTGTTTGACTTAACTTATCTGCAGGGCAAAACTAAGAATGCTCGTGGTTTGAGAGGGCCCAGATAATTCTCCACTTGAGACTGAGACCACCAGGGTCTGTGCACACAGGTGTAACAATTGCTTTTTACTTGATAAGCTGTGTCCAACTCTTTTGAGATCCCATGACTGTAGCCTGCCAGGCTCCTCTATCCATGGGATTATCCAGGGAAGAATACTGGAGTGGGTTACCATTTCCTTCTCCAGGGTATCTTCCCAGACCAGGGATCGAACCAACATCTCCTGCATTAGCAGGCAGATTCTTTACCTGTTGAGCCATCAGGAAGCTGGTATAACAATTAGCCTTCAGAAAATGTTTGCTGAGTGAAGTAATCCACGAATGACAATGACTAACATTTCCTGCCCCCTTACTAAGCACTGTACCCACATTACCTGGCTCAGGTATCACAAGACTCTTCCAGATTCTCCTCAGCACCTTCCTGAAACCCTTTATCAAATACCTTCTGGAATTTCCCTGGCAGTCCAGTGGTTAAGACTCTGTACTTCCAATGCAGGGGATAAGGGTTCGATCCCTGGGCAGGGAACTAAGATCTTGCATGCTGCAAAGCCAAAAAAAGAAAAAAAATCAACTGTCTAAAATAAAATACAGCCTCCACCCCACCCACTGCATTATTCTTTCTCACCCCTTTTGTCTTTATTTCATACCTTTAATCATAACTATTTATTGTTTAATTTGCTTTCCTGACTTTATTTAGCTGATGCCCTCACCCAAATGGAAGTCCCATGAGGACGGAGAACAGGGTTGCCTTGGCCACATCTGCCTCCTTGGTTCCTGACACAGAGAAGGTAACCAACACAGGTTTGCTCAACAAATGAATACTCAACCCCTCCAGAGGAGGGCTGCAGGAAGACCACTCTGCGGGCAGCCAGGGGAAGGATGGAGGAATCCAGAGAGTTTAGATGCGCTGCTATTACCCATCCCACGATGAGCTACAGCTGTTAATAGAACAGCAAGGACTTAGGAAACAAGGAAACAGAATCCACAGGGAGCTGGACACTAACTGATGCACAAAGGGGAGGAGGTGGGGAGCAAAGAAGAGAGAGAGCACGCAGTTGCTAGCTTGACTGACTCTCAGGATGACTGTGCCATCAGCAGAGAAGTGCAGGACAAAGGCAAAGGGAGGTTCGCCTTGGGGCTGCTAGCCAGGAGGTGAGAACCCAGAGACAGGAACTGAGGTCTCCCATGTCCAGAGCAGTGTCCCCTGCACCCCGGAGTTGGCACAGCCCTGTGGATCTGTAATCTTGCCTACAGTCTGTCTGGGGCTTCCCAGGTGGTGCAGTAGTGAAGAATCTGCCTGCCAATACAGGAGATGAAAGAGAGGCAGGCTCGGTCCCAGGTTGTGAAGATCCCCTGTAGAAGGAATTGGCAACCCACTCCAGTATTCTTGCCTGGAGAATCCCATGGACAGAGGAGCCTGGTGGGTTACTGTCCAAGGGGAATTACAAAAAGTCGGACACTATTGAAGTGACTGAGCACATAGCCTATCTCCCCCACTAGGTCTTAGGGACCCATCTCAGAACCCCCTTTTGAGACTTTCCAGTCCCCACTCCAGTACTCTTGCCTGGAAAATCCCATGGATGGAGGAGCCTGGTAGGCTGCAGCCCACGGGGTCACTAGAGTCGGACACGACTGAGTGGCTTCACTTTCATGCATTGGAGAAGGAAATGGCAACCCACTCCAGTGTTCTTGCCTGGAGAATCCCAGGGACGGGAAGCCTCATTGGCTGCCATCTATGGGGTCGTACAGAGTCGGACACGACTAAAGTGACGCAGCAGCAGCAGTCGCCACTGAAAACACCTCTAACAGTGGTTTGAGTGGTGACCTTTCGAGTCTGCAGAAGAGGCTATATGGCAGTTTCTGAATGGACAACAGCACAGAGGGAGCCAAAGTGCCTGGCTGTGTGACCCCGAGAAAATTAACCAACCTCTCTGTTTCTCAGTTTCCTCCTCTCTAAATTAGGGATTATGATAACACGTGCCTCCTCATAGAGTTTTTGCGAGGATTAACTGAATTAATATACATAAGTGCTATCTGTGGGTTGGCCGTTAATACCATTTCTGCTATTAAACATAATGCATTACAAAGAGCCATCTGTAGCTATATGGCTTTGGGGACATCTCTTAACCTCTCTGAGCATCAGGATCCCCTGTGGTAAAGTGGAGATGAGGATGCTATCTCACTGTAGTGGTTTGAATCATGGCCCCAAAACATAAAACCTTATTTGGAAAAAAAAGAGATCTTTGCAAATGCGGTTATATAAAGGATCTCAGGATGAGATAATCCCGGATTAACTAGGCAGATCATAAATCAAATGGCAAATGTCCTTTAAGAGAAAGGGTGAGGGAGATTTGAGGCACAGAGGCAAAGATGAAGGCAGAGACTGGAGTTACGCAGCCCACAAGCCATGAAACGCCTGAAGCCATCAGAAACCCAAAGAGGCAAGGAAGAGTCCTTCCTCATCTAAAGCCTCTAGGAGGGGAGCAACCCTGCCAATACCTTGATTTGGGGCTTCTGGACTCCAGAACTTGAGATAATGCATTTCTATTGTTTCAGACCATGGGATTGTTATAGCACCCACAGAAAAGCAGTAACTCCTTCATAGGATTCCTGCAAGAATTAGAAGAGATAACATCCATAAGGGCTGCCCTGGTGGTGCTAGGGGTAAAGAATCTGCCTGCCAATGCAGGAAATGGGTAGGGAAGATCCCCTGGAGAAGGAAATGGTAACCCATTGCAGTATTCTTGCCTGGAGAATCAGACAGAGGAGCCTGGCGGGCTACAGTCCATGGGGTTGCAAAAGAGTCGAACAGGACTTAGCGACTAAACAGCAACAACATTGTTATAATTTACCTCCCTTCCCTGGACCTTTGTCTCCCCACCTGTAAAATCAGAATTTACATGCAATAAAGGTGTCCAAGTTTTTGCTACCTTCTGCCAGCTCCTTCACCCTTCAGCTCCCTCACATGGCAAGTTGGGACCATGTTATAATAATTCCTTTTCTCTCTCTTTCTACCTCTGTCCATCATCTCAAAGATCCGTGATGGACAATGTCCCCAGTGAACAGTCTTCATATCTCTATATCCATCATGGAGGATGGTGAGCACTTGCCTTTATCCCCATCTTCAAACTGGAGGTGATGATGAGATCACAGAATCCTGAGCAGTCACCCTCCAGATCTTCAAGTCTGAAAGAAGACCCTGGGCAAGCTACTCAACCCCACTAGGACATGACTGCCCAAATTATATTTTCGGAATGATAATATCCTCCTCCTTCTCAGGGCTTGATGAGGAGGAAGCACTTAAGGCGACCATATAAATGTTGAAGGCAAAAATAATATGGTGGAGGTAATAACACATAGAGAAGTAAAAATGTGCAGTGACATTAAGAATGTCAATGCCACTTGAAATATAAATATACAGTGACTCTGTAAATGACGATGATAGCAGAAAGGACGAGAAGAAGGAGATGGTGATGCTTCATGGGTGTACTGGATGGGAATCTGTCGCCAGACTATGCAAAGGGGCTCCCCCTAACGACTCTCCCTGGCTCCATTCTCTCCTCTCGTCACTCTTGCCCTGCCACCAGGAGTCAGGATTGGAACGACACTCCTAGCAGAAGTGGGGAAACAATGGATTCATTTATTTTTCAAAAAAATAAAGCTGGCCTGCGAGCTACGGAGTCGCGACGGACCATGGAGAACAGCGACAAGGAAGGCATCGCCAAGCGCTGCGTCCACCTGCGCCCTGATGCCCTGGCCGACCCCGCCCTCGTCTCACTGCACCTTCTGCCCTGCGGGGTCTGGGTTACCACCCCACCCCCACCCCCCACCCCCGCTCCGTGGGGCGCTTCTTCGGCCCAGCCATCCATCCGCCAGGGTCTTGATGCACTGGAAGTGTCGTTTCGGGGCCGTAGTCTACGTGCCGAGGAGGTGGTGGTGCTGCCCGGCTTCGTGGGATATGCGATGACAGAAGAGAAGGCAGAGGTGTTGGGGAGGCAGGATGACCACAGCGAGAGGAGCAGGAACTGGTGGAAACCCCGGAGGCACTGGAGCGGGACTTTGATGGCTTGATTGGGACCTCGACCACTTGCTTGGAGCCACAGCCAATTTCAGCAGCTTCACCCTGTGGGGCCTGGAATCTATCCCTGGTCCGGAAGCCAAAGTGCGTGGGCGCCTAACCTGGTGCACCCTAGCTGCAGCGATTCATGTACAGGTACCCGAAGACTGAGAACCAGAGCTTGAAATTGAAAGCCACCGATGCCTTCACCCCAATAAACCCCTTCTTCAGTGTGGAGCCAGAGTCCCTCAGGCAATAAAGGAGCTCTTCACAGAAAAATCAATCAATCAATCTGACCTGATCACTCCCTTTCTTAAATCTCTTGCATGGTTAGGAAGAAAGTCAAACTCCACTTCCATACCCAGACTCTGATGCTGGGAGGGATTGGGGGCAGGAGGAGAAGGGAACGACAGAGGATGAGATGGCTGGATGGCACCACTGACTCGATGGACGTGAGTTTGAGTGAACTCTGGGAGTTGGTGATGGACAGGGAGGCCTGGCATGCTGCAATTCATGGGGCCGCAAAGAGTCGGACACGACTGAGCGACTGAACTGAACTGAACTGAACTGAAAGGTCCTTTGTATGTGGAAGAATAAACAGCCTCTACTTGTTTAGGTAACAAATAACATGATAGCAGAGGGCCCACCCAAGAGGCACTCAGCCAATACTAATTTCCTTGATGCCCCCACACTTCCTATTCTCTTCAACAGGGCAGAAAGAGAACTCTCTTATTTGCCTATTAACAAACAGTGTTTAGCTATTAGCTGCAGTTGACTAAATCTCAGATTGTTGGACACTGGTTCCCCATCCTATGGCCTGTGGGGACACAGTGACCTGCTTTTTCACTCTAAGGCCTCAGTCCCAGCGAATGTGGTCAAAGTCTTAGATTCTCAAGAAATTTTTAAGGAACTATTTTTACCCTCAAAATTGCTTCCATCTTTTCACCTAGAATGTTGATTTATTTTATTATTCACTGACTGAAAATTCATGAAATTTTGTGGTTAGAGTAAAAATGTCACACACAGTTCCATATGTCCATGCAGTGGGGCTGAGAAAATCTGACAATGAAAAAAACCACCATTTCTTCCTCTAGAGTTTAAGGGCCTCCAGTCTCTCTCTTTCTTTTTTTTTTTTTTTTGCTTATAATATTTATTGCCTTAATCAGCAACATTGCTTTAAAAACTATAAATAGATACAAGACTCTATAAATAAGGATAATGGTCAAAGCACTGTATTTTCTTAAATTAGTTTCAAAATTCAAATTCTCAAATGCAAATGTAATATTTTGGAGTCATGGAGCTAAAAGGGGGCCTGAGAAACCAATTGTTCCAAATCAGACAGGCAACATGGAGAAATGGAAACAATGCTGGGTTCCATGAGGCACAGGACTTTGGGCAGATCACTTAACAACAAAGTCCTGGCCTGTAAAATGGGTGAATCTCATCTGCTCAACACTCCTGAGAAAACTGTGATAGTAAGTAGAAAAGTTGACCATGCTCTAGTGGCCAGGGATAAATACTCTCCACCTTCTTCATCTCTCTGGGCTCAAGGCCCATTTGGCTTGGGGAAGCAAGAGTAAAGAGATAATTAGAGAAAGTCATTGAACACATGTATGTAAGCAGTATTCAGATTTAGAAACAGGATACGATAGTACCCCAGAAGGCCCCTACATACCTCTTTCCAGGCATTAGACTCTCTGGGGGCAGCCACTATCTTCATTTCCAACACCTCATTTTATTTGGACCTGTTTATGATGTTCGTGTACATGGAACTAGACAGTTGAACCTTTGGTATGGCTTCTGCTCAACACTGTTTGTGAAATTCATTCTCATTGTTATGTGTTGTTATAATTTGCTTACACTTGTTCCCTGTAGTTCAATTACATAACAATATCACATTCATGTATCTGTTTTACTCTCGATGAGCATTTGGGGCTATTATGGACATTCGTGTGCGTATCCTTTGGCAAATATATGTGTGCCTATCTGTTGAGTGTATATCTAGGAATGAAATCACTGGGTCATGGGGTATATATATAAGTTCAGCTTTAGAGATACAGCCAATTAGTTTCCCAATTATTGTATTCATACCAATCTCTTCCCTCATAACCAGTGTGTGAGAGTTCCAGTTGCTCCATATCTCAACAGTTGATATTGTCTGTCTTTTTAATTTTAGCCATTTTGGTGGGTTGGAAGTGGCATCATATTGCAGAATGATATTTTTAAGGTGTAAACTGGGTTATGTTACTCCACTAATAGTTTCGCTTTGCATGCAGAATAAAACCTAACTCTTCAGCTTGACCTATAAGGCCTTGGTTACCTCTGACTTTCTCATTGACCTCTCCCTCTACTCACTATTCCTCCACTCCACCAGGTTCTTTCTAGTCTTTGGATATGCCATGGGCATTCCCAGCTCAGGTCCTTTATATATTCTGTTTCTTCTGTCTAGAATGTTTTCTTTCAAATCAAACCATGAATGACTCTGCCTGGCTCATTCATACATTCAACAAATATTATGGAGTGATTATCAGATTTCTTATCAAATGTCACCTCCCTCCAAATATCCTTCCCTGATCACCATCAAGTGAGTCAAGATTACTCCACACCACAACCACCACCCCACGTTCACTCTCTAGACCCTTATAGCTAAGTCACTTCAGTCGTGTCCGACTCTTTGTGACCCTATAGACCATAGCCTTCCAGGCTCCTCTGTCCATGCGATTTTCCAGGTGAGAATAATGGTATGGGTTGCCATGCCCTCCTCCAGGGTATCTTCCCTACCCAGGGATTGAACCTGCGATTCTTATGTCTCCTGCATCGGGAGGCAAGTTCTTTACTACTAGCGCCACCTGGACCTTATCTTGCTTCATTTTCCTCGCAGCACTTATCACTACCTCCCATTTCCTCTTTTAAGATTTTGGCCTTATCACACAAGAATATAAACTAAGGGCAGATACAATCAGCGTATCTTCAACTAGAACAATGTACACAGTAGGTATACAATAAATAGTTATTGGATGAATAGAGAATAAAAGGGAAGGAATTCAGATAGCCTTCTCAAGGATAACAGAATACTAAAGCTAATGGAGTCTCTCCTATGTTTTTCTGTCTTGCTTCACACCATCATCCCACTTGACTGACAAAAATGAAGCTCAGAAAGATAAAGTGAATTGGCCAAGTCAGCAGCAAAAATGGGGTTTGAATCCAAACTCATGATTTCAAGTTCTAGTACACTATTCTGCCTATAAAAACAGGGGACAAAATCTGATCGCATTTGAATGAGTCTCTAATTATTGAATGCTGGACATGAGGAACTGCTTCAACCTGGAGAAGTCCTCTCTCGTACCATAAAGGTTGACAACACATCAAGAGACTATGACACAGGAATCACCTCTGGTTTTTCCCCAGATCATCTCTGTCCTTGGTTCAGAGGAAGAGGATAATATTGGGAGGATAAATATAGATGAGGGTAGCTCTGAGTCTCCCATTCTCTCAAGAAAGGTACATAAACCATCTTGGCAGGAGCAATTTTACTGGGCTCCAAGGGCCTGAGATCTACCAGGAGATCATGCCCTACCGGGTGAGGGCCCTGTCTCATATGCTTAGTTTGGGTGAGAATCAGTGTGTACCACAATGTGATCCTCCGTGGCCAGTTGCATAATTGGATATGTAATCAGTACCTTCAAGAACTTAAGCCAAAAACACTCCTGACACCACTTCGATCTTGCTGAATCACCTCCAAACCCCATGACTGGGTGATTCATTGGTCTCCTCTGGGATCATGACTATCAGGTGCTGACCCAGAAATGAGAACTAAAGTCATAAGGAGAAAGATCCACTAGCTGGAACTCTGGTTTTTCCAGTGCTTCAACCTACTACTCCCTGAATCTCCAAGCAGTGATGAAGACCATGTTGGTCCATCCTTATAATCTAAATAAATAGAAAAAGATAACCAGAGACCAAGTAGATAGGATAGGGAGCCAACAATTGAGGAAAAGTCAACTTGGGATGACAAAAAACATACAAATCAACAACCTTCTATCACAATTCCAAAATCCAAAAATCTCTGAAAACCTAAACTGTTTTGTTTTGTTGCTTCTTTGTTTTGTACATTTGCAGCAAATTCATTTGGCAGCAAATCATGACAACAAAAACTGACATGAGACTATTTTTAGGGGCTGAATCTATACTGTGTTCCAATGCCTGTGTTCATGATTAATTGATCCAGGGGTTGACAACTGACCCAAGTGGAGTACAGCAGAAAGTCTTCAAAGATGGCCACCATCTATTCCTTTCCTCCTCCTGTGAATTTGCTACTCCTTACATCCAGATAAGTCTATTTTCACCTATGCTTGAATCTGGGTTAATCTTAGTGAATTTTTCAACCAAAGATTATGGCAGAAGTGATGCTATCTGACATCAAAGTCTAGGTCAGAAGAAGCTTTGCAGCTTCAATCTTAGTCCTTTGGAACATTTGCTCTTGAAACTCCACTGCTACACTGTAGGGATATCAAGCAGCCCCCATAAAGAGGCTCACATGGGGAGAAAGTGAGGTCTCCCCATTGATGGGCTGACTGAGCTCCCAGCTGACAACCAGGAACCACCTGCCAGCCATGTGAATGCACCATGTTGGGAGTAGATCTTTCAGCAGCACCAGCTGTTGCTGCATGAGCTACACATCTGAGCCCTGCCCAAATTCCTGACCTGTAAATCATGAGATGAAACAAAATTATTGTTTGAAGTCACTACGTTTTGGGATAATTTGTTGTTCAGCAACAGATCACTCAAACGTGAAGCTAACCATAGTCTCTCTCTCTCTCTCCCAGGAATTTGAAATTTCAATTGGGGTTAAACAGATATTGGAAGTTTTAGGAGCTGAGTCTCATTAAAAGCAACCCTTGGTGTGCATTAGAATCACATGGAAAAGCTGTGTGAAATGTATAAAGTTCTAGGCTACCACCCTTCTCCCAAATTTCTAACCTAGTCAGATTGGGTAGAACTTAGGAATATTTTCAGCAAACATTTTAAGCAAGCATCCCAGCTGATTCTGACATTATGGATTAAGAGTATGATTTGGATAAACAACTTAGAGAACCAGCACACACACATTCCCACTTAGACTTTCCCTCCCCCTGGGTCCCCAGATTAGCCTTGACTCAAGCCCCTGACAATCAGTGCTAGTTATTTGTGGCCTAAAAACAGGTTGGATCTCAAGGTCATGTGTATTGACAAAAGCCTATGTCAATTAAAAAAAAAAAAACTCAGTAGAGGAGATGGTGGTGCTTGAATGCTCATTAACCCACAGTTCCCTCTAAATTGAATTTGAAGACTTAATCATCTTCCTAATTTTAGAATCCTAAAATATCTAGGATTGTGAGATTAAAGGCCTCTTTAAACTGCAATGTGAAATGCTATATATATTTTTTTTCTCCAAAAGGCAGAGCTCAGCAGCCACCTTGGGGATTCTTCTGGGTTATATCACAGACAACAGGATCCTCTCAGTAAGACAGGCCGGCTGTGACAGCCATTATCTGCAGACAGAATTTTCAAAGGGCTGGTCAGTGTGCGTGAACTCTGGCTGAGGCAATTGCTTTGGGGAAAGATTTTCTTTGAGGAGTTCAGATAGGAGAGATGATTTACAGGCACTGGACTCCCACAGCCCTGCTCTAGTCAGACATGAATCGGGTCAAGGGCTGTGCGTTCTTTCCTATTTGAAGGTTTATTTGAGAACAAGAAAAAGAGAGAAAAAAAATCTCTGCAAGTTAAATTCGTGGACTATTCTTTTCCCACAGCCAGTCCAAAGAGGCAAATACTGTGTAAATGGACATTCGATAAGTCTCAAAGTGACAAGCCTGGAGTTTTCAAATATGGGGTCAATGTTAGCAAACTTGGCAAGCAGGTGACATTTACTTCAGCAACCTTCTCCCAACTCTGTGTTTGGTATTACCTCTCCTTGCTTCATCCTCTGTCTTCAAATTGCCCTTCTGTTCCTCCACTGTCCCCCACACTTAGTTTCCCCACCTAGAGGTGACTTCTTTAGGAAATAACTGAAGCTCCAGCAGTGTCTTCCTCTCCGTTCTTCCATCAGCCCACGTCCTCCATCAAAACATAACTTTCTCATATCCATGCCCTCTGGACCCTCCCCATGCCTCACCAATCTGATGATTCATCCTTTTGGCAGCTCTAATAGAAGAGAATTTTTATTACTATCCTTCACATTTTGGTTTTGCAATTTATAGGGACCTCACAGAAGCAATCCCTTGGGAGTAAACTAGTAGTTAAAGCTTCAGGCTCACTGCAGTGAGGTGATAGGGAGACACTGTACACTGTTGATTCTATACATAAAACAGATAACTAATGAGAACCTACTATATAGCAGAGGGAACTCCACTCAATGCTCTGTGGTGACCTAAATGGGAAGTAAATCCAAAAAAAAGAGGGAATGTATGTAAACATATAGCTGATTCACTTTGCTGTCAGCAGAAACCAGCACAACATTGTAAAGCAACCATACTCCAATAAAAACTAATCAAAAAGAAGATATGGTGCAATATAGAAGATATAAAGAAAATATATACACACACACAGTGGAATACCACTCAGCAGTTAAAAAGGACGGAATTTTGCCATGTGCAGCGCCATGGATGGACTTGGAGGGTATTATGCTGAGTGAAATAAGTCAGACAGAGAAGGACAGATACTTCTCTTTGTATGACATCACTTATCTGTGAAATCTAGGAAATACAACAAACTAGTGAATCTAACAAAAAAGAAGCAGACTCACAGATACAGAGAACAAAGTAGTGGTTACCAGTAGGGAGAGGGAGGGAGAAGGGGAAAGATAGGAGTAGGGGAATAAGAGCTACAAATTATTAGGTATCAAATAAGCTACAAGGGTACATTGTATAACATGGGGACTATAGCCAGTATTTTATAATAACTATGAATGGAGTATAACCTTTAAAATTTTGAATTATATTATATGCCTATAACATATAATATTTACAACAACTATATATGTGTCAATTAAAAAAAAAAAGACTTTGAAGGGAAAAAAAGGGCAATGTATGATTGCTTCTCTGTACTAAGCCAGCTCAGAGGCTCAGGGAGTTGCAGGGTCCTGGGTACTGAAGAAAGGAGAGTTCATTCTTAATGAGGGTGTAATTGAGTATGTCCAGATTTTTGGAGTAAAAATGACCTTTCCTGTAACTTAGAATCTATTTATTCTTCCCTATGCAAATTTTAAAAACTTCTTTTTTAAATCTGGAAAATAAAACCCACTCAAAAAATTAAATTTCAAGAAATGGAAACCTGAGACTCACCCTCCCAAGGTTCTACTGGCTGATTCCATGGCATGTTTTTGTGCGTGGTTTACACTCAAGACACATCACCACCCTCAGCCCTGCATGGAAGAAAGGGGACACTGATCAGTTCCTCTGACCAAAGCTAATTTTCTAACTTGTCTACCTTAGACCCCAAGACTTCCTCCATGACTCTCTTTTCACATTTAAAAAAAAAAATCCGGACAAGAAATCAGAGCTGACTTCTAACCCAGGTTCTGCTGCTCACTATGGGGTTTTGAACTTAACAGAAAAATGAAGACTCCAAAACTTGGAAATTCTCTTCACCTTAAAATATCTAGGATTCCAAGATTGAAGGTCTCTGTTTAAAATACGAATTAATTCTCTGAAAAGACAGACACATTCATTGTCTATTACCTACTCCCCCTTACAGGCTTCCCTGGTGGCTCAGACGGTAAAGAATCCACCCACAGTGCAGGAGACCCAGTTCAATCCCTGGGTCAGGAAGATCCCATGAAGAAGGGATTAGCTACCCACTCCAGTATTCTGGCTTGGAGAATTCCACAGGCAGAGGAGCCTATAGAACAGCTAATATTTGCCCGTTTCACTGCTGTGGAACCCAAGGTTAAGTAATGTGCCCAAGGACATATGGTTAGATAGCAAAGATTGAAGCCAGACAATCAGACACCAAAGACCAAGATCTTAACCAGTGTACAAAGCAAACTTATCTTAGTCCAGTCTCCCATAAATAAAAGTGTGTTACTGCTCAGTGTATTAAGATGGATAAAGCTAAAGGGGATTTGAGCTATGATCCAGGCTGTTGACAGATCCCGAGATCATTCTGACAGCAGCTCGGAGTGACAGAGGGGTGAATGTTTTTGGAGTGACAGTCCTGTCCCCAGAGCTTTTCAGGCCCCCAAAGAAAACCTTCTCTGTGTCCCTGATGTTCTTAAAAAGCACAGCAGACCAATTTCAACCATCCTGGACAAATGGTGGCCACCATCCCCCAGCATGTGGAACAGCACCCTGACCCTCCCCTGGAAAATGCTTCTGGCCCTTTTCTGAGATGGGAAACTGGAATGAAAAGGAGGCAGGGAGGAGAGGTGAGGAGTGGAAAAAAACAAACAAAAACTAGTGTCCACATCTGTAAAACGCAGAGAGAAGCTGGACGAATGAGAGAACGTATTTCCGCAAATGGAACCCAAACACGTTTCACACACTCTCTCGGCCTGACGAAGGATTAGCTGCTAAAGGCCACAACTGCGGGTACCACACTCTGTTTACAAAGCTCCTCCGCCCTGCATGGAGACGTGACTTTCCGTGTCCTCACTGAAGGGCTGGTTGTCTGGTTACCTGAGCTGCTTCAACCCAAACAATTCTCAGAGTCTCTAGGACAGGAGTCAAGGAACAAGGCCTGGAGCCAGGTTGTTCACACAGGTTCACCGTCAGCTGAGCTACGTGTGTCTTCAAGAGTTTTCTGTATGCTTCAGAAAAGTCAGTGTCATGAAAGGTGAAAAAAGGTTGAGGAACTGCTCTTGATTAGAGGAGATAAAAGAAGCATGACGACTATGATCCTCCATTGCATTTTGGACCAGAGCAGGGGGAGGGATGGATATTACCATAAAGGATAAAATTGGACCAACTGACAATATTTGAATATGAAGTGTGTGTTAGCTAACAGTGTTTTACCCTAAAGCTAAATCTGATTAGGCCAGATACTGTTAAAAAAATTTTTTTTGACCCACAACTTGTAGCCACTTGCCCAGGAAACCAACCTTTTATCTACAATAAACAGCCCAGGTAGCAGCCTGTTATAAGTCAGACTTGTAGAAAGCCAGATTGCTCTCTCTAGTAACAATGCAGGATGCCAAACAATAATTCAGTAACAATTGATCCCAAATGGCCAGGACTTGATTAATAAGGACACCTTCCTAATGCTTGTTCCTGCTCCCAACTTAGGATCAACTAGAGAAATTCAATCATGCACCCCTAACCAATCATGTGGATCCCCCACTTCTAGTTAGCCCACCTCCAGCATCCCCTTGTCAACAGCCTCCAATCAGGGTATACTTGAAGCCTTCCTTTTTCCCCACTATAAAGCTTTCCCACTCCTCTGCCTGCCTTTGCACCTCTGCCAAAATTCAAGTGATGTTAACCAACTCTCTTGCTATAGTAAGCTCAGCATAAATAGCCTTTGATATTTTTCATTTGGTGGGTCTTGGTTTATTTCCACAGTTCTGCAATTACATGAGAGAATGTCCTTACTCATGGGAAATATCAATGAAGAGTTTAGGAGTAAAAGGTTTTCTGAATGATTCAGAAAAATTCATATACATATATATAGAGAGAGAGTGATAAAGCAAATGTGGTTGCAAATTAACGATTAGTAAATCTGGATGAATGGCAAGAAACTTCTTTGTATCTCCTTGCAACTCTTTTCTAAGTTTGTAATTATCTCCAAATAAAAGAATTTTTTTTGAAGTGTCCCCAGCTAATTGCTTATACTGAGCAGACAGACCACACCTGTTCAATAGATGATGGACTTATGTCTTGTCTGTGGTTCTCCCCTTACACAACCTTCTGCCTTACAAAGGCAGAAGCCAGAGGCTCTCTCGACCCCACCCCTGAAGAGCAATCCCATTGTCCCCACACCCACACTTTCCTAACCCTCTCTGGCATTTATCTGTTTGGATCACTGGCTGCATGGAGAACCAGAGTGATCTTGGAGTCCCTTCTTCCCTGGGCCATGGGGCACAGAAGCAGCAAGATACTCTTCTCATTGTCAGCCCTCACAGACCCTGGGGCTCGTGATGCAAATGGCTCGTGAACTAAGGATTGCAAGGATGTTTGGAGATTGGCCATCAATTTCTTAAACTGAGTTCTTGGAACTGGATGAACTTAACTATTATCTTCCAAAGCTGCTGTAGATGACTGTTTCCTCATCTTACCTTCTTCTTCTTCTCTCATGCAACATATTGTGGCCCCCTCTTCTTTATTAGGGTTTCCCTGGTAGCTCAGATGGTAAAAAGGATCTGCCTGCAATGCAGGAGACCTGGGTTCCATCCCTGGATCCGGAAGATCCCCTGTAGGAGGGCATGGCAACCCACTCCAGTATTCTTGCCTAGAGAATCCCATGGACAGGGGAGCCTGGTGGGCTACAGTCCAGAGGGCCGCACTCTTATCCCTTCACCCACTGGTTCCTAAACTTTGCTACCAGTGGAATCATCTGAGGAGCTTTAAAACATACCGATGCGGGATACTGTGTCCCAGAAATTCTTATTCAATTGTTCCAAGATGAGGTCTGAGGTTTGGGGCTTTTGTTGTGTTTCTTTTGATTTTTTAAGTTCCCTAGAAGATTCTAAGGTCTCAGCCAAGATTGAGAACCACTACCTTAATGCACTGTCAAAGCTCTTCTCTCCCAGACTTCCCACCCTTCTGATTACTCTGGGGTGATTTCTGATCATTTCCTCAGGCCTCACTGAAGCTCCCACAGGGGGAACTTCCCTGAAGTGGTTAGAATTCACTTGGCCTTTCTTTGAAAATCTTTCCACAACAATGAATTAAAGAAAGATGAGACACATGAAAACCTGCTCTGGTCAATAACAATCAAAAGGAACCATCATCATTTCCTATAAATAAACTCACCCTAGCATATATTTACAGGACAAAACCCCCAGCGGTGGAACAGCACACAGCACACGTCCCCTTGTGACTGCACAAACTGCCACAAGGCAGAAAACAACAGACAGTCCGTCCAGATGTAGATACAAGATACTGACGGTACGTGGGGCAGAGCGATGATGCAAGTGCATCAGATTTACAGCAGCAGGTGGTGGCCCTGCCTAGCAGGCGTCTACATGGTCATCCGACCTCTCAGTCACAGGAAAGAGAGAACAAGAAGGTCCAGCACCAGGGAGTCTGTTGAAAGATCTGCAGTTTGGATTCAAAACAGAGGGGTCTGGAAGATGCTGGGAAAGTATGTACTTGTACAGTTTTCAGTCCAGATATTTGCAGAATTATGAAGAGGGCTTCTAAAAATGACTTGTCTCTCTCCTGTCCCTGGCTTGGTCCAATTAAATGAGTCCCTGTAGGTAGGCTATCCCAGGTGGCGCTAGTGGTAAAGAATCTCCCTGCCAATGCAGGAGACACAAGAGACATGGGTTCGATCCCTGGGTCGGGAAGATTCCCTTGGAGAAGGAAATGGCAACCCACTCCAGTATTCTTGCCTGGACAATCCCATTGGCAGAGGAGCCTGGGAGGTTCATAGGGTTTGCAAAGAGTTGGACATGACTGAAGTGACTTAGCATGTGGGTAGGGCTCAGACACTGGTATTTGGGGAATTTCAGGGTTTTTTTTTTTTTTTTGTTGTTGTACTATGCAACTTGCAGGCAGTTTGTGGGATTTTAGTTCCCCAATTAGGGATCGAACCCAAGCCCTCAGCAGTGAGAGCGAGGAGTCCCAACTGCTGGACCACTAGGGAATTCTCAGCACTGATATTTTTTAAAGCTCCCCAGATAGTCTAGGGTGCTGCCACTTGACTTTGAGTGTCACCTCCACAAGGAATCCTCTTGCCTCACCATCCAGGCAGGACCCTGGGCTCCCAGCCCCCTCAATGGCTCTGCAGTCTCATCATTTCTCCTACAGCCATCCCCTTAGCACTGCCATCTCTTCTCACACTCCTGCTCCTGTTACACACATGTACGCATATACGCACACTCATAAACACTCACACTAACACAGACTCTCACACACAGGGACCCAGAGAACAAACCTCTCAGCAAGTCCATGTGAGTCATAAGAGGCTCTTGCATGTGAGTTGTTCTCTTAACTACACTGTGAGCTTCCGGAAGTAACTGTGTCTTCTCACCCTGTGAGGGTCCCCACAGCATCTAGCAGAGTCCCAGGCTCCAGGAACTTTAAGTGCTAAATGTCCAAAGGGTCCACTGATCCCTTTAGCCAAAACTCAGTGGACAATGCACCTCCTTGAGCCCCAGACTTGGTATCCTGAAGTAGACTCACACGGCTACTGAATATTCCATACCCTAGCCTGGGTTTGTGTTTTGGCTCCAATGCTTATGAACTCTGTGGCCTTCAGCTCAACCTGTTCTCTAGGCCTCAGCTTCTGTAGCAGCCAAATGACAACAAGAATGGTAATCCACTCTTGGCTGGGAAATCCCATGGATAGAGGAGCCTGGTAGGCTACAGTCCATGGGGTCACAAAGAGTTGGACATGACTTAGCAACTAAATGACAATAATTTTTTAGAGTAGCTTTGGACTCACAGCAAAATTGATTAGAAAACATGGACAGTTCCCAAAAACATAGATAGTTCTCTCCTCCCTACAAACTCCCCAATTATGAATGTTTCCCAACAAAGTAGTACATTCATAATAATTAATTAATTTTGACACATGATTATCACGCAAAGTTCATAAATTGTGTTACAGTCTGATTTTGCTGTTACGTATTACTACCCACATCATAGCATTGTTAGATAATACTACAATAAAGTACTTTGCAATTACATGCATGCTAAGTTGCTTCAGTCGTGTCTGACTCTTTGCAACCCCATGACCATAATCCACCAGGCTCCTCTGTCCATGGGATTCTCCAGGCAAGAATACTGGAGTGGGTTGCCGTTTCTTTCTCCAGGGGACCTTCCTGATCCAGGGATCAAACCCACATCTCTTGCATCAGCAGGCAGGTTCTTTACCACTAGTGCCACCAAAGTGTCTGGCAGATAGAAAACACTCAATGAATGTTTCGATGAATGATTTCAGTAGGCACATCTACAGACCAAAGTTTGCTCTGAAATGATCCTTAAAGCCCAACTTGAGTGTGTGTATCGTCTTCTCTAAACAAGGACAACCGCAAAAACAGTCTCCAGATGGTACGGTGCCTAGCGCCGGTGTCCTCTCTGGGTGACTCTGCAGCTTGGGCTCTGACAATTTTCAGTTTAAAACAGCTACCCAGGAAGTGCCAATCCATGGCTCATCTCTTTCATTCTTCCCCTGTAAGGGAGTACAGAGCAAGTGGCAAAAATGTTTGAGATTAATCCTAGAAATTGGACCAGTCTCATAGATGGCTGGGTTTCCCTGATGGCTCAGCAGGTGAAGAATCCTCCTGCAACGCAGGAGACCCAAGAGATGTAGGTTCAATTCCTGAGTTGGGAAGATTCCTGGGAGAAGAAAATGGCAACCCACTCCAGTTTTCTTGCCTGGAAAATTCCATGGACAGAGGAGCCTGGTGGGCTACAGTCCATGGGGTTGCAAAGAGTCAGACTGAGCAATTAAGCATGCATGCATGCTTAATCAGCCACAAGGCATGGGGTGGGGAGGTGGGGGTGAGGAGGTTAAGTGTGAATGACCTCAGAATTACCGGCAGAACTTGTTACATAGACAAGGGGTGAGTTCCACTGTCAGAGACTCTGATTCCAGAGGTCTGACTCAGTGGTTCTTCCAAACAACAGTCCAGGTGATTCTGGGGCAGGTAATTCGGATAATTGTTGAGACATTGATCTTGTAGACTAAACGAAGGGGGTTGTGAAGGAATGTGGTTCTGATGTCAGACACTTCAAGTTTGAATCAGTTACCTAATCTGTGAGTCTTAGTTTTGTCATTTGTAAGAGTAATAAAACCCATTTCACGGGATTATTATGAGTGTCAAATGCCTGGCATTCCCACAAGGGAATCTATAAGATGGGAAGAGGAGGCCTGTTGGGCAAACACATAAAAGTATCAGGCTTCAGAATCCAGGTGCAGGATGTATCTTGAAGATATGTGGGCTCTTTCCAAGCTTCTCTCTAGTTGTGGCAAGGGTTTAGTTGTCCCACAGCATGTGAGATCTTAGTTCGCCCAAACAGCAATTGTACCAGTGCCCCCCTGCACTGGATTCTTAACCACCGGACCACCATGTAAGCCCCTCCTCTTGTGTTTTTTTAAGATGGTGCATATAGGAAGGGGGCTTCCCAGGTGACTCAGTGGTAAAGAACCCGCCTGCCAATGCAGGAGACACAGGCTCAATACCTGGGTCTGGAAGATCCCCTGGCGAAGGGCATGGCTACCCACTCCAGTATTCTTGCCTGGAGAATTCCATGGACAGAGTAGCCTGGTGGGCCACAGTCCATAGGGTCACAGAGAGTCTGACACAACTGAGCATGCACATAGATATATATGACAACGAATATGTGCTATGAAGGGAATCATCCAGAATGAAGAAGAAAATGTGACGGTGCAGAAGGAAGAGGAAATAATTAGGAAGGCTAAGTGCTAGAGACGGTGGTGGGAGCTGGACTCAGTGTGTCTGGGTCTTGCCAGGGAGCAAGGACCACAGAGGGTTGGAGCAGAGGGGAACAATTGTTGGGAGCTTTGTAGACTTGGCAGTGAAAGAAGAGGAAGTTCTCCTCTAATTATTTCTGTTTTCTCCATGAAAGTGAGAATGAGGGCGGAGACGGGAGAGATTGGAGAAGACAGGTGGTGAAATCACCCTTTGGGAGAATGGGACAAAAATTGACCAGAGAAATAGAGTTGAAAGGCTGTGTGTGTCTGAGAGCCCTCTTAAAAATGATGGCCCCCAATTTGAAGTGAGGTTACTCAACATTACTGAGGCTCTTCTCCAGCCTTATTCAGCTCACTTGGTGTACAAGTCAAGAAGAGAGGGAGAGAGGGCAAGGGCTGATTGACACAGCGATCATGGATTCTAGGCTGAGCAGGAAAGTACGTGCAGATAAGCACACGTCACGTTCACCATCACCGCCGTCTTCGACTGCCGGAGCAGTTGTTACTTTCACTTGTGTTTTAAAGCTACGAAATAGAATTTACTACAAGACATAGCATTTTATTTGCTTTTAAAACTTATTTTTTATATCTATAAAGATATGAAAGACCTTGGGAAAACTGGATTTTTTTTAATCTGTCATGATAGGCTCCCGGGTTTTTTGTTGTTTTTTTTTTATTTTTACAGAGTACAGATAAGACATAGGGAAGCCTGGGAACAACTTTCTCATGCAGTCTTCACCCACATAAGGGTCAGTTTCTGAGAAACCATGTGCTCTGCTGATGAACAACTCAGGTAGCGGTGGGAGGCAGATCTGGCCTCCAAGCCACTTTCCATCACTGACTGACTCTAGCCAGGTTCCTTCACTTTTTCACCCCAGTCTTCTCAGTCATGTAATCAGGAAACAGCATGTACCTCCTAGAATGGCAATAAGGATTAAGTAAGAAAATCCATGTAAAGTGCCTAGCAAAGTGCCTGGTATATACCAAACATTCAGTAAAAGATAATCCTATTCTTCTATTAGATACTGACTTTCCCAGTCTCCCTTGTGCCCAAGAATGTCTAATTGACCTTGTTATGGCTTATGAGAGATTAAGAGAAGTCATCTGAGAGGCTTCTGAATTTTTTTTTTTTTGGTTTCCTATAAAGGAGGCAGGCATGATATAATACACATAAGAGTCCCCAACCTGCATATGCACACACACACACACACACACACACACACACACACACACTTTCTTTCATCTTTCTTCCTTGAATTGAGATGAAATGCTTGGAGTTGTGGTAGCTATTTTGTGATAAACATGAAGGCAACAGTCAAAAGCTAAAGACAGAAAAGCTGAAATGAAGAATTGACCCTAGATCCTTGATAAGACCCAGAGCTGATGAACCAACCTCAGAATGCTCTTCAGAGTTTTTAAGTGAAATAATAAATGCTTGAGTATTTAAGCCACTATTAATTAATTGCCACAGGACTTCCCTGATGGTCCATGGCTCAGACTCTGAACTCCCAATGCAGGGGGAAAGGTTCCATCCCTGGTCAGGGACCTAGATCCCACATGCTGTAACTAAGAGTTTGCATGCTGCAACTAGGAATCCGCATGCCACAACTAAAGATACCAAATGCAGCAACAAAGATCAAAGATCTCACGTGCTGCAACTAAGACCCAGCACAGCCAAATAAATATTTTTAAAGAATTAAAAAATCACATGTACCCCCATGGTGGATTCATGTCAATGTATGGCAAAACCAATACAATATTGTAAAGTAAAAAAAAAAAAAAACTAAATTAATTAATTAAATAAAATAAAAAATCAATCATCACTCACAGCCTAAAGCATCCCTAATTGATTCAATAATATTGTCTATTAGGATTTATTCCAAGCTCCCATCATTGTTCCTTTTTTGACTTGGAGCAGGGAGTCACATCTCTGAGCACCAACTGGGCATTATGAGAGGCAGTACTTAAACCAGGTCATCCACAGTAATGTTGAGCTCCCCTATTATTTTCCATAAAGTCCTCCTCTACAAAGGCTCCAGTAAATGATGTCAGATTCGTGATCTCCAAAGAAGATTTAGCTTCGGGACCAGGGACCAGGCTTGATCACTCAAGAGCTTTTGAGTAGCAGAGTTTTATTAAAGTATAAAAGGGACAGAGAAAGCTTCTGACATAGACATCAGAAGGGGGACGGAGGGTGCCCCAGTTGCTAGTCTTAGCAAGGCCTTATATACTTTTACCAGACCCACTCCCACAACATACATCTTAAGATAACAACATTAGTCAGAAGATTCTATTGTTATATTGACAAAGACAAAGCAATGTAGAAAAAAGTTTGTCTTTTTCTTCTGCTTGAGAGTCCCAGACCCCTGTCTCTTTCTCAAGGGCCCCGGACTCCTTATCAACCTACCTAAGGATGAACTCTCTCACCAACACGATCAGCAAATGAGGGGCTCTTAGCCCTGCATGACTCAAAAATGCTTCTCAGAGATTCCTCCTTATGATACCATATTTGCAGTCCCCTGGACCAATCCCAAGTTTCATGTGTCTCATATCATATTAACACTCTTCTCACTATTCTGGGTCATTTCCTGGGTATTCTAGTCTGCTTCAAAAGAAAATAGAAAATTTTTCATAATATTTTCAAAATAGAAAGTTTTTCAATAGAAAAACTTGTAATTCTGAGAACCAGGTTCCACAATTGCCCACAAGGGCAGAGAGATGTGAACATGTGAGCAAACACACAGAAACTTAACACAGTGCTTACTTAGCACAAAGGCTGGTCATAGTGGTCTCTCAATGAAAGGCCACTGTTATTACCACGGTCATGACCATTACCAGTATATAACACAGTGGTTGTCACTTCTAAAGTCAGCTCCTCCACAAAGGAAGGAAAGCCCTGTCCTTCCAAGTCCACCCACCCTCTGTGACTTAAAGATCAGGACTTCTTCTGAGGTGGTGTGTTCCCAGGGCAGGAGGGGAATCCCAGGTGCTGGTAAGTGAGCAGGTACCTGATAGGTTACATGAAGAAAGAGGCGGGACTTAGACTGACCATTCAGAAGATGAGTCAGAGCCATGGTGAAGAATCACACCCTATCTTCCCAACCTGGGCTGAAAGTCAAGATGAATTTTGCATTATTCATCACCCAACAAGTATTTATTGAGGTACATGGCAAGTGCTCAAAATTGTACTGTAAAATTCCCCTAGAAAACAAGGGAGACAGTGAGATATATCCTGCAGAGGGGGTTTATGGCTTGATTAAAGGCATTTATTCCAGGAAAACATCCTCAGGTCTCGGCCATTCACTTTCCCGGAATTCTAACTGAGGTACTAAGCTGGAAGATCCCCAAAGATACACAGCAAGCTTCCAATGTGCTCTCCTCTAACACATACACTGCACCTCTATAAACAAGCCAGTCCAAGGCAACTAAATGATGATGTGGTGGGACTCCCCTTTATTTGGGGCCAAAGCAATAAGCAACCTCCTTGTGCTCTGGTCTCTGCTCTGCCCCAGTGGGGAAACACCACAGTGCCTGAAGTAGTGCAAGAGGGCAGGACCACAGCCAGGACTCCTGCATCTCCATTGGCAAACCACCCCACCACCTCCACCACTGAGTTGCTGCACAACTACAGGCGGATCACAGAGCCTCCCTGGACCGCCATCGCCCATCTCCCTAAGTGCCAAGTGAAGGGGCTGAAATCAATGACTTCTGTGATGGTTATTTTCACATGTCAATGTGGCTAGGCCATGGTGCCCAGGTATGTGGTCAAACATTATTCTGGATGTTTATGTGAGGGTGTTTTGGGTGAGACTAAGCTTTAATCTGTGGACTTTGATAAAAAAACAAACGTATGGATACCAAGATGGGAAGGGGAGTATGGAATGGATTGGGAAGAGATTGGGAGTGACCTATATATACTGTTATGTATACAATAGGGCTTCCCAGGTGGCACAATGGACTTCGAGTAAAGCAGATTCACTTCCCCAAGCAAGAGGGAATTCTGCGAGCAAATGGCCTTTGGACTCAAACTCATCTCTTCCTAGGTCTCCAGCCTGCCAGCTTACCCTGTAGATTTATTTTATACTCTTTCTGAGCCCATAATTATAAGAGCCAATTCCTTTTTTTTTTTAAGAATATATGTATATATGTGTGTGTCTATGTTAGATATAATACGTATATGTATGAATGTGTGGTTGTTTGTTGGTTGTTTCTCTAGAATAACTAATACACTCCCCCAAACTCTTTTCTACTTCTAAGATGCTGGAGTCTGACTGGTGGCAGAGGGGAAGGTGGGGGCCTATTTCTCAGGCTGTGGCTTCCCAGGGCAGGGATGTCAAAATGATCAGGACAATGTCCTCTTTCAGGAGGACTTATGCAATGGGCCTCCTCGGCACAGCAATAAATGCCAGCAGTTCCAGAACTGGGACACTATGTACTGTGGGGTACAGACAGAGATAAATTGATATGAATCCAGCCAAGAGGAATCCAAGGTAGGATGTTAGGCAGCCCACCGGGTTTGCCATCCACTGTCAGGACCTCCCCAGATACTCACTGCATTAAGACGCTGTTACCTCAGAGGCAGGAAGAAAGGTTTTTTGGTGTTTTTGTGTGTGTGTGTGTGATGGATGAGGTGTTGCTGTACAGCAGTGTCTGCTGTAGAGTAGACAAAGAGCCTGCCTCTGCGAGACAGAACTGGGGGAAGGAAGAGGGAGGGAGAGCAGACTGATACTGAAACCCATCTGAAGACCACAGCATCAGAAGCACCTGCCCCACACCAGCTGTCATCTGGATGCTCTGGGACTGTTTCAAGGCTATTTAACAACTCCAGGCAGATCCCAGCCACGGCTTTCAGAACTGGAGAGGCCACAGGTGGGAGATGGCAGCTCACTCTCAAGCTCCACTGCAGTCTCTTCTTCCTCCTTAAGTCCTGTGTGTCCTGTATCCCATCCAAGGCCCTCTTCTCTTCCATTCTACACCCTTCTATGTTGTCCCAAAACTTCACCCCTCCTGTTCTGCTGTGCTCCTGAGCAGAGCTCCCAGAGAATGCAAGCATCATGAGAGCAAAGACGGTCACCTCCTGTTCTCTGCTATGCCCCCAGCACCTGGAACAGCTTCTGGACCATAATCAGTGATTAATAAATATCTGTTTATTAATCTATGAATTGATGAATGAACTGCACACAGCCACGTGTAGACATCTCCACTTGGGCTCTCCTGGACTGAGCGTGTATAAAACCAAACACTTGATTTTCCCTCAAAACCTGGGATCGTCTCTCCACCACCCATTTTCTTGCTAAGACCTGACATCTGGGCATCACCCTAATCTCCTTTGCTCTCTTATCACCTCCCAATTTCAATGAGTCTCCAAGTTCTAATCTTCTTAATATTTCTTACGTGTTCAGTTTTCTCTTCCTTCACCTAGAATGAGGAAGGAGGCACCATCATTCCTTTTGTAGTATAGTCATCTGTTGACCTTTCTGCTTTAGCAATCAGCCATGTGACAGCAAAGCCCTAAAGTTCTGACATTTATCTGTATGTGTGACGGGGTGGTGGTAGAGGAGGTAGTTCCCAGAATCCGAATACTCCCTTCTTATTTGCAGAAAATCCTCCACTAAGTGAGAGACAGTGAAAAGCCAGGCCTCTGACTTCCCCAACAGAAGTCAAGGGAGCCATCGTACTCTCCCTGCAGTCATGATCACATGACTTGGCCCCAACCAAACAGAGGCCTCCTCCCCAGGAATAAAAATCTGGGGGGAGGAAAGCAAAGAGGGAGGTTCACTCAGAACTTTTCCGTGCTCCAGCCTTCGTGGGGGCTGTCCCAGCAGGGTGGCGCTGGCAGTGAGTCCTAACCAGCAGACTGCCCCTGGGGTAGGCCCTGGGCTGTGTTCTCTGCAGCCTGGCTCCCTTGGCCCTGCCTGCTGCCCAATTCCTGCTCTCCATCACTCTGAGAAGTGAGCAGTAGTCTTCTGACACATCCCTCTTATTCATAAGTTTATTGGAATCAGTTTCTGGGCTATAGCTAAGAACTCTGACGGCCAAACCTCGTGTTGCCTGTCCTAAACTCCAGCATCTAACAGAGTGCTTGGTTGTTGTTGCTGTTGTTTAGTGGCTCAGTCGTGTCCAACTGTTTGTGACCGCATGGACAATATCCCACCAGGCTCCTCTGTCCATGCTATTTCCCAAGCAAGAATACTGGAATGGGTTGCTATTTCCTTCTCCAGGGGATCTTCCCTACCCAGGGATGGGACCCATGTCTCCTTCATTGGAAGGTGGATTCTTTACCACCAAGCCACCAGGGAGGCCCAGAGTGCCTGGCAGCTAACAGGTAATGTGTTCAGTTCAGTTTAGTTCAGTCGCTCAGTCGTGTCCAACTCTTTGTGACCCCATGAATCACAGCATGCTAGGCCTCCCTGTCCATCACTAACTCCCGGAGTTTACCCAAACTCATGTCCATCAAGTTGGTGATGCCATCCAGCTATCTCATCCTCTGTCATCCTCTTCTCCTACTGCCCCCAATCCCTCCCAGCATCAGAGTCTTTTCCAATGAGTCAACTCTTCATGAGGTGGCCAAAGTATTGGAGTTTCAGCCTCAGCATCAGTCCTTCCAATGAACACCCAGGACTGATCTCCTTTAGGATGGACTGGTTGGATCTACTTGCAGTCCAAGGGACTCTCAAGAGTCTTATCCAACACCACAGTTCAAAAGCATCAATTCTTCAGCACTCAGCTTTCTTCACAATCCAACTCTCACATCCATACATGACCACTGGAAAAACCATAGCCTTGACTAGACGGACCTTTGTTGGCAAAGTAACGTCTCTGCTTTTGAATATGCTATCTAGGTTGGTTATAACTTTCCTTCCAAGGAGTAAGTGTCTTTTAATTTCATGGCTGCAATCACCATCTGCAGTGATTTTGGAGCCCAGAAAAATAAAGTCTGACACTGTTTCCACTGTTTCTCCATCTATTTGCCATGAAGTGATGGGACCGGATGCCATGATCTTAGTTTTCTGAATGTTGAGCTTTAAGCCAACTTTTTCACTCTGCTCTTTCACTTTCATCAAGAGGCTCTTTAGTTCTTCACTTTCTGCCATAAGGGTGGTGTCATCTGCATATCTGAGGTTATTGATATTTCTCCCGGCAATCTTGATTCCAGCTTGTGCTTCTTCCAGCCCAGCATTTCTCATGATGTACATGATGTACAATATGAAAAAATAATGGATTAGGGATGAATTAAAGGAGGAAGAAAGGAAGCAAGGGAAGGAGGGGAGAGAGAGGAAGGAAAGACAACCATTCTTATTCATTTTTGCCCTTTGGCAACTTCTCAGGTGAGCTTGGGAGTAGGGAGAGAAAGGCTGGGACACTGTGGACCACTCTAAGTATATGAGCTTCAGTGGGATGCATGCTGCTTGTTTGTTTTGTGGTTTTATTTTGTTGGGTTATGTTTTGTTTTGTTTTTCAGCACTAGAATTCTCCTCCCTCTTCACTGGCTGTATCTGGAAGTCCTTAGGAAGTGTGAGAAAATGTACCATCCCAAATTCTGAGAAATCACTAGCAATCAGGCAATAAGTTGACAGCCAAGTACAACAGTGACTCCAGTATGACTCCCTGAGCCGGGAAAGCAAGGCAAGGAAGGAGTAGAACCTGTGCGATTGTGGAGAGAGAATAGGAAACTGAGATTCTGGGAAGGCACATAAATAGAGCTTGTAAAATGCCCATGCTTTATGAAAACCAGCTGAGAGTATAAATAACTTTTCCAAAAACCATTCTGCCATTCCCTTGGACACAGTAATTACACATCTAAGCACCTATCTTAATGAAGCAATCAGAGATATGGACACGTGTATCACAACTACTGAAGCCCGAGCACCAGAAGTCTGTGCTTTCTGCAACAAGAGAAGCCACCGCAGTGAGAGCCCGTGCACCGCAACTAGGGAATAATCCCCTCCAGCAGCAACTGGAGAAAGCCCAAGAGCAGCACCATGGCCCAGAGCATCCATAAATAAATAAAATAAAAACGAAATATGGACAACAGGGAATTCTCTGGTGGTCCAATGGTTAAGACTCCATGCTTTCAACGCAGGGGGCATGAGTTTAATTCCTGTCTGAGAACTAAGATCCCACATGCCACATGGCCAAAAAATAAAAAGAAATATGGGAAGATTTTATGTATAAGAATCATCACGTTAATATTATTTATAACTAGAAAAACAACATTAAGAAAATAGCTGAGTAATACATGTCTCTTTGATACAATGGAACATTAGGCAGGCATTAAAAATAATGTTCACAAAGGGGTCTTAAAAGTTACAAGAAAATGTGGTGACGTAATGTTATATGGAAAAGTCATGGGAAAGGAGCATCTCTTCAGTAAATGGTGTTAGTAAAACTAGACATCCATGTGCAAAAGAATAAAATTAGACCACCATCTCATACCATACACAAAATTAAAATGGATTAAAGACTTGAATGTAATACCTGAAATCATAAAACTAAGAGAAGAAAACATAAATGACAATCTCCTTGGTATCAATCTTGGTGATGATTTTTTGGATTTGATACTGAAAGCCCAGGCAACAAAAGCAAAAATAAACAAGTAGGGCTGCCTTAAAGTACAAGCTTCTGCACAGCAAAGAAGCCATTAACAAAATAAAAAGCAAGCTATCAAATGGGAGAAGATATTTGCAAGTCATATATCTGATAAGGGGTTAATAAAAGATGCCTACTCCTTGGCAGAGAAGTTATGACCAATCTAGACAGCATATTAAGAACCAGAGACATTTCTTTGCTGACAAAGGTCCATCTGGTCAAAACTATGGTTTTTCCAGTAGTCATGTATAGATGTGAGAGTTGGACCATAAAGAAAGCTGAGCACTGAAGAATTCATACTTTTGAACTGTGGTGCTGTAGAAGACTCTCGGGAGTCCGTTGGACTGCAAGGAGATCCAGCCAGTCCATCCTAAAGGAAGTCCTGAATATTCATTGGAAGGACTGATGCTGAAGCTGAAGCTCCAATACTTAGGTCACCTGATGTGAAGAACTGACTCACTGGAAAAGTCCCCGATGCTGGGAAAGATTGAAGGCAGGAGCAGGGGACGACAGAGGATGAGATGGTTGGATGATGTCACTGACTCAATGGACATGAGTTTGAGCAAGCTCTGGGAGGTGGTGATGGACAGGAAAGTCTGGCATGCTGCAGTCCATGTGGTCGCAGAAAGTCGAACACAACTGAGCAACTGGACTGAACTGAACTGATTCAAAATATATAAAGAACTCATACAACTCAACAGCAAAAACAAACAATCCCATTTTAAAATGGGAAGAGAATAGACATTTTACAAAGACATATAGATGGCCAATAGACACATGAAAAGGTGCTCAATGTCACTAATTATTGGAGAAATGCAAGGCAAAACAACATTGAGATCACTTCACATCTACCGGAATGGCCATTATCAAAAAGACAAGAAATAACAAGCGTTGGCAAGGATTTGGAGTAAAGAAATCACTTGTGCACTGCTGGTGGGAATGTAAATTGGTGAAGCCGCTGTGGAAAACACTATGGAGATTCCTCAAAAAAACTAAAAACAGAACTACTATATGATCCAATAATTCCATTTCTGAGTGTTTATCCAAGGCAAACAAAAACAGTAACTCAAAAAGATAAACGCACCCCCCTATTCACTGCAGCATTATTTACAACACCAAGACATGGAAGCCACCAAAGTGTTTGTCATTGGATGAATAGATAAAGAAAATGTGCTATATGTTTATAATGGAATATTATTCAGCCATAAAAAGAAGGAAATCTTGCCATTTGCAACACCGTGGATGAAACTTGAGGACATTGTGCTAAGTGAAATAAGTGAGACAGAAACAGACTGATACCATATGGTCTTACTTATACGTGAAATTAGAAAAAAAAAAACTGAACTCATCAACAGGGAAGAGATTGGTAGTTACCAGAGATGAGGGTGGGGAGCAAAATGAACGAAGGCTGTCAAAAAGTACAAACTTTTAGTTATAAAATTAATGTGCAGCATGCTGACTATAGTAATATTGTGTTGCATATTTGAAAGCTGCTAAGAATACAGATCTTAAAAGTTCTCATTGTATAAAAAAAAATTGTAACCATGTATGGTGATGGATGTTAACTAGACTAATTGTGTTCATCATTTCACAATATATACAAATGTCTAATCATCACATTGTACACCTGAAACTAATATAATGTTGTATGTCAATTATGTCTCAACTTCAAAAGTAATAAAATACAATTTAATAAAGAAAAGATGCATGTAAAATAATGAATAGAGCATGGTCACAAACAAAGAAAAATACCTACATGGGAACAAAGACTGAGAAGAAATGATCAAAATGTTATCAGGGGTTGTCTCTACATAATGGAATTATGTAACTTTCTATAGTTCTCTATAATGGGTCAATATTAATTTGTTGATCAAGAAAAAGGACATACAGTAAAATCCTGGAGTTAAAAATGAAAATTAGATCACCAATGCTATATTTTGTTTTCAGGTTTTTCATTATTTTATCTATTTATTTCTTTATTTTAATTGTATGTGTGGCTGCCCTGGGTCTCTGTTGCTGTGCACGGGCTTTCTCTGGTTGCAGCAAGCAGGAGCTCCTCTCAAGTTGCGGTGCGCGGGCTTCTCACTATGGCTTCTCTTGTTGCTGAGCACAAGCTCTGGAACACAGGCTCAGCAGTTGTGGTACATGGGTTTAGTTGCCCTGTGGCATGTGGGATCTTTCTGGACCAAGGATCAAACCCATGTCCCCCGAGTTGGCAGGTGGATTCCCAACCACTGGATCCCCCAGGGAAGTCCTCATATTTTGCATTTAATTCAGAGCTTTTGGGTTGATTCTGAGGCTAAAGAAGCCCTACCTTCTGCCCAATCACCTTACCTGCCACCTGCCACCTTCCTCTCAGGTGAAGTTTGAAGGGAAGTTTCTGCCATCTCCTGGCACACAGTCCCCTCCTTTCCCCTTATGATTCTAGCCTGTTTCTCTCACCGAAACTTCACCCCTACCTTCTCAGATCTTTAGTTTGGATTCATTAACCTGGCCCACGGGTGACGCGTCTTCTAAGGAGCCACTCTCTCAGGTAGGTGTGTCTCTACAAGGATGCGACAAAATAACCCATTTTCAGTGACTAGGACGTGTGGCATGTGTCACAACCATCCACCACTTGAAAACTTTGGGATGACAACCCATAATTTAGCAAGACTCATCAGTTCCTCCTAGACCCTCTGTCTGAACTCTGAGGAGTTGCTACAGGTTTATTCACTCATAGGTCCAGCACCTTAGCCCATCTAACGTGGAGAAACAGTTATGCACATCCTGTCACAGAATTAATATATTTCCTCATCAAATACACAGTTGCTCTTTACTCAGTATAATATCACAACCTTTGTATTAATCTCAGTTTCTCCTTGCAACAATATATTCTTCTTGCAACAACATATTTTTCTTGCAATAAATGTTAGAACAAAGCTCATATAATTAAATACCCTTGTCACTAAACTATTATACAGCCAAGATCAACTACTCATCAGGTCTGCTCCAGCTTGTTCTGAAATTGTACATAAAATAGACTGTTAGTGTTAATCGCCTCAGTAAAAATAATATTTATAATATAATAGCAATGGCTCATTATGTGCCAAGCACCGTACCAGACTCATAATACCCTTTAATGTTCACAAGAACCCATACAGAAACTGAGCCACAGAGAGGCTGAATACCTTGCCCCACATCACACAACTAAAAACAGTGGAGCTGGGCAGGCTTTCTCAGAGCACCCTAAGTACCCCCTTCCCCTTTCACGGGTTCTATTCCATCATCCCAACTGTGTCTCCAAAAGAGAAATAGTTCTTATCCCCAACAAACAGCACTCTTGAACTTCTGCTTTTGGTATCCTAAGATTCTCTCTGTTTTGCAACTCAAAATTAACTGTTCTAAAACCTCACACCTTCATGTCTCCGGTGTTTTTATTTTTTCAACTTAAGTATCCATCTCATTTTCTAATGTTATTCTTATGCATTATTTTTAGCATTTTTAGAAAGTTTTCTAAGAGCTGAATCCCCTCTCTTAACATATTTTTACATTTTAAAAAGCCTACCTAGAGGAAGCAGACTAGAATCATTCTAGGAGCTGGGTACATGGTCAAGTAAATATTATTTTAATAAATGGGAAAAAAATTAATGAAGCCAAGAATATGCATGGTGGAATTTGGTTTGTTGGCAGCAGTCTACTAAAGAAGATATTTCTGAGTTATCTTCCAGGGAAAGCAAAACAAATCAAAACAGAAACTAGTGCTCTTGACACTTTTTCAGGCTCGGGAAATGGGAACCCATGGAAATTTCTACCTAATGATTTGACTGGCCAGGAATTCACCCTGTCTGCTTTCAAAGGGTTGTCCTCCGAGGTCTGGCTGTGATAAAAGTGGCAACCATCAAGAAGTGACTCTGAAAAGAGAAGAATGAGACAGGAAAAGAGAGGTAGTAGGTCATGTGACTGCTAAATGTCAACTACAATTGCAAGATGCCAAGAACTATTGTCCAACTGATAAGGTATCATAAGTCAAAAAATAAACATGTGACAACATTTAGGTTTATGCTTGTAACCATAATGTTAATTTATAAAAATTAACATTTGAAGATGGGTGAATGTGCACCTCTAGGAAGTGGGGTGGTGAGGTCAGGAGAGAGCAAAAAGCTTTTTTATCTCACATATACCTTCTATACTATCTGAAATCTTAAACAAGGAATAGGTATTGCTATTGTTCTTCAGTCGCTCAGTTGTGTCCAACTCTTTGCCACCCCATGGACTGCAGCACGCCAGTCTTCCCTGTCCTTCCCTATCTCCCAGAGTTTGCTCAGACTCATGTCTGTTGAGTTGATAATGCTATCCAACCATCTCATCCTCTGTTGCTCCCTTCTCTTGCCATCAATTTTTCCCAGCATCAGGGTCTTTTGTTGTTGCTATAATAGAAAAATAAAATGGTCAAAAATTACAATAATGTATATATACATATAATATATATCTATCTATATATGTGTATACATGTGCATATACATGGAAACATGCCTGCCATGAATATATGCACATGTATGTATATACATACATCTTCTCAAATATTCTTTTTTCCTTAGGGTGGTTTGTAAAGCTCATGTGGGTACCTATTTTCACCTCATCAACTTCTGTATGCTTTCCAAAAAAAATGAGTGAACCAAAACTTTTAGTCAAAGATCCTTCTATTTAGATAAAGAAATAAAAACACCCTTTCCACTGACATTCACAGAGAAGCTACGATTACTAGAAGGCAAGGTGCTAGGCATCGAGATGCAGGGATGAATAACTCCAAGTGTTTCTGATTAAGATGAGGGTAAAAAGTGCAAATGGCTAACCATGATGATAATACAAATACAGTAAGTGGTAAAACTGAAGAAAAGAGCTCAAGAACTCCAGATGATGGCAAAAAGAGCATCAATCACAGGTGTGAGCTCTTCTTTGGTGGAGAGGGGAAGTGTCTGGAAGGCAGAGAGTTTGCAGTTACTTTCACTTGTCCTGAAGTTTGGGAGCTGAAAGACACCCACCTCAGTTCTCCCCATTTGTCATCCTGTTCCAGCCAACTCTAGGCCAAAGCAGAGGCCAGGATCCAGACACAAAGAAATCCTTTCCCTCCCTCTGCCACTCTACAGCCGGTTTATCTTAGGAGACAGGAAACTAGAAGACTTTCTGAGTCTCCCTAGAGCCTAGATCCCCAGAACTCTGGGCTGACATGTGAATCTTATTCTTTTCCAGGAACTGAGGGCCTCTGAAAACAAGAGGCATACAGACCACCCCTTGCTTATGAGAAGTTGTGGAACCCTCCCTAGTAACCAGTGACGCACAATCTGGTGCTTCCATTGTCTGCTCATCAGATTGGCAGAATTTTCAAAGACTGGGCAAATTTATGTTGTTGAGGGTGCAAGATAAAGGACACACCCACTCATTGCCGGTTGGGGTAGAAACTGGCTTAACCTCTTGGAAGGGCAGGTGGAAGCAACTCCATTAAGTTCACATGCAAACCCACAACTGACAACCCCACAAGGACATCTTTGCAGAAAGATATATGGACAAAACGCTAACGTGGATGCTTGTAATAGCAGAACATTGTAAACCACTGAAATGACAATCAATGAAGATACAGTTAAATTGATGGCAACATATCTATCTTAGGGAATACCAAGTGCAACAATTAAAAACAATAAGGCAGATCTCCTTGTCTTGTCACAGGTAGGATGACAAGCAAAGAATGCAAGTGTCATAGAGGTACAGGGTGTGATCTGACCTGTATTTTTAAAAATAGATGTGTTTGTGTGAATTCAAGTGTCAGAGAAAGTGTCCCTTGTTGTCTAAAATTTTATTACATGTATTCATATTTCACTTACTGAATTTTTATAGTGAAAGAAAAATAAGAATATTTTAAAATTCCTATTTCACTTATTGAATTTTTTAAAGCAAAAGAAAGAGTATTTTAAAATATGACAAGAGAAAGTGGAAATAATTTTTTTCTCTCTTTTTTGCTGTGCCATGTGGCATATGGGATCTCCCCTGACCAGGGATTGTTCCCCCTGCATTGGGAGTGTGGAGTCTTAACCACTGAACTGCTGGGGAAGTCCCAAGAATTTTTAAGTCAGGGGAGACCAGTGGGCTGCCCAGAACTCTAAGTGGTGAATTCAGCACAGTTCAGGTATTTGTCTTCAGCCCAACAGGCTAAGCAGACTTTGCTATACCAGACCTGAGTGGTTTAACCTCCCAGCAGCAAATTCAAAGTAGCTAAGCTCAGTGGTGACTGATGGAGAAATACGGACTTGTCACCTACAGCGAGGTGTCTCAACCTCCGCACTGTTGACTTTGGGGGCTGGGTGACTGTTGTGTGTGGCGGTGATGTCATGACACGTGTAGCAGCATTCCTGGCCTCTATCCTCCAGATGCCAGTATCACATCTCTCCCCCAATTGTGACAACCAAAAATGTCTCTAGATGGTGCCAAATGTCCCCTGTGCGGGTGTTGCCAGAATCGTCCCCAGCTGAGAGCCACTGATTTACAGCGAGAAATGTAACTGCCAGGAAAGCCAGATGCTGCTCTGCAGGAAAATGACAAGAGCAACCGAACTACAACGGAAGGTCGCTAGGAGAGCAGGAAGTCAGGACAAAGGCAGTTAAAAAAAAAAATAAGAAAATATGATTTAAATATCTGATGACTTTGACCTAGGACAGCCTCACACTGTCCAGAGGAATCTCTGTCTCTGGACAGTGACTTTGGTTGGGCACTGCAAGCTCTTTCCCCTCTGACCCACACTAACTAATGGTTCCCCTTTGATCAGCACTTTTATCCCCTCAGAGAACCAATGTGGTCCATTGTGTGAACACTCCTTAAACAGACCCATGACCTTGAATGACACAGGCGTGTAAACCCATAGAAGCAGGTGACCTCTGAGGGCAACAGAGCTCCAAATGCTCCACCACAATCGCATCCTTGCTTTGAAACTGTTTCATCTTAAAACTCTATGTGAGTTTGCAACTATACTTCAATTAAAAACATAAATCTAGGTAAGAATCTGAGGAAAAAAAAAAAACTCTATGTGACTTTGCCTTCTGCTCTGCCTTATATGCATGTTTTTATTTTAACAAAAAGCAAATACATTTCCCAAATCCTAAATAGTAAACTTCGGGACATCATGTTGCCGACGAAGGTCAATATAGTCAAAACTACGGTTTTTCCAGTAGTCGTGTACAGATGTGAGAGTTGAACCATAAAAAAGCCTGAACACAAAAGAATTGATGCTTTCAAACTGTGGTAGTGGAGAAGACTCTTGAGAGTCCCTTGGACTGCAAGGAGATCAAACCACTCAATCCTAAAGGAAATCAACCCTGAATATTTACTGGAAGGACTGATGTTGAAGCTCCAATACTTTGGCTACTTGATACAAAGAGCTGACATTGGGAAAGACCCTGAAGCTGGGAAAGATTGAGAGCAGGAGGAGAAGGGAGCATCAGAGGATGAGACGGTTGGATGGCATCACCGATGTAATGGACATGAGCTTCAGCAAACTCTGGGAGATAGTGAAGGACAGAGAAGCCTAGCACGCTGCAGTTCATGGGTTGCAGAATCACTCAACATAGTGACCGAACAACAACAACAAACTTTGGGAAACTACACAAGTTTCTCCTGTGGCTTCATGCTTTCCCAGGCACCTGCCAAGGTATAAAGTATAGACAACTTCCTGCTGTTTCCTCATCTCATCCAAGGAGAATATTTCCATGAGCTTGAAAAAGGTTCAAAGTTGCTTGGGGAATCTTCTTTCTTGAGGGCACCTTGTGCATCTATCTGACCTCCACAAGTGTACTGTTTACACTCCCGGGTCCAAGGAAAGCCCTTTCACGGTCACCTGTACTGAGTAGCTCACAGCCTCTGCAGCAGCTGAGCTCCAACAGCAACACAGACAAGAAAATGACGTGCTAAGCTTTCTCTGTCTCCAGTAGAATTCTAGTTAAGACAAATGCTGTATGATTTCATTCACTCATTTAAAATTTTTTAAATAAAGCATTTAAAAGCTAAATGAACAAACCAAACCATACAAAAATGAACACATAGATACGAAGAACAGAGCAGTGGTTATCAGAGGGGAACAGGGATGGGGGAAGAGAAAAATGGTTAAAGAGGTTCAGTTGTATGGTGACAGAAACTAAACCTTTGATGAGCACGCTATAGTCTATATAGAAGTTAAAATATAATATTGTACACATCAAACATATAAAATGTTATAAACCAATTAAAAAAATACAACCAAGTGACTCGTTTTAAGCAATACTGCTTCTTGAGTTTTTGTTTTGTTTTGTTTTTTTGTAGAAATTTCTCTTAGCAAGAAAGAAATTGGGGTGGGGAGGTTGGTACATGGGAGACTCTATTTCTAAACCAGACTTCCTTGGAATTTTATTTTCTCTTATCTGAGGGATTTTGTGTTTTAATGTAGGGTCAGAGGGCAGGTTAAATATAGTATATTTCAATCATGGCTCATTTAAAGCATGTGTCAAGACTGACTTTTGCAGGGGATCGAGCACTCATGGTTGAAGAAAAACCACAGCAGGGGAGCTGCTCAGGAAATGCTGAGCTCCTTCCGTCTGTTCTCAGGTCACAGAGTTGGACCCTGCAGTCTGGGACAGGTCTAAGATGTTCTGAGACAAACACTTTGGAGGTTTCAGTCATGACTTCATCAACCTCACTTTAATATCATTTGGAAGCCTACATTTTTTTTTTCGTGTTCCCATCTCTCCTCATCCAATCCCTTCTTTATTTATATGCCATAAATACAGAATCTGAGAAAGGACAGAACTAGTCACATCCGTTTCCTCTGATTCTTCCCAGAACTGGGATGGAGTTTCATGTCTTGCTGTTGCCTCCCTTGCCAATTCTATATGTGATTTTGATGTACTTTCATCATTAATTGTTTCTTGGTAGAACAAGATTTTCTGTTTTTACAATTTCCCTGAAAAATGACTATGAGAAATGGGCTATGGATCTTCACCTTTTCTTCCCTTCAGAATATTTTTCAAAGACTCAAATATCCATCCTCGTATTCTCGTCAGTAATTGGAAACCCTCTTGAAAGTTAGCTTGGTGGAGAGATAAGCAAGGCATTGATTCCTGCAATTTCTAGGCCCATGGGAAAAAAAAAAAAGCCACACCAGGGACTATTTACACAGGCTGGAGGCAGAGAGAAATGAGAAGCATAGTTCTGCAAAAAGGGGTTTCATGTTAAGAAAAGTAAAGACCAGCATGAATTAGGCTGTATGTCAGAGCAGAAAAGCAACCCAGTCCACTTCAGCCTAGAAGGAGAAATCAGACCAAAAGAAGGCCACACTGAGATTTCCCAGGGGTGCAGGTTTGATCCTTGGCTAGAGAGCTAAGATCTCACATGCCTCCTGGTCAAAAAGCCAAAACATAAAACAGAAGCAATATTGTAATAAATTCAACAAAGACTTTTAAAAAAAAATGGTCCACATCAAAAACAAGTCTTAAAAAAAAGGTCATACCAGGATGGAGCCAGAAACACATGAGGATTAAGGATGTCTGTTTTGGACACGGGCAACTTGGGTTTGAACCAGCTGTGCCACTGTATTAACTACAAGTGACTTAGGCTCTCTCTGCTTTAATTCCTTACATGTGAAATGGGGGCAAAAGCATTGCTTCATTCAACAAGTGTTAATGAACACCTAGTATACATCAGGCACCCTTCTCGATGCTGGGAGGTGGGGAGGGGACAATGGAGGGTAAAACGTTCATGATCACTGCTCTTGGGGAATTTACATCCCAGGGAGGAGTGATGAGAACACAGAACAACAGAGGATGATTTCTGTAACAAATGCTATAAAGAAAACCAAACAGGATGATGTGACAGAAATCGGTGGGAGAAAGAGGGCAGTGAAACATTAGAACAAACAGGTGGCTGATGGGTGAAGGATGGAAACAAACCAGCCACGTGAAGATGAGGAGAAGCACGTTCAGGCAGAACCTGCTTTCAGAGGGCATTCCATAAGGACTCAATGAGATAAAGTGTGGAAAATCTTAGTGCAGCACCAGACACAACAAATGGAAGTTACTCAACAGACGGAGGCAACCATTATGATTCAGAGGCCTTGGGGAAATTCCCCAAGTCGGGGCATGAGGAAGCTGGGTGAGGGAATGACAAGGGCATCAGGGAGGAAACTGAAGCCAAAGGGTTGATGGTGTATCCTCAGCCATGCAGGCCAGATGGAACAAAGGAGTCAGGGGAGGCCTGTGAAGGGCACCAGGACTAACTGCAGAGCTCAGCCCCATCCAGAAGGGGCAGCTGGGCACACTCCACTTCCCTCAGTTGCCCTCATCCCTGTGACTCGTCCTTCTGGTCTGCACACAGCAGGACTCTCAGCTCACCCTACCCATGCAGCTCCCCTCCTATACCTGGGAGGCCTCTGTCCCATCTGGTCTGGACACTTGGACAGGAGGTGGGCAAACAAGTCAGACAGCATCCACCTAATCTCCTGTTTTATAGATAAGGAAGCTGGGGCTCAGGGAGGTGATAAGATACTAATGGGAATCACAGCTCCTCTCTCAAACTTGACTATAGCTTGTGCCTCCCTCAGTCAAGGAGGTTGTCTTTTTCCACCTTGGCTCTCCCTGTGTCTGTCCTAGAGCTCAAGGGATGGCATGAACAGAGCAGCAGGGATAGGGGGATCACCTGCCCAGCCAACCAACCCTGGTTATCCATGAGGTCACTGGTGTCACAGTGAACTATCCCCCACACCCAGAGAATGAAGCTCCAGGGCACCTAGTTTTCAGAACTGTGAGAAGAATCTTATGACAGGTCATGGGGATGGTGAGGAGACCATGATACCATTATCATAATGGTTGATAATACCATTATGGTATTATCAACATTGAGGGTACTCGTTGAGCAGGCCATGTACATAGCAGGGCAGGACGGTGGGGACCAGCAGTAGAAAATAGATCTGGTCATAGGAACAATTCAATCATCCAAAGAGTATTAACGGTACCACCTCAAACACAGAGCTGCAGGGACTTCCACGGTGGTCCAGTGGTTAAGAATCCACCTTCCAATACAGAGAAGGCAGGTTCGAACCCTGGTTGGGGAACTAAGATCCCACATGCAGCAGGGCAACTAAGCCCAGGCATCAAAACTAGAGAAGCCCATGCCCTGCAACGATGAGCCGGCACCACAATGAAGACCCGGTGCAGCCAAAATTTAAAAATTAAAGAACAAAAACACGGAACTACAGAAAGCAAGAGAAATAGTGACATCCCCTTCCATTTGAAAACCGCTTTCTTGTCCCACCCAGATGGCTTACAGAGGAGACAACCACAGACCAAGGAAGTTAACTCAAATGTTGTGATCCCCCATGCCCTGCTCTCATGAAGTCAAAGCCCATGATACTGGAGTAGGCCTTCCATGGATGAGGAACACAAAGTTCCCATCCATGAAACCATGAGGCAACAGCACCACACACACAGGCCCACCCCAAGAGGACCTGCTGGTCAGGGCTCCAGCCTTCTGAATCACTTATATTTCCTGGATGACACCATGCACTTTTCATCTGCAGACTTTGTAAATACTCTTTCCTTTGCCTGAAATCCTATTCCTCCTGTCTCTCCCCAACATGAACCTCATTTTCCTGGCTAAATCTTATTTATTTTGTCACAACGTAAATATCACCTCCTCCAGGAAGTCTTCAGGCTTCCGTGATAGCTCAGACTGTAAAGAATCCATCTACAATGCAGGAGACCTGGGTTCAATTCCCAGGTTGGGAAGACCCCCTGGAAAAAGGAATGGCAACCCACTCCAGTATTCTTGCCTGGAGAATCCCCATGGACAGAGGAGCCTGGCAGGCTACAGTTCATGGGGTCGCAAAGAGTCGGACACGACTGAGCAATTAATGCAACCACAAGCAACCAGGAGGTCTTCTCTGACACTCATGGTTGGTCCCCCATCCATGTGCCTCCCTGGTACCAGATGCCTCTGAGAGCACTCACCAACCACACTGTCGTGCAATGGCTTGATTGTGTTTCTGTTGCATTATGTTACACTACATTCCATGATGGCACAGGCTATGTCGTATTTGCTGGTATATCCCCTGGCCTCGACATGCACTTGACCGGTGGTCATCTACAGAACCATGAACAAGAGCAGAGCCCTGCCCTCTCAGGGCTCACAGTGTGGACACTCACAGCCCAGGATGTCTATTCCACAGCACACTCACCCTGAGAGCCCCAGGCCTCTTATGGCTGTCTTGCTCCCTCTTTTAGGAATCTCTACCCTCCCTCATTGTCAACAACTCCATGTTAGTCAGATGGGATCTGGATAATGCCAACCCGCTCTGGAGCCAGCCAGCTCCTCGCTGCAGACTGGGCACCAGTCCATCAGATTTTCTCCCCTCCACTGGCATGAGAGGCCCAAAGGCAGCCAGAAAAAATCAGCCTTGGGAATATTTGGCCTTTCCAGGCCCTTGGGATTAGAGTACAAAACTCTGGTCCAGGGAGACAAGCTAACCACCGTTTCCCTATTGATTGGTGGGAACTCCTTGCATTCATTTAGCTACCTGGACCCACTAGTTTCTCTCTCTCTCATTCTCCCAGTCTTATCACCATTTGTAGATTAACTTCTATTTTTTGTGGCAAGTCTATGCATAGGCTATGGTGCGCCTTTTGGGGTGTCTGCTGGGTCAGGAAGATCCCCTGGAGAAGGAAATAGCAACCCACTCCAGTATTCTTGCCTGGAGAATCCCTTGGACAGGGGACCCTGACAGGCTATAATCCACAGGGTCTCAAAGAGTTGGAAATGACTGAAGCGACTTAGCATGCACACATGCTTAGTTTATATGACTCCTTAAGCTCAGAAGGTAAAGAATCTGCCTCCAATGCAGGAGAACCAGATTCAATCCCTGGGTCAGAAAGATCCCCTGGAGTAGGAAATGGCAACTTACTCCAGTATGCTTGCCTGGGAAATCCCGTGGACAGAGGAGCCTGGTGGGCTACAGTCCATGAGGTCGCAAAGAGTCGGACACAACTGAGCAACTGAGCACACACACACTGTTATGAGGCGTGCTGAAAACTCACACCTCTCCCCACCCCCAAAAAATGGACAGTGACCTGAACAGTCTGAAGCATGACCTAGATTCATTAACACAGAGAGAAGAGTTCAAATATCAGGGGAAATAAATAGAGGTAAGCCTAAGAAAGAGAAGGAGTAAAGATAGCTAGACGGGGGTAGAACTAAGAACAATTCTCTTCGGCCATGTATTCTGACATAGAATACCAGGAACATAGGAGGCAGAAAGCCAAACAAGGGTACCCCCAAAGTCTTGCATGAAAGCCAGAGAAAGATGTGCGCCAGTGGATCCAGCAGTGGTGTGCTGACCAACGCTTAACAACCACTCTCGGGGGAAAGCCCTGGTCGCTAGTGCGTGCCCATTTCTGGAGTGTAAATAATCCCACCATGGCTGATTTCCCAGTAGCAGAGCTGGGAAGAAATGCTCACAACTTGCACTCTTGAACCAGCCCTAACATACCCCTGGCCAGCCAGGTAACCTGAGTGGGTTTTGCAGTCTGGGGCATCCAGGAACCCTAGGTGTTTAACATTCACACTTAATCTTTGCCATATATATTAATAATAATTAATAGCACTATCTGTGAATTAACATTCTACGTGTGGGGGTGGGGGGAGGTCATTTGTACCCTACCCTCCCTGCCTCCCCAGGAACGTGAATCCCAAAGAGGATGTGTCTGGACGGCTGGAGAAGCTACCAAAAGTCATGGAGAATATTTGGGCAGGGAGGAGAGATGAGGTTGCTTGTGTTGACAGTGGAACTTTGGAAAAAGAACAAAGATGCTTAAAAGGGGAATTCTTTTTAAGTTTTGCTTTGTAGTATGCATTATCATCCTCCAGATTTCCCCCAAGTAATCTTGAGTAAAGTCGGCATTTTTTTTTTTCACTAAAACTTTTGGAATTCAATTTGATCTGAGGAAGGATCCAGTAAGGTGCTGAGTTTGGTCTCAAGGTGGGTATAGGGTGAGAGAAGGGGCTGCGCAAAGGGGCCCAGTCACATTAAGAGCAGATGGAAAATAACAGTAGTAGCACATAACAATAACATAATAATACCAACACTGCTTGCTGAGCACCAACCACGTCTGGTTCTGCTCCACTTGCTTTATGAATATTAACATATTTCATCTCACAACATCCCTGTGTGGTAGGAACTCTACAGATTAGCAACTGGTTTGAGCCCAAACAGGCTGGTAGCAAAGCCCAAGCTCAACTGATTATTATACTACCTCTCTGGGTAGTATATGGAATACAGTGTATATTTTAATCTTTTTATTCATTCTACTCTTTTTTAGAACAGGAGAAATACTAATAACCTCAGATATGCAGATGACACCACCCTTAATGCAGAAAGAGAAGAGGAACTAAAGAGCCTCCTGATGAAAGGGAAAGAGGAGACTGAAAAAGTTGGCTTAAAACTCAACATTCAAAAACCTAAGATCATGGCATCTGGTCCCATCATTTCATGGCAAATAGATAGGGAAACAATGTAAACAGGGACAGACTTCATTTTCTTGAGCTCCAAAATCACTGCAGATGGTGACTGCAGTCATGAAATTAAAAGATACTTGCTGCTTGGAAGAAAAGCTATGACAAAACTAGTCAGCATATTAAAAAGCAGAGACGTTACTTTGCCAACAAAGGTTCATCTAGTCAAAGCTATGGTTTTTCCAGTAGTCATGTATGGATATGAAAGTTGGACCACAAAGAAAGCTGAGCACCAAAGAATTGATGCTTTTGAACTGTGGTGTTAGAGAATATTCTTGAGAGTCCCTTGGACTGCAAGGAGATCAAACCAGTCAATCCTAAAAGAAATCTACCTTGAATATTCATTGGAAGGACTGATACTGAAACTGAAGCTCCAATACTTTGGCCACCTGATGCGAAGAACTGATTCACTGGAAAAGACCTTGATGCTGGGAGGGATTGGGGGCAGGAGGAGAAGGGGACGACAGAGGATGAGATGGCTGGATGGCATCACCAACTCAATGAACAAGAGTTTGAGCAAACTCCAGGAGTTGGTGATGGTCAGGGAAGCCTGGTGTGCTGCAGTCCATGGGATTGCAAAGAGCTGGACACGACTGAGTGACTGAACTGAACTCTTTTTTACTGAAGAATAGTTTATTTACAGTATTATATTAGTTTCAGGTGTACAACATAGTGGCTCAATATTTTGTAGATTATACTCCATTTAAAGTTATTATAAAATATTGACTATATGCCATACAGTGTATCTTTTTAGAGAAATTGTCTATATTTCAATACAGAACCCCTTAGAGCTCTGTGGTTAGGATATTTGAACAGATATTCCCAGGAGAGGGACTTCTCTGGTGGTCCAGTGGCTGAGACTCTGTGCTCCCAATGCTGGGGGTCTGGGTTCAATCCCTGGTCAGGGACCTGGATTCCACATGCCACAACCAAGAGTTCACATGCTGCTATTAAATATCCCACATGCTGTAGTGAAGATCAAGGGTCCCATGTGCCACAACTAACAGCCAGCACAGCCAAATTAAAAGAAAAAAAAAAAATATATATATATATATATATATATATATATATATTCCCAGAAAGCTAGAAACCTAATGTACCTTTTGGTAAGCATTCCTTTGAAGAGAAAATGAGACCTTTACATGGACTGTAAGGGAGAGAGGGGGTTTCAGTCATCAATCACAGCTCTGGATACCATCTCTCTGAGGCTCCTGAAATCACTGCAGAAATGCATTGTGCACCAGCTGCATCCAATTCAATTCAACAGACATTATTAAGCACCCTTTGAGGGCTACTCTGTGCATCGCACCCAGCCAGAGGGGCGGGGCCAGGAGCGGAGTGGAGAAGCAGGCACACCCTCACCTCTGTGACGGGAGAGGGACGTGCGTGCGTGCGGGGCAACTAAGTGAGTGAGGCTCAGCACGTGACACAGGCATCATGAGAAACTTCATAGGATGATAAAGTCAGGGCTCGTCTTCGAGGGATTCCAGTAGGGTACAGGTGAAGGGAGAGTGAGGGAGTTCCAGGGAGGGTCGAGGGGGGGGGGGAGCCCGAAAAGTGCAGAGGTGGCGCAGACAAGGGAAAGAGTGGGACCATGAGCCTGAGGAGGAAGCTTCAGGCACCGAAATCAGATGCTGTTCTCCGGAGTTCACAGTCTTCTCCACGTTATTATTATCTTTTAATTGAAATGTTCTTAATTTTTTGTTGTTGTTTTTTGGCTGTGCCACTCAGCATGTGGTATCTTAGCTCCCCAACCAGGGATCAAACTCTCACTCCCTGCCTTGGAAACTCAGAAACTCAGAGTCCTAACCACTAGACCACCAAGGAAGTCCCTCTCCACATGATTTTATAATTTAAATATGAGATGAAGAGGTTAAAGTTATCATGAAAGCCTAAAAGATCAACAGGACTATGTTCATCCTGACCAAATAAAGAGCACCTTAAAACAGAATGAAACATAATAATACTTCACTAACCTTAACTCATGATGATGAATAATGAACCAGCTGGTCTAGGCTTAAAATTTCCAAGGCAGCGCAGAGTTACTGTGTGCAGGTCAGTATCTAAGTACCTCCAGCCCTTTCCCCTGCTCCTCCCTCTCAATTTTTCCATCCTTCCCCCAGTTCAGATCTTAAAGCCCCACAACTCTGAATTCCTTCCCTCTGGTCCTCTCCAGGTTGCACTTTCCTGATTGTGTCTTTTCTATCAAAAAATCATGTCTTTCCTATCTTCTGTGTTCCAGGCCCTTGCAGCCTGAGATATCCCTAACTGGAGCCCAGGTGATAATAAGAGATCATAAAAATTATGATCTTCAACTGGGAAAATATTAGCTTCAGAATCAAAAGTGCAGGAAATGGGAGAATGTCAGACCACTAAGAGAGACCAGGGCAGGGTCTTCTAATTCCTTTCAAATCATAGCCAATAGGAGACTCTCTATTCTACCTACAGGGCTGGCACTGTTTGGGGAAATTGCTTTAGGAAACCAACAGCCAGATTTCATAGAAGAAAAGGCAGACCATGGCTACAGAGTGTCCTCTCTACCCTCTTGTGCCCTGGTCCCTGTTTTCCTTCCACTCCCTCCCCCTGCCGAGGAAACACAGAGATGTTTTTGGAATGTAATTCTAGATAACTCAGGCTATCTATCGAATTACATTTCATCTGGCAGTCCAGACCGGCTGGATGAGCCAGCATAAAAAGAGACCAGAGGTGGAGGAGGGAGGAAAAAGCCATGGGGGAGAGCAGGGTAAAGAAGGTGATGACAAGAGGAGCTTATAGAAGCAAAGACCTGGAAATCTGGACCCAGCAAGTTCAGCTTCTGAGCCCAGTGTCCATCTGAAGGCCAAGGGCACTGCCAACAGTCCTATGGGCATCTCCAGCATTTCCTAATTGCCTTGGCCAGAGTCCACTGCAACTTATATCTCTGGACATTTCAGTGTTTACAGAGCCCTTCCCAGATAGACAGCCTCCCCATGGCCCTGTGACAAAGACAACTGCTATTAATATACCCATTGTACAGATTAATAAATTGAGGCTGAGCAATCCAGTGATTCACCCAAGTTTGTTCAGTGAGTGAGAAAGGAAATTGGGGCTTCACTCCAGCTCTTCTCATTCAAGAGCTCCCACCTTCTCCTTCTTCTCCATTACTATAATGACTACTTAGAATTTCTATAGATTCTATTTAGTTGATGTCCTCAGATCTACTATGAACCAGTACCTTGTAGTAGTCAGTGTCATAGGAAATATAGAAATGAGGGTATAGAGAATTGTCCTCTTCCCTCAAGTTACAAGGCTGAGAGATTTTGAAATAATGTAGAGCCTTCTGGCCAATGTGCTTTCAAACACGACCTCTCCTTCAGAACTTCACCCTACAGTCACTCATTCAATAAATGTTTATTGGGTACTTGCTCTGTGCCAGGCCCTTCCTAGGTGCTGAGGTTACAATGGGGACAGTTAAGGCCATTGCTCTATATGGATGTGAGAGTGGCAAAGAATTGATGCTTTCAAACTGTGGTGCTTCAGAAGACTCTTGAGAGTCACTTGGAGAGCAAAGAAATCAAGCCAGTCAATCATAAAAGAAATCAACCCTGAATATTCATTGAAAGGACTGATGCTGAAGCTGAAGCTCCAATACTTTTGCCACCTGATGCGAAGACCCGACTTGTCAGAAAAGACCCTGATGCTGGGAAAGATTGAAGGGGGGAGGAGGCAACAGACAATGAGATAGTTGAATGGCATCACTGACTCAGTGGACACGAGTTTTAGCAAACTCCGGGAGGTAGTGAAGAACAGGGAAGCCTGGCGTGCTGCAACCATGGTGTTGCAAAGAGTCTGACATGACTTACTGACTGAACAACAACTCATGAAGATTAGATTCTAATGGCAAGGGACAAGTAAGAAACCAAGAAAATAAACAAGTGCGTGCCAAAAGAAAAACAGATGCAAAGAGAGCTTCTCTTGGACAAAAACAAGCTCAGATCATATGAATGTCAGGCTGAGTTTCACAAATCAGCCTCCAATCTTCTAAATTAATACCAAGTTGGTTCTCTATTTACCAGATCCTATAAAAATAAGTCCCCTTATTACAAAACCACAGAAAACACCATATGAGAGCCCTGGTCAAAAGTCAAACTGGGGAAGACAGCTGCAAGACCCAAGGAAAGATGTAGCTGCTGATACACCACAGCCTCATCTTCAAGGCAGGAATAGATGTGAAGCCTGAGAAAAGGGCAGATTCATTCATGCTGGAATGATCTGGGAAGATGACATTATCATTATGTCTTCAGGGTCGAATTGGAGACTCTTGTATATCAAAATTAAATTATTCGCTTACAGTATCACACAGAAAGCCTTCAGCTTCCAGGATGTCCATATGTGTTTGTTCACATGTGACTTTTATATTTCAAAAGATAATACCTTCAGAAAGTAGCCAAGCCCACCCCATACAGTGGGGCATTTGACACCCACTGTGCTTGTTTGGCAATTAACCACACACTGTCCATGAACTTGAACAGCTGTCTTACATTGTTCATAATCTCTTCCAGGGTTGGACTTCTCATGCAATGGTGATTCATCTACCAGCTGGGATTTATAGGGATCACCTCTCACCCTTGGGGCTTCCCAGGTGGCTCAGTGCAATGCAGGAGACGCAGGCAGACCCAAGTTCAATTCCTGGGTCAGGAAGATCCCCTGGAGAAGGGCACCCCAATATTCCTGCCTGGAGAATCCCATGGGCAGAGGAGCCTGGCGGGCTACAGTCCATGGGGTGGCAGAGTCAGACATGACTGAAGCGACTGAGCATGCACCTCTCACCCTTGTGCTGTTTTAACCTTGCACTATAATATAGCCTTCATGTAGTCCACAATGTGTCAAATTCCTGCTATGTGCTGGGCACTGCATTAGACACTGGGGAGGGTAGACTTCTGGGAGATGTTAGTCGATAGAGACAAACTCTAGCCATCACCCAAATGAATCTATAGTTAGATATTACAGACTGAACAAGCAAAAGGAAGGGAAAGAATTCAACCCAATGATAATGGATCACATTTAGGATATATGATCTGGACTGGAGGGAAGGGAAGTGATTCCCTATGGAAGTGGCACTGGAGCTGAGAAGGAGAGCGGAGGCAGAAGGCAGGGAGGCCCTGGGCGGGAGGAGCAGCAAGTCAACACGTGCACCGTGCCAAAGTTTGCGTGGTCGACAAACTGGGACCACAGCAGAGACAGGACTAGGAGCTAGAAGGGAGCAAGGCGAGAGACTTGGATGGATCTTTGCAGAACTTCCCTTAAAGGCAAGGAGAAGCCCTTGAGGTGTATGCTGTGTCATAGGGTTTGCACATCAAAAAGGTCTCCTACCTGCTAGGTGGAGCAGCCTTCTCTAAATACTGGATTATACATCCTTAAGAGTAAAAATGTTTTATGTAATTTTGTGTGTTGTATATTTGTATATTCATATATATTGTATAGTTTGTGTACATTATCAAACATACAGATATAGAAGTTTTTAAAGGGAACTAAGAAATAATTTTCAAAGTCTTGGCAAAATGCTGGTAACTGTTGAAGCGGAGTAGTAGGTACATGGAGTTTCATTACTATATTTTTTTCAGTGTATGCTTGAAAATGAGCACGAAGAAAAGATTTTCTTGAAAATTATGATGATGACTATGTATTATCATTAATTAATATCTCAAAGCACAATGTACACTTAGGGTGAGGTTTGTTACCAACAACAATAGATGTTGCCCGTATTTCATGTGATATATTTTTGGGGCCATGCTGTTGGGTAGGTGAGATCTTAGTTCCCCTAATAAGGAGCAAAACTTTGCCCCTTGCATTGGAAGCACAGAGTCTTAACCGCTGGGCTGCCAGGGAAGTCCCTTCATGTGATATTTTTGACCACTCTGAATTCGGGGGCCAACTTGGTGTCTGACTTGATTAGATCCAAAGACTTGATCATTGTCGTTACGGATTCAAGATGTACTGGCTCGGCCACTAGCCTTTCACTCCCTCTTGCTTGCTTCAAGTATTCAATCTACAGCTATGAAGCAGGAAGCCTTTTAAGTTGCTTGTCCATTTTCTGAAAGCTCATTTAATTAAATGAGCTTAATGGAATCCATAAACGGCTTCTCCTGGAGAAGATACAAGATGCAGCACATCCTAAGACACTGAGGACAAATGGGCAAGGGAACTTGAATAGACTTTGCCAAAGATGGCATACAGATGCCAACCGGGACATGAACAGATGCTCAGCTTCACAAATGAGGAAATGCAAGTCAAAACCACAGGGAGAGATCACCTCACACCTGTTAGGATGGCTATGATCAGAAAAATGAAAGTAACAAGGGTTGGTGAGGATGCGGAGAAAAGGAAACCCTCATACACCACTTGTGGGAATGCTTTGGACAGTCACTATGAAAAACAGTATGGAGGTTCCTCAATGAATTAAAAAACTACCATGTGATCCAGCAATTCTACCTCTGGAATATATCCAGAAGTATATCCAAATGAAATGAATTCAGGATCTCAAAGAGGTATCTGCACCCCCATGCTCACTGCAGCAGTATTCCCTATAACCGAGATATGGAGACAAACGTCCACTGATGCATGAATGGATGAGGAAAGTGTGGCACCCTTACTACAGTGGCATATTATTCAGTCTTTTTTTTTAAAAGGAGGAAATCCTGCCATTTGCAACAACATTAATGGACCTAGAAGAATTATGTTAAGTGAAATAAACCAGATGCAGAAAGACAAATATCGCATGATCTCACTTATATATGGAATCTAAATAGTCAGTCATAGAAACAGTTGAATGGTGTTTACCAGGAGCTAGAGAACAGGGAGAGGTTGGTCAAGGGTACAAAGTTTCAGTGACGCAAGATGAATCAGTTCTAGGGATCCCATCTATACAACAATGTGACTATAAAATATTATACAGTATACTTGAAATTGCTAAGAGGGTACATTTTAAGGGTTCTCACCACAAAAAAAGGGTAGCCCAATGAGATGATGGATATGTTAATTAGCTGATTGTTGTGAATATTCACAATGTATGTGTACATAAAATCATCAAACTGTACACATTAAATATGTACAACTTGTAATCATCAATAAATCTGGGGGAAAAAAACCCAACAAGCAGAAAACCATGAGGGCATCCTTGAGCCCTGCCATGTTCTGGAGCCTCCAGTATGCCTGTCAAACCAAAATCACAAGACTATCTGGTACAAGGATTGGGGCAAGGAGCCTGGGTAAAGCCACTTGTTGAATGTAAGTAAAATTTTATTCCTAATACTAATAAAAAGAAAAGTTCTAGTATTTTCTGCCTGCACCCCAATGGATCACATGGTACGCAAAGTTTTGGAGACTCTGCAATAAAGACTAGACAAGAAGGATCCAGTAAGGACATAGAGGAGGCCACTTCAGTATGGAATGGAGTGAGGATGGGGTGACAATGGCAATAATGGAGGGATAAAGATGGATTCAAGAGATATTTACAAGTATATCAATGCCAGATTAAAACGGGGATGGAGCAGGACACAGAAGCACTTCTGGGTTTCTGTCTAGCACAGAGTTGTACCTTGTACAAAAATGTATATTGATTCAAATGTTGAATTAAATTAGCACAGTGTCATAAAACTGAAACTTATTCACATTACTCAAATGAGGTATTCATTATTTACAAAACAAATACTCATAGACTTTGAGAGTGAACTTATGGTTGCCAGTGGAAAGGATGAGGGGAGGGGATAGTTAGGGAGCTGGGGATCAACTTGTACACTGCTGCTATATTTAAAATGGGCAGCCAACAAGGTCCTACTGTATAGCAGAGAACTCTGCTCAAAGTCATATGGAAGCCTGGATGGGAGGGGAGTTTGGGGAGAATGGGTACATGTGTATGTATGATTGAGTCCCTCTGCTGTCCACCTGAAAGTATCACAACATTGTTAATCAGCTGTACCCCAATATGAAACAAAAAGCTTTCAAAATAAATAAATAAATGGGTTGTTCCTACTAATAGTGCTAACATAATACTTTCTCTGTTTGCATTTTTTAATAGTTCTAGAAAGCGCACCAGGTTTGCACTTAGCTAATCTCACTTGTGGGAAGCTTTTGATTTTGAACCCAGAGCTCAGGCAGAGTTTAGGAGATGACCGTGGACAAGCTGCACATTCAAGCCTCTGCAGTGCAGCTGGCATTCCGGGCACCTTGACTTGGTGAGAGGTCAGCCCTTGCCCTCCCACCACCCAGAACCAGCTTCCCCAACAGAAAGTTCCATGTGAGGACATATCATAGTCAGGATGACAGGGACATGCTTGTAGGCTGAGCCCCAGGCATGGGCCAAGCAAACCACCACCCTCTCTAGTTTAACCGGAGGGGCTCCAGGAAGCTCAAGCCCCAAAGGCCGCTTCTCTTTCCTATTCACCTGGCACCACTGCCTGTGATCCCCTCCTCAGAAATGAATTCCTCTGCATTGAGTATCAGCTCCGAGCCATTCTAGGATGAGTAAAACAATATCATTGACCCTTCATATGAGTGGGTTTATCAGATCGCTTTTCTCAGTGGCAAGAAAAGCCCCGTTTCACAAGAACCCTGTATGTATGAGTTTGAACAAGCTCCAGAAGTTGGCGATAGACGGGGAAGCTGGGCGTGCTGCAGTCCATGGGGTCGCAAAGAGTTGGACACGACTGAGCGACTGAACTGAACTGCATGTATGGTAGAGCACAGAAATTAGCATGCAAGATGCCCCACAAATACAACATCTTGCAGTGTCCTTGCCTCATTCCCAGGCTGCAGAGAGTAGGCAGACAGAGGTACCCCTTCCTCCTCACAAGCCAGTTCCCCCACCTAGGGAGATGATGCTGTTCTAGAATACAGAACAATATTGATACTATAGTTAAAATTTTAAAGCTCTAATTTACTAAGCAATTACGTGTACCAGGCCCATGGGGAAAGCACTTTACAGCTAAAATCCCTTTTATGTTTTACTATAAATCCACGAGGTAGCTAACTATGATTGCCTGTACTTAACAGATGGGTAAAGATCAGAGAGGCTAAATAGTTGTGTAATGATGAAGCCAAGACCGTATTCACGATAGCAGCATGTTGCAGATTAAAGAAAACTGCACCAAAAATCAAGAGACTTGAGTTTGAAATCCAGCTTTCCCAGTCAAGAGCTAGGTGCCTTCGGGCGACCTCAGGGTCTCGGTTTTCTCCTCTGTAAGATGAGAACCCAGGGACGTCCTCGGTGCACCCAGCTCGGACATCCCATGAATCTACTGAGACATAACCCTCCATCCGCCAAGGCTTCCCATCCACATACACACTTTGTCTTGAAGGCAGTTTAATTAGCCACCCTGTGCCCCAGCTCCGGAGAAGGCAATGGCACCCCACTCCAGTACTCTTGCCTGGAAAATCCCATGGATGGTGGAGCCTGGTGGGCTGCAGTCCATGGGGTCACTAAGAGTCGGACACGACTGAGCGACTTCTTTCACTTTTCACTTTCATGCATTGGAGAAGGAAATGACAACCCACTCCAGTGTTCTTGCTTGGAGAATCCCAGGGATGGGGGAGCCTGGTGGGCTGCCGTCTATGGGGTTGCACAGAGTTGGACACGACTGAAGTGACTTAGCAGTGCCCCAGCTCAGAGGAGCAGGCAATTTTCAGAGAGCGGCCAGGAGTTAACAACAGTTGTCTTTCTTCAATTTTTAAATTAAACTGAAAAAAAAAAAGAAAAAAGCTACTCTAGTGCTAATAAGATCAATGCCTGGGCATTCAGCGGGTTGGATGGAAAATATCAACCTGCTGAGTGGACAGGCCAATGGGAGGTAGGCTGGCATGTTACAGTTTGTGTTCCTGTAACCAGGGGTGGGAGGCTTAGGGCTTCAGCTGTCCCATCAGCTGTGACCTGTTCATGCTTCTCAACTCTCAGAGCCACCCTGCCTCAGGCAGAATTACTTTCCACAAAGACAGATAACAGGTGGCCTCGGGTCCCCACATAGCCCCCAGGAAACCCATGGAGACCAGGCCTTGCCGCAAACAACTTTTCAGAAGAGGAAGTGCCTTCCTTTATAATCCGGAGGAGCCTTCATCCGGGACCTACCTCTTGCTGACTCATCTCATGTCAATCTTGATCATCCCACGTGAAGTCCATGAATAAGCTACCCCTGGTGCTGGTCATGAATCTCAGCTTTGCCGTTTATTAAGAACACCTGGGTTGAAATTCCAGCTCTGCCACTTATTAAAAACACCGCTTGACACCTCCAAGCCTCAGCCTCCTCACCTGAAAAATGGATTAGAGCACTTTACAGGGTCGTTGACAATATTAAGATTTTACTTACATGGGAACAGATCTAGCCCAGGAGTCACATACATTAAGCACTCAATAAGTATTTGTTAAATCTCAATCATAAGTTGTAAGTCTCCAAGCCTGAAAGAGGAAAGTTAAAGATTGTATGTCACTCAGGGGAAAATGATTACAGAATTCTGCAGCCCTCAAAAGCCAATGGAGGGATTTCCCTGGAGGTCCAGTGGTTTAGACTCCGTCTTCCAGTGCAGGGGGTACAGGGACCTAAGATCCCACATGCCTCAGGGCCAATAAGCCAAAACATAAAACATAAGCAATACTGTAACAAATGCAATAAAGGCTTTTTAAAAAGTGGTCTACATCAAAAAAAAAAACCAAACCCTTTCTTTAAAAAAGGACATTGGAAATTTAATTCCATTTATTCTGCAAGTCTTTACTTGCTGAATATGCTGACTATGTATTGAGCACAGGTATCAAGGACACAGAAAAGAACGAGACACACAAGAACTTGCTCCCATGGAACTTATTTACTGTGAGCTATTTGAAATTTTATAAAGTTTAAATCTATTTGGGGACCACAGTAACCTATTGAGCTATTAGGCCATTAAGGAAAATCCAGTGTCCAGCCTCCACACTTGGCCTCAGCAAAGGGCTCTTGCGACACTCTTCGTGGTGGCCCTATCACAGAGCACATTCCCAGGCTGGAAGAACTATGACTCTGACCCAGTGTGACATTTCTTATATCCTCGGGTATCCTTTCTGCTGGCCTAAGTGGACAGGCCGCATAGTGAGTATGACATAGCCTCTCTTCCCCCCAGTATGTACCTCAAGACATGACTAGATGATCCACGAGAAAAGAGCTTTTTGTCTTCACAAGTTCAGGAAACAATGCCTTGAACCAAGTTCAACAGGTTTCTTAGCTGCAGGCTTTATCAGAGCCTTTAGTAAGCTGAGGATTATAGTATGCAGCCTTTGACCAAAGCGCTGCTTTGACCATGAAACACTTCTTTATTCCAGGGTAAGTCTGACCTTTCCCAACAAACATTTTCAGACACTCTGGATTCTTGGAAAGCAGTCAGGAGCCCTGAATTCTGCCACTGACTCACTCTGTGGTCTCAAGCAGGGCAGGGTACCTCCCTAGATCTTAGATTCCTCATCCAGAAAATGTGTCTGTGTGTTCAAGATGGGGCAGGAAGGTGATGAGGAGGAGAGGGGAAGCTGGATCACATCACCTCAAAGGTCCCTTTCAGCAGGACCAGTTCATGATATGCAGGGTCACCAAGCTCTCTGGTGTACTAGCTGGCTCATGACTCTGAGTATTGGCCCACAGGTTCCAGAGACCTCTCAACACTCAGCACCCCTGGGTTTGACCGTGACATATTCTTCTTCATTCCAATGACCATTCCTATTGCCTTCAGTTCTATTAGTGTAGTATAGGGAAAGTCACTGTCATATCCGACTCTTTTCAACCCCATGGACTGTAGCCTGCCAGGCTCCTCTGTCCATGGGATTTACCAGGCAAGAATACTGGAGTGGGTTGCCATTTCCTTCTCCAGATGATCTTCCCAACCCAGGGATTGAACCCTGGTCTCCTTCATTGCAGGCAGATTCTTTACCATCTGAGCCACCAGCTTAATGATCAGTTCTATGAACGGCCTCTCTATTCTATGGCCCACTAGTTCTTGAAGAAATTGCTCAAAAGCTTGTGTTAGCAGTCAGGTGGGGCCCTGAAGCACCAGGATCAGCGAGAGTCAGTTCTATCCCATCTGAACCATTTCTAAAGGAGCTGGGGAAAACTATGCAAACAGTATGAGCTAGTACTTTATACTGGAATGGGTAGTCTTTCCCTTCTCCAAGGGATCGTCCCAACCCAGGGATCGAACCCAGGTCTCCCGCATTGCAAACAGATTCTTTACCAGCTGAGCCACAAGGGAAGCCCTCAACATGATCAACCATGTACAAATCAATTTCTGTATCTATATCTACCTACATATACAGATATATCTATATATTACAGATATCTAGATAACTAATATATATATGTTTATATACAGAGTTTCCCTGGTGGCTCAGATGGTAAAGAATCTGTCTGCAATGCAGAAGACCCAGGTTCAATCCCTGGGTCAGGAAGATCCACTGGAGAAGTGAATGGCAACTCACTCCAGTATTCTTGCCTGAAGAATTCCATGAACAGAGGAGCCTGGCAGGCTATAGTCCATGGGGTCGAAAAGAGTTGGACACGACTGAGCAACTAACACTTTCACTTTCAGACATCTATATCTATTTATTTATCTATCTAAATCACCCATCAAGAAACAGAGAGAGGAGAGCCTAGAAAAAATCCAATAAATTATTAGCAGTGGTTTTCTCTGGGTCGTGGATAATGTGGGACTACTATTTTCATTCTTAAACTTTTCTATATTTTCCAAATGTTCATCAATTAGCATATATATTTCTATGATGCAATGAAATTAGTCCCTCCCCTCTTTTTAAAAAGTCACTTAGTGCAGGTCTGGGTATGAAAGAAACCATCCATCAGATTCTGTCAGATTGCCCCAGCCAGAGTCCTCCGCGTTCCTTCTCCCATTACCTTGGCTTGTTTCCCTGATTCCTAATCTCAACACCAACTCCCAAGCACAGTTTTTAATAGCTCCCCAACTGAGCTCCTGGCATTTCCATGTGACCTCTGGCTCTCAGTTTATGCAGGCCCTAAGGCCTCAGAGTAGCCACATATATTTGTGCAGGCTGTCCACTGCACAACTCCAGTGTTCACAATTACATAGATGACAACATGTATGGCCCCTCCTGAGTTGTGCAGTGCACAGTCCACACAACCTTACATGGCAGCCCTGCCTGATGCCCTGAGCCATTACTCACAATCATGTAAACATTTGCAGTGAAGTGCTATGCAGAATACAGCATATCTGGATCTGGGAGGCAGCCACCTAATGTATCACAGCATGGGCTCTGAAATCCAACAGCCTTCTTTATACACTGAGTGGCCTCAGACAAATTTTTAAACTTCTCTGGCAGATCAGCTTCAGTTCCTTTACCTACCTGTAAAGTGAGCACCAGTGTCTACCCACCAGGGTCGTTCTGAGGATTCAATGCAGTTTAAATATGAAGCACGTAATCAACTTTCTGTCCCATGGTAAGTGCTCAATAAACGTTAATTACTGTACGTACGATTTTCCCTGAAGTCACACACAGACACCTAGAGACAAGCTCTTCAATGCTAATTAAAACTTGCATTCTTATTACCTCCATGTGGGTAGGAGGTGGGTAGTGGGGGGTGGAGGGAAGTGAGCCAGGGTAAAGATGAGTTCCTTGGGGCCAGACTGGATCATGGGTGCTCACTAAGGTGCTGATGGCAGGGGAGGTGCCCACTGTGGAGGAGGTAAGCCTTCTTGTCTGCCCAGCATCTCTGAAGGATACCCCTCCCCTACGAGCAGCCGGGTGGTTCACATGGGCTGGCTCCCAGCCTCTGAGCTTCAGACAGTGCAGATCAGAATGCTCCTAGGTGGAGCGTTGCTTCAGGAAATGGGCAGGTGACCCAAGCCAGGTCAATCGTGTCATTGCTGGTACTTAGACTGGAATTTGAGGAATGATGCTCTTTTTTTTTTTCAGATAATCAACTCAGAGGACAATGGAAGCTGGGAGGGGCCAATGGCTATCTTCGTCACTGATGAGAAAAGCCTGCCTGGTGCTGAAGCCAGTGCAGAGATGAACAAGAATGTGTAATGGGGCGAGGTGGGTGGGGTGGGGAAGAGACAGAGAGGCACAGGGCACCTCAAGTCATGCCCACAGCCCAAGAGCCACCCATGGACTTTCAACGCTCCTGAACCAAAACATTCCCTCTGCGCTTTCCTTTTTCCTTAAATTGATCTGAGTTTGCAGATCTTGGCTTGGCTAGTTTGCAGACCTTGGCTAATATGCTCAAGAAATATACCTGTTGGGGCAAGTCACAACTTCCCAGAGCCCTGGAGCATCTCCTGCATCCCAGCTCTTCAACACTTGGACACTAAGCCAATGAGCAGGACCCAGAAGGCCCTCCAGTTTCTCTGTGCCCTAACAGACCCTCAAACACCTGACCTCTCTCGGCCTAGCTCAGCCCAAAGGCATGTAGACTTTGCCAAGTCGTTTACTTTGCCTGGGAAACCCCCATGCAACCAGGGGCCCTTCCTGGTCGCTTAACTTCTCTTTTCTTTCTGCATTTGCTGGAAATGCTAACAAACAGTCCGGCAGGAACCGGAGACAGGCATAGCTCCTGCAGGGCATCCATATGGAAATCCATGGCTGCGGAAGAAAGAGGGAAAGGACCCCTTTCTTTCTCTGAGTGACAGCTGCGAGAACCTATAGTTCATTCCTTTCTCCCACAGCCCCATTCCACGCACAGCTTTCCGGTCTGAGTCCCTCCCTGCCATCCAGCACTTGGCTCAGCTCCAAGCAAAAGACACTCCTGTAAATGTAACCTGGGGACTTTCCTGGTGGTCCAGTGATTGAGAATCTGCCTTACAATGCAGGGGACTTGGATTCAATCCCTGGTCTGGCAACTAAGATTCCACATGTATACACACTGCATCTACTGAGCCCACGTGCCTCAGAGAGAAGCCCATGTGCTGCAACTAACACCCCATGCAGGCAAATAAATAATGCATACAGTAATTACTCAAATGTAACCAGAAGCAGGGAATCCAGCATGGAGGAGGAGTTTAGAAGAAACAGCCATCCCCAGCCAGCTGAGGCCAGAATTAGAGCCCTTCTGAGTTGCCACAAGGAGCAAGGGAACTGAAGACGTTTACAAAGCACCTGTGGAACTGCTTTGCTATCGTAAGTGTCTCGTTCCAAAATTCCCTGCCGATAGTGTGCCTGGTTGGCTCCTGGGAGCAGCTGTGAGCATCCCCTCCCAGGTTTAAACATCTATTAATACCAGCCCTCCTTACCTTTCCCCAGGTAGATGGGGCAGGAGAGCTATAAGACCCATCTGGGCTCTGGTGTCGTTAAAGAAATTGGCACCCTCCTAGGTTATCCATTAAATGAGAAATTAATCCTCATAATCTTGACTTGTACTTTGACTAAAATTGCCTGTGAAGTCATCATAATCACTGCCACAATCATTGCTTCCCCTGTGCCAGACACTCCACCAAACCTAACGACAACCTACCAGGAGGTTTATTATCCCCGGTTTACAAGTTAGTTGCCCAGGAACTTGCTTACAAGAAGGTATGTGCCCCAGAAGAGCTCAATTCCAATGAATTAGTCAATAAATAAAATCTTCTGAGCAATTAACTGGAACAGCTGTCAACCTCTGACAGGTGGGTTCGTCCCTGCTCCCCATGGAGCACCACCACCTTTATTATATTCTTCCATGTGACTTGGTTCCGAGAAAAGTCACACGTTGGCACATCAGCTGAAGGCCACTGGAGTTTTAGAAAGACCCGGTTCTTAAAGAGAAAGAAGGTCGGGGATTAAATTCTGGCTCTGCCACTTAACTAGCTCTACACTTTTGAATAAGTTAACTCACCAAGCTGAGCTTCAGTTTGCCCACATGAAAAATGGAGCTCAGAATACCTCTCTCTCTGGGGTTGTGTAGGGATTTGAGATATCTGTAAAGTGCCTCACAGTGAGTATAAAGAAAGTGCCTGGTTTTATTAGTAGTTAGGTGCTATAATTGGTTGATCTGGAACAGAGTGATGGGCTTGATGAATGGGAGGATGGTGAGAGCAGAGAACCCACTGAAAGAAGGCCCAGGAGAGGGGGCTGATGGGGACTGGATGGCCAGTGGGACGGGAGTCACCAGACAGCAAGGTGCAAGGGACAGAGAGGTTGCAGAGTGGACCAGAAACTGTGCAAGAGATGAGTGCCATGGAAGACAAACGGCTCCACCGCCACCATGCCAAGGATGCCATGGCCTGGAGCCCAAGAGCTGGCTGGAGGCAGAACCCCCACAGGACCTCCCTTCCAGAAGGACCACTTGTCTAGATGCTGAGTAGAACCAAGACCCTTGAATCGACTTTCTGTGCAAAGGGGTGGAGCCTCAAGAAAGTTCACTTGCTCTTCCATTAACAGATAAACAGCCCCTCTGTCTCCCCCTTTCTCTTCCCCCCATCGCTCTCCCGGAGGCTGAGTGGAAACACTCCCCAGAGCCTCCTCTCTCTGCAAAGCCATGGAAAGGAGACTTTTAAAAAGCAAATATTCAGCTTCATAAACATGTCATAAATCCATAACCAGTTCTCCACGTTCTTTGTGTTTTTATGCGGTGCATCTAATATCTATCTACCCCTTGACTCTGAGCCCACATTTCTGGGTCCAGGTTTCTAGGAAGTGTCTGTTCACAGGAGATTTTATTGCCATTTATTACTTTTGTGTGGACAGGGCAGTTGCTGCTTTTTTATTTATCTCCAAGAAAAATGCATTCCTTGTGGCACTCAGACAAAACATGATATTAGATATATTTTTTCTTTTTCAGAAGAAGTTGCTTCTACTTCTGGTAAGAGATTGTCTAACCTGAATCTCCCAGAGGCCGCTTGCCTTCATGGTTTCATGGTTCTCCCTGCGTGGGAACCTACACCTATTTCCTTCTCTCAGAACAAATGTGCTTGAGACAAGCACCTCCTGATGCCCAGCAAGCTCCTTAAAAATTCTATCCATAAATAGGCATAAACCACCAAATGAGAGGGAAGCCAACTCGATTAACCAGTATTCAATCAACTGGAACTCTTGGTTAACCAAAACTTTGAATTTGACTTCAAAGGAAAAGACTAAGAACGTGGAAGAAAGAAGCTAATACCAGAGAGTTAGCTTTAGAAACAACCCCCTTCCATGGCACGTCCCTGCTGGTCCAGTGGTTAAGACTTTGCCTTGCAATGCAGGAGGTAAAGGTTTGATCCCTGGTTGGGGATCCTTGCCTCGTGGCCAAAAAAACAAAACATAAAACAAATAATACTGTATCAAATTCAATAAAGACTTTTTAAATGGTCCACATCAGAAAAGAAACCCCATTCCAGTAGCTGTGATTATTAATATTATATTATTACTACTTATGCTATCTAGAGAAGGAAATGGCAACCCACTGCAGTATTTTTGCCTGGGAAATCCCATGGACAGAGGAGCCCGGCGGGCCCCAGTCCACAGGTTTGCAGAGTCAGACACGACTGCGCGACTAACATTAATATTATAGCCAGTACTTACCAGGAGCTCACGGGGTGCCACATACCAGGCTAAGTAGTGCACACGTACTGTCTAATTCCATCCTCACAACAACCTTTGAAGAAGTACCCTCTTCATCCCCATTTTACAGATAGAAAGCTGAGGCTCAGCGTGGTTAAATTACTTGCCCAGTCACACAAGACTGCCCTTGAACCCAGGACTCTGATTCTAGAATCCACAAGCTTAACTACTCTAGGAAATAAGTAAATTCATTTCCAATATCTACACCTCCTACTAAAACTAAAAAGAGCCCATTGCCCGCTCTTTTTACAATCAAGGAAATGGATGTCCTCCAAAGCAGGAAGCCTGTAGGCACCCAGCCAGCCTGTAGACACCGACAGAGCCAGGTTATGAAACAAGTTCAGCCCTCAGGACAGTACCCTGGGCTGCATATTCACAAAGATGGCACAGGGACTTCCCTGGTGGTCCAGTGGTTAGCACTTGGTGTCCCACTGTAGGGGGTGACTCAGGACTGATGACGTTACTCCCATTTCACAAGTGATGAGACTGAGGTACAAAGAGATTAAGCACTTGTTCAGGGTGTGCTAAATTTATGTACTATTTGTATAAAACTGCTTCCAAGTATATTATCTTATTTGATGCCATAGCAAACTTCTGATTCACAAATATTTCATTTATTTTAATTTTTAATAAATTTGTTTTTTGCCACGCCGCATGGCTTGTGGGATTTTAGTTCTTCACCTAGGGATCAGACCCGGGCCCCCTGCCATGGAAACATAGAGTCCTAACCACTGGATGGCCAGGGGAGTCCCAAATATTTTCTTATTTTTATCACTTCCATTTTAGAGATGGAGAACTGAAGTTTGTGTTGGCCCAACCACTTTTGAGCTATGTAAGCTCAAGCAAGCACTGAACCTCTTCCAGCCTAATTTCTATAAAATGGTGAGGGTGAACCAGACTCTCTCTGAATTCTCCCTGCTCCAGCCCCCAGCTGGAATATCCAAGGTGATAAAGAGAAATGGCCTTGTTCTCTGGAATGTCCTTTCCCTACGTCTGGCAAAGCTGAAGTCTCTTGGCTTTAATACAGGGAGGTTGGCACCTCCACAGTGGTTGTGAGCAACTATGTGGCTTAATTATCCACGTGCCCAAGGGCAGAGGAGAGGGAGTGCATTTTTACACTGATCTAATCAAAGCCCAAGAAGGCTGAGCACCAAAGAATTGATGCTTTTGAACGGTGGTGTTGGAGAAGACTCTTGACGGTCCCTTAGACAGCAAGGAGACCAAACCAGTCCATCCTAAAGGAAATCAACCCTGAATATTCATTGGAAGGACTGATGCTGAAGCTGAAGTTCCAGTAGTTGGCCAACTCATCAGAAAAGACCTTGATGCTGGGAAAGACTGAGGGCACGAGGAGAAGGGGGTGACAGAAAAAGAGATGGTTGGATGGCATCACTGACTGAATGGACATGACTGAACAAACTCCAGGAGATGGTGAAGGACAGGGAAGCCTAACATACTGCAGTCCATGGGGTCACAAAGAGCTGGACATGACTGAGCAACTGAAAAACAACAACAAATCAAATCCTGCTTCATTCAGCCTGAAGCCTCTAGGCTCTTGTCACAATTCTGTCTAATGAACACCTGATGGATGGTCTGGGGCTGGCTTCCCCTGATGTGATGTTGAGGAGATGAGATAGGGAGTTCATCCATGAAAAGTCCTGGGGACATCACCCCAGGGAAGAGCCATATGGGATACACGGCCACCAGGCCACGCCTCTCAAGGTCAGTGCAGCAGGGGAACTCCCCCATCACATGGCATGATCAGAAGCTGAAGCCCGAGTGTTTTTCTGGGTATTTTTGTTTTGTTTTTTTCTTTTCTTAAGGCACTCCACTCACTTCAGTTTACATTTAAAAGGGCACTGTGTTCTGGCAGGATTTACTTTTAAAATAAAAGGTAGGGAATAGATAAGAAATTAACAGACCTCTTGAGTACATGATGACCTGTCAAAGTTTTGACACCTGACATTTGGAGAGTGGGGAGTAGATGAGAAATAACACAGTAAGCTTTTCACTGACTCAAAAGGTTCGGAGAACTGGGCATTTTGTCAGAAGCTATCAAACAACTACAATGTATTCAATTTGGAGGGACTTAGCTTTCCACCTACTATTGGAATTTTTTTTTTAATATGTTTTTTCTATCCAATTCTAAATCTTCCTATCCTAGAGAATTCCCCACTGAGAGTTCCAGGGTAAGACAGAGCCCATCTTCACTACCGAAGCCTAAAAGATACTCACTTTCCCATCTTCCCATGCAGCTGTCACATTCAGTCAGCTGGGTCCATGAGCTTTCAATCAGAAACTGGTGGTGCAAAGAAGTAAGGTTAAGAGAAAGGCATTCTGGTGAGGCCAGCAGCAGAGTAGCAGTGTCTGATATCCAGGGACAGTGGTGGTGACTGCAGTGCATGGGGAATATGCTCTGCTCAGGGGAGGTCTCAGCAGTGTTCTTACTAGGCTGCTTCTCAGGCATGATTTTGGCCTTAGTCCTGGCTGCCTACCTTTGTTCCATCTCATTTTCTAAGCCTGGGTCGTCCTATAATTCTATGAGTTCCCCAATAGTCTGCCAATAAATTGTTTTTCTTCTTAAATCAGCCAGAGTTGATTTCTGTTGTTTATAATTAGGAACTCTGATGGATGTACTAGTTATGTGACTTGGACAAGTTACTTAATCTCTCAGACCCTTAGCTTTCCTATCTGTAAAGTGGGGATCATACTCCTATGTCTTTCATTTATTCACTCAGCAAATATGTAATTACTGGAAACCTGCTAGGGTCCAGGCACTGTCTAGCCCTCCTACACTTATAGACTTAAGAGTCTGATGGGAAAGACAGAGATTCACAAGTTTTCTTGTTAATCTAATGAATTAACAGAAATAATTTATTGCTGTTGTGGAAGATTCTATGAAAAATTCTTGGAAGCATAATTTATAAAAGCCCCCAAACAAGCCAAATGTATGTCAACTTGTGAATGGAGAAACAAAATGTGGCATATCCATACAATGGAATATTATTCGGCCATGAAAGAACTGAAGTATTGACATACACCAAAATGTGGATAAACTTTGAAAACATCCTGAGTGAAAGAAGGCAAGCTACAAAAGACTACATATTGTATGATTTCATTTATATGAAACATCCAGAATAGGCAGAAAGTAGATTGTTGGTCTCCAGGGGCTGGGGATCCAGGAGGGGAGATCGAGGGTGATTGTGAAAGGTGACAGTTTTCATACGGTGATAAAAATGTTCCAGAATTATATAGGTTATCAGTGGCGAGGGTTGCACAAATCTGTGACTCTACTAAGAACTACTGAATTGTATAGTTCAAAAGGGTGAATTTTAGAGTAGGTGAACTCATCTCTAAAGAGGGCTCTCCCTCTTATTCTACTCCTCATCTCTGTCTTCCCTTTGTCCCCTATCCTCTTTCTCTGCAAATGCAGATAGTTTTTCTCAACACTGTTGAGAAAGATAAGCCTCTGGTATTCCTAGATGCACAGGCTTCTAGCTTAGCAGCCCCATCAGAAACAAATGCCCTCGCTCTCTCCAGGTCACTTGAAATCAGTTCTTGAAAGACCTTGATGGGCTCTGCTTAGTTCACATGACCATGGATAGGCTCATCACTGGGGGTGGGGGGAGGTATCAGTAAGGACTATGACTGGCTCAGCCTGGTTACCTGGAAACTCCTGCAGTGGGAGGTGGGCTCTGTTAGTCAGCCCCACCAGAACCCACATAAAGGGGGACGTCTTCCCCCAAAGGAAAGGAGTAACTGTTACCAAAAGAGGTGGGGATGGGATGGTATGCTTGATCATCTGTCCCGCTTCACCATGATCACTACAGAAACCAAGTCTGTTTTTTGATGCCAGATTAACCTCCCTAGACACAGTTAAGACCTAAAGAATGAGTAGCAACTAGTGAGATAAAATCCATACCTAAGGAAGAATGTTACAGGTGGAGGTAACAAATCACAGGTCATAATACAGTTGACTCTTGAACAACACAGGTTTGAACTGGGCGGGTAGAACTGCAGGTAAAAAGGCCAACTATGAAATTTTGCATCATCCTGCTCCATTCCGCCTGGGAGGTGAATCATTTCTTTATCCAGCGTATCCCATCCCTTAGTTCCCTAGTAGCTGTCTGGGTATCATCAGATCGACTGTCATGGTATTGCATGCTTGTGTTCCACGGACACTTACTTTACTTAATAATGGCCCCACACCCTGGCACATTACTGATGGGGTGCACATTGATTAAGCCTCTCTGGATGGCAATTGGGCAATCCCTGTCAAATTTAAAATTCCTACACTCTTTGATTTGGAAATTATCATCCCAGGAACCTAACCAACGAATATTTTGGTAAGTGGGGAAAAGGTGGGTATTCAGGTTAATTACCATGACATGGTCAGAGCAAGGGATTGGAAACCAGCTGCCAATGGGGGGGTCAGTGAACTAGATTATAATGTTTCCACAATACAGTAAGGCTTGCTCAAGGAATAAAGGGCTTCACCTCCCTGGTGGCTCAGTGGTAAAGAATCTGCCTGCCACGCAGGAGCCGCAAGTTCGATCCCTGAGTTGGGAAGATCCCCGGGAGGAGGAAATGGCAACCCACTCCAGTATTCTTGCCTGGAGAATTCCATGGACAGAGGAGCCTGGTGGGCCACAGTCCATGGGGTTGCAAAGAATCAGGACACGACTGAGTGACTTTCACTTTACTTTGTCCAGTGAAGTGAGGTTTGTCCTTCGAATGTTACCTCTTTTATGGAACCATCCATGATTTCCCCATAAAAGAATACGTTCCTTCCTCCAACTGCGCCCCTTGACTATTTTGCACACATGTACCATATATGACATTTTATTACAATGGATCTGTCTCCCTAAATGATGATCATAATCTCAAACATTTATTAAGCATCGACTATGTGCTTGGTGCACGACAGATGTCTCGTTTAACTTTCACAGGAACTCCACATGGGTCCCTAGACTACAAGTGTTATTACTGCAGAGATCATCTGAGTATATGTTTGGGGTTTTTTTGTTTGGCTTAGGGGTTTTTTAATTTCACCTTGCTTTTGCTTTGTTTTGTATGCTTTGGAGCATTTGTTTCTTTTCTGTGCATTTTTTCAGTCTTATTCTTCCAGTGCCTAGCATTGGCATAGCAACAAATAATTTTTAAACGAATAAATGTTAATATCACTTTCACCAATAAGGACACTCAAAAGTAAAGACTTGGTTGAACTTGTGCATGGCTCTCTCACTGTGCCCAACTGTGCTGGTGATTGAGGACAATCCCTCATTCATTTTTGTTTCACCAGTGTCAGGAGTTTAAGGGGCATTCAGTAAGTACCACATAAAATCTTGGAGAAGGAATAAATGAATGTTTGGTTACTGCATACCCCATAAGATTATAACTTGATGACAACAAATCAAAAAAAGTAGAGTAACAGCTAAATTCTACCACAAGTCTATAGAAATCAACTTTCTCGTTTATGACATAGAAATGATGTAACTCACCATAAGAAATACTAGGAAGAAAATACATACATCTATGTAGCAAACAGACTCGTGGTTGCCAAGGGGAAGGGAGGAGAGGAGGGAAGGATGGCAGTTTGGGATTTGTCGATGTAAACTATTATATCTACGATAGAATGAATAAGCAACAAGGAATACTGCCTAGCACAAGGATCTATATTCAGTATCCTCCAATAAACCATAATGGAAAAGAATATTTTTAAAATGAGCATCTATGTGTGTATAACTGAATCACTGCTGAATAGTGGAGATTGGCACAACACTGTAAATCAATTGTACTTCAATTTAAAAAATAAAACTTAAAGAAAATATGTCTGCCTAACTTTCTTAGGTAAAAGAGACTTTTAAAATAGCCCTCCATCTCCTCTTATTTTATATGATTCCTGGCATGGCTGCATGTAAATCAAACATTTGTAGATCAAATTGATTTAAATATTGTAGAAACTCTTTTTCAAGAAATACTACTGGGAAAGTGAAGACTGCTTCAATAAGATGAAAACATTCTGCTTCAATGAAATGAAATCAGCTCCCAATTTGTACCACACATGGGCCCAGCAGGTTACAAAACTCTGCTCCAATGGTTTAACATAAGCGGTTTTAATGAAGGCATAAGTTACAGAGGTGTAGATAGAGTTAAGGGAGCTTTCAAGAGACAAGGACAGCAGGAAGCTGTTGTTACCTCTGGGTCTTCAAGGGCAAGGAGAGAAAAGCAATTCTGCAGAATCCAATGAGAATTGAAATTAGGGCAGAGGAGCTGCCTGGCAGGAACCAGAGTCATAGAAGGCTTGGGCCAAAGTGCTGAAGCAAAGAGGAAGATATATTCTGACCTCTCTCCTCCCACCCTCTAATTTTTTTGCCCATAACTCCCATTGACCAAACCCAAATGGAAACCAGAGGGCAAGAGAGCCCAGATGAGGTGGTCTACAGGGCTCAACCCTAAGTCTAGAGTGTGTGCATGTGTGATGAGTCACCCAAGTCATGTCCAACTCTTTACAACCCTATGGACTGTAGCCCACCAGGCTCCTCTGTCCATGGGATTCTCCAGGCAAAAATACTGGAGTGGGTTGCCATGTCCTCTTCTAGGGGATCTTCCTAACCCAGGGATCGAACCCAGGTCTCTTAAGTCTCCTGCATTTGCATGTGGGTTCTTTACCACTAGCACCAGCTGGGAAGACCCTAGGTCTAGAGAAGGACAGAAAATGATTGTGGGGAAGAGAAAGGGAGAGAGGCTGAGAGCCACCTGCCTGGGCCACCCTGTTGCATCCACTCAACATCCATCTTGTCCTTCACTCAGATGAAGAAACTCTCATCCCCAACATTATTGAGACACCAAGTCTCACAAACTGCCATATCATGGAAAAGAGATCTCAGAACAGTCACATTCTCACCTGGAACCTAACTTGTAACTCACCCTTTACCAGAGGTAGCAGAAAGACAAGCAGAAAAAGGAAACTGTACTTGATTAGATAAGACACCTACAGCAACTACCATCCACTCCTCAGTTGCTGATCAAGGAACCGAAATCAACAACCAAACTTCCTTTTTCCATTACCCAATCCACCTTCTCCCCACTCTCAGCACTGTAGAGGACTGGAGTTTTGTTTACTTGATAGATGAGTCAACCTTTTATTTCCATAGGATTGGAGCCCTTAGTGACCCAATATTTACTGGGTTGTCATGGTTTTTCACTAACCATTGCTACTGTATGTGAGAGCACCAAGTGACCCAGTGAGTCTTCTGGACTCTGAATGTGGTTTTTTCTTGACTTTGTTGGGTGGCAGTAACCTACTTTTCCTTGATAACGAGGATCAATCAATCTCTCCAGCCAACACAGTAATCTTCCGACTGCCTGTTGGTCCAGTGGAATGGTGGTGATGGTTTAGTCGTTAAGTCATGTCTGACTCTTGCAACGGCATGTGCTATAGCCTGCTGGGCTCCTCTGTCCATGGAACTCTCTAGGCAAGAATACTGGAGAGGGTTGGAATGCCCTCCTCCAGGGGATCTTCCCGACCCAGGAATCAAACCCACCTCTCCTGCTTTGGCAGCCAAATTCTTTACCACTTAGCACCACCTAGTAAGCCAGTGAGGCGCCTCAAATGGCCAGGGACATTTTCAGCTTCAGCTGTAATGCAACTGTGTCTGTGGTCCCTGGTAAAACCAGGACCTCCAAACCCACCAACCCAAGATCTCAGGGATGAAAAGCCCCAAAACACTCTAAGCGCGTTGTTAGGTATAATAATCTAAAAACAAGATGAAGGTACTCCCACCTCCCCCTGGGTTCCAAGACCTTGTATTCTGAATCTGGCAGAACACTATATATATTTACTCTATTTCTTAGGACAGGAGACTCAAACCTTTAGGACATTATTTCCCAGCGGTCTTTAGGTCATTCTATGATTCTATCAAGCCTCTGAGTGATGGGCCACACAGTCATATCAGCTAATTTTGTCAACAAGAGGCCAGTGCTATATTTCCTCTGCTGTAAACTGAGTTCCTTGGTTATTTAGGGGTGAGATGGTATGGGACACCAAGACAATTGAGGCCCCCTCCCCGAGTCCAAGTGGCAGCTGTGTTACAAACCAGTCATGGTCTCAACTCTCCTTTACATGGAAGAATTTTCTTCCTAAGGTCCAGTATCCTACTCTCTGTTTTATTCTTCCTGTTGGTTTCACATAAACTTCAGAAGGCAGAATGGTGTCATAGGAAGAGCATAAGTTTTGGGGTCAAAAGACCCAGATTCAGATCCCAATTCGGCCTCTTATAAGCTGTGCAAGTCTAACTATACAATTTCTTTGTGAATAAAATCAGGATATTACACTTACTTTGCAATTTTCAGGGTGAATTAAATAAACTAATGTAGATTAAAAGTCAGGCACACAATACACATTCAATAGACGTTCCTCCCTCTCTTCTGTCTTCAAGCTAAATCCCACACCTGAAACATCAATTTTAGAAGTTGTTTATAACAAAATGTATACTTTAAGGAAACTTATAAAATATCACCCACTGAATTTTCTCTGCCTCAGTCTTGCTGCCCTGATGATGCACATGGCATGGATTTACAAGAAAAACCTACAGCTTTCGGCTTTTCAATTCTTCATCTTTTTCTTTCACACATGGCCAGCTCAGCATTCTTCTCTGTCTCAATGTTTCTAAATCTGCCAGTTTTGTGCAAACCAAAATCCCCTGTCTGGGCTTGAGTCCAGTTTTCTCAGCAGATGATTTCTTTTGGTAAGCCCTAATACTTACAAATCATCCTCTGGTCTAACTCAACCCTTGGCCCCAGTTTACACGTAAGCACATGAGACTACAGGGCTTAAAGGAGTGCAGGGTGGAGGGGAGGGTGTGTGTGTGTGTGTGTGTGTGTGTGTGTGAGACCCAGTGTTTGAATACCTTTCCTACATGGGAGTTCCATACTGTCAAGATTGTTGTTTGCAAGCAACAGAAATCAACCCTGTTGATTTCTCTTGAACACAAAGATTTTATTGGAAGACTATCAGAGTCGATAGCATCAGCAAGAGACTGAAAAAACAGGTGTGGAAAATAGGTGGGAACTGAGGGAGCCCAAGGACTATGGCAGCACCCCTCCAGTGATGCTGGCCAGGAATGTCTTCCAACAAGAAACCACCAACTTCCTTCCATCGTTCTCCTGGGAGTGTTTGTAATCAGTCAAGTCTAAGTCACATGTCTGTCCCTGACCCGACCACAGCAGGGAGCAAGAAAATCTGGTCCCCTCAGGTCCTATATTTGGAAATAAGCACTACCTCCCACCAAGACACAATGGGGTATCCCCCCCTAAATCAGGATGCTAGCAGGAGGGTGCTACTAACCAGATGGTAAACACATACACACAACAAATTTTCAACACAAATGCATTCACTTGGTTTTAGGCATTTTATAATTCTTGGCTTATTTGTTTAAAAGAAAGTTTGTTAGAACTTATTTATAGTGAGAAATAGCTCTATATATATTTGTAACATTTTTCACAGCCTGTGAAGAGGGAGCTTTTCATTTCATGGTTCAAGGCTGTGTGCTGCAACCACTGGCAGAGAAGAGCCATCTCATATGGACCAGATAGGGGAGGGCAAAAGAGAAGAGCCCCTCTGGATGTTGTTCCAAAGAGAGTTCCCGCCTCCTTCTGGGCAGTTCTGGGCAAGTAGGAAAAGGTCCTTTCAGCAACACAGGCAATCTCCCCTACCCACCCCCAGACAGAGAAAACACAGAGTTTGTTCTGTTCTCGACTTTAAACCAGTGAAAGTGAGGCCTCATTCAAACAATGAGACTCTAGTCTTCAGCCTCCCATCCAAGCATTCACTTTTCCTTTCACCTAGGCTAGAATCTTGAAAGCCCTCCTTGGCACTTCCGTCTTCATCCTTTGCATCTAATCGATTGCCAAATCCTGCAGTGTCTACCTCCTACACGCATCTCAAGTCCATCCCCTCCTCATCGCCCCAGCTGCCTCTCTCCTGGCTCTGACGCTCATCAGCTGCTGCCTGGAGACATCCTCCTACCTTGTTCCCTGTCGCCTGTCCCATGTGCTTCTCCGTTAATCCCTCTGACACCCAAGAGATACGTACCTACAGCACCATCAACCATGAGATTCCCCTGCTGACAGCTCTTCCCTGGCTCCCACCGCTTAGAGCAAGCCCAGGCTTTCCAACAGTCCTCACTGAGCTCTCTGCCATGTCCCCCAACCCCAAGCCCTCCATCCCCAGCTCTCCTCACTCCCTGCTTCAAGGTCTGAACTTTGCTGCACCCAGTGCCATTCCCCTCCTCTTGTCATTGGCCTGTCTCCCCCACCTACGTAGCCACCCCACTCCCATCTTTATCTCCTTTTGCTTCATCAGCTCTTTGTTGTTGTTTAGTCGCTAAGTCATGTCCAACTCTTTGGCGGCCCCAAGGACTGTAGCCCAGCAGGCTCCTGTCCATGGGATTTCCCAGGCAAGAATACTGGAGTGGGTTGCCATTCCCTTCTGCAGGGGATCTTCCCAACCCAGGGATCAGACTTGCATCTCCTGCGCTGGCAGGTGGATTCTTTACCACTGAGCCACTAGGGAATTCCCATTTTAAGACTCAGCCCAGGAGCAACTCCAGGAAGCCTCGCCTGACCATCCCAGGTTGGCTTTGGTGCTTTATCCCTCCCTGTGGATGTCCCAATGACTTCCATGCAAACCTCAATCACTGCACATATCACACAGTTTTAGGAGTATATTTTTATGTGTCTCTCTTTCCCTATGGCCTATACTCCCTCTGAGAGTAAATGGTCATCTCTGTGTTCTCTAAGCTGCTTTAGATAGAAAAGATATGATGTGTCCTTGCTGAGACAATGAATTAATGACATTCTATAATAAATTCTACAGCCTGTAAGATGATCAAAAAACAGAATAAAGATAACCACTCCTTTTACTTAGTTGATAGAAGAAACAATCTAATTTACGTACCATCTCTTTAATAAACACACCATTTGAAGACATTTAGCAAAAGCTTTTATGGAATACCATTTTTAGCAAAGCAGATGTTTAAAAGACTAAATTATTTCTTTAATTACTATCAACAGTAAATCCTGGTTGAAAATAGTATGTCTCTTAAGGGACTGAATTTCTCAGGCAGTAGTCAAAATGGGAAAGATGAACATTTTGTACTTCCTTTAAAATTACCTTCTTCTTCCTGAAATGAATGTACTGTTGTTTAAAAGAAATCATGGGTTCATTTTATTTTTATCGAATCACCTGAGGCAAACAGTAAAACGGTTTTCAGTTCAGAGACCACAGTTCTAGGCTATGACTTAGCAATTCAATTGTACATACACAGAGACCTCCTATGCACCAGGCATCGGGCATACATCAGAGAAGAAAATTCACTTACAGACTTTGGGGAAAACCATGGCTAAGACAGGCAGAAATAGACAACTGACTCAAGAAAAAGCACAGCAGAGAATTGTTTTCCTATTTCCCAGTGAAAATTTGTAATGATTGTTATCGATCACCCTTCAACCAATGATGTCATAGAACTGTATAACCATGTCTATTCCACGTATGTGTTCACAAATGTGAAAAACTGAACACCAAACAGGTTAAGTGACTTCTCCAGGACTTGACAAATCAGTAGCTGACTCATATGAGGAAACACATTCACCATAATTCATAAACCCCTTCTCCAATCACTAGGGTTGACAAATCCAAACATGCATTGATTACAATTTGTCAAAATATAACAAGCTGTACATTTGCATTCAGTCTGATGGTCAAGTAAGGACTTACAAGGCACTTGATTTTTCAAATCTGCTGTTTCTCCAGAAGCCTAACTTTGAAGAGGAGTCTCTTTAAGGGTTCAAATACCTGTGACCGTTTTCCTTCTATTCTTTGGACCAAACTCACTGATGAAACTCTTGATAAAATCCAATCATTGGAATGTGCAAAGCAAAGGTTTGAATTTTCTTCAAATGTTACTTTTCTCGGGGACAGTGGTCAGTACGAAAGGTTAATGGAATATTCTGACCCTATTGGCTTGGCATCATGTTTCTCGGTTCCCAGGACCGCTACTAACTAGTTCTGTGTTCCTGAGTGACTTTCTTTTCTTTGGAAGTGGACTCGGTAACCTCTAAAAGTTGGTTCTCATTTTTATCAGCAGACTTTCAAGTAAGTGGTTAACATACCCGAGCATTAGTCTCTTCATCTGGGTCATTAGTTTCTTCACCTTCATCTGGATTCACGGAATAAATCACATACCTCACAAAGTTATGTGAACATGAGTGCTGATAAGTAAGTAAACCACAAGACGCAAAGCCTAGGCAAATTTTAGTTTGAGCTACTTTTGCATAGGAGAAATCTCAGAACTCAGATTTGCTATTCAACCATTCAAGATACTATTTGAAGAATTATAGACAGTTTTAGCCAATTTCAAGCACTCATACTGTATTTAAAGCTTTATATCCATTACAAATGTAACATAAAACTTTAATATAACAAAATTGAACATTCACATATTTTAAATCTATGAATTTTTTAAAAAGACACTAGAAGTCTGGGCTGTTGGTGTAAATGTTGCAGTTTTATTTATTTCCCTATATTATACAAAAGTTAGTAGTTTTGTCTCCAAATCCTTTCTGCTACTTATCAAGAGAAAAAAAAGAATTTTCATTAAAGTTGACCTATAAAAGAAGGATTATAGCAAAATGTCCTTGACCCTCTCTCAGAAACAGAACCAAGCCCCTATTTGAAGAATAGCAAATGATTCTCATTAAAGTAATGAGAATATTTGCAGTGACATGTGTCCGACCAACTTTAATTTTGTTGGCAGGACTCCTGGAAGCCAGGGACCCAGAAATAACACACAGCTGGCAGTTCCTGCTCAAACACACCTAGCAGACATATTTCACACTGTTTCAAGGATGCCCTACCCTAGACAGCCAAGGCACAAGGTCATATGCAAATTTCCGTAGCATTAAACATACAATCCTCGTGACAACACTAGCAGGTTGAAAATACACTAACTCCTCCTTTATAAAATTTACTCTAACTTGAACAGGCTGAGCCAACAAACTTGTTGATTCCAGCCCCCGCCCAACCCAACAAGCTATTTTTAACTCACAATTACTGCTGATAAGTATTTTTCACACACACACAAAAAACACCCTTTTAGAAAGAGAAACTATGAAAAATCAAAATATCATTACATTTCAGGGAGAAGAAGTCAGTCCCTCGGTCAAAGCTATAAAAAGATGTCATTTTGAATTAGAAACATATTTATCATATTTATTATACTTACCAAGTTTTTCACAGTTCTCTCTACAAACAGTTTCTCTAAACAGCCTTACATGGTAGTAATCACCCTACAACTGTGCCAGGTTTAACTTTGAAAACGCAGTCTTTGGAACAAGAATAAGGCCCAGTTCCAGAGTTCAAGTGCAATAAATAATTACTAACAATATGTAAACTATCATTTCATTGTACAGTTTGCTCCAATAGACACATTGTCTCATATCTGGAAAATAGCTAAGTGAGCTGTGCTCCGTGTCCTCAACACTTAAAATTTGGTAGGGAAATGGCATAAATGCACTTAAGCAAATTTTGCATGAAAATAATAATAACTACTACTGATGGTAGCACTATTATATGTACTTTACACATTACTTCAATAAATCCTCACAATACCCTCTGAGGTAGGTACTGTCATCATTCCCATTTCACAAATGAGGAAAGAGTAGCACAGAGAGGTTAAGTAACTTGCCCAAGGTCACACAGCCATTTCAGGAGGGAACTATGATTTGAATCCAGTCAATCTGGCTCCAGTTGGAATTGAAGTTAGATTCAAAAGCAGAGACATTACTTTGTCAACAAAGGTCCTTCTAGTTAAGGCTATGGTTTTTCCTGTGGTCATGTATGGATATGAGAGTTGGACTGTGAAGAAGGCTGAGCGCCAAAGAATTGATGCTTTTGAACTGTGGTGTTGGAGAAGACTCTTGAGAGTCCCTTGGACTGCAAGGAGATCCAACCAGTCCATTCTGAAGGAGATCAGCCCTGGGATTTCTTTGGAAGGAATGATGCTAAAGCTGAAACTCCAGTACTTTGGCCACCTCACGCAAAGAGTTGACTCATTGGAAAAGACTCTGATGCTGGGAGGGATTGTGGGCAGGAGGAGAAGGGGACGACAGAGGATGAGATGGCTGGATGGCATCACTGACTCGATGGACGTGAGTCTGAGTGAACTCCAGGAGTTGGTGATGGACAGGGAGGCCTGGCGTGCTGCGGTTCATGGGGTCACAAAGAGTCGGACACAACTGAGCCACTGAACTGAACTGGGTACTAGCCTGGGTTCCACCACATACTAGCTGGGTTATCCCAGGCAGGCTATTTAACTCTTCTGAGCCTCAGTTTCCTCATCTATAAAATGGGAATAATGGTACCTAGCTCACAGGCTTTTGTGAGGATTGTTAAACAGGATTACATTTGCGAAGTTCTTGGCACACTATCTTCAGTATGGCTAGTATCTGCCATCAAGGTAACAAGCACATGAAAACATCATTTCGAGGGAAGCCACCACCTTCTCTATTTGCCTCACCAACTGGTAAGGCATCACTGTTGGAGAATTCAGATATGCAGGGCAGGACTAGGGAATGTTACCCTCCCACCTCCTTGTTCTGTCATGTCCTTAGAAATAATAAGGTGTCAGCAGGTAAAGACGTGGCACTACCAGCATCCCAGGGTTAGCTCAACATTCACTGTGTTATTTATGGTTTATCTGTTATGTACCAAGCACTATGCTAGGCACTGTGATGACACAGCCCTGCCAACAAGGAGCTCTCAGCCTCATAGGGGAGAAACACAGATAAATAACCGAATACCCAGCGTGTGATCTGATCAGTCTGTTGCACAAAGCTGTTCAGCAGAGGCAGAGGCTCAGTATCTGTGCAGTGGAACCCAGCCAGGGTACCTGCATTGTGTGAACTGCTCAAGCCCCTAGGTCATGCTCCTAGGCCATGCTCCTGCCCAGACTGGGCCTTGGGAAATTCTCAGAGTATCCTTCTGCTTCTGTATCTTGAGTCCACAGGCATCACACTGACATTTTGTCTTTGTGGTTCTCAACTGCTCAGTCATGACAAGGATTCCAACTCCACAGCCTTTGCAGAGTCAAGGTAATTGGTTTAGACGTGGCAGAGTACATTCTTTATCTTGAAGGGCTCACAGCATTACAAGGCTTCCTGGTTGGAAACCATGTGTTGGAAAAAGTGTCAAGCTGGATTTTAAATGGTGTGGGAAATCTAAAGCAGTCACTCAGACATTAGTAATGGCAGAGCTAAGATATGATAGTCACAGAAGGAGAAAGCCAAAGGACTAGAGACAAACACTGAAGCTTCCTGAGATTAGTTCTTAGCCAAAAAGTCAAGGACCCCAAAATTGTGATTTCCTACTTATGCTTAAATTTTTTAAGTTAAAACTTCCATAGAGTTTTATCTACTCAACCCTAGTCAGCAACTGACACAAGAATTCTGTGTAATAAGAGACCACAATAATCACAGTGGCATTCAAAAATAAATATTTATTTCTTGCTACCATATCTGTGGGACAAGTGGGGTTGTCTGTTCCACGTGTTGCATTCTAGGACCAAGGCTTGAGAAGCAGTGGCTACTCTGAGTATTCTCTTGTCATGGTTTTGGTAGAAGTACAAGAAGACAAGCCCAATCAGACAAACACACACATGATATCCTCTGCTCGCATCACATCCACTGGCATCCCACTGGCCAAAGCAAGCTACATGGCCAGAATCAGTGTTAAGAATAAGGGAAGTACTGAGTTCATATTACAAAGCTACAATAATCAAAACGGCATGATACTAGCGCAGTAACAGACACCTAGATCAATGGAACAGTATAGAGAGCCCAGAAATAAATCTACGGTCAATTAATCTACAAACGAAGGGAGCAATAATATACACTGGAAAAAAGAGTCTCTTCAATAATAGGTGGTGCTGGGAAAACTGGATAGCCACATGTAAAAGGAAGAGATTAGAACATTTTCTCATACCATACACAAAAATGAGTTCAAAATTAGAGACATGAATGTAAACTCTGAAACCATAAAACTCCTAGAAGGGAGCATGGACAGAACACTCTTTGACATAAATGGTAGCAAGATTGTTTGTATCTATCTCCTAAGGCAAAAGAAATAAAAGCAAAAATAAACAAATGAGACCTAATTAAACTTAAAAACTTTTTCCCAGCAAAGAAAATCATCAACAAAATGAAAAGACAACCTACTGAACAAGGGAAAATATTTGCAAATGATACTATTGACAAGGAGTTAATACCCAAATTATGTAAACAGTTTATACAACTCAAATATCAGAAAAACAAACAATGTGATTAAAAAAAAAACAAAACAGGCAGAAGATCTGAGTAGACATTTTTCCAAAGAAGACATACAGATAGTTAACAGGCACATGAAAAGATACTCAACATCACTAATTATTACAGAAATGCAAATAAAAACAAAAATAAGATATCACTCACACCTATCAGAATGGCTATTATCAAAAAGTCTAAAATAACAAATGTTGATGACGATATGGATGTACACTGTTAGTGGGGATGTAAACTAGTACTAGTACTAGAAAACAATACGGAAGTTCCTCAAAACACTAAAAATAAGAGTTACCCTATGATCCAGCAATCCCACTCCTGGCAATATATCCAAAATAAATGAAAACACTAATTTGAAAACATACATGCACCCCAATGTTCATAGCAGCCCTATTTACAATAGTCAAGATATGGAAGCAACAGAAGTATCCATCAGCAGACAAGTGGATAAAGAAGGTGTGGTGTATATACACAATGCAATACTACTCAGTCATAAAAAAGGAACAAAAATCTGCCATGTGCAGCTATGCGGATGGACCTAGAAGATAGTATGCTTAGTGAAATTAGTCAGGCAGAGAAACACAAATATTTTATCATTTATATGTGGAATCTAAAAATAAAAATGAATATAGCAAAACAGAAAGAGACAAAACAGAGGGAACAAAGTAATGGATAATAGTGGGGAGAGGGGCTAGATAGGAGTCGAGGATTAAGAGATAGAAACTACTATGTACAAAATAGATATTCAACAAGGATATATTGTACAGCACAGGGAACTATAGCCATTATTTTGTAATAACTTTAAATG